>NC_092036.1:80241097-80862993 GCF_003086295.3 Arachis hypogaea
GCAGCATTTCTTGGATGAGGCTTCTATTGTTACCCCCTAGTTTGGCGCTGGCTAGTTTTGAGAGTGCATCAGCTCGGGTGTTCTATTCTCGGGGTTTGTGCCGGACCTCATATTCCCCGAGTTGTCCGAGTTATTCCCTGGTTTTGTCCAGGTACTTTTTCATGGTAGGATCTTTGGTTTGGTAGCTCCCTGCTATTTGTGAAGTGACTATCTGTGAGTCGCTGAAGATAATGAGCTTTTGAGCTCCAACCTCCATAGCCAGCTTCAAACCAGCCAGTAGTGCCTCATACTCTGTTTGGTTGTTTGAGGCAGGGAATCCGAATTTGAGAGAAAGTTCGATTTGGGTTCCCTGGTCGCTTTTAATTATCACAACCGTGTCGCTTCCAGTTTTATTTGAGGAGACGTCTACATAGATATTCCATTCTGTAGGGATTTCTGGGGTGTCTGTAAATTCTGCAACGAAGTCGACTAGATATTGCGGTTTGATGGCTGTCTGAGCTTCATATTGAAGGTCGAATTCGGACAACTCGACTGCCCATTGCAAAATTCTTCCTGCTAAGTCTGTTTTCTACAAAATTCCTTTTATGGGTTGGTTAGTCTGAACCCTAATGATGTGAGCTTGGAAATATGGACGGAGTCGTCGAGATGTTAATATGAGAGCATAGGGGAATTTTTCTATTTTTTTGTTGTTCAGCTCGGATCCTTGTGATGCTTTACTGATGAAGTACACATGTTGTTGCCCACCATTGTCTTCTCGGACTAGTGCTGAAGCTACTGCCCGACTTCCTACTGCGAGATATAATATAAGTGGTTCTCCTTTCTGAGGCCAAGTTAGGATAGGTGGCTGTCCCAGGAATCTTTTGATATCTTGGAAGGCCTGCTCGCACTCCGTTGTGCATTCAAACATCTTTCCCTTTCTTAGAGTGGCATAGAAGGGGAGAGACCTTATTGCTGATCCCGCTAGAAATCTAGACAAGGCTGCCAAACTTCCATTGAGTTGTTGTATTTCTTTGAAACAAGTCGGGCTCTTCATGTCGAGTATGGCCCGGTATTTATCCGGATTTCCCTTGATTCCTCTTGGTGTGAGCATAAAACCCAAGAATCTTCCAGCTTCTACTGCGAAGGTGCATTTTGCAGGATTAAGTCGCATGCCATGCCTTCTTATAGTGTCGAATACTTGGGTAAGGTCGGACAACAACATCTCTTCAATTTGTGTCTTTATTAACATGTCGTGCATATATAATTCCATGATTTTTCTGATGTGATCCGTAAAGACCTTATTCATTAACCTCTGATAAGTTGCTCCCACATTTTTAAGTCCAAAGGGCATGATGATGTAGCAGTAGTTTGCTTTTGGGGTTAAGAATGAGGTTTTTTCTTGGTCGGGTGGATACATCGGGATTTGATTGTATCCCGGATATGCATCCATAAACGGAGGTATTTATATCCAGAGGAGGCATCCACCAGAGCGTCGATACTTGGGAGTGGATAAGGGTCTTTTGGGTAGGCTTTGTTGAGATCAGTGTATTCGGTGCACATCCGCCACTTCCCATTTGATTTTTTCACCAAGACAACGTTAGCTAGCCATAGTGGGTACTTGACTTCTCTTATGAATCCTGCCTCCAGTAGAGCTTGTACCTGCTCATCCACAGCTTGGGATCGTTCTGGTCCAGCTTTCTACGTTTTTGTTGTACTGGCCGAGATCCTAGGAAGACTGCTAGCTTGTGACACATTAACTTGGGGTATATGCCAGGTATGTCTGCAGCCTTCCATGCAAAGAGGTCGACGTTATCTCATAAGAACTGTACGAGTGATTCCTTTATGTATCCTTGTAGGATTGTACCGATATTGGTTGTTTTGTCTGGGATATCTCCGATCTGTACTTTTTCTACTTCAACTTCAGGTTGTGGGTGGAGTTCTTCCCGTCTCTGAGCTACACCAAGTTTGATTGTGTGGAATTCTTCTCCTCTGCCTCTGAGGTTTAAACTTTCGTTGTAGTAGCGGCGCGCCGTCTTCTGGTCCGCTTTTATTGTAGCTATTCCTTCTACAGTTGGGAACTTCATGCATAGATGTGGAGTCGAGACTACTGCGCCGAGCTGATTCAATGTTGTCCGACCTATTAAGGCATTGTAGGCTGAGCTTACGTCAACCACAATGTAGTCTATTTTGAGTCCTTGACTCGTTTCCTTTTCCAAAGGTCGTGTGTAGTGAGACGTATCCAAGTGTTTGAACTGCGATGTCTCCCAGTCCAAATAGGCTGTTCGGATATGCTCTGAGTTCTTTTTCCTCTAGGCCAAGTTTGTCGAAGGCAGTTTTGAATAGGATATCGGCGGAGCTTCCTTGGTCTATCAGTGTGCGGTGGAGATTTGCGTTTACCAATACGATAGTGATGACCATAGGATCGTCGTGTCTGGAGATGATGCCGAATGTGTCCTCTTTGGTAAAAGTAATTGTGGGGATGTCGAGTGTTTCCTCTCTTCCCTCGACATGATATACTTCTTTAAGATATCTTTTGCGAGATGATTTGGAGGTCCCGCCTCCCGCAAATCCTCCGTGAATCATGTGGATGTGTCTCTCAGGTGTACGAGGTGGTCATTCTGCCTATCCGATATCTTCATCCCTTCTTCTTTTTTTAGGATCGTCTGCTCGGCTCACCAAGTACCGATCTTATTTTCCTTCTCTTACCAGTTTTTCTATGATATTTTTTAGGTCGAATGTACATAGATTCGGTGATATTCACAATATTCTTCCCGGTTTCCTCCTCCTTTTCTGCTTTTGAGTGGTCGAGTTGGAGGTATCTTTTCAGTATGGCATACTCCTCTGTAGACATCCACTAGGGATACCTGAAGAGGGGTATAATTGTGGTATTTTTTAATCTTTTCCCCATGTCGATCTTCTTTTTTCTTGGATTCTTTGTCCTTATCTCGGGAAAAGTAAGACAATCCAGATTTTGAGGTCTCTCCTAGTCGAGAGTTTTCCTCCATGTTAATATACTTCTTTGCTCGTTCTTGTACATCATTTAGAGATGAGGGATGCTTTTTTGATATGGATTGGCTAAAAGGCCCTTCTCGTAGGCCATTGATGAGGCCCATGATGGCCGCTTCCGTGGGTAGACTTTGTATGTTTAGACATGCCTTGTTGAATCTTTCTATGTAGCTGCGGAGACTTTCCTGATCTCCTTATTTGGTTCCTAATAGACTCGGGGCGTGCTTGGTTTTGTCTTTCTGTATAGAGAATCTGGCTAGAAACTATTTGGCTAGGTAGTTGAAGCTTGTGATGGACCTGGGGGGTAGATTGTCGAACCAGTTAATCGCCGTTTTTGTTAAGGTAATCGGGAAGGCTTTGCAGCGGATTGCATCTGAAGCGTCAGTGAGGTACATTCGACTCTTGAAATTACTGAGGTGATGGCTGGGATCTGCCGTGCCATCGTATAAAGCCATATCCGGGAGTTTAAAGTCTTTTGGGATTTTGGTCTTCATGATTTCCTTGGTAAATGGATCTTGCTCCTTGCGGGAACTGTCCTAGTGAGTGGATCGAGTCGCTTTGGCTTTGAGACCGGCTTTGAGACCGGCTTCTCGCTGATGTTGGGCTACTTTCACAAGTTGTTTTAAACGATCTTGAAGGGTCTCAAGGGCTCCCGGGTTTGGTGAATTCTTGTCTTCGTTAGGTTGTCGGATATCTTTTGGTGTGGTGTCCGTGTTTTTATGCGGCGTTCTGTCTTCTAGATCCGAATCGTGGTCATTGTCATGGTCATCCGCCATGGTGGTGGGATGACTTTCAGGTTCCCCGGCAATGGTGCCAATGTTTCGAGGGTTACCTGAAACTGTAGGTCGATCTCAGATGAGATCTTCTGTACTGGTTGGAGCTGTTGTGTCTGACTTGTTGGACCTGGTGGTGGTGCTGATCCTTCGTCACTGAAAGGTGGTGGTACCTGCAAGGGACTCCGATGCTTAAGTTAACAAGGGTATTAAGCAGGTTTTTAGTAGAATCCGAGTATGAGTTATACCTGGGTGCTCTAGTGTATTTATAATGATGTAGAGCGACCTTCTTAGATAAGATACGTTAGTTATCTTATCTTGTCTTTATCTTTCAAGTGAGGTCATCTTATCTTCAAGGGAACTGCCCTTCTCTCTGTAGGCTTGGGATGCCTCAGGTTTTGGGGCGCGGTCCTCCATTTGGGCCCTTTTTGGGCTTTCCTGGTGATTTGGCCGAGCTCTTTGAGAAGAGATCGGATAGTCTGACCTGAAGAGGTCGGTCGCCTTGTCACTAATCATCCCGAGTCGGTCAACTCGACCCAGGGTATGAACACCATCCTTAAAAACAACTTTCTCAAAATTGAACCATGGTTTCAATCTCAATCAAACAACAGAAAACAAATTCCGTTTAGAATTTCTTCTAAGAGAATTTAAAACTTCAAAAAGTTCAAAACTTGAAATCCAAAAGTATACTTGAATCCATATTTGATGATGATTTTTGGTTGAAATTGAATGGATTTCATCATATAAACTTACACTTATTCCCTTAAATAGCATACTTTTGAACTTTCCTCCTAATTTATGCTTGATTATGAAAACATGCTCTTTTGTCCCTAATTTGATCCATTTTATTCCAATTGCCTTCCATTTGATGCCTTGATGTTGTTTGTGTGATTTCAGATCGATGTATAAAGTGGGAATGGCTTAGAGAAAATGGAAGAAGAGCATGCAAAGTGGAGGAAGCATGAAGAATCAAAGGAGAAGAGCACAACAATGTGTGCGTCCATTCAAGCATCGCCTAGTGTACATGTGCGTAACCTCTTGTGTATACGCACAGGAAGAAATTTGGCGAAGTGTGCGTGCGCACACGTCTATGCGTACGTGGTATGCAAAATCATGATTCACACTTTTCACAACTTCGCATAGCTGACCAGCAAGTTCACTGGGTCATCCAAGTCATACCTTACGTGAGTAATGGTCAATCCCACGGAGATTGACGGCTTGAAGCAAGCTATGGTCATATTGTAAATCTCAGTCAGGCGGATTCAAATGGTTATGACGTATTGATAATTAAAAGAACAATAAAACATAAAATAAAATAAAGTCACATACATAGTTCCTTGGTGAGAATTTCAGATAAGCGTTTGGAGATGCTTTGTTGCCTCTGAACATCTGCTTTCCTACTGTCCTCATCCAATCATGCGTACTCCCTTCCATGGCAAGCTGTATGTTGGTGGATCACCGTTGTCAATGACTACCATCCGTCCTCTCAGTGAAAATATGTCCTCTACTTTTTCCCACATGGCTAATCAGCTGTCGGTTCTCGATCGTGTCGGAATAGAATACATTTATTCTTTTGCACACTGTCACTGCGCCCAAGAGTCACGAGTCTGAAGCTCGTCACAGTCATCCCATCCTAGATCCTACTCGGAATACCACAAAGAAGGTTTAAACTTTCTAGAAATCAGGAATGCTGTCAATTGATTCTAGCCTCTACCATGAAGGTTCAGATCTCACGAGTTTGAGTGCTCTGTTGTCTGGAGATGCAGGTCAAACTCATGGATTAGAAACCTAAGAGATACACACTCAAGCTGTCGCCCAATGACTACGTTGAGCTCATGTACGAATGGAAGTGGTTGTCAGGCACGCGTTCATAAGTTGGGGAATGATGATGAGTGTCACGGATTACCACATTCTCCATGTTGAAGTACGAGTGAATATCGTAGAATAGATACAAGCGTAATTGAATGAAAAACAGTAGCAATTGCATTAATTCATTGAGACACAGCAGAGCTACTCACCCCCAGCCATGGGGTTTAGAGACTCATACCGTCAGAGGTACAATATGAAAGTGTAAAATTGTCATGAGGTACAAACTGAATCTCTAAAAGTAGTTTTTATACTAAACTAGTAACCTAGGGTTACAAAAAATGAGTAACTAGGTGCAGATAGTGCAGAAATCCACTTTCGGGGCCCACTTGGTGAGTGTTTAGGTTGAGCTTTGAAGCTTTCACGTGCACAGATAGTCCAAAAAATCTAATTCGCATGCATGAGGGTCAGAATCCAACAGCATCTGCGGTCTTTTCTTAGCCTCTGAATCAGATTTTTGCTCAGGTCCCTCAATTTCAGCCAGAAAATACCTGAAATTACAGAAAAACACAGAAAGTCATAGTAAAGTCCAGAAATGTGAATTTTGCATAAAAACTAATAAAAATATACTAAAAGGTAACTAAAACATGCTAAAAACTATGTAAAAACAATGCCAAAAACTGTATAAATTATCCGCTCATCACAACACCAAACTTAAATTGTTGCTTGTCCCCAAGCAACTAAAAACAAAATAGGATAAAAAGAAGAGAATATACAATAAATTCCAAAACATCAATGAAGCTTAGTTCTAATTAGATGAGTGGGACTAGTAGCTTTTTGCTTCTGAACAGTTTTGGCATCTCACTTTATCCTTTGAAGTTCAGAATGATTGGCATCCATAAGAACTCAGAATTCAGATAGTGTTATTGATTCTCCTAGTTCATTCTATTGATTCTTGAACACAGCTACTTATGAGTCTTGGACGTGACCCTAAGCATCTTGTTTTCCAGTATTACCACCGAATACATAAATGCCATAGACACATAACTGGGTGAACCATCTCAGATTGTGACTCAGCTTTGCTAGAGTCCCCAGTTAGAGGTGTCCATAGTTCTTAAGCACACTAGTTTGCTTTGGATCACGACTTTAACCACGCAGTCTCAAGCTTTTCACTTGGACCTTCATGACACAAGCACATGGTTAGGGACAGCTTGATTTAGCCGCTTAGGCCAGAATTTTATTCCTTTGGGCCCTCCTATCCATTAATGCTCAAAGCTGTGGATCCTTTTTACCCTTGCCTTTTGGTTTAAAGGGCTACTGGCTTTTTCTGCTTTCTTTTTCTTTTTCTTTCTTCTTTTTGCCATTTCTTTCTCTCTTTTTTTCCGTAAGCTTTGTGCTTTTCATTGCTTTTTCTTGCTTCAAGAATCAATTTTATGATTTTTCAGGTTATCAATAACATTTCTCTTTGTTTATTATTCTTTCAAGAGCCAACAATTTTAACATTCATAAACTTCACTATCAAAAATATGCACCGTTCAAGCATTCATTCAGAAAACAAAAGGTATTGTCACCACATCAAAATAATTAAACTACTTTTCAAGATAAATTTCGAAATTCATGTACTTCTTGTTCTTTTGCAAATAAAAATAATTTTTTATTTAAGAAAGATGAAGGATTCATAGAGTCATTTATAGCTTTAAGACATAGACACTAGACACTAATGATCATGTAATAAAGACACAAACATAGACAAACATAAAGCATTAAAATCGAAAAATAGAAAAAACAAATAACAAGGAAATTAAAGAACGGGTCCTCCTTAGTGATGGCAGCTAGTTCTCCTTCTTGAAGATCCTATGGAGTGCTTGAGCTCCTTAATGTCTCTTCCTTGCCTTTGTTGCTCCTCCCTCATGGCTCTTTGGTCCTCTCTGATTTCATGGAGGATAATGGAGTGCTCTTGGTGCTCCTTCCTCTTTCTAGTGATGGGTTTTTGAGATGAATCTTTCCATCTCTCATGACTCGGAGGCGGAAGCAACTGACTTCCCTTTCCTCTTTCTAAAGGTTTCTCTGGCCTTAAGTGCCATTAATGGTTATGGAAAAACAAAACCAAAGCTTTTTTCCACACCAAACTTAAAAGGTTTGCTCGTCCTCGAGCAAAAGAAGACAAAAAGGAAGAGGAGAAGAAGAAATGGAGGAGGGGGTGAGTGTAAGTGGGTAGTATGATGGGAAATAGTGGATGGATGTGAGTCGTGAAGAGATTATGGGGAAGAGGGTAGGCTTTGATAGGTGAATGGTGTTTGGGGAAGGGTGTTTTGGAAATGGGTGAAGAAGGGAGAGAGTGAGTTGGGGTAGGTAGGGATCCTGTGGGGTTACAGATCCTGAGGTGTCAAGGAATTCTCATCCCTGCACCATTCTGGCATTTAAACGCCCCTTGTATGCCAATGCTGGCGTTAAACGCCAGCTCTGTTACCTTTCCTGGCGTTAAACGCCAGGTTGATGCCCTTTTCTGGCGTTTAACGCCAGCCAGACACCAGACCACCCTTTCTGGCATTAAACGCCAATCTACCTGCCAATTATGGCGTTTAACACCCAGAATACTGCCAGACTAGGCATTAAACACCCATTCTGCTATCCTTACTGGCGTTTAAACGCCAGTAAGCCTGTCCTCCACATTTTGATGCTATTTTTTATTCTATTTTAATTCTGCAGCTGTTTTTATGACTCCACATGATCATCAACCTAAAGAAAACATAAAATAACAATGGAAAATGAAACGAAAAAGTAATTAACATAGATAAATAAGATTGGGTTGCCTCTCAAATAAGCGCTTCTTTACTGTCAATAGTTTGACATTACTGTGCTATTAATCTAGTCTCAGTCTTGAGCATTCTTGCTCAACATTGCCTTCAAGATAATGCTTGACTCTCTGTCAATTAACAATGAACATTTTGTCAGAGTCAATATCCTGAAGCTCTACATATCCATATGGTGACACACTTGTAATCACATATGGTCCCTTCCACCGGGATTTCAATTTCCCAGTGAACAATCTGAGCCTAGAGTTAAACAGTAGAACCTTCTGTCCTGGCTCAAAGACTCTAGATGACAGCTTTCTGTCATGCCACCTTTTTGCTTTCTCCTTGTAAATTTTAGCATTTTCGAAAGCATTGAGTTTAAACTCCTCTAGCTCATTCAACTGGAGTAATCTTTTCACTCCAGCTACCTTAGCATCAAGGTTTAGTAACTTGGTTGCCCAGTAGGCCTTGTGTTCCAGTTCCACTGGCAGATGACAGGCCTTTCCATACACAAGCTGGTATAGAGAGGTCCCTATTGGAGTCTTGAATGCGGTTCTGTATGTCCACAAAGCATCATCCAGACCTCTTGCCCAATCCTTTCTACGGGTACTTACAGTCCGTTCCAGGATTCATTTTAGTTCTCTATTTGAGACTTCAACCTGCCCATTTGTCTGTGGATGTTATGGAGTTGCCACTTTGTGGGTAATTCCATATCGGATCAGAGCAGAGTCAAGCTATTTATTGCAGAAATGAGTGCCACCATCACTGATCAGTACCCTAGGGACACCGAACCTGATGAAGATATGCTTCTAGAGGAACTTTATCACCGTCTTAGTATCATTAGTGGGTGTTGCAATTGCCTCTACCTATTTAGATACATAGTCTACTGCCACTAGAATATAAATATTTGAATATGATGGTGGGAAAGGCTCCATGAAGTTAATACCCTATACATCATACAACTCAATCTCTAAGATCCATTGCTGAGGCATGGCATAACCATGAGGCAGATTACCAGCTCTCTGGCAACTGTCACAGTTACGTACAAACTCTCGGGAGTCTCTATAGAGAGTAGGCCAATAGAAGCCACACTGGAGAACCCTTGTGGCTGTTCGCTCACTTCCAAAATGTCCTCCATATTGTGATCCATGGCAATGCCATAGGATCTTCTGCGCCTCCTCTCTAGGCACGCATCTACGAATTATTCCATCTGCACACCTTTTGAAGAGATATGGTTCATCCCACAAGTAGTACTTTGCATCAGAAACTAATTTTTTCATTTGCTGCCTGCTGTACTCTTTTGGTATGAATCTCACAGCTTTATAGTTTGCAATGTCTGTAAACCATGGTGATTCCTGAATAGCAAACAATTGCTCATCCGGAAAGGTTTCAGAGATCTCAGTAGGATGGAGGGATGCTCCTGCTACTGGCTCTATCCGAGACAGGAGATCTGCTACTTGGTTCTTTGTCCCTTTTTCTGTCTCTTATTTCTATATCAAACTCTTGCAGAAGCAACACCCATCTTATGAGTCTGGGTTTTGAATCCTGCTTTGTGAGGAGATATTTTAGAGCAGCATGGTCAGTGTACACAATCACTTTTGATCCTACTAAGTAAGATATGAACTTGTCAATGGCATAAACCACTGCAAGCAATTCTTTTTCTGTGGTTGTGTAATTCTTCTGTGCATCATTTAAAACACGGCTAGCATAATAAATGACATGCAAAAGCTTGTCATGCCTCTGTCTCAATACTGCACCAATGGCATGGTCATTGGCATCACACATTAGTTCGAATGGTAATGTCCAGTCTGGTACAGAAATGACTGGTGCTGTGACCAGCATAGCTTTCAGAGTCTCAAACGCCTGCAGACACTCTGTGTCAAAGACAAATGGCATGTCAGCAGCTAACAAATTACTTAGAGGTTTTGCAATTTTCGAAAAATCCTTTATAAACCTCCTATAGAATCCTGCATGCCCCAGAAAGCTTCTGATTGCCTTAACATTGGCATATGGTGGTAATTTTTCAACTACCTATACCTTAGCTCGATCCATTGCTATTCCCTTGTTCCAAATTTTATGCCCAAGGACGATTCCTTCAGTCACCATGAAGTGACATTTCTCCCCGTTTAAAACCAGGTTAGTCTCTTGGCACCTTTTTAGAACAAGTGCTAGATGGTCAAGACAGGAGCTGAATGAATCTCCAAATACTGAGAAGTCATCCATGAAGACTTCCTAAAATTTCTCTACCATATTAGAGAAGATAGAGAGCATGCACCTCTGAAAGGTTGCAGGTGCATTGCACAGACCGAAAGGCATCCTTCTGTAGGCAAATACTCCAGATGGACATGTGAATACTGTTTTCTCTTGGTCCTATGGATCTACTACAATTTGGTTGTAACCTGAATAGCCATTCAAAAAGTAGTAGTAATCATGACCAACTAGTCTCTCTAGCATCTGGTGTATGAATGGTAAAGGAAAATGATCCTTTCTGGTGGCTGTATTGAGCCTTCTGTAGTCAATACACATGGGCCACCCTGTAACTGTTCTTGTAGGAACCAGTTCATTATTTTCATTATGAACCACTGTCATGCCTCCCTTCTTGGGGACAACTTGGACAGGGCTCACCCAGGGACTATCAGAAATAGGATAAATAATCCCAGCCTCTAGTAATTTAGTGACCTCTTTCTGCACCACCTCCTTCATGGCTGGATTCAGCCGCCTCTGTAGTTGAACCACTGGCTTGGCATCATCTTCCAATAGCATCTTGTGCATGCATCTGGTTGGGCTAATGCACTTAAGATCACTTATGGACCACCCAAGAGCTGTCTTGTGTGTCCTTAGCACCTGAATTAGTGCTTCCTCTTCCAGTGGTTTTAAGGCAGAGCTTATGATCACTGGAAAAGTGTCATCTTCTCCCAGAAATGTATATCTCAGGGATGGTGGTAGTGGTTTTAGCTCGGGTTTAGGAGGCTTCTCCTCTTCATGAGGAGTTATCAAAGGTTCTTCTGTTTTCTCTAATTCGAGACTCTCAGTCATATTGACCTCCTCCACCAGGGAGTCAATAATATCAATGCTCATGCAGTCTCCTGATGTGTCTAGATGCTGCATAGCTTTGACAACATTCAACTTAAAGTCGCCCTCATTGACTCTCAGGGTTACTTCCCCTTTTTGGACGTCAATGAGAGTTCGTCCAGTTGCTAGAAAAGGTCTTCCTAGAATGAGAGTTGCACTCTTGTGCTCCTCTATTTCCAGCACTACAAAGTCAGTGGGAAAGGAGAATGGCCCAACCTTGACAATCATGTTCTCAATTATGCCTGATGGCATTTTAATAGAGCCATCAGCAAGTTGGAGACATATCTGGGTTGGTCTGACTTCTTCAGTCAAACCAAGCTTTTTCTGATAGTGGATGCAGGTATCAGATTGATACTCACCCCAAGATCACATAGAGCTGTCTTGGTACATGCACCCTCTAATGTGCACGGTATCATAAAGCTTCCAGGATCTTTAAGCTTCTCTGGTAAGCTTTTTACAATGACTACACTGCATTCTTCAGTGAGGAAAATTTTTTCAGTTTCCCTCCAATCCTTCTTATGACTTAAGATCTCTTTCATGAACTTAGCATAAGAGAGTATTTGCTCAAGTGCCTCTACAAACAGAATCTTTATTTCAAGAGTCCTGAGATAGTCTGCAAAGCGGAAAAGCCCTGGATGTCTACTTTCCAACGCCATTGAGAGCGCGCCAATTGGGCTTCTGTAGCTCCAGAAAATCCACTTCGAGTGCAGGGAGGTCAGAATCCAACAGCATCTACAGTCCTTTTCAGCCTCTGAATCAGATTTTTGCTCAGGTCCCTCAATTTCAGCCAGAAAATACCTGAAATCACAGAAAAACACACAAACTCATAGTAAAGTCCAGAAAAGTGAATTTTAAATAAAATCTAATAAAAGTATACTAAAAACTAACTAAAACATACTAAAAACATACTAAAAACAATGCCAAAAAGCGTATGAATTATCAGAAGGACACTTTCTGATCAATTGTTTGTATCTTTCCCAAGCTTCATAGAGGGATTCACCTTCCTTCTGTCTGAAGGTTTGGACTTCCACTCTAAGCTTACTCAATTTTTGAGGTGGAAAGAACTTTGCCAAAAAGGCATTAACTAGCTTTTCCCAAGAGTTCAGGCTTTCTTTAGGTTGTGAGTCCAACCATATCCTAGCTCTGTCTCTTACAGCAAAAGGGAATAGCATAAGTCTGTAGACCTCAGGGTCAACCCCATTGGTCTTGACAGTGTCACAGATTTGCAAGAATTCAGCTAAAAACTGATGAGGATCTTCCAATGGAAGTCCATGAAACTTGCAATTCTGTTGCATTAGAGAAACTAATTGAGGCTTAAGCTCAAAGTTGTTTGCTCCAATGGCAGGGATAGAGATGCTTCTCCCATAGAAGGCGGGAGTAGGTGCAGTAAAGTCACCCAGCACCTTCCTTGCATTGTTGGCATTGTTGTTGTTTTCGGCTGCCATGTCTTCTTCTTTGAAGATTTCAGTTAGGTCCTCTGCAGAGAATTGTGTTTTAGCTTCTCTTAGCTTTCGCTTTAAGGTCCTTTCAGGTTCAGGGTCAGCCTCAACAAGAATGCTTTTGTCTTTGCTCCTGCTCATATGAAAGAGAGGAAAACAAGAAAAATGGAATCCTCTATGTCACAGTATAGAGATTCCTTGATGTGTCAGAGGAAACGAAAAATAGAAGGAAGAGGTAGAAGAATTCGAACTTATCAAGAAAGATGGAGTTCGAATTGTGCATCAAGGAGGAGTGTTAGTCCATAAATAGAAGGATGTGAAAAGAGGGGAAGAAATTTTTGAAAATAAATTAAAAAGATTTTAAAAACATTTTGAAAAATACTAATTGATTTTCGGAAACTAAGAGTGGAAAAGAAATCAAGTGATTTTTGAAAAAGATTTTGAAATAAGAAATTAAAAAGATATGATTGAAAACTATTTGGAAAAAGATGTGATTAGGAAGATATGATTGAAAAGTTATGGTTTTAAAAAAGATGTGATTGAGAAGATATGATTTGAAAAACAATTTAAAAAGATTTGATTTTGAAAATTAATAACTTGGCTAACAAGAAAAGATAGGATTCAAACATTAAACCTTTCTCAACAGAAAAGGCAACATACTTGAAATGTTGAATCAAATCATTAATTGTTAGCAAGTATTTTTGAAAATGGAAAGAAATTGATTTTGAAAACATATGATTGAAAAGATATGATTTGAAAAAGATTTGATTTTGAAAAATTTTGAAAACTTGAAAAAACAATTTGCATTAAAAACAAAATCTTCCCTCTTGTGCCATCCTGGCGTTAAACGCCCAGAATGGTGCACATTCTGGCGTTTAACGCCCAAAACTCACCCCTTTTGGGCGTTAAACGCCCAGCCAAGCACCCTGGCTGGCGTTTAAACGCCAGTTTTCCTTATTCACTGGGCGTTTTGAACGCCCAACTTTTTTTGTGTAATTCCTCTGCAGTATGTTCTGAATCTTCAATTCTCTATATTATTGACTTGAAAAGACACAAATTAAAAATTTTTTGGATTTTTAATAATGAGGAATAATCAAAATGCAACTGAAGTCAAATAAACAATGCATGCAAGACACCAAACTTAAAAGTTTGTATACTATTGACACTAACAAGTTGAGAATGCATATGAGAAACAACAAAACACTCAAGACAAGAGAAATTAAAGATCAGAGTAAGTAAATCATCAAGAACAACTTGAAGATCACTGAAGACACATGAAAAAATGCAAGAAGAACAAAAACATGCAATTGACACCAAACTTAAAATGAGACTAGTGTCTCAATAAGAAATATAACATATTTTTGGTTTTTATGATTTTGTAATTTTTTTGTTTTTTTTCGAAAAATATATGGAGAATAAAATAAAAGATTCAAAATTTTTAATAAGAATTCCAGGAATCATGCAATGTTAGTCTAAAGCTTCAGTCTAAAGGAATTAGACATGGCTAGCTGATGCAATTGCATATTTGATATATTAGCTAGTTAGTTTAGTTGATTTTAGCTTGATTTCACTCATTTTCTCTAAATAAACAAGTCCTTTTATGAGTTTGTATTCATGCATGAGAATACTAAGGAACATGTTGATTCTAGCCAAATTCATGCAAATGATTTAAGGAATACATACATGAATGAGTATGAATGAATCTCATGAAATTTATTGCATGAATTGGTAAGACTTTGAAGCTATTTCCTTTGTTGATGATAGGTGATGAAACAAGGAAGCATGGAAGCAAGAAGGATGCAAGGAAATCTTGGAGCAAGAAGGAGATGTATGTTGCCAACTTGATCCTCAAGTTGGCAACGCCCAATTGATGCAACCAGGATGAGAGAGCACGTTGGCAACTTGGTTTCCAAGTTGCCAACGCCCAAAGTGGTGCTGCCAGGAGGTGTAGCACGTTGGCAACTTGGAAACCAAGTTGGCAACGTGCTAGTGCACAATCAGCGGAAATTGCAGCCTGACCCTCCCCTCTTCAAGGATGAATATCTTGAGCTACAGAGATCCAAATTGAGTACTTCCAGTTGCGTTGGAAAGCTAACATTCAGAGCTTTCCAACCATATATAATAGTCCATGGTGGAGCACAAGATTGGAGCCAAACCAGAGTCATCTTTAGGCCCTAAAAACAAGAACATGAAGTGAAATTCAAGAAAGCTAGAGATTGGCCTTGGGGTGTGGGTCGAGCACGTTGCCAACGTGCCACAAGGGAGGCGTGTTTTGCAACAACGCCAGCCCCAAGTCCTTGCCTTGGGAGAGTGATGCTCGAGCACGTTGCCAACTTGGGGTTGAGGGTGCGTTATTCACAACAACTTGGCAACAACTTGGCAGCTTGACCTTACCTTCTTTGAGGAACCATAACTTGAGCTAGGAAAGTCCAATTGAGGTGATTCCAGTGGCATTAGAAAATAGACATCAAGAGCTTTCCAATGATGTATGATAGTCCATATTGAAGCTGAAGGTTGACACTCAAATTCTGGGCTACATTTAGCATGAAAGTAAGGCCAAGAAGAGGAAAAGCAAGTTGTTGGCAACAACTTGGGCTAGCAACGCCCAAGTCTCATACTTCATGCCCAGGAAATTGTCCTGCACGTTGCCAACGTGCATTTGGCCTGGAGTTAGTGCCAATAACGCCCTCAATGGGCCAGAATTGGTGCCAACTTGCTCCACTTCCCCTATTCCTCACAAAGGCCAGAAACTTCATCAATTGAGCCAAGAATTCAACAAAGAGGAAGCCCATCTTGCTAACCCACTTGAAGATCTTTAGGACTAGTATAAATAGAGATTGAGTTTGTACTTTGAGGGGAATTTTACACTTTTACACACTTTTTGACACTTAGAACTTTTTCATATTTTGAGCACTTTTACTTGTTAGCACTTCCGGGAGGATGCCCCGAATGCTCATCTTTGGTTTTCTATTGGAATTTTTCTTCTTCATCTTCAAGTTTTAAGCACTTCATTCTTCTTCTTCTTCCTTTATACTTAGTTTAATTTTTGTTCATGGCAATTGTTGATGAAATTGGAGCAATGACTCACTAAACCCCACTTTCATTAGGGGGAGGAGCTCTGTTTGTTAGAATGAATTGGTGAACCCATCTTCTCCTCCTCAATTCTAGTGGTTGATCTAAAGAGGAGACTCTTGATCTTCAAAGATTCAACCACCATCGAGAGAGGGGTTAATCTATATGAATTATGTGGTGAGTTTGAGGAATGAGCCACATAATTCAGTTTAGAGTTCATCCTTTCATGATTTCTTTAATCAATATACCTTGGTTAGTATGTGAGATGTAACTCTCCTTGGTTGAGATTATAGGAATTGTGTGGCTGGATAGATTTGAGCTTCATCTCTTCTCATGAACAATTAGATCACGAGAGTGGCAGTTGGTTATGTTGAGAGAGATTGAATCACCAAGAGATTGGGATCCAATCACCCACTTGCCATAGATCTATACCCAAGATTGAGAAGGATTTGACTAACATCAATTCATGAAAACTAACATCTCTAATCCCTAATGATCCTCTCTATCATTAATTCTCATTTCTCTTGCTCTAGTTATTTGATTACCCATTTCCCAATCCCTTTCTATATTCTGTCTATTTACTACTCTTGTTATTTACATTCTGTTCATCTACTTCTTGCCATTTACTCTTATGTTCTTTAAATTTCTGCACCCTTTAATTCCTTGCCATTTATCTTTGATGTTATTTAAGTTTCTTGCAATTTAAGTTTCAGTTATTTACTTCCATTTTATTTCTATATTCTTGTTCTTAATTGCCATTTAAATTCCTGTCATTATGTTCAAAAGTCACATTGCTCATAAAATCAAAAATCATGTTAGCTTGACTAAACTTACCATTTAACTAAAGTTGCTTAATCTACCAATCCTCGTGGGATCGACCTCACTCTTTGTGAGTCTTATTACTTGATACGACCCGGTATACTTGCCGGTTATACGTGAAATCTCAATTTTTACGTATCAAGTTTTTGGCGCCGTTGCCGGGGATTGGAAAGATTGACAATGATTAAGTGAAAGGTGGTTTAGATTAAGCATTTTCTTTTGTGTTTTCATTAAGCCCACTAACTGTTTGATACTTTGTTTCACTAACTCTAATTTCACTCTAATTTTAGCATGTTGCACTTGTGATTTTGGTTCTGTTTGTGTATGTCAGGAACAAGTAGACGTGATATTGAGGACGAGAGAACCCGCCGAAGGTTAAGGAGAGCAGAAAGAGGAAAGTTCATAGTTGGTGAAGAAGGGTCAGAGGAATCAGAGGGAGAAGATCAAGTCATGGATGATGAGATGCAAAACCCTCCTGGAGGGGCCAACAATAATGGTGGACAAGCTAGAAGGGTGTTATCATCATTTACTATCCCTGATCCAAGACATTGTGGGAGCAGTATTGCTACACCAAATGTTCAGGCCAATAACTTTGAGCTAAAACCTCAACTCATCACTTTGGTACAGAACAATTGCTCTTATGGAGGGGGACCTCTTGAAGACCCAAATCAACATCTCTCTGTTTTTCTGAGGATATGCAACACAGTGAAGACAAATGGAGTGCATCCAGATGTTTACAAGTTGTTGTTATTTCCGTTCTCTTTGAGGGATAAAGCCACTCAATGGCTAGAATCATTCCCCAAGGAAAGCCTCAATGATTGGAATGAAGTGATGGGCAAGTTTCTAGCAAAGTTCTACCCACCTCAAAAGATCATCAAGTTGAAGACAGAGGTCCAGACTTTCAGGCAAATGGAAGGGGAGTCATTGTATGAAGCCTGGGAAAGGTATAAATCACTAATGAGAAGATGTCCCCCTGACATGTTTAGTGATTGGGTTAAGCTCCAAAACTTCTATGAAGGCTTAAGCTTTGAAGCAAGGAAGGGACTAGATTACTCATCAGGAGGATCACTCAACATGATGAAAACTGCCGAGGAGGCCCAAGACCTCATTGAGATTGTGGCAAACAACCAATACTATTACTCATCAGAGAGGCAAAACAATCCGCCCCCAAAGAAAGGTGTAATGGAGCTTGAAGGTGTTGATGCTATCTTGGCACAAAATAAGTTAATGCACCAACAAATCCAACAACAAATGGAGATGATAACAAAGAGAATGGATGGTTTGCAACTTGCAGCAGTGAACACAACAAATCAACCATCACTTGAATGGAGCCAAGGTGAAGGGATCACGGTTGAACAACCACAAGAACAAGTTCAATACATGCAGAACACTTCAAATTCTCAGGATGAATTTCATGGTGATACATACAATTCATCTTGGAGAAATCATCCCAATCTAAAGTGGGGTGAAAACCATTGGCAAAAGAACAACAACCACAACCACAACCGTAACACAAATAACCAAAGCCACCATGCCAACAACACTAACCAATATAGAAAAACACAAAACACATATCAACACCCTCATAATAACTCACAAACTCACCAAAACAACTTCCCTGCACCAACATCCAACACACAGAATTACCACACTAACCCACCCAACAACTTTCAACAACAATCCACCCCCATCATATCCCCAATTGACCATTATGAGACTAGAATTTCAAGTCTTGAAGCAACCTTACAAGCACTTGCTCAAACCACTCAAGCCTTAGCTAAGGGACACAAGGAACATGAGGTCATCATGAAGAACATTGAGAGACAAGTGGGACAATTAGCCAAACAAGCCGAGCGACCAACCAATGTTCTTCCAAGTGATACAATACCCAACCCAAGAGACACAGAAAAAGCCATAAAATGGGAGGAGTGTAAAGCAATCACCCTGAGAAGTGGGAAGAAAGTGGAGACAGAAGCCATTACTCAGGAAGAGCACATCAAAGAAGGCTTAAAAGAAGAGGTGAAGGAACAAAAGCAGGAGCAAGAAACCTATACACAAAGTGCTAAATTAGCTAAAAAGGAGGCAGTGAAAGCATACCAACCAATGCTCCCATACCCTCAAAGGTTTAAAGAAGAGAACAAAGAGAAGCAATATTCCAAATTCTTGGAAATATTCAAGACACTACACATCAACATCCCCTTCATTGAAGCACTTGAACAGATGCCCCTATATGCTAAGTTCATGAAGGAATTATTGACAAAGAAAAGATCCTTGAAAGAGGGACAAACGGTTATGATGACCAGGGAGTGTAGTGCCATCATCCAGAAAAAGTTGCCAAAGAAGATGAAAGACCCAGGGAGCTTTCACATCCCCTGCACAATAGGCAACATGATGATTGAGAGAGCATTTTGTGATCTTGGTGCAAGCATAAATCTGATGCCTCTATCTCTGATGAGAAAGCTTCAGATTCATGAATTGAAACCTACAAAGATAGCCCTTCAAATGGCGGATAAATCTATTCAACAAGCACTCGGGGTTGTAGAGAATGTATTAGTAAAGGTGGACAAATTTTTCCTCCCAGTTGACTTTGTCATCCTAGACATAAAGGAAGATGACAACACTCCCATTATTCTAGGGAGGCCCTTTTTAGCTACTGCCGGGGCATTGATAGATGTCGAAAAAGGAGAATTAATGTTAAGGGTGCATGATGAGCATATAGTGTTCCATGTCTTCAAGAATTTGCAAGACTCCACCCAAGAGGAAGAGTGTATGATGATTTATTCCATAAATCCCAACTTGAAAGAGGCACCTGATGAGGCACTTCCAAGCTCATGCAGGAAAGAAAATGAAGAGGTGGAGGTGCTGCAACAAGCTCAAAGAATAGAGGAGAAGCTGCAATCAAAGTCAGCATTTAAGATTCATAGCAAGGACTGTCCAAAAATTGAGATTCCAAAACCTGAACTATCTCCTGGAAAAGAAGAGAGTCCCAAGAAGAAAATGCCAAGAGGATGGAGAAACAAGAAAATCTCCACTGAAGACTTCTCACCAGGGGATAAAGTGATGCTAACTTACCAACCAAAAGAGACATCTCCACACTTTTCTGGATACTACACAGTGAACAAAATCCTCTCACTTGAACATGTGGAAATCATCAAGAATGATACTGGAAGGAAGCTCACGGTGAGAGGGGAAGGATTAAGGCACTATGATCATCATCCGCCCTAAAGAGGGACAAATGTCAAGCTAGTGACAATAAAAGAGCGCTTGTTGGGAGGCAACCCAACCAGAGGTAACCATCTTTTCATATCTAATGCAATAAAACTGTTAATTAGTTTCATCTAGATTGCAAGAAGCTAAGTTTGGTGTTGCACACCAAAACAATCTAAGGGAGAATGAAGGATTCTAAGTTTGGTGTTCCACCAAAAATCCCATCATAAAACACATTCTCACTTTCTGCCATAAGGCTAGCTGCATGCATTTAGACGGACTAGTTAATTATCTTGCTGTTTTCTAGTTTTTAGTCTATTACCTTAGAAAAAGAAGAAAGAGTTTCACACATGGTTAATTTGATGCATTGGCAAGGTACTAAGTTTGGTGTTCCCACACCAAAGTAAGTTCAAAAAGCCCACAAATAAATCATGCAGACTAACCACTGTTTCTAAGTGCTTGGGGAACAAGCAACTTTTAATATCATTGTAGAATGTCATACAAGCCTTTGGAGGGATTAAGCATCATCAATCAAAGAAGCAAAAGATGAACATAAAGGCTAGCAATGATGATGATGAGAAGAAAAGCAAGTGAACTCCAACAGGTTGTATTGTTAAGTGATATTTTACATCAAATGTTGCTGTGATTGAAAGTTGGATTGTATCCTTATTTTCTCTGTTTGTCGGCATCATATAATTTTTCTTTTTATATTCCCGCCTGCCTTCATAGCATAGTCTTTCTTTATAATAAGCAAGATGCTTGATTATTCACAACATTCTTATCTTCAAAACCTGTTTGCACTCAATTTTCAAGAATGCATCACATGAAAGTTCTTTGAAAAGAAGGATTGAGGAATAAAATCAGTTTTTGAGGCAAGCAAAAGATTAGGAGAAGTGGTGGTTCTAGTAGTATGATCATGTATTGAGGTTGCATGCTTGTGAAAACTTGCATGGGAGCTCATAGGCAGGACATAAAGTTCAAAGAAGTATTGTAGAGATTCTCAAAAATCTATTGATCCAAGAAGCAGCAAACAAAGCAAAAGGAAGAAAAGAAAGTGCAAAAACAAAAAGAACATGGCCCAAGGCTCTGAGCATCAATTACTAGGCAGAAAAAGAAAGAAAGAAACAAAAACTCAAAAGAGTTGCTATCCTAGTAAATGCTTGTGGTTGAAGTGTGTCAAGGAAAGAGGCTTGAGCAAGTAAATCCTTGGGGGTGCTTTAACACCTAATACCTTAAAACCAACTGGTTTAGGAGTATTGATTGAAAGCTTATCTAAAGAGCCGCCTTGAGACATGACACTTAGAGTCGAGGTCAAAGCACAAAAATTATAAGCTGCTTCAAGGTGATTACATATAAAGAGATCTCCATGATATCATTTGAATGAAAGTCCTAAGATCTAAGACTTCCAAAATGTAAGGACTGATAAGCACTGGGACCCTTGCATGAACACATAATTCAGAGTTCACCCCACTATCACTTAATCACTTCACTCACCAAGGTATTATAAGCTATTCCTCAACTCATTCCAATTAAAAGAAATCTTTGTGCATAGTTCTTTTGTTGCTTGAGGACAAGCAAGGTTTAAGTTTGGTGTTGTGATGCAATTGCATATTTGATATATTAGCTAGTTAGTTTAGTTGATTTTAGCTTGATTTCACTCATTTTCTCTAAATAAACAAGTCCTTTTATGAGTTTGTATTCATGCATGAGAATACTAAGGAACATGTTGATTCTAGCCAAATTCATGCAAATGATTTAAGGAATACATACATGAATGAGTATGAATGAATCTCATGAAATTTATTGCATGAATTGGTAAGACTTTGAAGCTATTTCCTTTGTTGATGATAGGTGATGAAACAAGGAAGCATGGAAGCAAGAAGGATGCAAGGAAATCTTGGAGCAAGAAGGAGATGTATGTTGCCAACTTGATCCTCAAGTTGGCAACGCCCAATTGATGCAACCAGGATGAGAGAGCACGTTGGCAACTTGGTTTCCAAGTTGCCAACGCCCAAAGTGGTGCTGCCAGGAGGTGTAGCACGTTGGCAACTTGGAAACCAAGTTGGCAACGTGCTAGTGCACAATCAGCGGAAATTGCAGCCTGACCCTCCCCTCTTCAAGGATGAATATCTTGAGCTACAGAGATCCAAATTGAGTACTTCCAGTTGCGTTGGAAAGTTAACATTCAGAGCTTTCCAACCATATATAATAGTCCATGGTGGAGCACAAGATTGGAGCCAAACCAGAGTCATCTTTAGGCCCTAAAAACAAGAACATGAAGTGAAATTCAAGAAAGCTAGAGATTGGCCTTGGGGTGTGGGTCGAGCACGTTGCCAACGTGCCACAAGGGAGGCGTGTTTTGCAACAACGCCAGCCCCAAGTCCTTGCCTTGGGAGAGTGATGCTCGAGCACGTTGCCAACTTGGGGTTGAGGGTGCGTTATTCACAACAACTTGGCAACAACTTGGCAGCTTGACCTTACCTTCTTTGAGGAACCATAACTTGAGCTAGGAAAGTCCAATTGAGGTGATTCCAGTGGCATTAGAAAATAGACATCAAGAGCTTTCCAATGATGTATGATAGTCCATATTGAAGCTGAAGGTTGACACTCAAATTCTGGGCTACATTTAGCATGAAAGTAAGGCCAAGAAGAGGAAAAGCAAGTTGTTGGCAACAACTTGGGCTAGCAACGCCCAAGTCTCATACTTCATGCCCAGGAAATTGTCCTGCACGTTGCCAACGTGCATTTGGCCTGGAGTTAGTGCCAATAACGCCCTCAATGGGCCAGAATTGGTGCCAACTTGCTCCACTTCCCCTATTCCTCACAAAGGCCAGAAACTTCATCAATTGAGCCAAGAATTCAACAAAGAGGAAGCCCATCTTGCTAACCCACTTGAAGATCTTTAGGACTAGTATAAATAGAGATTGAGTTTGTACTTTGAGGGGACCTTTACACTTTTACACACTTTTTGACACTTAGAACTTTTTCATATTTTGAGCACTTTTACTTGTTAGCACTTCCGGGAGGATGCCCGGAATGCTCATCTTTGGTTTTCTATTGGAATTTTTCTTCTTCATCTTCACGTTTTAAGCACTTCATTCTTCTTCTTCTTCCTTTATACTTAGTTTAATTTTTGTTCATGGCAATTGTTGATGAAATTGGAGCAATGACTCACTAAACCCCACTTTCATTAGGGGAAGGAGCTCTGTTTGTTAGAATGAATTGGTGAACCCATCTTCTCCTCCTCAATTCTAGTGGTTGATCTAAAGAGGAGACTCTTGATCTTCAAAGATTCAACCACCATCGAGAGAGGGGTTAATCTATATGAATTATGTGGTGAGTTTGAGGAATGAGCCACATAATTCAGTTTAGAGTTCATCCTTTCATGATTTCTTTAATCAATATACCTTGGTTAGTATGTGAGATGTAACTCTCCTTGGTTGAGATTATAGGAATTGTGTGGCTGGATAGATTTGAGCTTCATCTCTTCTCATGAACAATTAGATCACGAGAGTGGCAGTTGGTTATGTTGAGAGAGATTGAATCACCAAGAGATTGGGATCCAATCACCCACTTGCCATAGATCTATACCCAAGATTGAGAAGGATTTGACTAACATCAATTCATGAAAACTAACATCTCTAATCCCTAATGATCCTCTCTATCATTAATTCTCATTTCTCTTGCTCTAGTTATTTGATTAACCATTTCCCAATCCCTTTCTACATTCTGTCTATTTACTACTCTTGTTATTTACATTCTGTTCATCTACTTCTTGCCATTTACTCTTATGTTCTTTAAATTTCTGCACCCTTTAATTCCTTGCCATTTATCTTTGATGTTATTTAAGTTTCTTGCAATTTAAGTTTCCGTCATTTACTTGCACTTTATTTCTTAATTTTAGTTCTTTACATTCTTGCCATTTAAATTCTTGCAATTATGTTCAAAAATCAAAATGCTCATGAAATTAAAACTATGTTTGCTTGACTAAATTTACCATTAGCTAAAGTTGCTTAATCTACCAATCTCCGTGGGATCGACCTCACTCTTAGTGAGTTTTATTACTTGATACGACCCGGTATACTTGCCGGTTGTACGTGAAACTCAATTTTTACGTATCACTAGCCAAGCTTCAGCAAGACATTGCATTCAAGAGCTAAATTGATGAAGATCAATCAGCTCTGGTGATGATAAGAAAATCACCTTGAAACACTAGAATTCATTCTTAAAAATTCTGAAAAATACCTAATCTAAGCAAAAAGATGAACCGTCAGTTGTCCAAACTCAAACAATCCCCGGCAACGGCGCCAAAAACCTGGTGCACGAAATTGTGATCATCAATGGCGCCATCAACATGGTACGCTCAATTGCAATCTCAACTCTTTATCACAACTTCGCACTACTAACCAGCAAGTGTACTGGGTCGTCCAAGTAATAAACCTTACGCGAGTAAGGGTCGATCCCACAGAGATTGTTGGTATGAAGCAAGCTATGGTCACCTTGTAAATAGTCAGGAAGACTCAATGGATATGGATGATGTATGAATAAAACATAAAGATAAAGATAGAGATACTTATGTAATTCATTAGTGGGAATTTCAGATAAGCATATGGAGATGCTTTGTCCCTTCCGTCTCTCTGCTTTCCTACTGTCTTCATCCAATCCTTCTTACTCCTTTCCATGGCAAGCTGTATGTAGGGTTTCACCGTTGTCAGTGGCTACCTCCCATCCTCTTAGTGAAAATGTTCAACGCACCCTGTCACAGCACGGCTATTCAGCTGTCGATTCTCGATCATGTCGGAATAAAATCCAGTGATTCTTTTGCGTCTGTCACTAACGCCCCACAATCGCGAGTTTGAAGCTCGTCACAGTCATTCAATCATTGAATCCTACTCAGAATACCACAGACAAGGTTTAGACCTTCCGGATTCTCTTGAATGCCACCATCAATTCTAGCTTATACCACGAAGATTCCGATTAAGGGATCCAAGAGATAAACATTCAAGCCTTGTTTGCTTGTAGAACAGAAGTGATTGTCAGGCACTCGTTCATAAGTGAGAATGATGATGAGTGTCACATAATCATCACATTCATCATGTTCTTGGGTGCAAATGAATATCTTAGAACAAGAATGAGCCGAATTGAATAGAAGAACAATAGTAATTGCATTAATACTCGAGGTACAGCAGAGCTCCACACCTTAATCTATGGTGTGTAGAAATTCCACCGTTGAAAATGCATAAGAACAAGGTCTAGGCATGGCCGTGAGGCCAGCCTCCCAATGATCTAAGATAGCATAAGAACAAGGATAGCTACCCAGATGAGAATACAATAGTAAAAGGTCCTATTTGTAGAGAACTAGTAGCCTAGGGTTTACAAGGATGAGTAAATGACATAAAAATCCACTTCCGGGCCCACTTGGTGTGTGCTTGGGCTGAGCATTGAAGCATTTTCGTGTAGAGACTTCTCTTGGAGTTGAACACCAGCTTTTGTGCCAGTTTGGGCGTTTAACTCCCATTCTTGTGCCAGTTCCGGCGTTTAACGCCGGGCAATTTTGAGCTGATTTGGAACGCCAGTTTGGGCCGTCAAATCTCGGATAAAGTATGGACTATTATACATTGCTGGAAAGCCCAAGATGTCTACTTTCCAACGCCATTGAGAACGCGCCAATTGGGCTTCTGTAGCTCCAGAAAACCCACTTTGAGTGCAGGGAGGTCAGAATCCAACAGCATCTGCAGTCCTTTTCAGCCTCTGAATCAGATTTTTGCTCAGGTCCCTCAATTTCAGCCAGAAAATACCTGAAATCACAGAAAAACACACAAACTCATAGTAAAGTCCAGAAAAGTGAATTTTAAATAAAATCTAATAAAAGTATACTAAAAACTAACTAAAACATACTAAAAACATACTAAAAACAATGCCAAAAAGCGTATAAATTATCCGCTCATCATTATTCTTAGTCAGGATATCAATAACAATACTTAGTTTTATTTGTAAAAAGTAAAAGAACATGAAATAAATGATACTTGTGATTCAGTGATGAGGAATAGGTTGAGGTTTCGGAGATGCTCTGTCTTCTGAATCACTGCTCTCCTACTGTCTTCTTCTCCAAACACGGATAGCTCTTTCTATGGCAGGCTTTATGTTGGTGGATAACCGTTATCAATGGCTACCATCCGTCCTCTCAGTGAAAATGGTCCGGCTATGGTTCTCACCGCATGGCTAATCATCTGTTGGTTCTCCCTTATGTTGGAATCAGATTCGTTGATCCTTTTTCACACTGTCACTGCGCACAATAGTCGCGAGTTTGAAGCTCGTCACAGTCATCCCTTCCCATATCCTACTCGAAATACCACAGACAAGGTTTAGACTTTCCGGATCTCAAGAATGCTACCAATTGATTCTAGCCTCTACCATGAAGGTTCAGATCTCACGAGTTTGAGTGCTCTGTTGTCAGGAGATGCTGGTCAAACTCGTTGATTAGAAACCCAAGAGATACACACTTAAGATGTCACCTAATGACTACGTTGAGCTCATGTAGAACAAAAGTAGTTGTCAGGCACGCGTTCATAAGTTGGGGAATAGTGATGAGTGTCACGGATCATCACATTCTCCATGTTGAAGTACGAGTGAATATCTTAGAATAGAGACAAGCGTCATTAAATGGAAAACAGTAGCAATTGCATTAATTCATTGAGACACAGCAGAGCTCCTCACCCCCAACCATGGGGTTTAGAGACTCATGCCGTCAGAGGTACAATATGGAAGTGTAAAAATGTCATAAGGTACAAACTGAATCTCTAAAAGTCATTTTTATACTAAACTAGTAACCTAGGGTTACACAAAATGAGTAACTATGTGTAGATAGTGCAGAAATCCACTTCTGGAGCCCACTTGGTGAGTGTTTAGGCTGAGCTTTGAAGCTTTCATGTGCACAGAACGTTCTTGGAGTTAAACCCCAGCTTTGGTGTCAGTTTGGGCATTTAACTCCAGCTTTGGTGCTGATGAGCGGATAATTTATATGCTTTTTGACATTGTTTTTAGGTAGTTTTTAGTAGGATCTAGCTACTTTTAGGGATGTTTTCATTAGTTTTTATGCTAAATTCACATTTCTGGACTTTACTATGAGTTTGTGTATTTTTCTGTGATTTCAGGTAATTTCTGGCGGAAATTGAGGGACCTGAGCAAAACTCTGATAAAAGGCTGACAAAGGACTGCTGATGTTGTTGGATTCTGACCTCTCTTCACTCGAAATGGATTTTCTGAAGCTACAAAACTCCAACTGGCGCGTTCTTAACGGCGTTGGAAAGTAGACATCCAGAGCTTTCCAGCAATATATAATAGTTTATACTTTTTTTGTGATTAGACGACATAAACTGGAGCTCAACTCCAGTTCCATACTGCATTCTGGAGTCAAACGCTAGAAACACGTCACGAACCAAAGTTGAACGCCAAATACACGTTACAACTTGGCGTTCAACTACAATAGAAGCCTCATCTCGTGTAAAGATCAAGTTCAGCCCAAACATACACCAAGTGGGCCCCGGAAGTGGATTTATGCATCAATTACTTACTTCTGTAAATCCTAGTAGCTAGTTTAATATAAATAGAACTTTTTACTAGTGTATTACAAGTCTTTGGATTGGTCTTTGATTGTATTTTTTGATCTTTTGATCACGTTTGGGGGCTGGCCATTCGGCCATGCCTGGACCTTGATCACTTATGTATTTCTAACGGCGGAGTTTCTACACACCATAGATTAAGGGTGTGGACCTCTGCTGTACCTCGAGTTTCAATGCAATTATTACTATTTTCTATTCAATTCCGCTTGTTCTTATTCTAAGATATTTGTTGCACTTCAACATGATGAATGTGATGATCTATGACACTCATCATCATTCTCACCAATGAACGCGTGACTGACAACCACTTTCGTTCTACCTTAGACCGGGCGCATATCTCTTGGATTCCTTAATCAGAATCATCATGGTATAAGCTAGAATTGATGGCGGCATTCATGGGAATCCGGAAAGTCTAACCTTGTCTGTGGTATTCCGAATAGGATTCTGGGATTGAATGACTATGACGAGCTTTAAACTCGCGATTGTTGGGCGTGATGACAAACGCAAAAGAATCAAGGGATTTTATTCCAACATGATCGAGAACCGACAGATGATTACCGTGCTGTGACAGAGCATTTGGACCATTTTCACTGAGAGGATGCTATGTAGCCATTGATAATGGTGATGCCCTATATACAGCTTGCCATGAAAAGGAATAAGAAGGATTGAAGGAAGACAGTAGAAAAGCAGAGATCCAATAGGGACAAGCACCTCCACGTACTTATTTGAAATTCCCACCATTGAATTACATGAGTAACTCTATATTTATTTTCTGCTTATTTATTTAATATTCGAAATCTCCATAACATTTACAATCTACCTAACTGAGATTTACAAGATGACCATAGCTTGCTTCATACCAAAAATCTCCGTGGGATCGACCCTTACTCACGTAAGGTATTACTTGGAGGACCCAGTGCACCTGCTGGTTAGTTGTGCGGAGTTGTGACTAAGTGTGATTCACATTTGAGAGCGCTACCAAGTTTTTTTGGCGCCATTGTTGATGATCACAATTTCGTGCACCAAGTTTTTGGCGCCGTTGCCGGGGATTGTTCGAGTATGGACAACTGACGGTTCGTCTTGTTGCTCAGATTATGTAATTTTCTTTTTATTTTTCTTTTCAAAAAGTTTTCAAAAATATTTTTCAAATTTTTTCTTTGTTTTCAAAAAATTATTCAAAATTTTTAAGAATGAATTCTAGTGTTTCATAAAGTATGTTGAAGCTTGGCTGGCTGTAAAGCCATGTCTAACTCAATTGGATTGAGGCTTCAAAACCATCAGCATAGAGGCAAGTTAATTGGAATATCAGTTGTTACATGCCTGATTTATATCTTCTAAAGCTGGCTGGCTTTTAAGCCATGCCCAACCCTTGGATTGGAGCTTTAGACTAACATTGAAAGATTCTTGGAATTCTTATTAAAAAATTTTGAATCTCTTAATTTCTTTTCCTATATGTTTTTCAAAAAAAATAAATGAAAATACAAAAAAATTATAAAATCATAAAAACCAAAAATATTTTGTGTTTCTTGTTTGAGTCTTGAGTCAAGTTATAAGTTTAGTGTCTATTGCATGATTCATCTTATTCTTGCATTTTTTTTTCGAAAATTCATGCATTCATAGTGTTCTTCATGATCTTCAAGTTGTCCTTGGTAAGTCTTCTTGTTTCATCTTGATGTTTTCTTGTTTTGTGTCTTTTATTGTTTTTCATATGCATTTATGCATTCATATTGTCTAAGCATTAAAGATTTCAAAGTTTGGTGTCTTGCATGTTTTCTTTGCATAAAAAAAAATATTTTCAAAAATATGTTCTTGATGTTCATCATGATCTTCAAAGTGTTCTTGGTGTTCATCTTGACATTCATAGTGTTCTTGCATGCATTAAGTGTTTTGATCCAAAATTTTTATGTTTTGGGTCATATTTGTGTTTTTCTCTCTCCTCATTAAAAATTCAAAAATAAAAAAATATCTTTTCCTTATTTCTCTCAAAAATTTCGAAAATTTGGGTTGACCTAGTCAAAAAGTTTTAAAATTAGTTGTTTCTTACAAGTCGAGTTAAATTTTCAAATTTAAAAATTTTATCTTTTCAAAATCTCTTTCAAAAATCAAATCTTTTTCATTTTTTTCTATTTTCAAAAATTTTAAAAAATTATTTTTCAAAAATCTTTTTCTTAATAGTATTTCATGATTTTCGAAAATTACACTAACAATTAATATGATTGATTCAAAAATTTGAAGTTTGTTACTTTCTTGTTAAGAAAGGTTCAATCTTTAAATTCTAGAATCATATCTTTTAGTTTCTTGTTAGTTAAGTAATTAATTTTAATTTTAGAAATTAAATCTTTTCTAACCATATCTTTTTAATCATATCTTTTCATTTTATCTTTTATATCATATTTTTTTTCAAAATTTTATCTTTTTTCAAAAATTTGATTTTAAAATATCTTTTCTAACTTCTTATCTTCTTATCTTCTTATCTTTTCGAATTTGATTTTAATATCTTTTTCAACTAACTAATTAACTTTTTGTTTGTTTCTTATCTTTTTCAAAACCACCTAACTACTTTTCCCTCTCTACTTTTCGAAAATATCTCATCCCTTTTTCAAAATTCTTTTTAATTAACTAATTATTTTAATTTTTAATTTTAATTCTATCAAACCTTTAATTTTCGAAAATCATTAACTGCTTTTCAAAATTAATTTTCGAATTCTCTCTCTTTCATCTTCCTCTATTTATTTATTTATTCACTAACACTTCTCTTCATCTCATCTCAAATCACTACCTCTATCCTTACCCTTGTGTTTGGATTCTCCATTCTTCTTATTCCCTTTCTTCTTCTACTAATAATAAGGAACCTCTTTATTGTGACATAGAGGATTCCTCCTCCTTTTTTTGTTCTCTTCTTTCTCATATGAGCAGGAACAAGGAGAAAGGCATTCTTGTTGAAGCTGATCCAGAACCCGAAAGGACTCTGAAGAGGAAACTAAGAGAAGCTAAATTACAACAATCCAGAGACAACCTTACTGAAATTTTCAAACAAGAGAAGGAGATGGCAGCCGAACCTAACAAAAATAATGCAAGGAGGATGCTTGGTGATTACACTACACGTACTTCCAAGTTTGATGGAAGAAGCATCTCAATCACTACCATTGGGGCAAACAATTTTGAGCTGAAACCTCAACTAGTTACTCTAATGCAACAAAATTGCAAGTTTCATGGACTTCCATCAGAAGATCCCTATCAGTTTTTAACTGAGTTCTTGCAGATTTGCGAGACTGTAAAGACGAATGGAGTAGATCCTGAAGTCTACAGGCTCATGCTTTTCCCTTTTGCTGTAAGAGACAGAGCTAGAACATGGTTGGATTCACAACCTAAGGATAGCCTGGACTCCTGGGATAAGCTGGTCACGACCTTCTTGGCTAAATTCTTTCCTCCTCAAAAGCTGAGCAAACTTAGATTGGATGTTCAGACATTCAAACAAAAAGATGGTGAATCCCTCTATGAAGCTTGGGAAAGATACAAGCAGATGACCAAAAGGTGTCCTTCTGACATGCTTTCAGAATGGACCATTCTGGATATATTCTATTATGGTCTGTCTGAGTTCTCTAAGATGTCACTGGACCATTCTGCAGGTGGATCCATTCACCTAAAGAAAACGCCTGTAGAAGCTCAAGAACTTATTGACATGGTTACAAATAACCAGTTCATGTACACTTCTGAGAGGAATTCTGTGAATAATGGGACGCCTCAGAGGAAGGGAATTCTTGAGATTGATGCTCTGAATGCCATATTGGCTCAGAACAAAATGTTGACTCAACAAGTCAACATGATTTCCCAAAGTCTGAATGGATGGCAAAATGCATCCAACAGTACTAAAGAGGCATCTTCTGAAGAAGAAGCTTATGATCCTGATAACCCTGCAATAGCAGAGGTAAATTACTTAGGTGAACCTTATGGAAATACCTACAATTCATCATGGAGAAATCATCCAAATTTCTCATGGAAGAATCAACAAAAGCCTCAACAAGGCTTTAATAATAGTGGACGAACTAGGCTCAGGAATAGCAAGCCTTTTTCATTATCTTCTCAGCAACAGACAGAGAATCCTAAGCAAAGCACTTCTAATTTAGCTAATCTAGTCTCTGATTTGTCTAAGGCCAGTTTAAGTTTCATGAGTGAAACAAGATCCTCCATTAGAAATTTGGAGGCACAAGTGGGCCAGCTGAGTAAGAAAGTTACTGAAACCCCTCCTAGTACTCTCCCAAGCAATACAGAAGAGAATCCAAAGAGAAAGTGCAAGGCCATTGATATACTCAACATGACCGAATGCAAGAAGGAGGGAGAGGACGTGAATCCCAATGAGGAAGACCTCATGGGACGTCTCTCAAGCAAGAAGGAGTTCCCTATTGAGGACCTAAAGGAATCTGATGCTCATATAGAGACCATAGAGATCCCATTAAACCTCCTTCTGCCATTCATGAGCTCTGAAGACTATTCTTCCTCTGAAGAGGATGAAGATGTAACTGGAGAGTAAGTTGCTCAATATCTAGGAGCCATCATAAAGCTGAATGCCAAGTTATTTGGTAATGAGACTTGGGAAGGTGAACCTCCCTTGCTCATTAGTGAACTTGATACATGGGTTCAGCAAACTTTACCTCAAAAGAGACAAGATCCTGGAAAATTCATAATACCCTGCACCATAGGCACCATGACCTTTGAGAAAGCTCTGTGTGACCTAGGGTCAGGCATAAATTTTATGCCACTCTCTGTAATGGAGAAACTGGGGATCATTGAGGTACAGCCTGCCTTATTCTTATTACAATTGGCAGACAAGTCAGTAAGACAAGCTTAAGGATTAGTAGAGGACGTGTTAGTAAAGGTTAAAGGCCTTTACATTCCTACTGATTTCATAATCTTAGACACTAGGAAGGAGGAGGATGAATGCATCATCCTTGGAAGACCTTTCCTAGCCACAGTAGAAGCTGTGATAGATGTTAACAAAGGAGAATTAGTCCTTCAATTGAATGGGGACTACCTTGTGTTTAAGGCACACGGCTATCCCTCTGTAACAAGGGAGAGTAAGCATGCAGAGCTTCTCTCAGTACAGAGTCAAACAGAGCCCCCACAGTCAAACTCTAAGTTTGGTGTTGGGAGGCCACAACCAAACTCTAAGTTTGGTGTTGAATCCCCACAACCAAACTCTAAGTTTGGTGTTGGGACTATACAACATTGACCTGATCACCTGTGAGGCTCCATGAGAGCCCACTGTCAAGCTATTAACATTAAAGAAGCGCTTACTGGGAGGCAACCCAATTTTTATTTATCTAATTTTATTTTATCATTCTTTTATGTTTTATTAGGTACATGATCATGTGGAGTCACGAAAAAAATATTAAAATTAAAAACAAAATCAAAAACAGCAGAAGAAAAATCACACCCTGGAGGAAGGACTTACTAGCGTTTAAACGCCAGTAAGGAGCATCTGGCTGGCGCTCAACACCAGAACAGAGCATGGATCTGGCGTTGAATGCCAGAAATAAGTAACATCCTGGCGTTTAAATGCCAGGAATGCACCCTGAGGAGAGCTGGCGCTGAATGCCAGAAACAAGCATGGAACTGGCGTTCAACACCAGAAACATGCTGCACATGGGCGTTGAACGCCCAGAACATGCATCACTTCGGCGTTTAAACGCCAGAATTGCATGCACAGGCATTTTACATGCCTAATTGGTGCAGGGATGTAAATCCTTGACACCTCAGGATCTGTGGACCCCACAGGATCATCTTAGGATCTGTGGACCCACAGGATCCCCACCTACCATATTCTCCCCTATTCTCAACATTCATCCTCTCTTTCCAATAAACACTCTTTCCCAAAACCCTTCACCAATCACCTCAATCTCTCTTCCCAATTACCCCTTTCACCACTCACATCCATCCACTCTTCCCCAAAAACCCCACCTACCTTCAAAATTTAAATTTCTTTCCCACCCAAAACCCACCCTAAATGGCCAAACCGACTCCCTCTCCCCTTACTATATAAACCCCTCTATTCTCCTTAAATTTCACACACCACAACCCCTTCTTCTACACCTTGGCCGAATACACCTTGCACACTCTCCTCCATATTTTCTCTTCTTCTTCTTCTTTTCTTTCTTCTCTTGCTCGAGAGCGAGCAATATTTTAAGTTTGGTGTGGTAAAAGCATAAGCTTTTTGTTTTTCCATTACCATTGATGGCACCTAAGGTCGAAGAAACCTCTAGAAAAGGGAAAGGGAAGATAAAAGCTTCCACCTCCGAGTCATGGGAGATAGAAAGATTCATCTCCAAAGCCCATCAAGACCACTTCTATGATGTTGTGGCCAAGAAGAAGGTGATCCCTGTGGTCCCTTTCAAGCTCAAGAAAAATGAGTTTCCGGAGATCCGACATGAAATTCAAAGAATAAGTTGGGAAGTTCTGACCAACCCCATTCAACAAGTCAGAATCTTGATGGTTCAAGAATTCTATGCCAATGCATGGATCACTAGGAACCATGATCAAAGTATGAACCCGAATCCAAAGAACTATCTTACAATGGTTCGGGGGAAATACTTAGATTTTAGTCCGAAAAATGTGAGGTTGGCATTCAACTTGCCCATGATGCAAGGAGATGCACACCTCTACACAAGAAGGGTCAACTTTGATCAAAGGTTGGACCAAGTCCTTAGGGACATATGTGTTGAAGGAGCTCAATGGAAAAGAGATTCCAACGGCAAGTCGGTTCAATTAAGAAGACTGGACCTCAAGCCTGTGGCTAGAGGATGGTTGGAGTTCATCCAACGCTCCATCATCCCCACTAGCAACCGATCTGAAGTTACTGTGGATCGGTCCATCATGATCCATAGCATCATGATTGGAGAGGAAATAGAAATTCATGAAGTTATCACCCTTGAATTCTACAAAATTGCCGATAAGCCCTCTACTTTGTCAAGGCTAGCTTTTCCTCATCTTACTTGCCATCTATGTTACTCAGCTAGAGTCATCATAGAAGGAGACATCCCCATCGAGGAGGACAAGCCCATCACTAAGAAAAGGATCGAGCAAACAAGAGAGCCCACTCATGGAACCCAAGAGACGCATGATGAAGCTTATCACCAAGAAATCTCGGAGATGCCTCAAGGGATGCACTTGCCTGCCAACAACTATTGGGAACAACTCAACATTTCTCCTGAAGATTTGAGTTACAATATGGATCAATTAAGGGTGGAACATCAAGAGCACTCCATCATTCTCCATGAAATTAGAGAAGATCAAAGAGCAATGAGGGAGGAGCAACAAAGGCAAGGAAGAGACATAGAAGAACTCAAGGACATCATTGGTTCTTCAAGAAGAAAGTGCCACCATCACTAAGGTGGATTCATTCCTTGTTCTTATTTTTCTGTTTTTTTTTTCAGTTTTTATGCTTATAATGTCATCTATATTTGTGTCTCTGTTACATGATCATTAGTATTTAGTAACTATGTCTTAAGGCTATAAATAATTCCATGAATCCTTCACCTCCCTTAAATGAAAAATGTTTCTAATTCAAAAGAACAAGAAGTATATGAATTTCGAAATTATCCTTGCATTTAGTTTAATTATATTGATGTGGTGACAATACTTTTTGTCTTCTGAATGAATGCTTCAAACGTGCATAATTTTGATCTTGTTGTTTATGAATGTTAAAATTGTTGGCACTTGAAAGAATGATGAACAAAGAGAATGTTATTGACAATCTGAAAAATCATGAAAATTGATTCTCGAAGTAAGAAAAAGCAGTGAATAGCAAAAGCTTGCGAGAAAAAAAAAGCAAGCAGAAAAAGCCAATAGCCCTTAAAAAACAAAAGGCAAGGGTAAAAAGGATCCAAGGCTTTGAGCATCAATGGATAGGAGGGCTCAAACAAATAAAATCCAGGCCTAAGCGGCTAAATCAAGCTGTCCCTAACCATGTGCTTGTGGCATGCAGGTCCAAGTGAAAAGGTTGAGACTGAGTGATTAAAGTCGTGATCCAAAGCAAAAAGAGTGTGCTTAAGAGCTATGGACACCTCTAACTGGGGACTCTAGCAAAGCTGAGTCACAATCTGAAAAGGTTCACCCAGTTATGTGTCTGTGGCATTTATGTATCCGGTGGTAATACTGGATAACAAAGTGCTTAGGGCCACGGCCAAGACTCATAAAAGTAGCTGTGTTCAAGAATCAACATACTTAACTAGGAGAATCAATAAAGCTTTCTGAAATTCTAAGTTCCTATAGATGCCAATCATTCTAAACTTCAAAGAAAAAAAGTGAGATGCCAAAACTGTTCAGAGGCAAAAAGCTACAAGTCCCGCTCATCTAATTAGGACTAATATTCATTGATATTCTGGAATTTATAGTATATTCTCTTCTTTTTATCCTAATTGATTTTCAGTTACCTCGGGACAAGCAACAATTTAAGTTTGGTGTTGTGATGAGCGGATAATTTATACGCTTTTTGGCATTGTTTTTAGGTAGTTTTTAGTAGGATCTAGCTACTTTTAGGGATGTTTTCATTAGTTTTTATGCTAAATTCACATTTCTGGACTTTACTATGAGTTTTTGTGTTTTTTTGTGATTTCAGGTAATTTCTGGCTAAAATTGAGGGACCTGAGCAAAACTCTAATAAAAGGCTGACAAAGGACTGCTGATGCTGTTGGATTCTGACCTTCCTGCACTCGAAATGGATTTTATAGAGCTATAGAACTCCAAATGGCGCGCTCTCAATGGCGTTGGAACGTAGACATCCAGATCTTTCCAGCAATATATAATAGTCCATACTTTATTCGTGATTAGACAACGTAAATTGGAGCTCAACGCCAGTTCCATGCTGCATTCTGGAGTCAAACGCCAGAAACACGTCACGAACCAGAGTTGAACGCCAAATATACGTTACAACTTGGCGTTCAACTCCAATAGAAGCCTCAACTCATGTAAAGATCAAGCTCAGCCCAAACATACACCAAGTGGGCCCCAAAAGTGGATTTATGCATCAATTACTTACTTCTGTAAACCCTAGTGGCTAGTTTAATATAAATAGAACTTTTTACTAGTGTATTACAAGTCTTTGGATTGGTCTTTGATTGTATTTTTTGATCTTTTGATCACGTTTGGGGGCTGGCCATTCGGCCATGCCTGGACCTTCATCACTTATGTATTTTTAACGGTGGAGTTTCTACACACCATAGATTAAGGGTGTGGAGCTCTACTGTACCTCGAGTTTTAATGCAATTACTACTATTTTCTATTCAATTCCACTTGTTCTTATTCTAAGATATTCGTTGCACTTCAACATGATGAATGTGATGATCCGTGACACTCATCATCATTCTCACCTATGAACCTGTGACTGACAACCACTTCTGTTCTACCTTAGACCGGGCGCATATCTCTTGGATTCCTTAATCAGAATCTTCGTGGTATAAGCTAGAATTGATGGCGGCATTCATGGGAATCCAGAAAGTCTAACCTTGTCTGTGGTATTCCGAGTAGGATTCCGGGATTGAATGATTGTGACGAGCTTCAAACTCGCGATTGTTGGGCATGATGACAAACGCAAAAGAATCAAGAGATTCTATTCCAACATGATCGAGAACCGACAGATGATTAGCCGTACTGTGACAGAGCATTTGGACCATTTTCACTGTGAGGATGGGATGTAGCCATTGACAACGGTGATGCCCTACTGAGAAACCCCATTTTTAGGGTTTATCTTGTATTGAATTTAGAGCATTTCATCAACCTTTTGTCACATTTAGCCAAGGAATTAGCATGTTTTTGTAGTCTCTCCCATATTTGTGCTTAAGTGTAAAAACATGCTTTTTAAGCCTTATTTTGATGAATTCTAATTCCTCCTTAATTCCATAAGATGCCTTGATGTGTTTGCTAGTAATTCCAGGATTGAAATAGGCTAGGCATGGATCAAAGGAGCAAGGAAGGAAGCATACAAATGGAGAGAAGCATAAAAAGCCAAAGAAAAGAATTCATCCCAGCATGCGCATGCGCACAAGGCACTCGCGCGCACATTGCGGAATCGGCCGAGGACGCGCATGCGTACCGTGCGCGCACGCGTCACAGTCCACACGTGATCTCATTAAAGCAACACGTGCCTGGCGATTTTGGAGAGTTCTGGACCCATTTTGGCACCAGAATTCTGGTAGAAAGGATTAAAAGGACCAAGGATGAAAGGGGAAGGGCATAGAGAGAAAGAGAGATAGATTCACTAGGAGTTAGTTTTAGTTTAGAGTTAGTTTTCTAGAGAGAGAAGCTCTCACTTCTCTCTAGAATTAGGATTAGGTTTAGGTTAATCTCTCCTCTTAGATCTAGGTTTAATTCATGCTTTAATTCACTTCTCCCTTACCAATTCTTACTCTTCTCATCTTCCTCTTTCTAGTTATGTGCTTTAATAATTGTAATTCCTTATTTTGTTTTAGATAGATTGTTGTTCCTTTGTTTTCTTTCAATAATGCAATATTGAGGTAATTCATGATAATTGTGATTTCCTTGATTGTTGTTGTCAATTCTTTGCATTCAATTGTTGTTAGAATTCATTCTTGTTGTGATTTGCTATACTTTTCTTTTGTACATTCCAAGTGTTTGAATAAATGCTTGGGAGAATGTTAGAATAGAATTTCATGTTCTTGGCTTGAGAAGGTAACTTAGGATTTCTTGAATTACTAGTGTCTAATTGATTGATAGTTGATAGCCATTGACTCTAGCCTTCATTAATCCAATTAGTGAAAAGCTAGGATTTATGGACTAGGATTGATATAACTCACTTGACTTTCCTTTGTTAATTGACTTAAGGATGACTAAGTGGGATTAATCCTTGCAACTACCATACTTGTGGCTAGTGATAATGATGAAGACCCTTGACAACCAAACCTTGCCAAGACCATTTTGTTAATAAAATTTCATTACGCTTTACTATTCATGTTTCTCATCTAAAACCCCAAAATAAACAAGTTCATGACCGATAATAAGAACACTACCCTGCAAGTCCTTTGAGAGACGACCCGAGGTTTAAATACTTCGGTTTATAGAATTTAGGGGTTTGTACTTGTGACAAACAAAATTTTTGTATGAAGGGATTATTGTTGGTTTAGAGACTATACTTTACAACGAGATTTCATTTGTGAAATTCTAAACCGTCAAAAATCCACTCATCAACTACATACAGCTTGCCATGAAAAGGAATAAGAAGGATTGAAGGAAGACAGTAGGAAAGTAGAGATCCAATAGGGACAAGCACCTCCACGCACTTATCTAAAATTCCCACCATTGAATTACATAAGTAACTCTATCTTTATTTTCTGCTTATTTATTTAATATTCGAAAACTCCATAACATTTACTATCCACCTAACTGAGATTTACAAGATGACTATAGCTTGCTTCATACCAACAATCTCTGTGGGATCGACCCTTACTCACGTAAGGTATTACTTGGACGACCCAGTGCACTTGCTGGTTAGTTATGCGGAGTTGTGACTAAGTGTGATTCACGTTTGAGAGCGCTACCAAGTTTGTTTTGGTGCCATTGTTGATGATCACAATTTCGTGCACCAGGTGCCACTTCTGGCATTTTACTCCATAAAAGGGTCTCTGGCAAAGGATGGACTATTATATATTACTGAAAAGCCCATGATGTCTACTTTCCAACGCAGTAGCTCTAGAAAATTCACTTCGCATGCAGGAGGGTCAGAATCCAACAGCATCTGCAGTCCTTTCTCAGCCTCTGAATCAGCTTTTTGCTCAAGTCCATCAATTTCAGCCAGAAAATACATGAAATTACAGAAAAACACACAAACTCATAGTAAAGTCCAGAAATGTGAATTTTGCATAAAAACTAATAAAAATATACTAAGAAGTAACTAAAACATGCTAAAAACTATGTAAAAACAATGCCAAAAAGTGTATAAATTATCCGCTCATCAGTACGCACAGGTGGCCCCACATGCCTTTATTAAAATTGCACGTGACTCATGATTTTGGTGGATTGGAGGCCCATTTCTGAAGCCATTTAGCTCATATTGAAGGGAAAATGAAGAGCATACCATAGCATAACATTAGGATAGCTTAAGAGTAGTATTAGGAAGCTTTAAGATAGTTTTTCTCTAAGTTTTTCATCATTTCTACTAGAGTTTATACTAGGGTTTTACATTCAAGTTCCATTTCCAATTTTGATCTTGGATTTTGCTAGCTTCCATTGTAAGTATTTCTTTGTTACTACTCTTTATAGCTACAATGTTCTTACTCTTTCTTATATTTCAAGTTATAGTTCAATTTTACTTCTCTCCTACAATTTCAATTTCCTGTTGATAAATTTGATGATTGACGTTTGTTACATGCTTTCTTGAGTTGTTATTGTTGATTGAGATTATTTATTGCTTTTAGTTTCAAGCATTTTCTCATTTTTTCCATATTTAATGTTTTTGTCCACCAAGTGTTTGACAAAATGTCAATTATGATTTTGGGCTAGTTTTCTATCTCTTGGCTTGGAAAAAAGTGAGTAATTGGGTTCCTAGAGTTGGAATGTCCAACATTTAGTGTCAATTCTTGGATTGTTAATTGTTTTTGTTCCCACTAACGCTAAGTTGTTGCTAAGGCAATTAGCAAGCAATTTAGGATTTGTGGGTTAAGAACCCTTATGCTCATTTAACTTACTCTCCGATGTGAGGGTTAACCAAGTGAGATTAATCCATTCTAATTGTCATAGTTGTGGTTCCAACAAGGAAAGGACCCTTAGCTCACTCCAAGCCAAGATACCTTTTATGTCTTAAATCTTTTATACACATTTACATTGATCCCTTTTATATACCTTACTTATCTATATTACATAGTTGGTTCTTTAATCCCTTTATTAGTTCATTTATTACAATTTTGAATGTTCTTTTATTTCTTCATATGTTTATCTCTTCATTGAAAACCCCTTGATCACCACAACTGGAATTGCATACTCATTGATCTCAAGTGCCCTTGGGAGACGACCCGGGAACTAAACACTCCCGGAATTGAATTAGTTTTGAATTGTGACATTGTTTTGAATCCAAACTTTGGTAGAGAGTTGATTGTGGGTTGTTTGGGACTATACTTGCAACACAAATTCTAATTTGAGGAAAATTCCTAAACCCACTTCGGCCTTCCACCAAGTTTTTGGCGCCGTTGCCAGGGATGTCACTTTAAGTGCAATGAGTGCTATAATTTTGGTGGTTGTAAATATGTGAGTAGTGTGAATATTTGACTTTTGTTTGCTACTTAGCACTAATTGTAGATAGCACTTCTATTTAGCTAGTCTTACTAGTTATTGGTTGTTAAGTTAGATTTTGTTTATTTGCCTATTCTTGGTTTGCTTTTAATAATTGCATGCTTTCATTGCCTCCTCAGTTGAATGACACGGTCGCTTCCAGACCCGAGCTTAGCCCCTTTTGATCCGGAAATAGAAAGAACTTTAACTCATATTAGGCAAGCTCGGTGCCTGATGGTGTTTTTGTGGAAAAACGAATTTCCAAACACATAGATCTAACCGGCAAGTGTATCGGGTCGCATCAAGTAGTAATAACTCATAAGAGTGAGGTCGATCCCATAGGGATTGATGGATCAAGCAACTTTAGTGGGTGATTAGTTTAGTCAAGCTAACATTGAAGTGAAATTGAATGAAATGTAGCCAACAGAAAGTAAATTTGCAGGAATTATAAAGTGCAGAAAATAAATTGCATTGAAACTTAAAGAGCAAGAAAAGTAAATTGACAGAATCTTAAATGACAATAAATGAAAATTGCATCAAAAGTAAAGGGAGTGGGAGCAGGGAATTTAAATGAAAGCAATAGATCAAGCAACTGGAAATTTAAATTGCAGGAAGAATAAAAGGATTTTGGGAGCTGGGATTCAAGAAATCAAACAAGAAATTGTAAATGGCAATCAAACAGAGAAGTAAAAGATGTAGTAACTTACAACCGATCTCAAACAGAAAGTAAAATTGCTTGAAGAAGCAAACAGAAATTAAATTCAACTCAATTGCAAAATCAAAATGAAGATCTCAGGAAATCAAAGAGACTAGAAAACAAGTCTAGATCTCAATTCCTTCCTTGATCAAAGTAGAAAATAATCAGCAGAAGAGAAGTAAATCAAACAGCAAGTGAAATGTAAATCCAATTCTCAATTATGCAGAAGAATAACAAGAGAAGTGCAGATAGAGAATGAAAACAGAATTCCTTCCAATCTCAATCCAAAATTTAAATTCAAAGAAAGGAAACTAGAATAGAGAGCTCTCTATCCTACTCCTAATGCTCCCTAGTGGAGCCAACCTCTCTAATGGAGCCCCCCCTCTGAAATGAGAGTGATGCCTTTATATAGGCTTTTTACAAAATGAAAATAAAATGAAATTGAAATTAAAAACAAATTCACAAAATGAAATTCCTAATCTAGCTTCTCTGTGTGCCTTTGAAAGATGATGTGGGCTTTGCTTGCTTTAGATTTGTGGAGAAATGGGTTTGGTTGGCCTTGATTCAATTTGGAGAGGAATTGAATTTAAATGGAATTTTAGTTGAATTTTGGCCCATGTTGCTCTCAGGAGGCTGCTCTACTCTTGTGGAGGGCAGAGCAGTGAAGCTTTGTGTGGGGATGCATGTTGCGTGCTAAGTATAGGAAAGGCACCAGGGGATTACCCTGCCCTTGTGGAGAGCGGGCCAGCAGTGTCATGGTGCGTGCCTTGCCTCCCTGCTTGCGTCAATCATGCGCGCCCTGACCGTGTCATGCTCATGCTTGTGTGCGCCAAGGGGAGTTCCCAAGTTCAAACCCTTGTGAAAGCATTTGGGAAAACAATTTTTCTTGAATTTTTATGAAGAGATCACGACATTGCTCTCCAAGAGAGCACTCTGCTCTCCTTGAGAGCAGACTTCCTTGGTTTCCTTGTGTCTCCCTCTTCGAGCCTTGGTGGAAGCACTTTGGTTTATTTTCACTTATTTTTTGCCCTTAAAGATGCCTTTCACTCATGCCTCAATTGTACGCCAAATGTGAATTGCTATATATCGTTGGAAAGCTCTGAATGTCAGCTTTCCAACGCAACTGGAAGCACATCAATCGAACATTTGTAGCTCAAGTTATAGCCCTTTGAAGGAGGCATGGTCATGCTGTGAGCGCCCAGATTTTAACTTAGCGAAAATTTGCTTCCAACCTCTCTTTGTTTCATCATGATATTGCCCTGCCCTTGGCAAGAGCAGGGCAATGTGCGTGCTGGTTGCTTCCTCCTTTAATTTGGTCATGGGCCACGCTTTTAAAAGCGTGGCTAAGGCTCCAAAGCGTGCTCCAACTTCAAAGTGTTCCACAAAGCTCTTTTTTTTCTCCTTTTTAGCTTATTTTGTGCTTCTTTGCTTCTTTTTCTTCTTATTTCCTACAAGATTTATAAAATTAAAAGATCAAGAAAATATATCATTTAAGAACAAAAGCATTCAATATTTAAGCACAAATCATCAATTTCTTGTATGAAAAAGCATAGAAAAATAGGTATATGATGACATGCCATCAGTGGGGTGAAGTTCATGGACTGTATGTGTGACTTGGGGGCGTGCGTAAGCATCATGCCACTCCCCATTTATGAGAGACTGAACTTGCCACCACTTAAGAGATCTGGGGCGAGGTTTGTGCTTGTAGATAAAAGCATTGTATCAGTTGTGGGGATTGCGGAAAATGTGCTAGTTGACATTCAAGGATTACCCTTCCTAGTAGACTTTCACATTTTGGAGACCCCTCCTATTAACTCAGATAAGCCATCATCCATGCTCCTTAGAAGGCCGTTTTTGAAGACGGCCCATTTTAGACTGGATGCACATTTAGGATTCTATTCTTTTGAAGCCGATGGCAAAGTGGTAGAATTCATCTTGGAGGAGTCTAAGAAACCAATTCTCAAAGCCTATTCTATCTTTGGGTGCGATATAATTGAAGAGTAAGTGATTGAGGATGGCAAGGAGCAAGAAGAAAACAAGAATGCCAAGGAGTTAGAGGTTTTCCTCCTTGGAAAAGTTCCAAAGTGACCAATGAAGCCATGCAAAGTCCAACTTAGGACTATAAACCAAAGTGCTTGGTAGGAGACACCTCACCATGGTAACATTGTTCCAACTTTATCTCTTGTTTATAGCTTTTTGATTTAGCAACCTTCTTGTGATACGATGATTAGCTTAGTTTTGATTTGGTATTTTTGAGTTGAATAAGTTGAGTTGCTTGTGGATCATGAATTTGTGCTTGTTTGTATGATTTGGGGTTGGTATCTTGATATACTAAAGGTAGGTACCTTGGTTTTGAAAGAAAATTTTTGTGAAACATGGCATCTGTGTGTACGCATCCTGTTGTGCGTTCGCACAAAACTATATTTTTTGCCCCTGTGCAAGCGCACATGCCCGTGCGTCCGCACACTCCTTGCAATGCCCTCTGGTCGCAGCGCCAGCACAGCCTGTGCGTGGGCGCTGCCCTGTCTCTCTTGTCCTATGCGTGTGCACAGTTGTGTGCGTACACATGCCTTCCCCTTATTGTGCTTCTCGTGCGGCCGCACAGACGTGTGTGACCGCACGCCTTTTGACAGCCGCTCTGGTGGGAGCATCAGTGTGCTGTGCGCATGAACAGCCCCTTCTTATCTTTGCTTCTGTGCGTGCGCACGGACCTGTGTTCGCACGCACACATGATTCTTCCCTCAAGCAAAGTGTTTTAAAAAAAAACCCAAGCTTTCTGCGCAAGCACACGCCGCTTTGCGCTTGCACGCCTTAGTGCAACCCCTCTTGTGGGAGCAACCGCACGCTCTGTGCGCTCGCATCCCCCTTGTTTTGTGTTTTGTGCGTACGCACACACCCCTCTGTCTTGCGACCTCTGTGTGCGCTCTCCCTGCTGTGCGTCTGCACACTCCACTACATCCTCTCTGGTCGCAGCGATTGCACGCTCTATGCGTTCACACCCCCTCTAACTTTTTCTTTCTGTACGTGCGCACAGGCTTCTGTGCGTGTGCACAGGCTTCTATGCGTACGCACATGACTCGTTCTGGGCAACAACAGGGCAACTTGCCCTGTTGAGCAACAGTTTTCTTTTCTTCCCCTCCTCACTGCTGCTGCTCTTTTCTCCTCTTTTGCCCAGCCTTCAGGCGCTGCCGCCGGCCTCCACCACCGCCGTCAACCACTGTTCTTTCTTTCCTTACTCTTTTCTTTCTTCACCACCGGTGAGTTTCTCTCCTTCGGTGCTTTTTTCCTTTCCGGCGAACCAACCACCGTGAGCTCGCAGTGGCTAGAAGAAGAGTTTTTCCCCTTAATTCTTCTTTTCTTCAACCTTTAATTTTCAGGTTCTTATTTCTCTTTTAATGTTGATTTTTGCAATTTCTTTTATTTTCTTTTCTTTTCATGTCGATTAGATTAAATTTATCGCAATTGTTTTTATTTTCTTGTTCATCTTTGTATTGCAAAGTGTTGATATTTGATTGTGAGTTGATTAAGATTGAATTTGAGCCTAATTGTGATGAGTTTGCACATTGCATACCACATGTTTGATAAAATGCCTCTATGGAGATTTTGTTTGATTCATATGACATGGCCATCATATGTGTTCAATTTATCTTTTGTTAGGCATATTTTATGAATTGTGCAAATTCAATTATGACATTTGTTGTTAATCAAATTGGATTTACCAATGCATTTCCTTGTTGGTATATCATTTTGGGTGAATGGTTATTGTTGTTGTTTATCAAATTCCTTTGCTAATGAGCTTTTACACCAACGACTTCAATGACCATTCCACTCGAAGAAATTCAAAGGAATCATATGGTGCTTTCTTGAAGTTGTTTTCATGCCTATGCTTTATACTTGCAACTTAAGCACTTAATTGAGAAGCATTGAGCTTTGTGTTGCATAAGAGTGTGATTGCTGTTGTGTCCAGCCGGTGTGTGTGTTCCAACCACGCACACCCTTGGAATATACACACCGTCTTTCTTGAAAATCACACTATTTTAAAAGCTTCCAATTAAGAATTTGGTTTTCTTGGTTTCACTAGTGCTTCCTCATTGATCTTATATTGTTGTTGCCCTAAGATCTTGAGAATCTTTTGTTTTCATTTTAGGATGCGAAAGAAGGGTAAGGCACCGGTCACTTCACCGGTTGTGCAACCTCCATCTCACCCATCTAGACCTCACTTCATGGATCGCCCAAGTAGTAACCCAAATGTTTTGGTTAACCAAAAAGCCAAGTTCCGATATAAGAAATTCGAGAAAAGGACAATCCGTTGGGATTGAACGCTAAAGGTTCCAAACGAATACAAGGCGGTCATCCATGAAAGGATTGCCTCACTTCATTGGGAGTTTCTTAAGCAAGACCCAATTGAACTTAATGAAACCATGGTGCGAGAATTCTACGCCAACTACCAATCTTGGGAAGCGGAGTCGGTATTCCTCCGGGGAAAAAGGTTGGACACTTCCAACCAAGCTCTAGAAGCTCTTTTGAAGATCCTCCACATTCCTCCTGAGAGGGAAGATTATTCAAGGATCAAAGCGAATGTGTTTAAGGGGAAGATGTCTTTGGCTCCTATTCTTAAGTGAATTGGCCGTCCCGGTGCTTCATGGGAGTTTAGCAAGGGGAGGAAATCCGTTCCCACTAGTATTGTTTACCTCGATTTGAATGCCAAGGCTCTTATTTGGCATAAAATTGTGGCGGACTACATCATTTCCAACACCCATGCTACCCATGTGAGATTTAAAACTACTTTGCTACTTTGGGCTATTATGGAAGGAAAGAATATAACCATTATACCTTCAATGCGCAAATCAATTTGGAAACTCATTGAGAAAAAAGAAGATTAATATCCCTTTTCCATCGATGGTGATGCGCTTGGTAATAGCAGCAGGGGTAGAGAGGAAACTAATGGACATCATGTTTGAGATTCCAAAAGGCAACAAGTTCATTTCGAGGGGGGATTTGGAAGGATCAACAAAGGAAAAACCCTCCAATAGGAAGGCACTCACAGCACCACCATCAAGTCTACCAACTTCATCAACTCCTTTACCGATTCTAGGATCTCTTTCGGACTTATACCAAGATATCTTACATGATATCCACCACATGGAGCATCTAGAGTGCAAGCGTTACGAGTGGATAGCGGCAAAGCTAGATGGAAAAGACCCCGGCCCCATTCCGATGGCTTCATCTGAGCTAGTTGGGGAGGAGCTTGATGAAGGTGACTAACCCAATTCCGAGACCACCAGCTGAAAGTGGACCCCGATGTTCTCATTCTCCCGGATCGTAAGTATGCATGGAGGACCATGCACGAACTAGGTGTGGGGGAGGATCGACGACTTCGAGGGGGCAAAAACTTATCTTTTCAAAACACTTTGTAATACTTTTTGTAGTTCTTTTTCTTCATTTTGAGTAACTTTATCTCTATTGCATCTTGTTTGGCTTGTTTGTAAATATTTCTTTAATGTTTATAGTATATGGTAGTTAATGTTTGCATGTTGCATGATAGAATGAATAAGTTTGGTGAAACACCAAGGAATTTCCATGAGTTCTTTCTTAGAGTGTACCATTGATTGAATTGAAGGAAAATTTTGTATTTTTCAACTTGCTTGGAGTATTTTTTTATAGAACATAGAAAAGAGCTAGAACAACATACCCTGTGAGATTTGAGCTCTATTAGATGGTTGCATTTTACAACCATAATATTTGTTCTTGTGTGATTATACTCCTTTTTTATCGTGATCAATGATTTGCATGATTCTTTATGTCCTGTATTTGTGTTTGGATGCATTTAGCATGATTGAGGCCATCTTTGATGTTAAACTCACCAACCTATATGGCCAACCCTTGCATTCACCTTTGTGAACCCCTTTTGATCCTGTGAATCCCCTTTTGTTTTGATGGTAAGCACATTACTCCCCTTAAGCGAAAAACCATTGATGTCCCTGAATTACTCTTTGATTAGCTTGGGTGGATTAGTGTGTATATTCCAAGTGTGGGGGAATTATTAGGAAACATTGGTGATAAAGGCATGAACTCATTGTGGAAAATTTTTGGCAATTAGGTAATGCTCATGCATTTCATTAATTAAGACATGTGCATCGATAGTTCAATTTAGAAAAAAAAACTTGTGCATAATAGAGTATGAAACAAAAAGTTGAAATAAAGGATGCATATATTCATGTTTTGAAAAGAAAATGCATGAGTAGGGTGAGATAGAAGAAAATGGATGGATAGATCATATTGTTATGTGTATATAGGTGATATAGGATTAGGTAGACACTTAAGCTAATCAAAGAACTAATTCTTTTAGCCCATTTAACCATATTTATCCTACCTAAACCCTAGCCCCATTACAACCCTCCAAAGACCTCGTGAAATTTGTTTTTCATGCATCAAATACTAGTTGATTGTTAGATGACTTGCAAATCTTTGAAAAATAGGATAAAAGGAGAATTGAGTGGTTAAACCCTAAATACTGAGCGAATTGAGTTGATACACATCCGGTGAGGGGTTCGATCGCTCAATTCTATGTTCCTACATCTCATATTATATCTTCTTGCAAGTTGTTTGATTGAATAGTTTTGAAATTTTCAATTCAATTCTTTGGACATTGATCTTAGTGCATGAACTCTTTGCATTGGCCCTAAGGTGTTCTTGTGATGGATTGGAATTTCATGGTCTGTTTTACCAACTCTTAGTATAGTAGCATGTAACATTTAGGTAGTACGTAGAATAAGTTGTTTTCCCTTTCATCTATCTCCTTTGAATGTGTTTAGCATGAGGATATGCTAGTGTTTAAGTGTTGGAGAATTGATGAATCCATATTTGATGATGATTTTTGGTTTAAATTGAATAGATTTCATCATATAAACTTGCACTTATTCCCTTAAATAGCATGCTTTTGAACATTCCTCCTAATTTATGCTTGATTATGAAAACATGCTCTTTTGTCCCTAATTTGATCAATTTTATTCCAGTTGCCTTTCATTCGATGCCTTGATGTTGTTTGTGAGTGATTTCAGATGTATAAGGTGCGAATGGCTTGGAGAAAATGGAAGAAGAGTATGCAGGGTGGAGGAAGCATTGATGAGCGGATAATTTATACGCTTTTTGGCATTGTTTTTAGGTAGTTTTTAGTAGGATCTAGCTACTTTTAGGGATGTTTTCATTAGTTTTTATGCAAAATTCACATTTCTGGACTTTACTATGAGTTTGTGTGTTTTTCTGTGATTTCAGGTATTTTCTGGCTGAAATTGAGGGACTTGAGCAAAAATCTGATTCAGGCTGAAAAAGGACTGCTGATGCTGTTGGATTCTGACCTCCCTGCACTCGAATTGGATTTTCTGGAGCTACAGAAATCCAAATGGCGCGCTCTTAACGGCGTTGGAAAGTAAACATCTAGAGCTTTCCAGTAATAGTTAATAGTCTATACTTTATTCGAGTTTAGATGACGTAAACTGGCGTTCAACGCCAGTTCCATGCTACATTCTGGAGTAAAACGCCAGAAACACGTCAGAAACCAGAGTTAAACACCAAAAACACATTACAACTTGGTGTTTAACTCCAAGAGAAGCCTCTGCACGTGTAAAGCTCAAGCTCATCCCAAGCACACACCAAAGTGGGCCCCGAAAGTGGATTTCTGCATTTAGACTTATTTCTGTAAACCCTAGTAACTAGTCTAGTATAAATAGAACATTTTACTATTGTATTAGACGTCTTTTGATTGATCTTTAATCAGTGTATGCGATTTTAGACCTTCATGGGGGCTGGCCGTTCGGCCATGCCTGGACCATCACTTATGTATTTTCAACGGTGGAGTTTCTACACACAATAGATTAAGGGTGTGGAGCTCTGCTGTACCTCGAGTTTTAATGCAATTACTACTACTTTCTATTCAATTCAGCTTATTCTTGTTCTAAGATATTCGCTGCACATCAACCTGATGGATGTGATGATCCGTGACACTCATCATCATCCGTCCTTATGAACGCGTGCTTGACAACCACTTCCGTTCTATCCTAGACCGAGCGTGTATCTCTTGGATTCCTTGATCAGAATCTTCATGGTATAAGCTAGAACCCTTTGGCGGCCACTCTTGAGAATCCAGAAAGTCTAAACCTTGTATGTGGTATTCCGAGTAGGATTCAAGGATTGAATGACTGTGACGAGCTTCAAACTCGCGATTGTTGGGCGTAGTGACAAACGCAAAAGAATCAATGGATTCTATTCCGACATGATCGAGAACTGACAGATGATTAGCCGTGCTGTGACAGAGAATTTGGACCATTTTCACTGAGAGAATAGAAAGTAGCCATTGACAACGGTGATGCCCTACATACAGCTTGCCATGCAAAGGAGTAAGAAAGATTGAAGGAAGGCAGTAGGAAAGCAGAGATTCAACAGGAACAAAGCATCTCTATACACTTATCTAAAATTCCCACCAATGATTTACATGAGTATCTCTATCTTTATTTTATGCTTTATTTATTATTATTTTTGAAAACCATTAAAATCATTTGAATCAGCCTAACTGAGATTTGCAAGATGACCATAGCTTGCTTTATACCAACAATCTCTGTGGGATCGACCCTTACTCACGTAAGGTTTATTACTTGGACAACCCAGTGCACTTGCTGGTTAGTTGTGCGAAGTTGTGAAGAATATGAGTGAACCATTGGAATGTGCACCAAGTTTTTGGAGCCATTGCTAAGAATTGTTCAAGTTATGAAAAAGAGTAAATCACAATTTTGCCTATCAAGTTTTTGGCGCCATTGTCGGGGATTGTTCGAGTTTGGACAACTGACGGTTCATCTTGTTACTCAGATTAGGTAATTTTCTTTTCAAAAAGTTTTCAAAAAATATTTCAAAATTTTTTATTTATTTCCTTTTTCCAAAAAAAGAAATTTTTGAAAAATAATAATAATAAAAAAAATTATAAAATCATAAAAACCAAAAAGTTTTGTGTTTCTTGTTTGAGTCTAGTGTCGATTTTTAAGTTTGGTGTCAATTGCATGTTTTAAAAATTTATGCATTTTTTGAAAACTCATGCATGGTGTTCTTCATGATCTTCAAGTTGTTCTTGATAAGTCTTCTTGTTTGATCTTCATATTTCTTTGTTTTGTGGTTTTTGTTGTTTTTCATATGCATTTTTGCATTCATAGTGTCTAAGCATTGAAAATTTCTAAGTTTGGTGTCTTGCATGTTTTTCTTTTCTTGAAAACTTTTCAAAAATAAGTTCTTGATATTCATCTTGATCTTCAAAGTGTTCTTGGTGTTCATCTTGACATTCATAGTGTTCTTGCATGCATCATGTGTTTTGATTCATAATTTTCATGTTGTGAGTCATTTTTGTGTTTTTCTCTCTCATCATTAAAAAATTCAAAAATAAAAAATATCTTTTCCTTATTTTACTCACAATTTTCGAAATCTTTAGGTTGACTTAGTTAAAAATTTTTAAAAATTAGTTGTTTCTTGTTAGTCAAGTTAAGATTTCAGTTTTAAAAACCCTATCTTTTCAAAATCATTTTCATTTTTCTTTTATATTTTTTTGAAAATATTTTTTAATAAAAAATTAATTTTCAAAATCTTTTTATTAATTTTATTTCATAAATTTCAAAAACTTTGCTAACAATTAATGTGATTGATTCAAAATTTGAAGTTTGTTACTTTCTTGTTAAGAAATGTTCAATCTTTAAATTCTAGAATCATATCTTTTAGTTTCTTGTTAGTCAAGTAATCAATTTTAATTTTAAAAATCAAATCTTTTCCAAAACAAATTTCAATCATATCTTTTTCAACCATATTTTCTCAAATCATATCTTTTTCAAAATCAAAAATCTTTTCTAACTTCTTATCTTTTCAAAAAAAATTGAATTTTAAATCATTTTCAACTAACTAATTGACTTTTTGTTTGTTTCTTATCTTTTTCAAAACCACCTAACTACTCTTCTCTCTCTAATTTTTGAAAATTACCTCCCTCATTTTCAAAATTCTTTTAATTAACTAATTGTTTCAAATTTTAATTTCAATTTTATTTCCTCTCTTAATTTTCGAAAATCACTAACCTTTTTTCAAAAACAATTTTCGAAATTTCCTCTCTCTCTCTTCTTCTTCTATTTATTTATTCAATTACTAACTCTTCTCTTCATCTAAAAATTCGAACCCTCTCTTCTCCTCTGTGTTCGAATTTTCCTCTTCTCCTTCTTTTATTCTTTTCTTCTTCTACTAACATAAAGGAATCTCTATACTGTGACATAGAGGATTCTTCTTCTTTTCTATTCTCTTCTTTTTCATATGAGCAGGAGCAAGGATAAGGACATTCTTGTTGAAGCAGATCCTGAACCTGAAAGGACTTTGAAGAAGAAGCTAAGAGAAGCTAAGGCACAACAATCCAGAGAAAACCTTATAGAGAATCTCGAAAAAGAAGAAGACATGGCCAAACCTAATAACAATGGTGGAGGCGCAAGGAGGATGCTTGGTGACTATAGTATACCTACTTCCAAATTTGATGGAAGAAACATCTTAATCCCTACCATTGGAGCAAACAATTTTGAGCTGAAACCTCATCTAGTTGCTCTAATGCAACAGAACTGCAAGTTTCATGGACTTCCATCAGAAGATCCCTATCCGTTAACTGAGTTTTTGCAGATCTGTGAGACTATTAAGACTAATGGCGTAGATCCTGAAGTCTACAGGCTCATGCTTTTCCCTTTTGATGTAAGAGACAAAGCTAGAACATGGTTGGACTCACAACCTAAAGATAGGTTGGACTCTTGGGATAAGCTGGTCACGGCCTTCTTGGCTAAGTTCTTTCCTCCTCAAAAGCTGAGCAAGCATAGAGTGGATGTTCAGACCTTCAAACAAAAAGATGGTGGATCCCTCTATGAAGCTTGGGAAAGATACAAGCAGATGACCAAAAGGTGTCCTTCTGACATGCTTTTAGAGTGGACCATTTTGGATATATTCTTTTATGGTCTATCTGAGTTCTCTAAGATGTAACTGGACCATTTTGCAGGTGGATCCATTCACCTAAAGAAAACGCCTACAGAAGCTCAAGAACTCATTGACATGGTTGCAAATAACCAATTCATGTACACTTCTGAGAGGAATTCTGTGAGTAATGAGACGCTTCAAAGGAAGGGAGTTCGTGAAATTGATGCTCTGAATGCCATATTGGCTTAGAACAAAATGTTGACTCAACAAGTCAACATGATTTCTCAGAGTCTGAATGGATGGCAAAATGCATCCAACAGTACTAAAGAGGCATCTTCTGAAGAATAAGCTTATGATCCTGAGAACCCTGCAATGGCAGAGGTGAATTACATGGGTGAACCCTATGGGAACACCTATAATTCTTCATGGAGAAATCATCCAAATTTCTCATGGAAGGATCAACAAAAGCCTCAACAAGGCTTTAACAATGGTGGAAGAAACAGGCTCAGCAATAGCAAGCCTTTTCCATCATCTTCTCAGCAACAGACAGAGAATTCTGAGCAGAGTCCCTCTAACTTAGCAAACATAGTCTCTGATCTGTCTAAGGACACTTTATGTTCCATGACTGAAACAAGGTCCTCTATTAGAAATTTGGAGGCACAAGTGGGCCAGCTGAGTAAGAAAATTACTAAAACTCCTCCTAGTACTCTCCCAAGCAATACAGAAGAGAATCCAAAAAGAGAGTGCAAGGCCATTGATATTGTCTATATGGCCAAATCCAAGGAGGAAGGGGAGGACGTGAATCCCAATGAGGAAGACCTCATGGGACGTCTCCCAGACAGAAAGGAGTTCCCTCTTGAGGACCTAAAGGACTTTGAGGATCATTTAGAAACCATAGAGATTCCATTGAACCTCCTTCTGCCATTCATGAGCTCTGAGAACTATTCTTCCTCTGAAGAGGATGAAGATGTAACTGAAGAGAAAGTTGCTCAATATCTAGGAGCCATCACAAAGCTGAATGCCAAGTTGTTTGGTAATGAGACTTGGGAAGATGCACCTCCGTTGCTCATTAGTGAACTAGATACATGGGTTCAGCAAACTTTACCTCAAACGAAACAAGATCCTGGTAAATTCTTAATACCCTGTACCATAGGCACCATGACCTTTGAGAAGGCTCTGTGTGACCTGGGGTCAGGTATAAATCTTATGCCACTCTCTGTAATGGAGAAGCTGGGAATCTTTGAGGTACAGGATGCCATATTCTCATTAGAGATGGCAGACAAGTCAATAAGAAAAGCTTATGGATTGGTAGAGGACGTGTTAGTGAAGGTTAAAGGCCTTTACATCCCTGCTGATTTCATAATCTTAGACACTGGGAAGGATGAGAATGTATCCATTATTCTTGGAAGACCCTTCCTAGCCACAGCAAAAGCAGTGATTGATGTTGACAGAAGTGAACTAGTCCTTCAATTGAATGGGGACTACCTTGTGTTTAAAGCTCAAGGTTATCCTTCTGTAAACATGGAGAGGAAGCATGAAAAGCTTCTCTCAATACAGAGTCAAACAAAGCCCCCACAATCAAACTCTAGGTTTGGTGTTGGGAGGCCACAACCAAACTCTAAGTTTGGTGTTGAATCCCCACACTCAAACTCTAAGTTTGGTGTTGGGAGGTCCCAACAATACTCTGATGATCCGTGAGCTCCATGAGAGCTCACTGTCAAGCTATTGACATTAAAGAATCGCTCATTGGGAGGCAACCTACTTTTTATTTATCTATATTTTTTTTTCTTTTATGTTTTATTAGGTTTATGATCATGTGGAGTCACAAAACAATTGCTAAAATTAAAAACAGAATCAAAAATACTAGAAGAAACAACACACCCTGGAGGAAGAGCTTACTGGCGTTTAAACGCCAGTAAGGAGCATCTGGCTGGCATTCAACGCTAAAACAGAGCATGAATCTGGCGTTGAACACCAGAAACAAGCAGCAATCTGGCATCTAAATGCCAGGATTGCACCCTGAGGAAAGCTGGCATTTAACGCTAGCAATAAGCATCAGGCTGGCATTAAATGCCAGAAACATGCTACATTTGGGTGTTTAACGCCAGAAACAAGCTTCAGTCTGGCATTAAATGCCAGGATTGCAAGTAGAGGGCATTTTACACGCCTAATTGATGCAGGGATGATTCATCCTTGACACCTCAGGATCTGTGGACCCCACAGGATCACCTCAGGATCTGTGGACCCCACAGGATTCCCACCTACCTCAACTCACTTTCTCTCCTCTTCACACAATCCAATAACACTCTTCCCCAAATACCCTTCACCAATCACCTCAATCTCTCTTCCCCATCACCTCTTTACTACTCACATCCATCCACTCTTCCCCATAAACCCCACCTACCTTCAAATTCAAAATCTCTTTCCCACCCAAACCCACCCTAAATGACCGTCCCTAATCCCCCTCCCTCCACTATATAAACCCCTCTATCCTTCTTCATTTTCACACATCACTACCCTCTCTTATCTCCCTTGGCCGAATACATATCTCTCTCCATTTCTTCTTCTTCTTCATCTATTCTTTCTTCTTTTGCTCGAGGACGAGCAATATTCTAAGTTTGGTATGGTAAAAGCATAGCTTTTTGTTTTTCCATAACCATTGATGGCACCTAAGGCCGGAGAAACCTCTAGAAAGAGGAAAGGGAAGACAAAAGCTTCCACTCCGAGTCAAGGGAGATGGAGAGATTCATCTCAAAAGTCCATCAAGACCACTTGTATGAAGTTGTGGCCAAGAAGAAGGTAATCCCCGAGGTCTCTTTCATGCTCAAGAAAAATGAGTATCCGGAGATCCGACATGAGATCCAAAGAAGAGGTTGGGAAGTTCTTACCAACCCTATTCAACAAGTCAGAATCTTAATGGTTCAAGAGTTCTATGCCAATGCATAGATCACTAGGAACCATGATCAAAGTATGAACCTGAATCCAAAGAATTGGCTTACAATGGTTCGGGGGAAATGCTTAGATTTCAGTCCGAAAAATGTGAGGTTGGCATTCAACTTGCCTATGATGCAAGAAGACGCACGCCACTACACTAGAAGGGTCAACTTTGATCAAAGGTTGGAACAAGTCCTCATGGACATATGTGTTGAAGGAGCTCAATGGAAAAGAGACTCAAAAGGCAAGCTGTTTCAATTAAGAAGACTGGACCTTAAGCCTGTGGCTAGAGGATGGTTGGAGTTCATCCAACGTTCCATCATCCCCACTAGCAACCGATCCGAAGTAACTGTGGATCGGACCATCATGATCCATAGCATCATGATTGGAGAGGAAGTAGAAGTTCATGAAGTCATCTCTCTAGAACTCTACAAAGTAGCCGAAAAGCCCTCCACCTTGGCAAGGCTAGCATTTACTCATCTGATTTGCCATCTATGCTACTCAGCTGGAGTTGTCATAGAAGGAGACATCCTCATTGAAGAGGACAAGCCCATCACCAAGAAGAGGATGGAGCAAACAAGAGAGGCCATCCATGGATCTCAAGAGACGCATGAGGAAGCTCATCATCAAGAAATCCCTGAGATGCCTCAAGGGATGCACTTTCCTCCAAACAACTATTAGGAACAACACAACACTTCTCTAGAAGGATTGAGTCATGATATGAACCAATTAAGGGTGGAACACCAAGAGCACTCCATCATTCTCAATGAGATTAGAGAATATCAAAGAGCTTTGAGGGAGGAGCAACAAAGGCAAGGAAGAGACATAGAGGAGCTCAAGGACGCCATTGGTCCTTCCAGGAGAAGGCGCCACCATCACTAAGGTGGACTCATTCCTTAACTTCCTTGTTCTTATCTCTCTATTTTTCAATTTTTGAGCTTCATGTTTTGTCTATGTTTGTGTCTTTATTACATGATCATTAGTGTCTAGTAACTATGTCTTAAGGCTATGAATAATTCCATGAATCCTTCACCTTTCTTAAATGAAAAATGTTTTTAATTCAAAAGACAAGAAGTACATGAGTTTCGAATTCATCCTTGAAATTAGTTTAATTATATTGATGTGGTGACAATACTTTTTGTTTTCTGAATGAATACTTGAACAGTGCATATTTTTTTATCTTGTTGTTTATGAATGTTAAAATTGTTGGCTCTTGAAAGAATGATGAACAAGAGAAATGTTATTAATAATTTGAAAAATCATAAAATTGATTTTTGAAGTAAGAAAAAGAAGTGAATAACAAAAGCTTGAAAAAAATGGCGAAAAAAATAGAGAAAGAAAAAGAAAAAGCAAGCAGAAAAAGCCAATAGCCCTTAAAACCAAAAGGCAAGGGTAAAAAGGATCCAAGGCTTTGAGCATCAATGGATAGAAGGGCCCAAGGAAATAAAATCCAGGCCTAAGCGGCTAAATCAAGCTGTCCCTAACCATGTGCTTGTGGCATGCAAGTCTAAGTGAAAAGCTTGAGACTGAGTGGTTAAAGTTGTGATCCAAAGCAAAAAGAGTGTGCTTAAGAGCTCTGGACACCTCTAACTGGGGACTTTAGCAAAGCCGAGTCACAATCTGAAAAGGTTCACCCAGTCATGTGTCTGTGGCATTTATGTATCCTGTGGTAATATTGGAAAACAAAGTGCTTAGGGCCACGGCTAAGACTCATAAGAGTAGTTGTGTTCAAGAATCAACATACTTAACTAGGAGAATTAATAACACTATCTGAACTCTGAGTTCCTATAGATGCCAATCATTCTAAACTTCAAAGGATAAAGTGAGATGCCAAAACTGTTCATAAGCAAAAAGCTGCAAGTCCCGCTCATCTAATTAGAACTAATCTTCATTGACATTTTGAGATTTATAGTATATTCTCTTATTTTTATCCTATTTGATTTTCAGTTGCTTGGGGACAAGCAACAATTTAAGTTTGGTGTTGTGATGAGCGGATAATTTATACGCTTTTGGCATTGTTTTTAGGTAGTTTTTAGTAGGATCTAGCTACTTTTAGGGATGTTTTCATTAGTTTTTATGCAAATTCATATTTCTGGATTTTACTATGAGTTTGTGTGTTTTTCTATGATTTCAGGTATTTTCTGGCTGAAATTGAGGGACCTGAGCAAAAATCTGATTCAGGTTGAAAACGGACTACTGATGTTGTTGGATTCTGACCTCCCTGCACTCAAAATGGATTTTCTGATGCTGTAGAACTCCAAAAGGCGCGGTCTAAATGGTGTTGGAAAGTAGACATCCAGAGCTTTCCAGCAATAGTTAATAGTTCATACTTTATTCGAGTTTAGATGACGCAAACTGGCATTCAACACCAGTTCCATTCTGCATTCTGGAGTAAAACGTCAGAAACACGTCACAAACCAGAGTTAAATGCCAAAAACACGTTACAACTTGGCGTTTAACTCCAAGAGAAGCCTCTGCATGTGTAAAGCTCAAGCTCAGCCCAAGCAAACACAAAAGTGGGCCCCGGAAGTGGATTTCTGCATTTAGACTTATTTCTGTAAACCCTAGTAACTAGTCTAGTAGAAATAGAACATTTTACTATTGTATTAGATGTCTTTTGATTGATCTTTAATCAGTGTATGCGATTTTAGACCTTCATGGAGGCTGGCCACTCGGCCATGCCTGGACCATCACTTATGTATTTTCAACGGTGGAGTTTCTACACACCATAGATTAAGGGTGTGGAGCTCTGCTGTACCTCGAGTTTTAATGCAATTACTACTACTTTCTATTCAATTCAGCTTATTCTTGTTCTAAGATATTCGCTGCAGTTCAACCTGATGGATGTGATGATCCGTGACACTCATCATCATCCATCCTTATGAACGTGTGCTTGACAACCACTTCCGTTCTATCTTAGACCGAGCGTATATCTCTTGGATTCATTGATCAGAATCTTCGTGGTATAAGCTAAAACCCTTTGGCGGCCACTCTTGAGAATCTGGAAAGTCTAAACCTTGTCTGTGGTATTCCGAGTAGGATTCAAGGATTGAATGACTGTGACGAGCTTCAAACTTGCGATTGTTGGGCGTAGTGACAAACGCAAAAGAATCAATGGATTCTATTCTGACATGATCGAGAACCGACAGATGATTAGCCGTGCTGTGACAGAGCATTTGGACCATTTTCACTGAGAGGATGGAAAGTAGCCATTGACAACGGTGATGCCCTACATACAGCTTGCCATGGAAAGGAGTAAGAAGGATTGAAGGAAGGCAGTAGGAAAGCAGAGATTCAATAGGAACAAAGCATCTCTATACACTTATCTGAAATTCCCACCAATGATTTACATGAGTATCTCTATCTTTATTTTATGCTTTATTTATTATTATTTTCGAAAACCATTAAAATCATTTGAATCATCCTAAGTGAGATTTGCAAGATGACCATAGCTTGCTTCATACCAACAATCTCCGTGGGATCGACCCTTACTCACGTAAGGTTTATTACATGGACGACCCAGTGCACTTGCTGGTTAGTTGTGCGAAGTTGTGAAGAATGTGAGTGAACCATAGTAGTGTGCACCAAGTTTGGAGCCATTGCTAAGAATTGTTCAAGTTATGAAAAAGAGTAAATCACAATTTTGCCTATCAAGCACGAAGAATCAAAGGAGAAGAGCACAGCGATGTGAGCATGTGCACAGACATGCGTGCATATGCACAGCCCTCAGAGCATAGCCACACGTGCGCGTGAGCCACTTTGTGCGCGCCACGCGTCCATTCAAGCATCGCCTAGTGTGCGTGCGGACAACCTCTTATGTGTACGCACAGGAAAAAATTTTTGGCGAAGTGTGCGTGCGCACACATCTGTGCGTATGCACAGGTGGCCGCACATGCCTTCATTAAAATTACACGTGACTCGCGATTTTGGTGGATTGGAGGCCCATTTCTGAAGCCATTTAGCTCATATTGAAGGGAAAATGAAGAGCATACCATAGCATAACATTAGGGTAGTTTAGGAGTAGTATTAAGAAGCTTTAGGATAGTTTTTCTCTAAGTTCCATTTCCAATTTTGATCTTGAATTTTGCTAGCTTCCATTGTAAGTATTTCTTTGTTACTACTCTTTATAGCTACAATGTCCTTACTCTTTCTTATATTTCAAGTTATAGTTCAATTTTACTTCTCTCTTGCAATTTCAATTTCTTGTTGATAAATTTGATTATTGATGTTTGATACATGATTTCTTGAGTTGTTATTGTTGATTGAGATCATTTGTTGCTTTGAGTTTCAAGCATTTTCTCATTTTTTCCATGTTTAATGTTTTTGCCCACCAAGTGTTTGATAAAATGTCAATTATGATTTTGGGCTAGTTTTCTATCTCTTGGCTTGGAAAAAGTGAGCAATTGGGTTCCTAGAGTTTGAATGTCCAACATTTAGTGTCAATTCTTGGATTGTTAATTGTTTTTGTTCCCACTAACTCTAAGTTGTTGCTAAGGCAATAAGAAAGCAATTTAGGATTTGTGGGTTAAGAACACTTATGCTCATTTAACTTACTCTCCGATGTGAGGGTTAACCAAGTGAGATTAATCCATTCTAATTGTCATAGTTGTGGTTCCAACAAGAAAAGGACCCTTAGCTCACCACAAGCCAAGATACCTTTTATGTCTTAAATCTTTTATACACATTTACATTGATCCCTTTTATATACCTTACTTGTCTATATTACATAGTTGGTTCTTTAATCCCTTTATTAATTCATTTATTACAAGTTTGAATGTTCTTTTATTTCTTCATATGTTTATCTCTTCATTGAAAACCCCTTGATCGCCACAACCAGAATTGCACACTCATTGATCTCAAGTGTCCCTAGGAGACGACCCGGGAACTAAACACTCCCAGAATTAAATTAGTTTTGAATTGTGACATTGTTTTGAATCCAAACTTTGGTAGAGAGTTGATTGTGGGTTTGGGACTATACTTGCAACGCAAATTCTATTTTGAAAAAAATTCCTAAACCCGCTTCAGCTTTCCACCATGGACCGATTCTCAGGGTACATGTTATTAAACCACAGTCCTTGCAACAGATAGAACACTCTAGATCAAGTATGGATAACGTTAGATTTTGTCTGAAATATTTGTTGTATGCAAAAGTATCAGTGATTTTGTTGATACGTTAAGGTTGTTTGTCATGATTGATGAAAATAAAATTTATATATATTTTCTGTCTTAACCTGAATGACGTGGCCGCCAAATTTTTGTTTTAATAAAAAGGTATCTATTTATACCTGTTATAGAAAAAGAGACCCTGTAGACAGATAAGCTACATTCTGATAGTGTGTTGGTTTTCATCCTCACAGGTTGGTGGTGATAGGTTAGACTCAATGGGAACTGTAGGTAATACAAGAGAATAAGGGTTGAACGAATGGCAGCAAAAGAGATTTTCTAGTAATGGTTGGAACATATTTCAAACATCCAAGACTTATAATCTCACTGATGAACAACAACATCAAAGTCCAAGAGCTCTTATTGAGGTATATGGTTGTGACAAAGGCTGTGAAATTCCTAGTACTATGCTTTTGTTGGTGGAGCAGCCTGGCAGAAATGGTTTAGGGAGCAACTTTCCATTGGCATCATGGCAGGACACTGAAGAAGAGGAGTTTGATTGGAAAAATATGAATCCAAGATTAGTAGACTATAGTAGGAACAACAATTCTATGCAATCAAGTGTTAGATTCTTCAGGAAAAGGAAGTTATCTAATGATCTATCTAATTCTTCACAGTACCCCTTTAATATGGAGGCTGCTCCCCCTACTGTCAATGCTCATGCTACTCGTCCTTCCGACTTGAATCTAGCATTTCCATTGCAAAAGCGTCCAAGGAGTCTGTTTGAACAAATAAACGTTAATAATAACACCAATGTGGGTCATGGTCTAAATAGAACTTTGTTTATACATGACCAGTTGCCTAATCAACCTGGACCAATTTTCTCTAACCTGCAAAATCATGGACAAGCACCTCAACTACAGTTTCTTCCACCTCAAGTTCCATCTTCAACACAAATTAGTCATGAGAGCTCTTTGCAAGGAGATGGTGCCTCAATAAGTACGCCCATTTCAAATCCATTACCTGATATGCAAGGCTAAAGTTTACATTTACATGGGGGAACCTTGCCAACTTTACGTCCAAGCCTCCCAACTGCTCCATCACAAATGATGTCTCATCTCCATGATGATGTTTCGGTGACAATTTAACCACCACCTGCATATCTTGATTTGATTAGTTCACTAGTGAACCACAGTGTGATCTCGGTAACTAATCCACCCACCAATCCACCCACCAGACTGGTAACTATACTTCCATTAGTTTCCCTCACTTTTTATTTTGTTGATTTGAGATAGTAATTTAAATGAACCCGTGTTTTAGGATTCCATTGGGACGGAGTTCGATCCAGATATCTTGAAGGTTCGTCATGAAGGTGTAATCAGTGCCTTATACGCTGATCTTCCTAGACGATGCACGAGCTATGGACTCCGATTCAAATGGCAAGATGAGCACAATAGACATATGGATTAGCACATGACTAGGAATCGAATATCAAAAAGCTGAAAGCAGAAGGGGTCTAAAAGTGGTTTGCAAGTGGGAGCATGTGGCTAAGTGGTGCAAAGGCTTCAGGAAAGGAATTGATTCCAGGGTCGTTGGCTCCCGAGGAGATAAAGGAAATGAAAGATGAGGAAGAGTTAGACATTCTTGCTGAAGAGGACCAGAGTAGATGTGCACTGTGTGGAGAGGGCTTTAATGAGTTTTACAACCACGAAATAGATGAGTGGACGTATAAAGGAGTCACATACCTTAAGGCATCTGTGGGAACAACATTGGCCACCATGGATAGACATAAACTAGGACCCATTGTTCATTCTAAATGCAGATTTGACTCTAACTCTACTATGTCCTCAACCAACATGTATTTACTTTTTATATACGATCTTAGTTACATTATATTAGCTTACTACTACTATTATTTACTCTTCTTTCTTGTTTCGTTTGTGTATGCAGGGAACCTACCAAGAGAGTAGTAAAAGAAAAAGAATGTGGGTCGACAATTTTTATTAGGTTCGCTACTCATTTCGTTTTTAATTGCTACTTCTCAATTTATATTTTCTAGTGATCTACGATCCCAATTCATAAAAAATCGTGATTTAGTTTAATAGATATATATAAAAAATAATGTAGAAAAACATAGACATTCAACAAAGTAAAAACATGTTATATATTGCTATATAAAAAAATGTTTTGATTTTAGTAGCGTACCCATTCAAAAGTCTTGTTCGTTCTTATTAAGGAAAGCATTTGATTGGATTAAAAAAATAAGGCTACTTAACTGTAATGGAAAATTATGAGTCATGGGTAAAGTCACAGTTTTTATTATGAACATGGAAAATAATAAGAAATTATCGCAGCCATTGGTTTATCTGTTTCTATTTTTTATTTCATTAAAAGGGAAGGTAGTTTCTGTGCATTTTGGATGGGTAGCGAAGAAAGAGGATGCAATGAGTGATAATTTGGACGAATTTTTAAAATAAAAAAAAGAAAAAGATGTAACGTACATATATTTAATTTTTAAGCAATGTTATAATTTTTTAGATATCCAAATATAGGTTATTATTATGAAATAAAAATATAAAATAAATTCGATTATTAAATTAAGGTATTTGTTACAGTACGATAATAAATTCATACGTACCGATATAATAAAAACGTGGACAAATAACAAAACGTCACGTAATGAGCAGATAATTTACACGCTTTTTGACATTATTTTTACATAGTTTTGAGTAGGATCTAGCTATTTTTAGTATATTTTTATTAGTTTTTAAGAAAAATTCACATTTATGGACTTTACTATGAGTTTGTGTGTTTTTTTTGTGATTTCAGGTATTTTTTGGCTAAAATTGAGGGACCTGAGCAAAAATCTGATTCAGAGGCTGACAAAGGACTGCTGATGCTGTTGGATTATGACCTCCTGACGAATGGATTTTTGACGGTTTAGAATTTCACAAATGAATTCTCGTTGCAAGTATAGTTTCTAAACCAATCACTAATCCTTTCATACAAAAGATTGTTTGTCACAAGTAACAAACCCCTAAAATTAATAACCGAAGTATTCAAACCTCGGGTCGTTCTCCCTAGGAATTACAATAAAGTGTCTTGTTATTGGTTTGAGTTGTTTTGGGGTTTTGGATAAGAGACATGAAAGTAAATGGCAATGAAATTAAACTAACAACTATAAAGCTCTTGGCAAGATATGAGAACTAGAAGTTCTATCCTAGTTATCCTTCTCAATTGTGATGAGTATTGTTCATTGCTACCACTTAGTTAACCCTTACTAAAGAAAGGAAAGTCAAGTGGATGAATTGACTTGAGCCACAAGTCCTAGCCAACTCCCAAGGAAAGACTAGCTTTAGTGCACTCCAAACCAATTAGCAATCTCTCCAATTATCAATCAACAAAGGAATTAGATAACTCAAGTGTCACTAATTACTCTACCTAGGCCAAGAGGAACAAAATCTACACTATATCTAGAAGAGGCATTTCAACAAACACATAAAGTGAAATGGAAGTAAACATTATTAAATGCAAGAATTAAAGAGAGATCTAACTACAAAAACAAGAGATCAACAATAGGAAAGCAAAGAAGAACAATTATTATGAATTACCTCTTATTGAATTGAAAGAATGTAGAAAGAACAATACTAGATCTACAACAAAATGTAAGAACAACATAAAGGAAATTACAACAAAAGAATAAAAGAAGATGAATCTAACAACAAGGAATTGAGAAGATAGAAGTAGAAGAAGATGAATCTAAATCTAGATCTAAGAACTAATCCTAATCCTAATCCTAATTCTAGAGAGAAGTGAGAGCTTCTCTCTCTAAAAACTACTTCTAAACTAATCCTAATGAGTGTGTAATGAATTAATGAGTTGGAATCCCCTTTGCTCTTCAATCCTTGGCTTTAAATAGCCTCTTTGGCGCCAAAGTTGGTTAGGATTGGGCCCCACAACCCTTCAGAATTCGTTGGCCATGTTTTCATTAAAAATCATAAACCAACACCGACGCGTACACGCACAGCACACGTACGCGTCCATGGGGTAATTCGCGGGTGCGCGCAAGCGCCAGGTGTGCGTGCGCGTCCATGGGCGATTTCAACTTCTTTGACTTTTCATGATTTCTCCACTTTGCATGCTTTCCTTTTCACTCCTTTGATCCATTCCTAGCCTTTTCAATCTGAAATCACTAGCAAACATATCAAGGCATCTAGTGGAATCAAAGGGAGATTAAAACCATCAAATTAAGGGTCTAAAAGCATGTTTTCACATCTAAGCACAAATAAGGAGACAATCACAAAACCATGCTATTTCAATGGATAAATGAGGGTAAAAGGTTATAAAATCCCCTAAAATCAAGCACAAGATAAACTCTCAATATGGGGTTTGTCAACCTCCCCACACTTAAACCAAGCATGTCCTCATGCCTAAACCAAGAATGAAGTAAAGGGTATGGCATTTATTCGATGGAACTAACTAAATGCAATCTACCTATATGCAACTATCTACATGATTGCAATTGCTTGGTCAAAATAAATTAATTCCCAAGAAGCATGTATGCACAAGGGCAAAAGGTATTAGCAAGTCTAGTCCAAAATTGAATTGAGTTATTAAATATTTTTATAAACTTGCATGAGAAGAGATGATCATAGGTGGAAACATGTAATTGAGCATCAAACCCTCACCGGATGTATTTGCACTCTATTCGCTCAAGTGTTTAGGGTTGATTCTCTCAATTCTCTCCTAATCATGCTTTCTAAGATTTGTTTTTCTTCTAACAATCAACAAATATTTCATGCATGCATACATATATCATGAGGTCTTTTCATAGGTTGTAATGGGGCTAGGGTTAAGGTAGGATGCATATTTGGTTAAGTGAGTTTGAAATTTGAATCTTTGATAAGCTTAAACTTCCCACCTAACCTATGACATCCTATACAATTAAGTTCTAACCTAACTACCCATTTTTCACTTTTTCACATACTCGTGTATCCCTTTTCGTTTCACAACACTCATGCATTGATTTTATTGAGCTACACTTCGCTTTGGGGCATTTTGTCCCCTTTTTATTGCTTTTTCTTTTTCTTTTGTTTTTCTTAATTTTTTTCTTTTTTCCATATTATTTTTCTTTTCTTTTTCTTTTGTTTTTCTCATTTTTTTTCTTTCTATATACAAGAACCTCAATGCATAAGGTTTTACATTTGATTAATACATGAGTATGTACCTAATTCCCAATATTTCCAATAATAATACAAAATACACCCTTTTATTCACCCAATGTCCCAAGATTCCCACACTTGAATGATACTCACACACACTAGCCTAAGCTAATCAAAGATCCAAATAAGGACATTTATTGTTTTCCGCGTTAGGCTTGTAATGTGCTAAAATAAGAACAAAGTGGGTTAAGCGTAGGCTCAAATTGGCTAACAATGGAAGATCAAAGGTAAGGCTATTTGGGTAAGTGAGTTAATTGAAATGATGGCCTCAATCATATAAATGCATGTATACACAAAATAATGGACATAAAGAATCAAACAAATCAAAGATTACATTCATAGAAAGAGAATAATGCACACAAGAAGGAAAATAAGTGGTTATAAGATGTAACCACACCATTAGGCTCAAAACTCACTTGCTTGTGTTCTTAGCTCAAAAACATGATCCACAATATATATATTTCAAGCAAGTTCTATGAAGAGTTTTCACTCAAATCAATTGAGGTGCCCTATATATAGAAATCTTGAAAAATTCCATTATTTTGACTAAGCTTATTGTGTATATATATGCAAAAATAGGAAAATGCAAGTAAGAATCCTAAAATCCTAGAATGAAATGCAAAAGTGTTGGAATTAGAGACTTGTCACCCAAAAGCGCCGATCGGTCGGACGACCTCCCCACACTTAAAAGTTTGCACCGTCCTCGGTGCACTCAAAGATGAGCAAGGGGGTACCGCGACTCTCCGGATTGCTACGTGTTTTTTCTTTCGCTTCCATGTGTGCTTGTGGTGCATTGTTCATGAAAAAACAAAAATATAACACCATAAGAGGAGAAGATATAAAAGCAAGGAAGCATACTTTGTTGGAGTGAGGTAAATCACTAGAATTGAGTGAGTGAATTAGTGTGACATTAAGAAATATTAGGTGTGTGAATTCTAAATTGCGCGGTTTAGAACACACATTAGCATAAAAGGCTATGTCACAAAAGAAGCATGCACTTCACTTATCCTAGTGTGCTTGAGATGCTTTAAGTGAACTTGTAAGGTAAAACAAGCATTAAAGGAGCATGAAAGCATTCAAGTCAAACACATATGGATGCATATGATCATGAAATACCATGCATTAAGGTAAATGCACAACATCATCCATCAAGAGATTGCCTAATCAAAGAATACGGTTCAAATCACATGGTGGCCAAATCATGCAATTCAAAAAAGTTACAAGCTCAAATGCAATTCTCATCACTTGGTATTCTTAAAAGGTAAGCATGAAAAATGCAAAACCAAGTTAAATATAACCTCAATCATAGAATCCAACAAAGATTATCTAAAAACATTCATGCTAAAATAGCATTTAGGCAATAAGGGGCAGCAATGTATAGTAAACAAAGTCAATAATCCAACACTTATAATGAAAAGAGAGAAAATAAAATGAAAACTAAACTAAAGCTATCTAACAAACTAACTAACTAACTAATTAACTAACTAAAATAAATGGTTATCCATGGTGTTTGGAAGTGTTGGATGAGGGGTAGGAGAAGGGAAGAAGAAAGGGGAAGGAAAGAAATGGAAAGAGGAGAAAAAAAGAAATGGATGGAAGAGAGGGCATCCACGCGTACGCGCGCATGGCGCGCCCGCGTCAATGGCTTATTTCGAGAGTGGCGCGTACGCGTCATGTGCGCGTACGCGCAAGTGGGGTTGTGCTAAAGGCACGACGCGCGCACAGTGCGGGCCTAACTCTCGGGTTAATGCATGGAAGGTGGAACTTCTCAACCCACGCGTACGCGTGCATGGCGCGCTCGCGTGGATGGTCGAAAATGCTCAATGTACGCGTACGCGTGCAGTGCGCATACGCGTGGATGGTGCTCTGTTTTTCAAAAATTTTTGCTATGTTTTTGCACCAATCCAAGCATTCCAAACCTCCAAGCAACTACCAAAACACCCTAAAACCCTATTTAACATACTAAAATACCAATTAAACTCATCAAATCAATCAAAACCAGAATTTAAACCAATTCTACCAATATGTACAAAAAGAGAAAATGCAAGGATTTTACCATGGTGGGGTGTCTCCCACCTAGCACTTTTATTTATTGTCCTTAAGTTGGACTTATGGGGAGCTTCTCTCAAGGTGGCTTGTGCTTGTACTCATCTTGGAACTTCCACCAATGCTTGGACTTCCAATAAGCTCCATCATTTAAGATTAATATCTCCAAGCTTTGATGGAGTTCTTCACAAACCATGGGCTCCCAATGTTGATCCTCATGTGTTCCCGGATCCCATATTTTGTCTTCACACCCATCTCCAAGTTGATTATCATTAATCCATGTGGGTGGTGAGCAAGGTGAATTCTCAACAAGGTGACCAAACATCCTTCTAGACCCATGTACTCTAGTTATACACCAACCTTTGCTATCAAGCTTTGGACATGTGACCATAGTGAACCTAGAATGATGCTTCCAACCACTAACCATCTCCTTTTTACTCTTAAAGCCACAAATATATCTAAGTTGACCATCCGTTTCAAGCAAACCATATTCAAGGGGAATAATAAAGCTTGAGTATAAGGAATTTACCCACTTGAATGAGAGAGTGGATGGTGGTGGCTTGGGGAGAGGTATTTCCAATGTGATAGTAAGCTCCACTCCCTTGTTTTTGTCCTTGATTGCCTCCACCTTTTCAAAAACTTTTTCACTTTCAATCCTTTGTTCATCAACTTCATCTAACTCTTCTCCATCACTCAAGTCATAAATGGGAGGTTGAGAGAAATCTACCTCCACATCACTTTCAAATTCATTGGGAGAAGGTTCTTCAAATTCAAAGGATTCTTCACCAAGAAGATTGGATGCATGATCTTCATCACCAAGGGAACTCAATTCTTGCTTCATTCTCTCCAAGTCTTCATATAGAATATGCCTTGGAGGTTGTGCACATTCCTCCTCAACATCAAATTTACTCTTCTTGGAGGGATTTTCTTTGATTTTAGCTTCCCATGGAGGTTCCGCATCTCCTAAGTCTTCAACCACTTCTTCCTTTTCTTCAATAATCATAGGCTTCTCCAATTGTTCTAACACAAAGTAGCCTTCCTCCTTCTCCACCGGAGTCTCCAATCTCTCCTTTAAGCTATGCTCCTCTTTAGATTCTCCACATGCAACCATGGGGGTTCCTTTAGTGTCCAAAAGTTGGGATGCTAGCCGGTTTACCACCTCATCCAAGGCGATCATGAATTGTTGCACATCCCTTGTCATCTCCTCTTGTCCTTGAAGAAGAACACCGAGGGTTTCATCCATTAGAGATTGGGGTGGATGGGAGGGTTCATCATTTTGGAGAAAGGGTTCATTATAGGAAGGTGGTTCTTCTTGGTAAGGTGGTGGTGTGTATTGAGGTGGTTCTTGGGAGTAGTAATCTTGGAATTGTGGTTCCATGTATGGCTCATATGGTTCAAAAGGAGGTTGGTATGGTGGGTAAGGATCATGGTCATATGGAGGTGTTTGTTGAAAATAGGCTTGTGAGTATGGTTGAGGGTCATGTTGAGGATATGGATCATAGGCATATGGTGGTGGTTCTTGAAAGTCACAAGGAGATTCACCATAGCCATTTGATTGGTATGCATCTAAAAATGGCTCTTCTTCATAGTGCATTGGTGGGAGTTGTTGCCATGAGGATTGATCATAAGCATATGGCTCTTCCCACCTTTGATTATCCCATTCTTGATACACAACTTCATTATAGTTCTCATCACCTACAACATAATTGTAACTACACTCATAGCCAAAGTGAGAATTCATGATAGCAAGAGAGGGCAAAAACAAAAATAGTAACAAATAAAGAGAACAAACTAAAAACTAACAAAGAAGCAAAAAGCAAACATATTCACAATATTCACATATATACAATAACCAATAACATAACACCACTGTAATCCCCGGCAACGGCGCCATTTTGACGAATGGATTTTTGACGGTTTAGAATTTCACAAATGAATTCTCGTTGCAAGTATAGTTTCTAAACCAATCACTAATCCTTTCATACAAAAGATTGTTTGTCACAAGTAACAAACCCCTAAAATTAATAACCGAAGTATTCAAACCTCGGGTCGTTCTCCCTAGGAATTACAATAAAGTGTCTTGTTATTGGTTTGAGTTGTTTTGGGGTTTTGGATAAGAGACATGAAAGTAAATGGCAATGAAATTAAACTAACAACTATAAAGCTCTTGGCAAGATATGAGAACTAGAAGTTCTATCCTAGTTATCCTTCTCAATTGTGATGAGTATTGTTCATTGCTACCACTTAGTTAACCCTTACTAAAGAAAGGAAAGTCAAGTGGATGAATTGACTTGAGCCACAAGTCCTAGCCAACTCCCAAGGAAAGACTAGCTTTAGTGCACTCCAAACCAATTAGCAATCTCTCCAATTATCAATCAACAAAGGAATTAGATAACTCAAGTGTCACTAATTACTCTACCTAGGCCAAGAGGAACAAAATCTACACTATATCTAGAAGAGGCATTTCAACAAACACATAAAGTGCAATGGAAGTAAACATTATTAAATGCAAGAATTAAAGAGAGATCTAACTACAAAAACAAGAGATCAACAATAGAAAAGCAAAGAAGAACAATTATTATGAATTACCTCTTATTGAATTGAAAGAATGTAGAACGAACAATACTAGATCTACAACAAAATGTAAGAACAACATAAAGGAAATTACAACAAAAGAATAGAAGAAGATGAATCTAACAACAAGGAATTGAGAAGATAGAAGTAGAAGAAGATGAATCTAAATCTAGATCTAAGAACTAATCCTAATCCTAATCCTAATTCTAGAGAGAAGTGAGAGCTTCTCTCTCTAAAAACTACTTCTAAACTAATCCTAATGAGTGTGTAATGAATTAATGAGTTGGAATCCCCTTTGCTCTTCAATCCTTGGCTTTAAATAGCCTCTTTGGCGCCAAAGTTGGTTAGGATTGGGCCCCACAACCCTTCAGAATTCGTTGGCCATGTTTTCATTAAAAATCATAAACCAACACCGACGCGTACGCGCACAGCACGCGTACGCGTCCATGGGGTAATTCGCGGGTGCGCGCAAGCGCCAGGTGCGCGTGCGCGTCCATGGGCGATTTCAACTTCTTTGACTTTTCATGATTTCTCCACTTTGCATGCTTTCCTTTTCACTCCTTTGATCCATTCCTAGCCTTTTCAATCTGAAATCACTAGCAAACATATCAAGGCATCTAGTGGAATCAAAGGGAGATTAAAACCATCAAATTAAGGGTCTAAAAGCATGTTTTCACATCTAAGCACAAATAAGGAGACAATCACAAAACCATGCTATTTCAATGGATAAATGAGGGTAAAAGGTTATAAAATCCCCTAAAATCAAGCACAAGATAAACTCTCAATATGGGGTTTGTCACCTCCCTGCACTCGAAATGGACTTTTTGGAGCTACAGAAGTTCAAATGGCGCGCTCTTAATTGCGTTGGAAAGTAAACATCCAGGGCTTTCCAGCAATATATAATAGTCCATACTTTGCTCGAGTTTAGACAATGCACACTGGCGTTTAATGCCAGCCTTCTGCCCTATTCTGGCGTTAAACGCCAGAAACAAGTTGCAAAGCAGAGTTAAACGCCATAAACAAGTTACAAACTGGCGTTTAACTCCAAGGAAGACCTCTACATGTGAAAGCTTCAATGCTCAGTCCAAGCACACGCCAAGTGGGCCCGGAAGTAGATTTCTGCATCATTTACTCATTTCTGTAACCCTAGTAACTAGTTTTATATAAATAGAACTTTTTACTATTGTACTGGGGGCCTTTTTCCCTATTTTCAAATTCATATGTCATTTGGGGAGGCTGGCCATTCGGCCATGCCTATACCTTGTTCTTATGTATTTTCAACGGTGGAGTTTCTACACACCATAGATTAAGGTATGGAGCTCTACTGTTCCTCGAGTATTAATGCAAAGTACTATTGTTCTTCTATTCAATTCATGCTTATTCTTATTCTAAGATATTCATTCGCACACAAGAACATGATGAATGTGATGATTATGTGACACTCATTACCATTCTCACTTATGAACGCGTGATTAACAACCACTTCCGTTCTACATGAAAATAAGCTTGAAAGTATATCTCTTGGGTTTCTAATCAACGATTCACATTGACTCTCCTCTGACAATGGGGCATCTGAATCTGAGATTGGAACCTCCGTGGTATAAGCTAGAATCAATTGGCAGCATTCTTGAGATTTGGAAATTCTAAACCTTGTCTGTGATATTTCGAGTAGGATCTGGGAAGGGATGACTATGACGAGCTTCAAACTCGCAACTGTAGGGCGTGGTGACAGACGCAAAAAGATAGTAAATCTTATTCCTACACGATCTAGAACCAACAGCTGATTAGCCATACGATATCTATGCATGGCATTTTTCATCCGAGACGAGAAATCCGACAGTTGATTAGCCGTACAGAAACCGTAGAGGACCATTTTCACTGAGAGGACAGGAAGTAGCCATTGACAACGGTGACTCCCAACATACAACTTGCCATGGAAAGGAGTATGAAGGATTGGATGAAGGCAATAGAAAAGCAGAGATTCAGAAGGAACAACGCATCTCCATACGCTTATCTGAAATTTCCACTAATGAATTGCATAAGTATCTATATCTTTATTTTATGTTTTATTTATCTTTTAATTATCAAAACTCTATAACCATTTGAATCTGCCTGACTGAGATTTACAAGATGACTATAGCTTGCTTCAAGCCGACAATCTCCATGGGATCGACCCTTACTCACATAAGGTTTATTACTTAGACGACCTAGTGCACTTGTTGGTTAGTTGTGCGAAGTTGTGAAAAAGAGTTGAGATTACAATTGAGCGTACCAAGTTGTTGGCACCATTGAGATCACAATTTCGTGCACCACCACGTGAATTATATATCTCCATCAGCATTTAATTTTTATTTTTTTAAAATATATATCGTAACATTATTTTTACTAAAATATCCTTATAATTTAATAAAAATAAAAAATATTTGTTATATAATTATACAAAAAGACTTAAATATCTTTTTTTATGTTGAATAAAATTATCATTTTAAATTAATTAAATTTTAACATTCAACTAAATTTAATCTTATATTTTAAAATCTTAAATAATTTAAAAAAACAAAACAAAAACACATAAAAAGAAAACAAAAAAAAATATAAAAAGTTGTTCATCTAGCTTCGTGTTCTTTGTCTCCTCCCTCTTCTTCCTTCTCTCTGCTAAAGAAGAAGAAGAAGAAGCCCTCTAACCCTAAACCTTTTTTCTCGAGTTCCAATCAGTACTATTTCTATTGGATCCATAGAGACGGTGACGCTGGGGTCTTCTGCTTCCTCTCTTTTGTCAGAGCTGCTCACCATCTCCTCTAGTTGTGCATGGTTCGAATCTGTTGCAGCTGTGAGAGACAAAGGCCGTCATGTACCACTGCTTACTGCTTGCCTGAAGCTTTCCTCTGCTCTGCTCTGCTCCGCTGCACTGAAGCGCAGCAAGTCCATCCCTGTACCAAGAAGATCCTGCTCTCTCCTCGACCCCGTTATCTCTTCTGACTCCGTGATTGCAAATTGGTGGCAGGAAAGCAAATTGGGGCTGTGATTTTGTTAAATATTAGCATGCTTTAGCCTTGCTCATGATTAATTGGAATTTTTTCGAACGGAACATGATTTTAATCACATGATTGTCTGAATTTTAATCACTTTTTTTTCTCTTTGATTCAATCTCTTTATTTTGTTTCTTTGTTCTTGTCAATATAATGTATCAATGCCTCTGTTATTGGGATTTCTCTATTTTGCCAAAAATTTGTAGTGTGATGAACTTTTTGGTTTCATGGATTCTTATCCTTTTTTATATTTTAATAAGTATTTATGTTTTTAGAAGAGCAATTAACTCTGGTTGCAAACTCGAATTGTTGGTCGAAGGAATGCAAATTGGGATTGGTTTTCTAGTTGTTGGTGGACTAGCCTAGCTTGCTGGATTGATTAATTCACTAATAGAAGGGAGTGGTGTCATAATCTGCATTGACTCTAAAACAAGAAGTGATGTCTGAGTTCTTTTAGTTTTTTGTATGGTTGGCGAACTAAGATGAAAATGACTCTCTTTAGAAGGCCATTTTATTGTTTCGTACTAGAGATTCCTGTGACTTATTTTGGGTTCATGGCTTGATGTTATGATAAATGTTATGATAAATGTTATTTTTCAAGTGGTACAAGGCTTTTAAAATGTTATGATAAATGTTATGATAAACTCCCATCCTTTTCGATTATTTTTATCGTTAATCCTACAATACAAAATTTCAATACTGCAGTTATCATGAAAGGCTTTTTCTATTTTGAATAAATGATTGAAAAAGTAGAGCTTTTATGTAAGTACTAATTTTTTTATTAGGCATAATCTATCATAGTGCATATAAATGTTTGCTTGACATGTCTTAGTTTGTGAAGTTTTCATTAGAAGTGTGAATATCTCTTATACAAGTCTTTTTTTCCCACTAAAATGCTTCCTAACTTATGTTTCTCTATTAAAAGTTTTATGCCTATTAATGAAGAGTAATTTCTCTGATATATTTGTCATCTATTTCTTTATAGATTTTGCAATAGGCAAAGATGATATGTACAGAACTGCAGAAGCAATCAAACTTGCTGGAGCAAAGATAAAGAATGCAAATTCCTTTGATAGTTCACATTCATATAAAATTTTATCAGCCTTTGAAGTTTTAATATAATGATATCTTCTACTGTTGGATAGTACAGTGACATTTTGCAAGCTCTCAGAAGGGGGGATCTTCAACATGCACTCCAAGATCATGGCCCTTGGAGGATGCTCCACACTTCTACCAGCTACAACAATCTAATCCTCTCCATTAAATTGCCTTGACCTTAATTATTGGAAATATCTAAGGCAAAGGGAAATGTTTTGCTAAGATGTCAAGTCTCTGGTTCAAGTAGGACAGGTTAACTAGTGAGTAAAGGTAGAATCCCTTTGAATGTCATTTTAAGATTTATTGTTAATCCTTCAAGCTCCCCAGTCCTAATTAGCCAGGTTTCGGTTTTAACCATTAACGCTCTATAGATTTTGTAAATTGTATTCAAGAATAACGAAAGGGAAGATTGGTTCCTGCTCATTTTTGAGAAAGTGCCATTTAAAGTGACATATAAAGATAATTAGATGAAGTTTGACTCTTCACCATACACTATTTTATATTTTTTCAACATCATAGTCTGATTGTATTTCGATCATTTTGCACATATACATTACACGTATATTCAAAAGAAAACACTGTCAAATCAAATTTTATAAACAGCACTGGTAGTTAAATTAGATTTATATTACGAAAAGAAAGTTAAATTTGAATATGTTTAGTTTCATTTCATATTGGAATTATATATTTTGAAAACATTATACCAAATACGAGGCATATTTAATTTCATTTTAAATAACTTTAATTATTCTTTGTGAAATGTGAAGAAGGGCAAAAGAAAGAAAATGATAAAGAAGTACTTAACCCCCCTATTTTAAGGAAATAACAAATTTAGTGAAATTTTTGAAGAGTTGATGACGAGAATTGCGTTGGTTAGGAATTTTTCTTATAGAAAGAAGAATTTCGTTGTAAGCATAGCTCCAAACCAACAAACAACTCTCACATCAAATTAAATTTGGTTTTGTCACAAGTACAAACCCCAATGAAAATTAACCAAAGTATTTAAACTCCGGGTCGTCTCACGAGGATGGCAATGAAGTGTACGCTTATTGGCTATGAAGGAACAAGGGAGTTTGATTTGTAAGGGGCGGAAAATAAATGGCAAGAATTTAAATGACAAGAAGAGTAAATCAAGCAAGTAACTAAAGGAAGCAAGTAATAAAGGGAGACATTCATGGTAAGGGTTGAGAACATAGACTTTCCATCCTAGTCATACAATGATTAATTCATCTTATTTAGTCAACTCCAACACATAGGGAGAAAGTCAAATGAGATTAATCAATCATATCACAATAATAAACAAGAATTTATCTTATTACATCATCCCCGAAGATGGAAGAATGTATCATGTTATCCTCATACTCGAAGAAAGTCTAGTAAGACTAACTAATCTCAATCCAAAAGTACTAATCAACTTACTAATGAAATTAGCAAAAGATTAGAGTCAATGGAAATCATATTGACTAACAATTCTAGATCACCAACATAAGTTGGGTTTTTATGTCTCAAGATTGCCTAATTACTCTTTCCAAGCCAAGAATGCTCAAAATCTACTCTAAAGCCCAACCAAGCATTTTGTCAAACACTTGGTAGATATAAATGGAAAGCATGGTAAATGAGAAAGAATAATAAAATCTACCAACTACTAATTGAAAGAAAAGTAAAATCACAACTCAAATCAACAATAAAAGAACATCAAACATTAAATCTCATCAAATAAAATCCAAATTCAACATGAGTGCATGAGCATCAAAGAGACATGAAAGTAAAATTAACATCACAAACTAAGAGAATTAAAGGTGTAGAAGCAAGAATTCATAAAGGAAATAAGATGAAAACATAAAATTGAACCTAGATCTAAGATGAAAATATCCTAAACCTAACCTAATTCTAGAGAGAAGAGGGAACTTCTCTCTCTAGAAACTAAACTACATGATGTTAATCCTAAAAGCAATTGCTCCCCCTTTGCCCCAACTTGAAATCTGCATGAAATAGCATTAGAAATGAGTTGTATTGGGCCCAAATGCTCTAGAAATCGCTGGCCACGAGTTACTTTTAGTAAATCACATGCACCAATCGGCGCACACGCATACAGTGCGCATGCACATCCTTAGACGTCAGGAAACTATGAAAAATTTTAATCATTTTGAAGCCCCAGATGTTAGCTTTCCAATGCAACTAAAATCGCCTCATTTGGACCTCTGTAGCTCAAGTTATGATCGATTGAGTGCGAAGAGGTCAGGCTTGACAGCTTTACGGTTCCTTCATTTCTTCATGAGTTCTCCCACTTTGCATGTTTTTTCTTCATTCCTTCAATCCAATCTTTGCCTTCTAAACCTGAAACCACTTAACAAACATATCAAGGCATCGAATGGAATTAAAGTGAATTAAAATCACCAATTTAAGGGCCTAAAAAGCATGTTTTTACACTTAAGCACAATTTAAGGGAGAATTACAAAACCATGCTATTTTATTGAATAAATGTGAGAAAAGGTGATAAAATCCCCCAAATTAAGCACAAAATAAACCACGAAATCGGGGTTTATCAAGAGTAAACAAAATTTCTAAAATGATTTCGTCCCAAATAAAATTCCTTTAATTCTTAAATAAAAGTCATGCATTTTTATGCTATAAAACCCCTTGTAGGAACCAAGACTTGTGGAGTGTCATCGAATTTAAAATTTCATTACTAAGACTATAGAGCAACTATAGAATTACATGTAATGTAACCAAATTAAAAGTCTCAAATAAAATAAAACCATAACTATTGAAATTAAGATAGGTCAAATGAAATTCCCATGCAAGATTTCTTCTTATCTTTGATTTCTAGTTTCCTTGAATCCAAAGGCATGGTTTTCAATGTAACAAGTCTCTTCTATCCTTAATTCCGAGTTACCTTGGCCTCAACCAAAACAAAAAAACTATTCACTTTTTCTTAGCTTGTTAACATTATTGTATTTCAAGCAAAAAACCATTATAAATGCATACTCATCGTAGCCATTGTTACTGCTTCACAGTTTCCTGCTAGAATCAAAGCTTCAAGCTAAGATCAAGGCCGTAGCGTCCTGCTTCGCGCCGCCCGTGATGTGATCCAGGTGCATTCTTCCCCCACTCTGGATCCTTAACTTTTAAGAAGTTATAGAAAGGCTTATTGTCTGATGCATTTGATCCTAAACGATGGTTTAAGTCATCAGTACTATCCTATAAAGTTTCAAAACCAAATGTATAGTTAGACACACAAACTATAATTAAGAAAAATTGTCCTTCATTGTTCTAAACCTTTGGATAGATAGAAAATGTACAAATTTTATCTTATGAGAGGAGCATTTGTTTAATTATTTGCTTCATTCCTCAAAAATATTGATACAATTACTAAACGGAACCAAAGAGTTAAGAATATTGACCTTCTAAAATTTCTTGCAACTTACTTCCATGACTTGGGTGTAAGTTAGCATATTGCCCTTGGAAAGAACACCTTGAAACAAATACCTTGAAACAAATGCATAGGTAGTGGTGGTGGATGAACATTATGATGAGTAGCAAATGATGAAAAATTTGCTTGGCTATGTACGCCAATGTTAGAATTGAATCTTTTGTTGTTGAGATCCAACAACAAAAATTAATAGCCAAGAACTGAATCAATAGCTCGACAAAGAAATTTTCCCGGCAAATTCTTTTTGAAAAATCAATAGCTAAGAACTGAATCAATCATTGACCTTAATAGCATCAAGGCATCAACTATAACAAATCAAATGCCTATATGAAATTAAAGTAAAATATGCATTACAAAACCTACTCAACTAGAAGAAAAGATACATATTCTGAAAGAAAAGTTATTCCACCATGGTTAACCATTTCATAGGTCTCTCCAAGGATTGGATTAAAAGTCTTCCATGTTCTTTGGTATGCATAGTACACAGATATAGCCCATGATGCTGTGATGATTAATGAATTACAAAAGGTAAAGAAATAGTCGTAAAACACATACATAAGTCATATCAATAAAATGTTTAAGCTTAAATGATTTATACTATTGATTGATCACATGTCAACACTAGTTAAAATGCTACATAGAGGTTCTTGATTTCATTTGCCTAAATCTTTAACTATTCCGCCACTATCTCCAAATAAAATAAAATTATTGTATAGAAGGATTAAAAGGGGAGAAAACACTCACATGCATACACAAACTACATGTATAGATCCTCACACTTATCTGCTTTATCAAGCAAGTGGGAGTACTCCATCAACTAATCCAAACACTTTGAAGTTCAATGAAGCAGCATAAAAGAAAAGAAAAAGAAGCAATTGAATGATGGTAAAAATTGAAGCTTCACAAACCTCGGCCATTTTCTGAAGCATAGTCATAGGTTCAAAATAACTATGATAGCATCTAATTAACTCTTTTTTCTGTCCATATAGGAAGATTGGGTGTTGTGTAGGGTGTTCTACAAGAACAGAGAAGTTGGTGGCAAACCTAATAGCATGGGAAGCTGCTATGATGACACAGGCTCTTCATCTTTTCCAGCATTAATGGATTCTTACATCAGCTTTGACCAACAACAACAACCTCAAACCCATCTTCATGCTGATGAGTATGAGCAAGTGCCATGCTTCTCCATTTTCTCTTACACCCAAACAAGCGCTATTTTAAACTAAAAATTCAGTTTTAAAATCACTTTTTAACCAAAAATATTGTACATTTAAACTCTAATATGTCATTGCTAGTTTTTGAAATCTGATCTGTCATTACTCTAATTGGCATGTAAATTCCAATAAAAACTAAAACTTTAAAAACAGCAAAACAACCCAAAGAGTCATCCAAAGTATTACACCAGATAACATGAAGAGAAAAGGAGTACATAGAAGCAATCGAAGAATAGCAGCACCCAAGATTCACCTTCAGACAAAGATTAAACAGAGCAAAATTCCACACGTACACTGATGCACCACTATTTCGTGGTACATCTTGTATTTAATTGAGTGGATTTTATCCACTAGTCTCACACTTATTCATTGAGTTCGCATGTTTTACATTTTTCTTCCCGATTTTGTGCTATGATTGAAAACATGCTTCTTTGGTCTTAATTTTGCTATGTTTAATCCTCTCTTATTACCATTTGATGCATTGATATATGTGTTAAGTGTTTTCAGAGATTACAGGGCAGGAATAGCTTAGAGGATGGAAAGGAAGCATGCAAAAGTGAAAGGAATACAAGAAGTTGAAGGAACTGCAAAGCTGTTAGCCTGACCCTCTTGCACTAAAATGGCCATAACTTGAGCTACAGAGGTTCAAACGATGCGGTTCCAGTTGTGTTGGAAAGCTAACGTCCGGAGCTTCGATTTGATATATAATTTGTTATAGTGGCTATACAGGTAGATGACACGAACGCGCGCTCCACGTGGACACATCGCATCTGCGAAAATCAGCGTGGCAGAATTTGTTTCCAGCGAATCCTGGGCTATTTCCGGCCCAGTTTCAAGCCCAAAAAACACAGATTAAAGGCTGCAAAGTAGAGGAATGAAGAGGGAAGATTCATAACTCACACTTTTCATAATTTAAATATAGTTTTTAGAGAGAGAGAGGCTCTCTCCTCTCTCTTAGGATTTAGGATTAGGATTTTTAGAAATTAGGATTTATTTCTTCTTCATCACAGGTTCAATATTCTTTTTACTTTATATTTCTCTTCCACTTTTAGATACTCTAAGGCTTTTATTTGTATTTGACTTATGTTGCCCAATTGGCTTATGAACTTTTCCATGTTAGATTTGACTACTTTTATTAATGCAATTGAGGTATTTCAGATTTATGCTTGCTTTATTCCATTTATGATGTCTTCAATTTAATTTAGAATTTTTCCTTTTGGTTCTGCTTAAGTAATTGGTGACGCTTGAGTTATCAAATAAAGCAATTGTTGAAATTGGCAGATCGCTCTAAAGCTAGTCTTCCCACAGGGATTGACTAGGACTTGAGGATCAAACTAACTATTCCACTTGACTTTCCTTTGCTTTAGTAAAGGTTAACTAAGTGGGATTAAAATCCAATTCTCATCACAATTGATAAGGATAGGACTTCCAGTTCTAATACCTTGCCAAAAATTTATTTTATTATTACTATTTTAATTTTACTTGTCATTTAACATACTTCTTTCTTACTTTCAAAACCCCCAATTTACAGAACTCATAACCAATAATAAGAACATACCTCCCTAAAATTCCTTGAGAAGACGATCCGAGGTTCAAATACTTTGGTTATCAATTTATTTAGGAGTTTGTTACTTGTGACAACCAAAACGTTTGTAAGAAAGGACTTTTGTTGGTTTAGAAGCTATACTTGCAACAGGAATTTGTTCTGAATTCTAGACACCGCAAAAGTTCCTCTCTTCACACACTCAACCGACCCAAAAGCAAAAACCCCTTTTCACATAACAAGAAATAGGTCAGAATCCATGAACCACCAAAATCAATTCAGAAAGAAAGCAACCAATCAAAGTAAACAGAGAAAAGACCAGTGAGTCAGTGACCTTGGCGACACAGATCAAAGCAAGCTCGGCTTTCAGATCCTTGATCCACTAACCCAAAAGTAAGAAGGAAAACCGGTTGCCCGCATCTGTGACGGCGAGTCGGCGACAGCGAAATCAGAAAGAAGAGAGAGTTTCAGTCTGACAATTGAGAGAGAGACGTTCTTTGAGAGAGATGTAAAAAAACTCAGGAAGGATGAAGAACACTAGAACCATTCTTCTGAATATTAATATTTTTTGTTCTTTAGATGTGTTCTTTTTTTTTATGAATGAACATATGAAATTGGAGTTTATGAAAGAGTATAAGTATAATTAATTGTACATAAATATTTAATTAGATGTTGTTTTAAGTTTAAAGTTAGTTAAATTTAAAATTTTGATTAATTTAAATGGATAGTTTTTATCCAATATAAAAAAGATATTTAAATTTTTTTATAAAATTAAATAAAAATATATTTTTTATTTTTACTAAATTATAAAAATATTTTAGTAAAAATATTGATATGATATATTTTTTTTAAAAAAAATAAGTACTAATAGAAATAATATAATCTACATAACATTTTATTATTTATCTACATTTTTATTATATCAATACGTATGAATTTTTTATCGTACCGTACCAAACGCCTTAAATTAAACACAAAAGAAACTAACTAAGACAGAAAGTTCATGCCCTTTCACATCTAATACAGGAATGATAGACATCATATGTTCGGCGAAACGAAAGCAAATGCAGAAGAAATACATATTAAAGAAATATTAATAAGGACCATTGTTTATATGGATAAAATTTAGGAAATATTATGGACCACAGATTTTAAAGATCTTTACTTTATTTTAAGAATAACCTGGTCTTTTAACAACTAAGCAGAAATATTTTTAATGTGTGATTTAGACGAAATTCATACATTATTATCTATTATGTGACATATAATTCCATATGATGTGTAATTGTAAATCAATACACTAAGATCTAGTTGAACTATTTTCTTTATGATTGATTTTTTTTTTTTTGTTGACAAATTGTTGATAGCTGTAACTAGTTTCACAACCCAAAAAAATTATATTATTTTCGAACTTGTTGCATATCAAATATGATTGGATCTTTTTTAAATGTATTATTAGTTCACGGACATAAAAGACATAATATATTTTTGACATTGATGAATTTAAAAAAATGTTTAGAGTTCATTTTTACAATTATAGGTAGTCTTATGATAACAATGTGGCGGCCAATCTTCTCAACTTAAGGAATTAATTTTCAAGAGAAATTACATTTAATAAGGTTTGACAATGTAAATTTATATATATATATATATATATATATATATATATATAAATAGAGGCTTTGCCTCTAACGAAACACACAACAGTAATAAAAATAATAAATATTTTTTTTCTCTTTCATATATTTCTCTCTTTTATATACTTTATTATAATATAATTAAATATATTAATATTGATATAGTAATTTTAGAGAATATTACTAATAGAATTATGTAATTATATTTTCATATTTTATATTTGTTATTTCTTTTTTATTTATTTATTTAATTATTTTACAACAGTTAAGTGGAATGAGTCTAATTTTTTAGTTTTAATTTAGATATAAATTAAAAATCTATTTAGTAAAGACGTAATGTTTATAGAAGTTATTATGAATAATACCATTCATCTGAACAAGTATTAATTAAAAATTAATATCTCAATAACTATATATGATGTCTAAAAATTTTTTATAGAATGAAAAAATATAATGAAAAATTAAATTAAAAAGTTCATATAATAATAATAATAATAATAATAATAATAATAATAATAATAATAATAAGAATTTTAACATGAGATTGAAAAAGCATAATAGTTAGACGGGAGGGACGGTCTCGAAAAATACAGTGTGATTTTCTCTCTCGTATAATAATAATAATAATAATAATAATAATAATAATAATAATAATAATAATAATAGGGGTTTCTGAGTGTGAAAGCATGATTTTGATATGTGATGATTTGGTAAAGTAAATAATTTGACATTTAAATCGGTCAATGAGTTACTTTTTATTATTTGTGAACTAATTCCTCTATTTTTCATCAATTTTTTTATTATCTTATTCTTTAAGGTTCAGAAGATATTTTCTCCACCCAAAAAAGTTTTTTCTTTCGGTGATAAAAGTATATTAATGATCTTAAAGTATCAAGAAACGAATTAAATTAGCAAAAAATTTAGACATCGAGTTATAAATTTTGAAAAAATTAAATTCCGTTTTCATCAAACACGTCAAAGAGATAAATAGCCCCATTGTGTCTTTATTCTTAAAAAGGTTACAGCTACCATCGAATCTATTCGAAAACACATATATTACTTTACTCCTGTTGACCGAAAAATATTTTCGATAGAAGTGAATTGAATCGAAATAAGTTAAATAAGTTAAGTGTGGTTTCTCGAAAAGACATACATATAGATATGAAGTTAGAGATAATCGGCGCTGATTTGGATTTCGATTGTTTTGTTGATCGAGTGAGCCAAATTGAGTAGAAGACTCAATTCGAGGAATTGAGTAAAGCCTTCGAAGAGCTGATCGAATAGTTGTGAAAGTAGAAAGGTTAGTGGCTTTTATCACATGAGAAAAACATGGGGAATATCTACAATCACACGACAGAAACAGTTACCAAGAGGAATTGCATTTCAAATTTGTAATTTTATTTAATTGTAATTAATGATAATTTGGTTGTCCATTACATAAGTCAGCCTATAAATACTAGAAAGTGTTAGGGAATAAGGGTTGGAACTTTCACTCAGAAAAAACACTCAAGCATACTCACATCCCAGCAATTTTCTGAGTCTGCAATCGAGTTATCTTTTTTGTAGGGTTCCTTCCATCTTCATTTCTCTTCTTTAAATTTACTTTACTTTTCTGTAAATTTGACATTTCAAGTAATTTTATTTTCTAAGTCTTTTCTATTTTCTTTGTCCAATTTATCTTCGTATCCCTTAATTTCTATGTTGAAACCCTTTGATCTAATCAAAGGTATTTTATTGTTTTCTTTTAAATTTTACACATTTATTCTTCAAAAACTTTATTTTTTAAGTTTCATTTATCAATTTATAAACTTTCTTTAATTTTACTTTCAATATTGGTCTAATCGAAGACGCTTTGATGTACTTTTAGAAAACTGGTACTCGCATAGAGGAGTAGGTTTCGCTCCCAGATCATTATATATCGAACCACCATCGATTTGCAAAAAATCGAGAAAACAAATTGGCACGCCCGGTGGGACAGTTTTAAATCGAAGTGTGTCAAATCGAGTATTACCTAGTGTATGCGATTGCGAAGTGGGAAAATCATTCAAATGGCTGATGAGATATCAATTGTGAATGGTGGTTCATCCACTAATGAAAGCATACCAGTATCGGTGCAACAAGTCGATGTGTCTTCACATTCAGAAGGTGCAATTGGAACTAAAAGTATAGTCATTACGACTATTCAAACTGGAAATGTTGGACGAAATATTCGTCCACGTGGCCCTGTGCCACCATATCAACCTCCATTTGCTGCTGGTTGGCCTCCTTTTGGTCTTCCTCCTGGTTATACCCCACCAGTGGGTAGTTTTGTTCCGCCTATCCATTTTGGGAATACAAATGGAGTAAATAACATTCCAAACCCACAATAACATTCCGAGTATTCTCGTGATTATAATGTGGGCTCCACTTCGAATGCTGCGAATTCAATGGCAGTATATTACCAACAAGTGGAGTAAATTATCGTCAAGTAAAAATTCACAATAGAGTGAGGTTGAGTCCCACAGGGATTGGTTGGTTGAGAAACTTTAATTGGAGGATTGTTCTAGTTGAGAGAAATCATAGATTGAATTTGGGATTTCAGAATGTAAATTTGGCGGGAAGCTTAAATTGCAAGAAATTAAATGTGCAGAAAGTAAATTGCAAGAAATTAAATGACAGAAGCTTAAATTGCGATAAATTAAATGGGAATGGGGATTAAGCATGAAATTAAAGAACATAATGTAGAGAAAATGGGTAGATCAGAGAATGGGGATTCATTGGGTTTTGGAGGTATTAAATTCTCCGGATCAAATCATTTTCATCCCTTCCTCAATCAATGCATTCATTGACATTGCTTGGCAATCTTAAATGATTGGATCCCAATGTCTTGGCTCACCAATCTCTCTAAGCATGAACAATTTCCTAATGTCTTGATTTAACTGCTCATGGGGAGAGATGAAATTCGGGCATTGATTATACCACACAAATTCATAGATCAAAGTATTGGTAGGATTAAATGTCACAATATCCATCCAACCCCGGCCCCCAATCTAATCCAATGTGAGAAAGCAATTCTAGCATGAATTCTTCATCCTTCTCTCAAGGATCCGAAGAATTCCAACTATGTATAGCTTCTATGTCAAGATAACTATCTAATTGAATTAAGACCGAAAGCTTTCTAACAAAAATCAAGAGAAAAGAGAGAAGAAAAAGATGAAAACTACTATTGATCCATTGAATTACAATAGAACTCCCTAACCCAATGAAAGGGGTTTAGATGTTCATAGCTCTAAGAATTACAGAGAAAGAAAATGGTAGAAAGAAATAAAGAAAGTACAAAAGAAACTAAAAGAAAAGTGCAGGAAATGAAAATAAGGGAATTGAACCCCCAGAGCCCCCCTCAGGGCCTCCCGAGAGCTCCTCCAATCTTCAACAATTCTTCTATTTATAAACATCTTCTCATCATCAATTGGATCAAGTATTTGGATATGGGCCATTGCGGAAGCGGTTAGGAGTGATTCTTAGTGATGCAGAGAAGAGAGATTGCTCAATTGCAGAGTTCTAGTATCCACGTTGGAGTCAACGTCTTCGGGCAAACATTGAGCCAAATGTCCCTTTGAAAAATAGGTTCTGGTTGCTGTCATCGACATTTGACTCAACGTTGGAGTGCCAACATTCCGCTACCCACGCGTACGCGTTCTTTGCGCGTTGATAGACAAAATTGTGACTCATACTTTTCACAACTCGAACAATTCCTAGTAATGGCTCCAAAAACTTGGTGCACAATACCATGGTTCACACACATTCTTCACAACTTTGCACAACTAACCAGCAAGTGCACTGGGTCATCCAAGTAATAAACCTTACATGAGTAAGGGTCGATCCCACGGAGATTGTTGGTATGAAGCAAGCTATGGTCATCTTGTAAATCTCAGTCAGGCGGATTATAATGGTTATAATGGTTTTCGAATATAAAGATAAATAAAGCATAAAATAAAGAAAGAGATACTTATGTAATTCATTGGTGGGAATTTCAGATAAGCGCATGAAAACACTGTGTTCCTTCTGAATCTCTGCGTTTGTACTTCTTTCATCCAATCATTCTTACTCCTTTCCATGGCGAGCTGTATGTTGGGGGATCACTGTTGTCAATGGCTACCGTCCGTCCTCTCAGTGAAAATGGTCCAGGTGCACTGTCACCGCACGGCTAATCATCTGTCGGTTCTCGATCATGTTGGAATAGAATCGAGTGATTCTTTTGCGTCTGTCACTACGCCTAACACTCGCGAGTTTGAAGCTCGTCACAGTCATCCCATCTCATATCCTACTCGGAATACCACAGACAAGGTTTAGACTTTCCGGATATTAGGAATGGCTGCCAATAATTCTAGCTTATACCACGAAGACTCCAATCTTTCGGAATGGAGGCTAAGAGATACGCGCTCAATTTAAGGTAGAACGGAAGTGGTTGTCAGGCACGCGTTCATAGGTGGGAATGATGATGAGTGTCACGGATCATCACATTCATCATGTTGAAGTGCAGCGAATATCTTAGAATAAGAATAAGCATGAATTGAATAGAAGAACAATAGTACTTTGCGTTAATACTTGAGCAACAGCAGAGCTCCACAGCTTAATCTATGGTGTGTAGAAAATCCACCGTTGAAAATACATAAGTGATAATGGTTCAGGCATGCCCAAATGGCCAGCCTCCACAAAAGTCTAAGACAACATCAAACTGATCAAAGATCTGGTCAAAGACGCTTAGTACAATAGTAAAAAGTTCTATTTATACTAAACTAGCTACTAGGGTTTACAGAAATAAGTCTAAGTGCAGAAATCCACTTCCGGGGCCCACTTTGGTTTGTGCTTGGGCTGAGCTTGAGCTTTACACGTGCAGAGGCTTCTCTTGGGGTTAAACGCCAAGTTGTAACGTGTTTTTGGCGTTTAACTCTGGTTTGTGACGTGTTTCTGGCGTTTTACTCTAGAATGCAGCATGGAGCTGGCGTTGAATGCCAGTTTGAGTCGTCTAAACTCGAATAAAGTATAGACTATTATATATTGCTGGAAATCCTTGGATGTCTACTTTCCAACGCAATTAAGAGCGCACCATTTGGAGTTCTGTAGCTCCAGAAAATCCATTTCGAGTGAATGGAGGTCAGAATCCAACAACATCTGTAGTCCTTTTTCAGCCTCCTATCAGATTTTTGCCCAATTCCCTCAATTTCTGCCAGAAAATACTTGAAATCACAGAAAAACACACAAACTCATAGTAAAGTCCAGAAATGTGAATTTTGCATAAAAACTAATAAAAACATCCCTAAAAGTAGCTAGATCCTACTAAAAACTACCTAAAAACAATGCCAAAAAGCGTATAAATTATCCGCTCATCACAACACCAAACTTAAATTGTTGCTTGTCCCCAAGCAACTGAAAATCAAATAGGATAAAAAGAAGAGAATATAATATAAATCCCAAAATATCAATGAATATTAGTTCTAACTAGATGAGCAGGACTTGTAGCTTTTTGCTTCTGAACAGTTTTGGCATCTCACTTTATCCTTTGAAGTTTAGAATGATTGGCATCCATAGGAACTCAGAGTTCAGATAGTGTTATTGATTATCCTAGTTAAGTATGTTAATTCTTGAACACAGCTACTTTTATGAGTCTTGGCCGTGGCCCTAAGCACTTTGTTTTTCAATATTACCACCGGATACATAAATGCCACAGACACATGACTGGGTGAACCTTTTCAGATTGTGACTCAGCTTTGCTAAAGTCCCCAGTTAGAGGTGTCCAGAGCTCTTAAGTACACTCTTTTTGCTTTGGATCACGACTTTAACCACTCAGTCTCATGCTTTTCACTTGGACCTTCATGACACAAGCACATGGTTAGGGACAGCTTGATTTAGCTGCTTAGGGCTAGATTTTATTTCCTTGGGCCCACCTATCTATTGATGCTCAAAGCCTTGGATCTTTTTTACCCTTGCCTTTTGGTTTTAAGGGCTATTGGCTTTTTTTGCTTGCTTTTTCTTTCTCTTTCTCTTTTTTTTTTCGCAAACTTTGTTATTCACTGCTTTTTCTTGCTTCAAGAATCAATTTTATGATTTTTCAGATCATCAATAACATTTCTCTTTTGCATCATTCTTTCAAGAGCCAATAATTTTAACATTCATAAACAACAAGATAAAAAATATGCACTGTTCAAGCATTCATTCAGAAAATAAAAAGTATTATCACCACATTAATATAATTAAACTAATTTCAAGGATGAATTCGAAACTCATGTACTTCTTGTTCTTTTGTATTAAAAACATTTTTCATTTAAGAAAGGTAAAGGATTCATGGAATTATTCATAGCCTTAAGACATAGTTACTAAACACTAATGATCATTTAGTAAAGACTCAAAACATAGACAAACATAAAGCATAAAATCAAAAAACAGAGAGATAAGAACAAGGAAGTTAATGAATAAGTCCACCTTAGTGATGGTGGCGCCTTCTTCTTGAAGAACCAATGGTGTCCTTGAGCTCCTCTATGTCTCTTCCTTGCCTTTGTTGCTCCTCCCTCATAGCTCCTTGATCTTCTCTAATCTCATTGAGAATGATAAAGTGTTCTTGATGTTCCACCCTTAATTGGTTCATGTCATGACTCAATCCTTCTAGAGAAGTGTTGAGTTGTTCTCAATAGTTGTTTGGAGGAAAATGCATCCCTTGAGGCATCTCAGGAATTTCTTGATGATGAGCTTCCTCATGCATCTCTTGAGATCCATGAATATGCTCTCTTGTTTGCTCCATCCTCTTCTTAGTGATGGGCTTGTCCTCTTCAATGAGGATGTCTCCTTCTACGACAACTCCAGCTAAGTTGCATAGATGGCAAATGAGATGAGGAAAAGCTAGCCTTGCCAAGGTGGAGGGCTTTTCGGCTACTTGTAGAGTTCTACAAGGATGACTTCATGAACTTCTACCTCCTTTCCAATCATGATGCTATGGATCATGATGGCCCGATCCATAGTTACTTCGGATCAGTTGCTAGTGGGGATGATGAAGCGTTGGATGAACTCCAACCATCCTCTAGCCACAGGCTTAAGGTCCAGTCTTCTCAATTGAACCGGCTTGCCTTTTGAGTCTCTTTTCCATTGAGCTCCTTCCACACATATGTCTATGACGACTTGGTCCAACCTTTGATCAAAGTTGACCCTTCTAGTGTAGGGGCGTGCATCTTCTTGCATCATAGGCAAGTTGAACGCCAACCTTACGTTTTTCGGACTGAAATCTAAGCATTTTCCTTGAACAATTGTAAGCCAATTCTTTGGGTTTGGGTTCATGCTTTGATCATGGTTCCTAGTGATCCATGCGTTTGCATAGAACTCTTGAACCGTTAAGATTCTGACTTGTTAAATTGGATTGGAGAGAACTTCCCATCCTCTTCTTCTAATCTCTTGTCAAATCTCCGGATATTCGCCCTTTTTGAGCTTAAAAGGGACCTCAGGGATCACCTTTTTCTTGGTCACAACTTCATAGAAGTGGTCTTGATGGGCTTTTGAGATGAATCGCTCCATCTCCCATGACTCAGAGGTGGAAGCAATTGCCTTCCCTTTCCTCTTTCTTGAGGTTTCTCTGGCCTTAGGTGCCATCAATGGTTATGGAAAAACAAAAAAGCTATGCTTTTACCGCACCAAACTTAGAATGTTGCTCGCCCTCGAGCAAAAGAAGAAAGAATAGAAGAAGAAGAAGAAGAAGATATGGAGGAGAGGGAGAGAGGTGTGGGTTTCGGCCAAGGGGGAGAAGAGAGGGTAGTGTTGTGTGAAAATGAAGAAGGATGGAAGGGTTTATATAGTGGAGGGAGAGGGGTTTGGTTTCGGTCATTTAGGGTGGGTTTGGGTGGGAAAGAGATTTTAAATATGAAGGTATGTGGGGTTTATGGGGAAGAGTGGATGGATGTGATTGGTGAAGGGGTAATGGGGAAGAGAGATTGAGGTGATTGGTGAAGGGTATAGTGTTATTGGATTATGTAAAGAAGAGAGAAGCGGGGTAGGTGGGGATCCTGTGGGGTCCACAGATCCTGAGGTGATCCTGTGGGGTCCACAGATCTTGAGGTGTCAAGGATTTCTCATCCCTGCACCTTTTAGGCGTGTAAAACACCCTCTGTATGCAATCCTAGCGTTTAACGCCATACTGATGCTTGTTTCTGGCGTTAAACACCCAAATGTAGCTTGTTTCTGGCGTTTAACGCCAGCCTGATGCTTGTTTCTGGCGTTAAACGCCAGCTTGGTGCTTGTTTCTGGCGTTAAACGCCAGGCAAATGCTTATTTTTGGCGTTTAAATGCCAGACAGCTCTTCCTCCAGGGAGTGCTTTTTCTTTTGCTGTTTTTTATTCTGTTTTTAATTTTTGCAATTGTTTTGTGACTCCACATGATCATAAACCTAATAAAACATAAAAGAACAATAGAAATATAGATAAATAAAAATTGGGTTGCCTCCCAATAAGCACTTATTTAATGTCAATAGCTTGATAGTGAGCTCTCATAGAGCTTCACAGATGTTCAGAGCATTGTTGGGACCTTCCAACACCAAACTTAAAATTTGAATGTGGGGGTTCAACACCAAACTTAGAGTTTAGTTGTGGCCTTGATAAACCACTATTTTATGGTTTATCTTATGCTCAAATTGAGTGGTTTTTATCAACTCTTTACTCACTTATTCATACAATTCGCATGTTTTACATTTTCCTTCCTTATATTGTGCTATGATTGAAAACATGCTTCTTTGATCTTATATTTGCTTATTATTAATCCTCTCTATTACCATTAGATGCCTTGATATGTGTGTTAAGTGTTTTCAGATATTATAGGGCATGAATGGCTTGGAGGATGGAAAGGAAGCATGCAAAAGTGGAAGGAATACAAGAAGTTGAAGAAGTTGTTAAGCTGTCCAGCCTGACCTCTTCGCACTCAAATGGCTATAACTTTAGCTACAAAGGTCCAAACGACGCGGTTCTAGTTGCGTTGGAAAGCTAACGTCCGGGGCTTCGATTTGATATATAATATGCCATAGTTGCTCTGACGCTAGGCGACGCGACCGCGTGATCCACGCGGATGCGTCGCATCTGCGAACTTCAATCCGCGTGGGCGATGCCTTCGCGTCACTTGGCTGCGACCTGTACGGACCAGAAAGCGCTGGAAGTGGCTTCTGGGCTGTCTCTGACCCAGTTTTCGGCCCAGAACACACAGATTAGAGGCTATAAAGTGGGGGAATGCATCCATTCATCATCATGCTTTTCATAATTCACTTTCCATGATTTAGATCTAGTTTGAAGAGAGGTTCTCTCCTCTCTCTCTTTAGGATTAGGATTTAGGATTTAGGACTTCTCTTAGTTTTAGGAGTGACTTTCAATCCCAGGTTCAATGTTCTTTTATTCTATGTTATTTCTTATTTTCAGACATTTGAATGCTTGCTTGTATTAGTTATGTTGCCTATTCGGCCTATGCCACTTTCATGATGATTTTCTTATTTAATGATATTTGAGGTATTTCAGTTTAATATTGCTTTATTTACTTATGCCATTGATTCTTCCCAATCTGAAGACGCTTTTATTCCAGTAGATTTGATTTCCTTCCTTTTGGTGTTGGTTAAGAAATCAATAACTCAGGAGTTATCTTAACTCAAGATAATTGATAACTGTTATCTTTGCTAATTGAATTGAACTTCAATAATCCCAACCTTTTCTTAGGAAATAAATAGGATTCGAAGGTCTAACTAATTAGTCCCTTGACTTTCCTTTGCTCTAGCAAAGGTCAACTAAGTGGAATTAAGATTCAACTTTCCTTATTATTGCTAAGAATAACAAAGTCTAGACTTCCAATTTCTCATACCTTGCCAAAGGTTTGCTTTACAGTATTTATTTATTTTAATTGTCATATGAATTACTTGTCATACTTCTTCCTTATTTCCAAAACCCCAATTTTACCTTTTTTCATAACCAATAATTAGAACATACCTCCCTGCAATTCCTTGAGAAGACGACCCGAGGTTTAAATACTCGGTTATCAATTTTAAAGGGGTTTGTTACTTGTGACAACCAAAACGTTTGTATGAAGGGATTTCTGTTGGTTTAGAATCTATATCTACAACGCGACTATTTTTATAAAATTCTTTACTAGCAAAAATCCTCTCATCAAAATGGCGCCGTTGTCGGGGAATTGCAAACGTGTGCCTTATTATTGGTTATTGTAAATATTTTTCTTTTACTTATTTATTTGTTTCCTCTTTTTCCCCCTTATTTCTGATAACTACTATGAATTCTCACCCCTCTCGCTTTGAGTTTGGTTCTAACTTTGGTGAAGGAAATAGAAATCACAGCAGGAATATGCATCAAGGTCAGACCAATCAAGGATGGATGGAGCCAAAAGGATCTAATCAACCCTTTAGGCAACAACACCCTCCAAGATATAATGGACAACGACCATTCTATAATGCATACCCAGTTGAAAGATATGGTGGACAACCTTGTAACTACCAACAAGCCCCACCCCGTGCCTATAGACCATCCTCTCAACATAACCTCGAATCACCACACTCACAAGCTTTTCTTCACCATTCGCCACCATATGATCCTCACTTACCCCGACTCCAATCCAATCATTCCCAAGCACCACCACTTCCCTATGTGTCATGTCCAAATCCATCACCCCGAGAATCAGAAGTTCGCCTCAAGAAAATAGTAGAACAATTTCAAACAACCATTCGTCAACTGGAGCAAGCAGTAATTCAATTAGCTTCTAGACGTTCGAACATTCAAGAACCAACCACTGCCCTATGTGGACACTCTAATGAAGACCGTAGCATGAAGGAGATACTAGAAACTCCAGTGGACAAGACAGAGCATGAATTCGTACTAGAACAAGTAGAAGAAGATGTCATTATGCAAGAAGAAGAGTTGGTTGAAGATTTAGGAGACGCTGAACATCCATGAGAATCCAGAGTTGAAGAGAACTCCGTCAAGGACGTTACAGTTGATGCTAAAGAGGATAGTGCACAATCCCCAAGGCAAGCCGTTTATGAAGAACTAGACGGAATAACCCAGGACACAAATTCCCTTGATGATGATAGTCACAAGTCAAGTTCTCTTAGTAATGAACTTGCATCCGCAAGTGAATTCTCTGAGGTCGAAGAATCTTCCCCAAGTGAACACGAAGAAGATGCAGAGGTAGATTTCTCTCAACCTCCAGTCTATGACTTAAGTGATGAGGAAGACATAGAAGACTTTGATCAGGATAATGTTGCATTTGAAGAATCTTGCAAGGAAGTGGAGGAACCCACAGAAGATTACCAGGGAGCGGAACTTACAGAACCACTGGAAACACCTACCCAAAGGCCATTACCACCTAATACAAGCTTCAAGTGGGTAAAATCCTTAGCTTTAATCTTTACTTTTCCACTTGAATATGGTTTGCTTGAAACAGATGACCAACTTAGAGCTCTCTGCAGCTTTAAGAGTAAGATGGAAATGGCTCGTACTCAGAGCTGGTGCACAAGGTTCAAGAAGGTTCCACACTTCAACTCGAAGTGCAAGGATTGGTGTCAAGCTCAATCGAATGGATCTCAGAAGACGTTTGGTCACCTTGGTGAGAATATAACTTCTGAACCGCCCGAATGGATGCATATAGATCCAAACAAAGGCGGATTTAAAAGCGAAGTCTGGAATCCTGGAAAATATTCTGATAGTCGTCACCCCGGGTACCTGAGCATATGTCTGAAGCTGCTCAGAAGCTTTACATGCTTAGTTTGGGACCCCGGAGGATGCTGGCATTCCAAACACTGGTGGAGATTCCTGGATCAGTACAAGCACAAGCCGCCATGACAAGGAGCTCACCAAATGTCCAACTTAAGGTCTTTAACTAAAAGTGCTAGGTGGGAGACAACCCACCATGGTATGATCGTTTCTTCTTCAGTTTGAATTTTTGTCTATTTTTGAGTTTTGACTGAACCTGGAATCATGCATACTTGCATAGAATTCATATTAAGCATTGCACTCTGCATACTGCATTAAAAAAAATATGCACGCGACGCGACAGCGTTGCTGACGCGTCCGCGTCACTAGTGCGTTGGGAAGAAAAGAATTGAACATAGAGTCACGCAAGAGCGTAGCTGGAGGCGCGCCATTAGCATAATTTGACCCCACGCGACCGCGTCATGTGGAACTTTGGCCTCTCACGCGACCGCGTCACCCACGCGGCCACGTGACCTGAAAATTGACATCAAAAGGGTGCATGGCCAAAAGAATAGCTGGAGTGGTGCTGGACTGGCGTGCCCCACGTGTCCGCGTCACTTGCGCCGCACAAGTTTTTCAACGCAGCCAAATATCTTATCTTCTCTTCCCTATACCTAATTCTTTTCTTCCTTTCTTATTTCTTTTCTTCCTTCTTCTTCCTTTTCTTACTTTCTTCTTCTCATCTTTTTCACCTCCATTCTATTTTATTTAATTTAATTATTTGCATACTTTCTTCCATTGCATTTTAATTTTGTACATCTTTTTATTTTCTTTTCTAAATTTATTAATTTTTCCATTGGTGTTACTTGTTCATATTCAACTGTTGTGTCTTTTCTGGTATTATTTTGGTACTCAGTGACTTGTTTTACACTGTTGGGTAATATTGTTTAAGTCAATGCTATTCTTTTATGATATTTGTATTAATTTTGCATTGACATGAATTTATATTATCTTGCACTCTCTTTCCCATTGTTGCAAAATTTTTGCACTCTTGCTTTGCCATCTACTTCTACTGTTTTCTCACTTGCATGTTGTAGCTACCATGTAATTGAGACCCTTATTATCTGGCATTAACACCCATATTTTATTTATTTTCTATCTTTATTTTTGGGTTATTTTTCTTCTTTTCCCTCTTCTTTCAGGATGGCTGATAAACCCCAATTTTGTGGTTTATCTTGTGCTTATTTTGGGGGATTTTTTATCACATTTTCTTACATTTATTCAATGAAATAGCATGGTTTTGCAATTCTCCCTTGATTTGTGCTTAAATGTGAAAACATGCTTTTTAGGCCCTAAACTGGCGATTTTAATTCACTTTAATTCCATTTGATGCCTTGATGTGTTTGTTGATTGATTTCATGTTCATAAGGCAAGTATTGGATGGAAGAAGTGAGGAGAAAAGCATGCAAAGTGGGAGAACTCATGAAGAAATGAAGGAACCGTAAAGCTGTCAAGCCCGACCTCTTCGCACTCAAACGACCATAACTTGAGCTACAGAGGTCCAAATGAGGCGGTTCCAGTTGTGTTGGAAAGCTAACATCTGGGGCTTCAAAATGATATAAATTTTGCTATATGTTGCTTTGCGTTCAGGGCGCGCGCACGCGCAATTTTCGCGCGCTCCGATGCTGTCTGTGGCCCACTTTAATGAAATCGCCCACAGCGGTTTTGCAGCTCATTTTGGGCCCAATCCAACCCATTTCTGATGATATTAAACCCAAGGATTGAAGGGGGAATGAACACACTTAGTCATAGTTTAGTTTTTATCATGTTTTAGGTTAGAATTCTAGAGAGAGAGGCTCTCTCCTCTCTCTAGATTTTAGGGTAGTTTTAGTTAATTCTTCTTGAATCCAAATTTTAATTCTTGTTTTGATTTAGTTTCTCCTTTTAATTTTTTGTTATTACATCTCTACTCTTCTAGTTTTACTTGTCATTTCCTTTATTTTGTCCTCTTTTATGTTTATGAACATTGTTGAATCTTAATTTTCTTTAATGCAATTTTATGTTTGATGTTCTTTTTATTGTTGATTTGAGTTGAGATCTTACTTTCCTTGCTATTGGTAGTTGGTAGATTTTATTATTCTTGCACATTTACTATGCTTTCTTTTTATGCCTTCCAAGTGTTTGATGGAATGCTTGGAAGGATGTTAGAGTAGATTTTGAGCATTCTTGGCTTGGAAAGAGTAATTAGGCAATCTTGAGTCATGAAAACCTAAGTTATGTTGGTGATCTAGAGTTGTTAGCTAATATTGTTTCCATTGACGCTAATCTTTTGCTAGTTTAATTAGTAAGTTGGTTAGGACTTTTGGATTGAGATTAGCTAGTCTCGTTAGACTTTCTCCCTATTTGTTGGAGTTGACGTAATGAGATAAATTCTTGTTTATATGTGTGACATGATTGATTAATCTTGTTTGACTTTCTCCCTATTTGTTGGAGTTGACTAAATAAGATGAATTAATCATGCATGACTAGGATAGAAAGCCTATGATCTCAATCCATTGCCATGAATGTCTCTCTTTATTACTTGCTTGATTTACTTTTCCTGTCATTTAAATTCTTGTCCATTTAATTTCTTGCATCATATCAATCAAAACCCCCCTTGATCCCCATAGCCAATAATTGACCACTTCATTGCAACTCTTCGTGAGACGACCCAGAGTCTAAATACTCCGGTTATTTCTTATTTGGGATTTGTTCCTTGTGACAACCAATATTTTTGATGTAAGGATTGTTGATTGGTTTGGAAACTATACTTCACAACGAGACTCCATTGGATAAATTCTAAACCGTCAAGAAATTCGATCATCAAAATGGCGCCGTTGCCGGGGAGTTACAATGGTGTTGTGTTATTGGTTATTGTATATATGTGAATAGTGTGAATAGCTTGATTTTTGGATTACTTGCTAGTTTTACTAGTTTTAGGATTTTGTTTTCTTTGTTTCTTATTTGATTTTATTTTTCCTTTTCTCTTGCTATCATGAATTCTCACTTTGGCAATGAGTTTGGTTCTCACAATGTTGTAGGAAATGTGGACTTCAATGACAACATGTACCAAGGGTGGAACCAACAAAGATGGGAGGAACCTCAAGGGATTGATCACTCCTATTGGCAACAACCTCTGGATACTTATAGGTATAATTACCATCCTAATACATGTCAATTCAATGGCTATGGTGACTCCTTTTGTGACAATCAAGCACCACTACCATATGCTTATGATTCTTATCCTCAACATGAACAAAAGGTGGATTCCAAGTTTGAGAACACTTCCACACCAAGTAACATTGTTGATGATTTTGTGGAAGTTGTTGAACCCTCTTCCATTGAGCTTGAAGGCGATGTTAAGGAGGGTGCGCAACCTCCTAAGCATATAATGAATAATGAATGATGATCCCACACCAACACATGATCCTTTGGCACTTAAGGAATCTTCTCCTCTTGAAATTGAGGTGGATGTTGAGATAAGTTCCACATTACCCCCAAGTTATGACATGAGGAGTGGAGAAAAGCTAGAAGAAGTTGGTGAGGAAGTGATTGAATGTGAAGAGCATTTTCAAGAGGTGGACATTGAAGAAGCTTGTAAAGAGGTGGAAGTTGTCAAAGAAGAGCACAAGGGAGTGGAACTTGCAAGATCAATAGGACCATCCCTTCCTAAGTCACCATCCTACACAACATTCAAGTGCGTAAAATCCTTATCTCTAATCTTTACTTTCCCACTTGAATATGGTTTGATTGAAAATGATGGTCAACTTAGAGCTCTTTGTGGAATTAAGAGTAGGAGAGAGTTGTGTAGTGGTTGGAAACATCATTCTAGGTTCATTATGGTTGCATGCTCGAAGTTGAATGGCAATGGTTGGTGTAGAACCAAATTGCATGGGTCTAGGAGAATGTTTGGGTGCTTAATTGAGAATTCCAAGGCTAAACCACCCAATTAGAGCTATGATGATCAACTTGAAGATGGGTGCAAAAACAAGATTTGGGATCCGGGAATATATGAGGATCAATTTTGGGAGCTCATATCTTGGGAAGAATCTCACACAAGCTTGGTGGAAATGGTTGGAAATTCTGATAACCAATTGAAGATCAAGCATTCTTGGAGGATCAAGGATGAATACAAGCATAAGCCACCATGACAAGGAGCCTCCCAAATGTCCAAATTAAGGACTTAAACTAAAAGTGCTAGGTGGGAGACACCCCACCATGGTAAATTCTTTTCATTTTTCCCTTTTGTACATATTGGTAATTAGTTTAATTTAATGTTTTATTGAGTTTGTTGAGTATAATTGGTAGTTTAGTAGGTTAAATAAGGTTTTAGGGTGTTTTGGTAGCTGTTTGGAGGTTTGGAATGCTTGGATTGGTGCAAGAACTTGAAAAAAAAATTTTTTTTTTTTGAAAAACAGAGCACCAACCCGCGCATGTGCACACATGGCGCATACGCGCGCCTCAAGCATTTTCGATCATCCACGCGGACGCGCCATGTACGCGTACGCGTGGATGCAAAGATTTCATCTCCAAGCTAAATTCCAGAGAGTTGTGCCTAACTTGCGCCTACTTTGTGCGCGAGGCACAAACCACCCGCGCGTGCGCGCACCTGGCGCGTACGCATCCTTGAAGCTAAATACGCAATGCGCACGCACGCACGCTGTACACGTGCGCGCCGATGGCACTACATGCCCTCCTGGTACAAAAACCAGAGAGTTGTGCCATTATTGTGCCTATTCTGTGCCCACACTGACGCGCAGGCGCACTTGGCGCGTCCGCGCCGGTCGCCAACTCGGTCAGGCGCGCGTCTGCGTACTGTGCGCGTCTGCACCGGTAAAAAAAAAGAGTTTTTTCTCTCCTCCACCGTTTTCTTTTGTTTATCGCATTCGTATACTTCTATTCTTTGCATTTCAATTTTGTTTCTATAGCCTGTTTTCAATTTGTTTTTTCTAAGTCCCTTCTTTCAATAATGGTGTTGAATTTTCTTACTCAATTGTTGAGAATTTCTTGGTTAATCTTGGTGCTTCTTGACTTGTTTGATATTGTTGGGTGATGAGCGGATAATTTATACGCTTTTTGGCATTGTTTTTAGTATGTTTTTAGTATGTTTTAGTTAGTTTTTATTATATTTTTATTAGTTTTTAGTTAAAATTCACTTTTCTGGACTTTACTATGAGTTTGTGTGTTTTTCTGTGATTTCAGGTATTTTCTGGCTGAAATTGAGGGACCTGAGCAAAAATCTGATTCAGAGGCTGAAAAGGACTGCGGATGCTGTTGGATTCTGACCTCCCTGCACTCGAAGTAAATTTTCTGGAGCTACAAAAGCCCAATTGGCGCGCTCTAAATTGCGTTGGAAAGTAGACATTCTGGGCTTTCCAGCAATATATAATAGTTCATACTTTGCCCGAGATTTAATGGCCCAAACAGGCGTTCCAAATCAGCTCAAGAATTTTGGCGTTAAACGCCGGAACTGGCACAAGAATGGGAGTTAAACGCCCAAACTAGCACAAAAGCTGGCGTTTAACTCCAAGAAAAGTCTCTACACATGAAAGCTTCAATGCTCAGCCCAAGCACACACCAAGTGGGCCCGGAAGTGGATTTTTATATCATTTACTCATCTTTGTAAACCCTAAGCTACTAGTTCTCTACAATAGGACCTTTTGCTATTGTATTTTCATCTTTGGATCATTTTAGATCTTTTGATCATCTTTGGAAGTCTAGTTCTTAGATCATGGGGGCTGGCCTCTCGGCCAGGCCTAGACCTTGTTCTTATGTATTTTCAATGGTGGAGTTTCTACACACCATAGATTAAGGTGTGGAGCTCTGCTGTACCTCGAGTATCAATGCAATTACTGTTGTTCTTCTATTCAATTCAGCTTATTCTTGTTCTAAGATATCACTTATTCCTCAACTTGATGAATGTAATGATCCGTGACACTCATCATCATTCTCACCTATGAACGTGTGCCTGACAACCACCTCCGTTCTACCTTAGATTGAGTGGATATCTCTTGGATTCCTTAATCAGAATCTTCGTGGTATAAGCTAGAATTGATGGCGGTATTCAAGAGAATCTGGAAGGTCTAAACCTTGTCTGTGTATACTGAGTAGGATTCAAGGATTGAATGACTGTGACGAGCTTTAAACTCGCGACTGTGGGGCGTTAGTGACAGACGCAAAAGAATCACTGGATTCTATTCCGACATGATCGAGAACCGACAGCTGAATAGCCGTGCTGTGACAGAGAGCGTTGAACATTTTCACTGAGAAGATGGGACTGTAGCCATTGACAATGGTGATGCCCAACATATAGCTTGCCATGGAAAGGAGTAAGAAGGATTGGATGAAGACAGTAGGAAAGCAGAGAGACGGAAGGGACAAAGCATCTCCATACGCTTATCTGAAATTCTCACCAATGAATTACATAAGTATCTCTATCTTTATTTTATGTTTTATTCATCTTTTAATCATTAATCCTCCATAACCATTTGAATTCGCCTGACTGAGATTTACAAGATGACCATAGCTTGCTTCATACCAACAATCTCCGTGGGATCGACCCTTACTCGCGTAAGGTTTATTACTTGGACGACCCAGTGCAGTTGCTGGTTAGTTGTGCGAAGTTGTGATAAAGAGTTGAGATTGCAATTGAGTGTACCATGTTAATGGCGCCATTGATGATCACAATTCCGCGCACCATTGGGTGATGAAACTTTTGAATCAATGCTTAACCCTTGATGATTCTTGTATCCTTTGTGCATTGATATGAACTTACATGTCTTTCATGACCCACTCTTTCTAGTTGAACTTGATGCTTTTGAGTGCTCTTCATGCTTTGACTTTACTCTTGCATCAAGTATTAGTTGATATGCCTCTTGCCTACATTGCTCTCTCACTTACATGCGTAGCTAACATGTAGTGAGAACCTTACTCTTATTTGGCATTAGCCCCCGCCTATGTTCTAATTGCTTTCATATCTTTGTTATAGGCTTAATTCTCTTTCTTTTTCTTCCCCTTTAGGTTGGCCACCAAGAAAGGAGGAAAAGGAAAAGCTTTTAAATGGGGCAACAAACAAGTCACCCGCACAACCCTTTGAAGAAACTCATCAATTGTAGCAACCCGTCCACGTTGCTTTTCTTTGCATGCACCGAGGATGGTGCAAATTTCTAAGTGTGGGGAGGTCGTCCGACCGACCTCCATGGGTAACAACTTCCTTTTTCAACACCAATTTTTAATTTTTGTCTTTGTTAGATTAGTTGTTGCATTGCATGATAGATTGCATGTTAGTTAGAATTTGTACATATTTTTACCACTTCCTTTTTATGTTAGGACTACTTGGTTAGGGTGATAATTTCTTTTCCAAGAAATTATTTTTAAGGCACCCTACCAATTTGAAAAATTTTTTTTGTGACAAACCTGCTTGAAGAATTTATTTTGGAACATGGTTTTTGAGCTAAGAACACAAGCATGTGAGTTTTGAGCCTATTGTGTGGTTACATCTTATAACCACTTATTTTCCATTCTTGTGTGTATTATTCTCTCTCTATAATTGTGATCTTTGATTTGTTTGATTCTTTTTGTCCATTGTTCCATGTATACATGCATTTATATGATCGAGGCCATCATTTCATTTAGCTCACTTACCGAAATAGCCTACCTTTCATCAACCATTGTTAGCCAATTTTGAGCCTATGCTTAACCCATTTGTTCTTAATTGAAGCACATTACAAGCTTAAGTGAAAAACAATAAATGTCCTTAATTTTGTTCTTTGATTAGTTTAGGCTAGTGAGGGTGTGTATCATTTGGGTATGGGAAACTTGGGACATTGGTTGAGGTAAAAGTGTGATTTTTATTTTTGTTAAAAATATTGGAAATTGGGTACATATTCATGCACTATATATAAAACCATATGCATTGATATGTTTGTATCTACTTTAAAAAAAAATATATGATAAAGAAAAAGAAATACAACATGTATATATAAAAAAAAATATAGAAAAAAAAGAGAGAAAAAAGAAATAAAAAAGGGACAAAAATGCCCCAAAGTAAAGTTCAATAAAAATCAATGCATATGGAATGTGAATTAAAAAGAATGCATGAGTATGTGAAAAAGTGGGAATCATGGGTAGCTAGGCATTGTATTAAAATTGTATAGGTTGTTATATGTGTTTAGTGAGAGTTTAGGCTAATCAAAAAGCTCACTTGACCATATGCATCATTACCTTGACCCTAGCCCCATTACAACCTATGAATAAGTCCTCATGATGAATGTATGCATGCATTAAATAATTGTTGATTGTTAGATGAAAAACAAATCTTGGAAAGCATGATTAGAGGAGAATTAAGTGATCAACCCTATACACTTGAGCGACTAGAGCGGATACACGTCCGGTGAGGGTTCGATGCTCAATTCCTTGTTCCCGGCTTTCATGAGCTTTCTTCTTGCAAGTCTATTTGAACTTTATTTTGATATTTGAATTGGTGGAGTTTGTGAGTTGTCATATGACCTTTGCCCCACTTGTTCATACATGTTCTTGGAGATTGATTTGCTTTTCACCAAGTAGGTAGAATCATCTTGCATTTAGTTGCATTCACATAGATAGCTGCATATAGTTTCTTTGCATTGAATAAATGTTCATACCCTTTTCTTGTCCCTCTTTATTCTTAGCATAAGGACATGCTTGGTTTAAGTGTGGGGAGATTTGATAAACCTCAATTTTGTGGTTTATCTTGTGCTTATTTTGGGGGATTTTATCACATTTTCTCACATTTATTCAATGAAATAGCATGGTTTTGCAATTCTCCCTTGATTTGTGCTTAAATGTGAAAACATGCTTTTTAGGCCCTAAAATTGGTGATTTTAATTCACATTAATTTAATTTGATGCCTTGATGTGTTTGTTGAGTGATTTCATGTTCATAAGGCAAGTATTGGATGGAAGAAGTGAGGAGAAAAGCATGCAAAGTGGAAGAACTCATGAAGAAATGAAGGAACCGTAAAGCTGTCAAGCCCGACCTCTTCGCACTCAAACGACAATAACTTGAGCTACAGAGGTCCAAATGAGGCAGTTCCAGTTGTGTTGGAAAGCTAACATCCGGGGCTTCAAAATGATATAAATTTTGCTATATGTTGCTTCGCGTTCAGGGGCGCGCACGCGCACTTTGCTCGCGCGCGCCAATGCTGTCCGTGGCCCACTTTAATGAAATCGCCCCTTGCGATTTTGCAGCTCATTTTGGGCCCAATTCAACCCATTTCTGATGCTATTGAACCCAAGGATTGAAGGGGGAATGAACACGCTTAGTCATAGTTTAGTTTTTATCATGTTTTAGGTTAGAATTCTAGAGAGAGAGGCTCTCTCCTCTCTCTAGATTTTAGGGTAGTTTTAGTTAATTCTTCTTGAATCCAAGTTTTAATTCTTGTTTTGATTTAGTTTCTCCTTTTAATTTCTTGTTATTACATCTCTACTCTTCTAGTTTTACTTGTCATTTCCTTTATTTTGTCCTCTTTTACGTTTATGAACATTGTTGAATCTTAATTTTCTTTAATGCAATTTTATGTTTGATGTTCTTTTTATTGTTGATTTGTGTTGAAATCTTACTTTCCTTGCTATTGGTAGTTAGTAGATTTTATTATTCTTGCACATTTACTATGCTTTCCTTTTATTCCTTCCAAGTGTTTGATAGAATGCTTGGAAGGATGTTAGAGTAGATTTTGAGCATTCTTGTCTTGGAAAGAGTAATTAGGCAATCTTGAGTCATGAAAACCCAACTTATGTTTGTGATCTAGAGTCGTTAGCTAATATTGTTTTCATTAACGCTAATCTTTTGCTAATTTAATTAGTGAGTTGATTAGGACTTATAGAATATTGTTTCCATTGACGCTAATCTTTTGCTAGTTTAATTAGTAAGTTGGTTAGAATTTTTGGATTGAGATTAGCTAGTCTCGTTAGACTTCCTCCCTATTTGTTGGAGTTGACTTAATGAGATAAATTCTTGTTTATATTTGTGACATGATTGATTAATCTTGTTTGACTTTCTCCCTATTTGTTGGAGTTGACTAAATAAGATGAATTAATCATGCATGACTAGGATAGAAAGCCTATGATCTCAATCCATTGCCATGAATGTCTCTCTTTATTACTTGCTTGATTTACTTTTCTTGTCATTTAAATTCTTGTCCATTTAATTTCTTGCCTCATATCAATCAAAACCCCCTTTGATCCCCATAGCCAATAATTGACCACTTCATTGCAACTCTTTGTGAGACGACCCGGAGTCTAAATACTCCGGTTATTTCTTATTTGGGGTTTGTTCCTTGTGACAACCAATATTTTTGATGTAAGGATTGTTGATTGGTTTGGAAACTATACTTCACAACGAGACTCCATTGGATAAATTCTAAACCGTCAAGAAATCCGATCATCAATGGCCACCACGAAGGGAGAGGAAAAGCTTCTTAATGGGAACACAAACAAGTCCACCTGCACAATCTTTGGAGAAAGGCATCAGTTGGAGCAGCCCATCCACTTGTCCATCTTAGCATGCACCGAGGACGGTGCAATCTTTAAGTGTGGGGAGGTCGACGCCGATCTCCATGGGTTAGTGCTTTCTTGTCTCAACACCAATGTTTAAATTTTCTTTGTAGCTAGTTGTTGCATTTGCATATTTATTTGATTTTGTGCATATTTTACCACTTGGTTGAAGAAATATTTTCTTTTTCAAGAAATTTTTATAGTATTTCACTAATTTTAATTGTAAAATTTGTGTTAAACTTGTTTTGAAGTTGTATTTGGAATATGGTTTTTGAGCCAAAGAACACACAACCTGTGAGATTTTGAGCTTATTTATATGGTTACATTATTTAACCATAAATTTTTATTCTTGTGTGTTTTCTTCTCTATAATTGTAATCTTTGCTTTGTTCCATTCTATATGTCCAATATTTAATATATTTACATGCTTGCATATGATTGAGGCCATTGTTTGATTCTAGCTCACTTATCCCAAAATTAGCCTACCTTTTACATCACCCTTGTTAGCTCCCTTGAGCCTTTAATTCCCTCTTATTCTATAAACCACAACACTATCCTTAAGCAGAAAAACAAATTTAAAATCCCAAGTTGAATCCTTGGTTAGCTTAAGATAGAAATTGTGTAATTGTTTAAGTGTGGGAAACCTATTGGGAACATGGATGATAAAAGCAAAGGGTAGGAAGCTGAAAAGAATGAAATAATTCAAAATAAAAATTTTGGGAAGCATGCTCATGTGAAATCAAAATAATTGAATTACCATGTGCATTAAAAAAAATTAATTCAGTATTTGAATAAAGGGGATACAAAAGAATTCCCCAAATGCAAAATAAAGCAATGCACATGGGACAAAATTAAAACTAATACATGAGCATGTAACATCAAAAGTGGGAAAAATATGGGAGAATAGGTAAAGAAGCTTTGCTTTACAAAGTATGTATGTTAGGTGATATCTTAAACTAATCAAGGATTCACTTAATTAGCTCACTTAGCCTTATATATACCCTTACCTTTACCTCAGCCCCATTACAACCCTGAAAAGACCTCATGATGTTTGCATTGGTATGCTAAATATTTGTTGATTGATTAGATGAGGAACAAAAGTTTAGAAAGCATGATTAGAGAAGAGTAGAGAGATTGACCCTAGACACTTGAGAGATTTGAGCGCATATACACTTCCAGTGAGGGTTCAATGCTTGATTCTATGTTCCCTGCTTTCATGAGCTATCTTCTTACAAGTTTACTTGTCTTTTATTGTATAATTTGAATTAGTGAAATCTAATTTATGTTTGTCTTGGAGAACTTATTTATTTTTAACCAAGTAGGTAGAAGCATTTCACATTTAGTTGCATTCATATAGATAGGATTGCATTTCATAATTTCTACCATTCCTCTTCATCTTTATAGCTTCTCTTGAGCTTAGCATGAGGACATGCTATTGTTTAAGTGTGGAGAGGTTGATAAACCACTATTTTATGGTTTATCTTATGCTCAAATTGAGTGGTTTTTATCAACTCTTTACTCACTTATTCATACAATTCGCATGTTTTACATTTTCCTTCCTGATTTTGTGCTATGATTGAAAACATGCTTCTTTGATCTTATATTTGCTTATTATTAATCCTCTCTATTACCATTAGATGCCTTGATATGCGTGTTAAGTGTTTTCAGATATTATAGGGCAGGAATGGCTTGGAGGATGGAAAGGAAGCATGCAAAAGTGGAAGGAATATAAGAAGTTGAAGAAGTTGTTAAGCTGTCCAGCCTGACATCTTCGCACTCAAACGGCTATAACTTTAGCTATAGAGGTCCAAACGACGCGGTTTCAGTTGCATTAAAAAGCTAACGTCTGGGGCTTCGATTTGATATATAATATGCCATAGTTGCTCTGATGCTAGGCGACACGAACGCGTGATCCACGCGGACGCGTCGCATCTGCGAACTTCAATCCGCGCGGCCGCGTGGGCGACGCCTCTGCGTCACTTTGCCGCGACCTGTATGGACCAGAAAGTGCTGGAAGTGACTTTTGGGCTGTCTCTGACCTGGTTTTTGGCCTAGAACACACAGATTAGAGGCTATAAAGTGGGAGAATGCATCCATTCATCATCATGCTTTTCATAATTCACTTTCCATGATTTAGATCTAGTTTGGAGAGAGGTTCTCTCCTCTCTCTCTTTAGGATTAGGATTTAGGATTTAGGACTTCTCTTAGTTTTAAGAGTGACTCTCAATCCCAGGTTCAATGTTCTTTTACTCTATGTTATTTCTTATTTTCAGACATTTGAATGCTTGCTTGTATTAGTTATGTTGCCTATTTGGCCTATGCCACTTTCATGATGGTTTTCTTATTTAATGATATTTGAGGTATTTCAGTTTAATATTGCTTTATTTACTTATGCCATTGATTCTTCCCAATCTGAAGACGCTTTTATTCCAGTAGATTTGATTTCCTTTCTTTTGGTGTTGGTTAAGAAATCAATAACTCAGGAGTTATCTTAACTCAAGATAATTGATAACTGTGATCTTTGCTAATTGAATTGAACTTCAATAATCCCAACCTTTTCTTAGGAAATAAATAGGATTCGAAGGTCTAACTAATTAGTCCCTTGACTTTCCTTTGCTCTAGCAAAGGTCAACTAAGTGGAATTAAGATTCAACTTTCATTATTATTGCTAAGAATAACAAAGTCTAGACTTCCAATTTCTCATACCTTGCCAAAGGTTTGCTTTATAGTATTTATTTATTTTAATTGTCATATGAATTACTTGTCATACTTCTTCCTTATTTCCAAAACCCCCAATTTTACCTTTTTTCATAACCAATAATTAGAACATACCTCCCTGCAATTCCTTGAGAAGACGACCCGAGGTTTAAATACTCGGTTATCAATTTTAAAGGGGTTTGTTACTTGTGACAACCAAAACCTTTGTATGAAAGGATTTCTGTTGGTTTAGAATCTATATCTACAACGCGACTATTTTTATAAAATTCTTTACTAGCAAAAATCCTCTCGTCAGGCCTCCTAACACCAAACTTAGAGTTTGACTGTGGGGGCTTTGTTTGACTCTGTATTGAGAGAAGCTTTTCATGCTTCCTCTCTATGGTTGCAGAGGAAGATCCTTGAGCTTTAAACACAAGGTAGTCCCCATTCAATTGAAGGACTAGTTCTCCTCTGTCAACATCAATCACAACTCCTGCTTTGGCTAGGAAGGGTCTTCCGAGGATGATGCATTCATCCTCATCCTTTCCAGTGTCTAAGATTATGAAATCAGCAGGGATGTAAAGGCCTTTAACCTTCACTAACACGTCCTCTACCAATCCATAAGCTTGTTTTATTGACTTGTCTGCTATCTCTAATGAGATTCTTGCAGCTTGTACCTCAAAGATTTCCAATTTCTCCATTACAGAGAGTGGCATGAGATTTATACCTGACCCCAGGTCACACGGAGCCTTCTCAAAAGTCATGGTGCCTATGGTACAGGATATTAAGAATTTACCAGGATCTTGTTTTTTTGAGGTAAAGTTTGCTGAACTCATGTATTTAGTTCACTAATGAGCAAGAGGGGTTCATCTTCCCAAGTCTCATTACCAAACAACTTGGCATTCAGCTTCATGATGACTCCTAGATATTGAGCAACTTGCTCTTTAGTTACATATTCATCTTCTTCAGAGGAAGAATAGTTCTCAAAACTCATGAATGGCAGAAGGAAGTTTAATGGAATTTCTATGGTCTCTATATGAGCCTCAGATTCCTTTAGGTCCTCAATAAGGAACTCCTTTTTGTCTGGAGGACATCCCATGAGGTCTTCCTCATTGGGATTCACGTCCTCCCCTTCCTCTTTGGATTCAGCCATTTTGATAATATCATTGGCCTTGCACTCTCTTTTTGGATTCTCTTCTGTATTACTTAGGAGAGTACTAGGAGGAGTTTTAGTGATTTTCTTACTTAGCAGACCAACTTGTGCCTCCAAGTTTCTAATGGAGGACCTTGTTTCATTCATGAAACTTAAAGTGGCCTTAGATAGATCAGAGACTATATTTGCTAAGCTAGAGGGGCTTTGCTCAGAATTCTCTGTCTGTTGCTGAGAAGATGATGAAAAAGGCTTGCTATTGCTAAACCTGTTTCTTCCACCATTATTAAAGCCTTGTTGGGGCTTTTGTTGATCCTTTCATGAGAAATTTGGATGATTTCTCCATGAGGGATTATAAGTGTTTCCATAGGCTTTACCCATGTAATTCACCTCTGCCATTGCAGGATTCTCAGGATCATAAGCTTCTTCTTCAGAAGATGCTTCTTTAGTACTGTTGGATGAATTTTGTAATCCATTCAGACTCTGAGAAATCATGTTGACTTGCTGAGTCAACATTTTGTTCTGAGCCAGTATGGCATTCAGAGCATCAATTTCAAGAACTCCCTTCTTCTGAGGCGTCCCATTACTCACAGAATTCCTCTCAGAGGTGTACATAAATTGGTTATTTGCAACCATGTCAATAAGTTCTTGAGCTTCTGTAGGCATTTTCTTTAGGTGAATAGATCCACCTGTAGAATGGTCCAGTGACATCTTAGAGAACTCAGATAGACCATCATAGAATATATCCAAAATGGTCCACTCTGAAAGCATGTCAGAAGGACACTTTTTGGTCAACTGCTTTTATCTTTCCCAAACTTCATAGAGAGATTCACCATCTTTTTGCTTGAAGGTCTGAACATCCACTCTAAGCTTGCTCAGCTTTTGAGGAGTGACCAGCTTATCCCAAGAGTGCAGACTATCTTTAAGTTGTGAGTCCAACCATGTTCTAGCTCTATCTCTTACAGCAAAAGGGAAAAGCATGTGCCTGTAGACTTCATAATCTACTCCATTAATCTTAACAGTATCACAGATCTGCAAGAACTCAGTTAGAAACTGATAGGGATCTTCTGACGGAAGTCCATGAAAATTGCAGTTTTGTTGAATTAAAGCAACTAGTTGAGGCTTCAGCTCAAAATTGTTTGCTCCAATGGCAGGGATTGAGATGCTTCTTCCAAAAAAATTGGAAATAGGTGTAGTGTAATCACCAAGCATCCTCCTTGCATTATTGTTGTTGTCATTATTTTTGGCTGCCATCTCCTCTTCTTTTTTGAAAATTTCTGTAAGGTTTTCTCTGGATTGTTGTATTTTAGATTCTCTTAGTTTCTTCTTCAGAGTCCTTTCAAGTTCAGGATCTGCTTCAATAAGAATGTTCTTGTCCTTGCGCTTGCTCATATGAAAAAGAAGAGAACAGAAAAGAAGAGGAATCCTCTATGTCACAGTATAGAGATTCCTTTATGTGAGTAGAAGAAGAAAAGAATAGAAGAAGGAAGAGAAAAATTCGAACACAAAGGAGAAGAGAGGGTTCAAATTTTTAGATGAAGAGAAGTGCTAGTAAATAAATAAAATAAATAGAAAGAGATGAGAGGGAGAGAATTTCGAAAATTATTTTTGAAAAAAAAGTTAGTGATTTTTGAAAATTAAGAGAAGAAATAAAATTAAAATTAAAATTTGAAACAATTAGTTAATTAAAAAGAATTTTGAAAAAGGGTAAGGTGATTTTCGAAAATTAGAGAGAGAAAAGTAGTTAGGTGGTTTTGAAAAAGATAAGAAACAGTAAAACAAACAAAAAGTCAGTTAGTTAGTTGAAAGAGATTTGAAAATCAATTTTGAAAAGATAAGAAGTTAGAAAAGATTTTGAAATTTATTTTGAAAAAGATATGATTTGAAAAAATATGATTGAAAAGATATGGTTGAAAAGGATTTGATTTTTAAAATTGATGACTTGACTAACAAGAAACTAAAAGGTATGATTCTAGAATTAAAGATTGAACATTTCTTAACAAGATAGTAACAAACTTCAAATTTTTGAATCAATCACATTAATTGTTAGTAAAGTTTTTGAAAATTGTGAAATAAAGTTAAGAAAAAGATTTTGAAAATCAATTGAAAAATTTTTTCGCAAATAACAAAAGGAAAAAGAAAAGATTTGATTTTGAAAAAGATTTTGAAAAGATAAGATTTTTAAGGTTGAAATCTTGACTTGACTAACAAGAAACAACTTATTTTAAATTTTTTTGACTAAGTCAACCCAAAGATTTCGAAATTTATGAGTAAAATAAGGGAAAGATAATTTTTTTATTTTTGAATTTTTAATGAGGAGAGAGAAAAATACAATATAACCCAAAACATGAAAATTTTGGATCAAAACCAATGATGCATGCAAGAACACTATGAATGTCAAGATGAACACCAAGAACACTTTGAAGATCATGATGAACATCAAGATTTATTTTTGAAAATTTTTCAAGAAAGCAAAAACATGCAAGACACCAAACTTAGAAATTTTTCATACTTAGACGCTATGAATGCAAAAATGCATATGAAAAACAACAAAAGACACAAAACAAGAAAATATGAAGATCAAACAAGAAGACTTACCAAGAACAACTTGAAGATAATGAAGAATGCAATGCATGAATTTTTCGAAAAAATGCATAAATTTTAAAAACATGCAATTGACACCAAACTTAAAAATTGACTCAAGACTCAAACAAGAAACACAAAATTTTTTTTTTATTTTTTGCTTTTTATGATTTTATTAATTTTTTTTGGATTTTTCAAAAATTTCTTTTTGGAAAAACGAAAATAAATAAAAAAATTTTGAAAGATTTTTGAAAACTTTTTGAAAAGAAAATTACCTAATTTGAGCAACAAGATGAACCGTCAGTCGTCCAAACTCAAACAATCCCCGGTAACGGTGCCAAAAACTTGATAGGCAAAATTGTGACTCATACTTTTCACAACTCGAACAATTCCTAGTAATGGCTCCAAAAACTTGGTGCATAATACCATAGTTCACACACATTCTTCACAACTTCGCACAACTAACCAGCAAGTGCACTGGTCGTCCAAGTAATAAACCTTACGTGAGTAAGGGTCGATCCCACGAAGATTGTTGGTATGAAGCAAGCTATGGTCATCCCGTAAATCTCAGTCAGGTGGATTATAATGGTTATAATGGTTTTCGAATATAAAGATAAATAAAGCATAAAATAAAGATAGAGATACTTATGTAATTCATTGGTGGGAATTTCAAATAAGCGCATGAAGATACTGTGTTCCTTCTGAATCTCTGCGTTCCTACTGCTTTCATCCAATCATTCTTACTCCTTTCCATGGCAAGCTGTATGTTGGGAGATCACTGTTGTCAATGGCTACCATCTGTCCTCTCAGAAAAAATGGTCCAGGTGCGCTGTCACCGCACGGCTAATCATCTGTCGGTTCTCGATCATGTTGGAATAGAATCCAGTGATTATTTTGTGTCTGTCACTACGCCCAACACTCGCGAGTTTGAAGCTCGTCACAGTCATCCCATCTCAGATCCTACTCGGAATACCACAGACAAGGTTTAGACTTTCCGAATCTTAGGAATGGCTGCCAATAATTCTAGCTTATACCACAAAGACTCCGATCTTTCGGAATGGAGGCTAAGAGATACACGCTCAATCTAAAGTAGAACGGAAGTGGTTGTCAGGCACGCGTTCATAGGTGAGAATGATTATGAGTGTCACGGATCATCACATTCATCATGTTGAAGTGTAGCGAATATCTTAGAATAAGAATAAGCATGAATTGAATAGAAGAACAATAGTACTTTGCATTAATACTTGAGGAACAGTAGAGCTCCACACCTTAATCTATGGTGTGTAGAAACTCCACTGTTGAAAATACATAAGTGATGATGGTTCAGGCATGGCAGAATGGCCAGCCTCCATAAAAGTCTAAGACAGCATCAAACTGATCAAAGATCTGGTCAAAGACGCTTAGTACAATAGTAAAAAGTTCTATTTATACTAAACTAGCTACTAGGGTTTATAGAAATAAGTCTAAGTGCAGAAATCCACTTTCGGGGCCAACTTTGGTGTGTGCTTGGGCTGAGCTTGAGCTTTACACGTGCAGAGGATTCTCTTGGCATTAAACGCCAAGTTGTAACATATTTTTGGCGTTTAACTCTAGTTTGTGACGTATTTCTGGCATTTTACACCTGAATGCAGCATGGAGCTAGCGTTAAACGCCAGTTTGAGTCATCTAAACTCGAATAAACTATGGACTATTATATATTGGTGGAAAGCCCTGGATGTCTACTTTTCAACGCAATTAAAAGCGCGGTATTTGGAGTTTCTTAGCTCCAAAAAATCCATATCGAGTGCAAGGAGGTCAGAATCCAATAGCATCTGTAGTCCTTTTACAGCCTCCTATAAGATTTTTGCTCAGGTCACTCAATTTCAGCCAGAAAATACCTGAAATCACAGAAAAACACAAAAACTCATAGTAAAATCCAGAAATTTGAATTTTGCATAAAAACTAATAAAAACATCCATAAAAGTAGCTAGATCCTACAAAATATTACCTAAAAATAATGCCAAAAAGCGTATAAATTATCCGCTCATCACACGTCTGCAAACTTGGGGTCAAAATGCACATCCACGCGTGCACGTGATGTACGCGTGTGCGTGGATGAAAAAAAATCCCAATTCCAGATTTTGCTTTCTCATCGTGCACGTAGCCTTAGCGTTCGACTACAAATGCTCCCTCCAACGTTAGCACTTCCACGCATGCGCATGGATGCTAAATTCTCAAATTCCAAAACTGAATGTTGCACATCAAGCCGTTACTTTGTCCTCTTGTCAATGTTGCCAATTTCATATCCACTATAAAATATTATATATGGTTGAAAAGCTCTGACTGTCAGCTTTCTAACCCAATTGGAATCACCTCAATTGGACATCTGCAACTCAAGTTATGCTCCTTTGAAGAAGACAGGGTCGCTGGCGTCGGTGTGCAGCGTTGGTGGTAACGTTGGCACACCAATGTGGTCGAAAACGCCAGATTCTGGAGCTCAAACGCATTGTCCACCCCATACTATCATATATTGTGGAAAATCTCTTAATGTCTACTTTCCAATGCCGTTGGGAGCGCATCATTTGGAGCTTTACAGCTCGAGTTATACTCCATCGAAGGTGCAGAGGTCAGCTGGCCTTACTACAGGTTAGTACCATGTTCGTCTATGCATTTTCGGGCCAAGTTTTCTCCCTCAAATTAAGTATCCACCATGCAATGCCATATATGCTTGGAAAGCTCTAAATTCATACTTTCCAATGTTTTTGGAATTACCTCATTTGGAGCTCTGTAGCTCAAGTTATTATTGTTTGAAGTATACCACCTTCAAGCTGTGAGGAGCAACGTTCCAGCAACGTTGGAGCCCCAACTTTGGCTCCAACGTTGCTTCTCTTTGCTTCCTTTCATGGCTTTCTTGTTGCTTCTTTACCTTCCCTTTTCTTTGCTTCTTCTTATCTATCATCAACCAAACAAAATGCATCAAAGTATTGCCTTAATCACAAGATAATTCATCATTCATAACATCAAACAATTTTTTACATAAATCTCCTGAAAATGCATAAAATTAATAATGTTTGAATGAATCAAGGTAAGCATGAATTTCTCATTCAAATACTTACTTATTGCCTAAGAAATGCATGAAACTACTCTAAAAGAAACTAAAAATGGCTTGTGAAACTAGCCAAGATGCCCTGGCATCAACTTGGTCAATTTATTGACTCAGCAAATGACTACAACTTTGAATCCCATGATGGCTGATCATGAATCGAGATTCGAGCGTCTTGCTAGACAAGTCGAGAGGATTGCTCAAATTGTCGATTATGACGAAGGTGAGAGGCATAATGCCAGGGGAAATAACGAAGGGATGAGAAATATTTTTCAAAATGAATACAAGAATCCAAATTGAGAAAATCCTCACGTGGTTCCCCGAGGTCAAAATGTTGATGACTTTTTAGCCGGATTGCGTGGTGATCGTTATCAAGTAACTAGAATTGTAGAAGAGGTATTAAATCAGGTTGGGCTAAATGTTGGTTTTATGAATCAACCACATTTTGTGTCCGCTTTTCCCCAAGTGGTCCAAATGGCTGAAGTGCCAAGAGGGGTAAAAAAATCCGAAGATAGCCACAAAATTTGCTGGAAAAGTTGGAGAATCAACTACTGAACATGTTGCTTGTTATTTGGCCGAGATTAGGAATCTAGCTAATGATGAAAATTAGAAAATGAAATTTTTTCCTTCATCATTAACAAAGAATGCATTTACTTGGTTTTCGAATCTTAGACCAAATTCGATCACAACATGGAATCAGTTGGAAACTGCTTTTCACGCTCAGTTTTATCGAGGTGAAATGAACATAGCAGTTACTGATCTAGTGGCTTTGAAATGTGAAGATGGTGAAACCATCGATGATTATTTAATACGTTTTAAAAATGCTAGAAGTAGATGCTCTGTGACATTACCTGAAAATGAGATAGTGAAAATAGCAATTATGGGTGTTAGGATTTTATATGCGCAGAAAATTGCTGAATGGGCATATTCCTGATTTGGCTCATTTGGCTGAAAAGGTTCGACAGACCGAACTCATGAGAAAAGAAAAAGAAAAATATAAAAATGAGCAGAGTTCTAAAAGTAAGCCTTTTACTCGAAAAGAAAAGGTTGCTTATGTAACTATGGAGTTCTCAGAGGAGGAATTCGATTTCGAAACAGAAGTCGATTTGGCTGAACGTAAGAAAAGTCCTCCATATGTGTGTTCTTTGTTGAAGAAGCTTTCTAGTAACGAAAAGTCGAATGATTCAAAACTAAAAAGTGAAAAGAAATATAGTTTCGATATTTCAAAATCTGATCAAAATTTTTATGTGTTGCTTAAAGATAAACAATTAGTTTTGCCTAAGGGTAGAACTTTGCTTTCTGTAAAAGATTTAAAAGGAAAGACTTACTGTAAGTTTCATCAAGCAACAAGTCATTCGACTAATAGTTGTGTCCGTTTCAGGGACTTGATTCAAGAAGCAATCTGATAAACCACTATTTTATGGCTTATCTTGTGCTCAATTAAGTGGTTTTTATCAAGCTTTTGCCCACTTATTCATATGATTTGCATGGTTACATTCTCCTTCCTGATTTTGTGCTATGATTGAAAACATGCTTCTTTGGCCTTATATTTGCTAATATTAATCCTCTCTTATTACCATTAGATGCCTTGATATGTGTGTTAAGTGATTTCAAAGATTACAGCGCAGGAATGGCTCAGAGGATGGAAAGGAAGCATGCAAAAGTGGAAGGAATACAAGAAGCTGAAGGAACTGCAAAGCTGTCAACCTGACCCTCTCGTATTAAAACGATCATAACTTGAGCTACAAAGGTCCAAATAATGCGGTTTTACTTGCGTTGGAAAGCTAACGTCCGAAGCTTCGATTTGATATATAATTCGCCATAGTGGCCATAAAGATATGTGATGCAAACGCGCGCTGATGCGTCACATCAGCGAACTTCAATCCATGCAAACGCGTGGATGACGCCTCCGCGTCACTATGTCGCGACCTATACGGACCAGAAAGTGCTGGGAGTGACTTTTGGGATGTTTTTGACCCAGTTCTCGGCCCAGAAAACACAGATTAGAGGCTGGGAGTGGAGCAGAATCAAATCATTCAATCATTACTCACAATTTTAGGTTTTAGATGTAGTTTTTAGAGAGAGAGGTTCTCTCCTATCTCTTAGCATTTAGGATTAGGATTTCTATTAGGATTAGGATTGTTTCTTCATACCAGGTTCAATAATTTATGTTTCTCTTCTATTTTTGTTTATTCTGAAGCTTTTATTTGTGTTTGATTTATGTTGCCCAATTGGCTTATGAATATTGTCCATGTTAGAATTGACATCTTCATTCAATATAATTTGAGGTATTCCGGATATTTATGATTTCAATTTAGCTTTTTATATTCTTGGCTTTAATTGATTAATTGGTAACTCTTGAGTTGTCAAACTCATTGTCGACTGAAAATTGGAATTCTTCAAGAATTAACTCGAGTTCCAATAACTCTAGCCTTTTCTAAGGAAAGACTAGGACCTGAGGAACCAAACTTATTTCATCCACTTGACTTACCTTCATAGTTAGAGGTTAACTTAGTGGGAGAAAAATCCAATTCTCATCACAATTGATAAGGATAACTGGGATAGGACTTCCAGTTTTCATACCTTGCCAAGAGTTTTATTAGTTATTAATTTATCAATTCTTGCAATCTATTTCTCTTGCTTAAAACCTTTTTCAAACCCAAACACTGTTTTTCCATAACCAATAATAAATCATACTTCCCTGCAATTTCTTGAGAAGACGGCCCGAGGTTTGAATACTTCGGTTTATAAATTTATTGGGTTTTGTTACTTGTGACAATCAAAACGTTTGTACGAAGGGATTTTCTGTTGGTTTAGAATCTATACTCACAACGCGACTATATTTTATAAAATTCATTACTAGCAAAAATCCTAACGTCACAATCATAGAAGGACGGTTGAAGTTCGATGATGGCAAGAAGGAAATGAAGGTTGATGTAGATCCCTTCGAAATCGATGCCAGTTGTGTCGAACCTTGCCTAGGGGTGAACATGGTTGGCATGTCCTATGATTTTGATATGGCTCTAGATGACTTTGTGTCACAAGTAAGATCTGTATACCATAGGATAGGAGATGGCCTACTGGATTTCTTAGTTCAGCAAAAGATTAAAGACCGGGATGTATCTCTGTGTCCTTGGTGCAATGCTGTTTTCGATGCTAAAGCAGCGGCGATCTTTGAAAAAGAAAGGATGAAGAAAGAATTGGCTCATAGGGAGGAACAAGCATGCCAAAGAAAGCTAATTCGACGTGTAGAGGGTTCTAGTTCAAAGATTCCTCAGCATGATGTGACTGCACATTTAAGCCGATCCCAGGCTATAGGCATTCAATGGATTAAGAATTGTCAGGAATTCCAAAGGCGTGATCATCTGTATCGACGTAACCCTCAGTGGGGGCATCGAGCACCTTCCCGAAATTAGTATGCCTTCTATCGGGGTCGAGCCGGAGGTTATCCAAGAAGAAGAGGTGGAGGAAGAAGTTTCAATCGGAATAAGAAACTTCATATGGAGACAGGAAAAGAGGTTAGCAAGGGGGCAACGCCTTCTGTGCATTCTTGAATTGTCTTTCCTTCTGATGGAGAGACTTACCCTAAAGAAATTCCATCACCTGCAAAGATGGAAAAAGGTAAAGCAGTGGCTCAATCCTCTGGGGTCGACAAACATAAAGACGTTGATGTCGATGAGGAGTATTTTGATGAAGGAGATGATGATATGGTAGGGACGATCTCGATCATTCCAACTAAATACCTTGGGGAATGTGAGAGTAATCCAGACGAGGATTATGATCAGGAAGATGAAGGCGATTTCTCCTTCATTCGCATAGAAGATGAGCCAGGGTTCTTTACCCGGCCTAATGAGAGACAAATGTCTTATCTGCGCCCCCTTCATATTATTGCCATTCTGAATGGGTTTAAAATAAACATGGTATTGATTGATGGTAGGGCAGCAATTAGTCTTCTGCCTGAGAGGATGTTGGGAAAAGTAGGAAAACGTACTGATTGTAGTGGGACTTCTACGCTAGCAGGAGGGTTAGTCACTTTGACTGTAAAAGTGGGGTCATCAGAAAGACATTTTGTGTTTGTAGTAGTGCCATCAAAGGCTAGTTACAATGCCTTGTTAGGAAGAGATTGGATCTATGGTGTAGGAGTTGTGCCTTCTACTATGCATCAGAGTGTGCTTTGTGAACTAAGGAGGGTAAACCTGAAATTGTCAAAGCAGATTCGAATTTGTATGTCAAACAAATGCATGCGATTTTAGGATTTATAATAGCAAACCGAAGCCTTTAAATGTTGATCTATCTCTAAATCCTTATAATTGTGAAGGGTGTTATTTGACTTCAGAAGGCTTGCCGGTAAAGTTGCGTTATCCAGACGTGGGCTTCGAACCGACTGGTTGGGACTGTCTTTCTTGAAGACTCTGAAGATTGCACTGTGAGCCAGGTTGAGGAGGTTTCCGATTACCTGGTAACATTACAAAATTAGTTAAATAATTTTCAGTTTTTAAAAAATAAAGATGATTCTTTTGATGAAGTTAAATCAGATAGGGTTAGTAAATTTGTTAATTGTAGTGTGTTCGATTCGACGCTTCCATTCGAATTTAGTTATGATTTTCCTACTTCTTATAATGAAACTAATGATGCGAGCCGGACTGCCAATTTAATACCAGAGGCTCATCGTGTAGAAAATAAAAGTAATGATGTTTTAATAAAAGATCAAGTTTCCTCTTTTTCTGATGTTTCTATTGATTTTACTTTTGATTGCATATATGATTTAGAACCTTTGGGGTTTGAAAAATATTCAATTAAAGAGGATAATTATTATAAAGAGTTTGAATCTCAAGATCCCATAGAAGAAGTTAATCTAGGGACTCCTGATGATGTTCGAATTACATATATTTGTAAAGATCTTGTTGATCTTTTTTGAACTGAACTCTTCAACCTTTTATATGAGTTTAAATATTATTTTGCATGGGATTATCATGAGATGCCTAGTCTCGATCGTTCATTAGTAGAACATTGGTTAGCACTGAAACCCAATGCTTGACCAGTAAAATAGATTCCGAGACGCTTTGCTCCTGAAATCAATGTTAAGATTAAAGAGGAAATAGAACGCTTGATTAAAGCAAAATTTATTCGAACTGCACGTTATGTGGAGTGGGTATCGAATATTGTCCCTGTTATGAAGAAGAATGGGAAGTTAAGAGTGTGCATCGATTTTAAGAATTTAAATAATGCTACTCCAAAAGATGAATATTTTATGCCTATTGCAGATATGTGAATCGATTTTGCAGCAGAAAATGAAGTTCTCAATTTCATGGACGGTTATTCTGGATATAACCAGATTTTCATTGCAGAAGATGACGTGGCTAAAACTGACTTCCGTTGTCCTGGGGCATTAAGTACATATGAATGGGTAGTTATGCCTTTTGGTTTGAAAAATGTTGGAGCCACATATCAACGGGTAATGAATGCTATTTTCCATGAGTTTCTTGGGAAATTTATGGAGGTGTTTATCGATGATGTCATGGTTAAATTGATCTCAGTAAGCCAGCACATTGATCATTTAAGGAAAGCATTCTTTACTATGAGGAAGAAAGGGCTGAAAATGAATCCTTTGAAATGTGCTTTTGGGGTATCGGCTGGAAATTTCTTAGGTTTTTTTATTCATAAAAAAGGAATAGCTATCGATAAAATAAGGCAGATGCAATATTAGCATTGTCTGCACCCAAATCGAAAAAGGAAGTACAATCGTTTTTGGGTAAAGTAAATTATCTTCGAAGATTCATTTCGAATCTTTCAGTTCGAACTAGGGTGTTTGCACCTTTAGTGAAATTAAAAAATAATTCACATTTCGAATGGACAGCAGACCATCAATCAGTGTTCAATTCGATTAAAACTTATTTGTCTCGAGCCCCGATTATGGCAAATGTTCGTCCATCTGAACCTTTGAACTTATATATTGCAACATCTAAAAATACTATAGGATGCATGTTAGCCCAAGATGATGAAAATGGGCATGAATGGGAAGTTTACTATCTTAGTCGAGTTTTAACTAACATTGAAACGAGATATTCCCCAATTGAGAAATTGTGCTTATCTTTATATCATGCTTGTATGAAATTGAAGTGTTATATGGTGGCTAAATCGGTGAAATTTATAGCACAAACTGACCTAATTAAGTATATGTTAAGTTTCCCTATGTTAAAGGGACATTTGGGGAAATGGATGTTGGCATTGATAGAATTTGATTTACAATATGTCCCAGCAAAGGCTATCAAAGGCCAAGTCATCGTAGATTTTCTCGTGGAGAATTCGAAAGATCTACATGACCAGGGGGCAAATATAGTTGATGTGGAAATCAACTACTAGAAGTTGTATTTTGATGGATCTAAGCATAAAGATGGTGCAGGGGTTGGAATCCTCATTATTTTACCAGAGAGTATTCCATTGGAATTCTTGTTCGAGTTAAAGTATCTTTGTTCTAATAATGTGGCTGAATATGAGGCTCTAATTTTGGGTCTTGAAATTTTAATCGACAAAGGAGCTTTAGAGGTTTAGATTTTAGGGGATTCACAATTAGTTTTAAAGAAGTTGTCAAAAGAATATAAGTGTAATAATTAGACGTTACAAAAATATTTAGTAATTGCTTGGGAATTATTAACATCTTTTCGAAGGGTTTCCTTAGTGTACATTCCTAGAATTCATAATGAAATTACTAACGAGTTAGCCCAAATTGCTTCGAGGTATCGGGTTGGTCCGGAGACTTTGAAAAAATTATCTGGTATCCATCAAATTTTAGTACCAGAAAATGAAAGAGAGGTTTTGTGTATGGATGAATGGGAGAATTCTAATTGGAGAAAGCCTATTGCTCTTTATTTAAAAGATCCCAATATTGTAGTTGATAGAAAGATAAAGTTACGAGCAATGAATTTTGTTTTATTGGCTAATGATCTGTATAAAAAAGGGATCGATGGAAGTTTGTTAAGATGCTTAAGTCAAGATGATCAGAATATTGCCATGGGTGAAGTCCATAATGGAATATGTGGCGCTCATCAGGCAAGAAAGAAGATGAGATGGGTATTATATCGAAATCATGTATATTGGCCATCCATGATAAAGGATTGTATTGATTATGTGAAGGCATGTCAGGAATGTCAGAAAAATGGTTCGATACAACAAATTCCAGCAGCTGAATTGCATTCAATAATAAAGCCATAGCCCTTTAGAGGTTGGGCTCTGAATTTGGTTGGGTTGATCCACCCTCCTTCATCAAAACAACACAAGTTTATTTTAGTAGCTATTGATTATTTCACAAAATGGTTTGAAGCAGTTCTCCTAATAGAAGTTGGCCAAAGTGAAATAATAGACTTTGTCGAGAAACATATTATCCATCAATTTGGAATTCCTCAGACGTTAAGTACTGATCAAGGAACCATGTTTACTAGTTAGAGAGTTAAGAATTTTGCGGCCTCGAGGAGTATTAATATGGTTACTTCAACTCCTTACTATGCACAAGCTAATGGGCAAGTAGAGGCAGCGAATAAAATCCTGATAAGTCTGATTAAAAAGCACATCGGAAATAAGCCTCGAACATGGTATGAAACTTTAAGCCAAGTGTTATGGGCTTATCGAAATTCGCCAAGAGGATCAACAGGAACTTCACCTTATAAATTGGTATATGGCCATGATGCAGTATTACCATTTGAAATTAATTTGAATACTTTAAGAGTATCAAGACAGAATGATTTGCCAGTTGATGATTATTGGAATGCAATGTTCGATGAATTAAATGAATTAGATTCAGAGCGAATCCTTGCACTTGATAATATAATTCGACAAAAAGAGTGTTGCTCGAAGTTACAATCGTCGAATTAAAGAAAAGTCTTTCAGGATAGGCGAGTTAGTATTAAAAGTCATTTTACCGATGGAAAAGAAATCAAGATTTCTGGGTAAATGGTCCCATAGTTGGGAAGGTCCCTTTCAAGTAATAGGGACATATTTTGGAAATGCCTATAAAATTAGAAATATCGAGTTAGGAAAAGTAGTTAATCCGATTAATGGGAAATACTTGAAACATTTCTATTGTTGGCAAATATAGAAGTTCAACATCCATAAAGATCAGAAAAGACAGAAATCATTACAAAATGAAATGAAACTTGAGAAGAAAATAAATTCAAGGTGCTATCAGCCTCGCTAAGTCTGCGCGCAGCTTTGCTCTTTTATTTTCCAGAATTGAAAGCATTTCAATTTGTCTGAACTTGTCAGCTTGGATTTTCTCAAGTTATTTCTCATATTCTCCCCGCTTGGTATCAATTGAGATTAGTTCCTGAATAAGGTGATGTTGTTCTTGTTGGGCTGCAGCCAGAGGTTTGGCTATGGTGGCTCGATTTCAGCGTATGGTGGCTAGTTGTTCTTGGATCTGTGTTAATTCTACTTCGAGTCTTGCTTCTTCTTGATCATGAAAAGCTTGAACAGAAATACCATGAGAGATTCTTAGATCAAATTCCTCACGAGAGGTTTAGATTGGTTGAGCAATTGCAAGACATTGTTCTATATTAGATTTGGCTGTAGCTTCTTCACTTTCAGTTTCTTGGAGTTGAAATTGAGATACAACGCTTTCATTGAGAAGTTGTTTGAACTCTCGAATTGAAGCAGAATGTGGTGTGTTAGTTGGAAGTTCAAGAGAAGATTTCAAAAGATCTGCCAAGAGTTGGTTGAGAATTGTATTATTAACCCATGTGGTAGGTGGATGATCCAAGAGTTTGATGAGTGATCGAAGTTGTTCCCAAGTGTCAGGATCTAATTCGATTGAAGGCCTTGATGTAGTAGGTCTTGAGATTGCTGGTACAGGCACTAGCACTTTGTTTTCTTGAATAACTTTATTCAAAACAGAGAACAAGTCATCCAAGGTAGCACTAGTTGTAGTGGTAGGAACACTTGATGTTCCAGGTCTTGGTCCTAGAGGGGTTTGAAGATTAGCTTGAAGTGAAGGATTAGGTTACAATTCTAGAGGGGTTTCTAAAACCTTGGATCGAGAAGAATCTAAATTGGTGGTGTCAGCAGATTTAGAAGCAGAATCGGAGTCTGGGACCATTTGGTTCTCTTCAGAGAAGGCAGCTTGATTGTTTGGTGAAGTTAATTCAAGTCTATGGGTTTCTTCTGGAGAGTGCTGTAAGGGATTTGTTGTTGGATCAATCACCTATGTTGTGTGAAGAAGAGATGGAAAAGCGGCTGGAATTGGTTGAGTGGGTCTTGTGAATTGAATTAAGTTGTGTGATGTGGATTGTTCTTGATTATGTTGTTACGGCAGAATTGGTTGGTCAAGAGTCCCAGTGGTTGAAGTCGAGTGGGCAACATTGATAGGCTAGTACAGAAAGTACACAGTTATTAGTTTAAAATTTATTTTAAATCAAAGCATGATGTGTGTAGAAATAATTGTGTTACCTGAGGAAGTCTGGATCTTGGTACTAGCTGAGAACTAGGGTCAGAATCGGCTGCGTCTTCCGATGGGGAGGAGACAGTAATAGCTTCCTTATTGGTTGGTTCACTTTCATTAGCGCTCTTACTTGATAACAGTAGCACTAACTGATAAGAGATTCAGAGTTAGGTATATATATATATATATATATATATATATATATATATATATATATATATATATATATATATATATATATATATAATTTGTAGTGCCTTCTAAGTTAGAAGGAAAAGCCTAAAAAGGTTAGTTACCTTTTGGAAAGTTCTGGTGGGAGTTCTTTTACTTTTGTATGGTGGTGGTCGAGCAGTCTCAGTTTTACTTTTTTGAGTTCTTTTTGGAGAGCTCTCAGCAACAGGGGCAGTTCAAATAGTAGTTTGTTGAATTTCTTCTAAAGTACGAGTATACTTTGAATAATAAGCAGTCCACCATTCGAAACAGGATTTGGTGATGAAGGAAATGCGTTCATAGATCAAGAAATTAAAACGATCCCTGCGCTGTTGGTTTTTCAGGAGACAAGTATTGAAATCTTCCTGAGTTGTTAAAATAATGTGGCAAAATGGATCATCATTTCGAGGCTGTGGTATTGGAATGGCTTGAGAAAACCCCAGTTGTCTGGTTGTTAAATGAGGGGCGTATAGAGTTATTTTGAACCTTTCTTTTTTGTTTGAAGGTAGTCCTATTGGAATCACTTGAACAGCCAGTAAGTTCGCCCAACTTCGATTTGTAAGTTCACTCTCTTCATTAGTATCGGAAAAGAGTAAACGATCCAGCCAAGCAGGGCCACGATTGCAGTGCAAAAAGGGGGTAAAATTGAGTTGATCATTGTCAAAATCTTTACAGGAATGGAAGAGAGAAAAAAACAGCACAGAATTTGTCTTCATCTGATTGGGCATCCAGAAATTGGGTTTGATTTCAGATAATCGAAAACCTTCATTGTATTGCTTGTTAGTACTCCCACTATCAGGTTTTGTCATAAAATTTTCAAAAATGGCATTGAGCCATAATTGAAGAAGCCATAGAGGGCCTCCTGCACTAATTATTTTATTATCTCGAAGGTCACAAACAAATTGACCAAGCTCTTCAAAAATGTGTCCTAGAAGAAGCTTTGCCAAATTGAGAACTTTTTCTTCGTGAAGGAGAACAGCCAAGGGAAGGTAGAGTTTCGACATTTGTATGCTTCGAGAGCAGAACAAAATTGCATTTAACCAATAAAATAAGAAGGCTACATGTTAATTTTCGATTATTTTTGTACCTTCTGCACCCATATTGTGGGCAATGAAGTCACTATAAGAGCTGGTCAGAACAATGTTGTATTGACGCCTGGATTGCATGTCAGGAGTACAGTCTGAGGAATTGATTGAAAGCCCTGTAATAGCAGTTACATCAAGGAGAGACATTCCAACCATTCCGCAAGGAAGGTGGAAGTTGTTGGTTGTTCTGTTCCAGAAACAAGTCATAGCCCCAATAATCCAAGGGTATGTGATAAGTGAGAAGTGAGAGAGCCTTAATAGTTCATGAATTCCTAAAGCTCTCCAGTCCGCATTTTTGGTAGGTTCAAGACGATGATACCAAGTTGTAAAATCGTATCCCCGAGGATTAATCTTTGGATTGTTCCTGAAGGACTTTTGGTTGATAAAATGAGAGATGTTGAAAGGTTGGTTTATCAATAAATCTTCCACTTTGGCACTTGGAAAGAAAGAAAGTTTTTTATTTGCTCTTTCAAGGGATTCAATTGGTCTAAGAAAGCAATGTGTGTCAGCACCGATTGTAAAGGAGATTAGAATTCTGGTATCATTAGTTTGCAAATGAGGATCGTCAATGACTTCGTCATTGACTTGATTGAGGATGCAAAGAGCTGGTGGAGATGGTGGTGCTATTTATGGGGCCTTTACCCTTGTCTTAGGTGGCAGCTTGAGAAGAAGAACTAGCCATTTTTCTAGGAGAGGAAGTAAGAATGAACGTTGAGGGTTTCTGTGAAGAAATTTTTGGTACAGGGAAAATTTAGAGAATGATAAGGTTTGAGAAGTTCAAACAAAGGAGAAAGTGATGGATTTAAAGTATTATTGTAGCCGTTACTGTGGAAGGAATGCGAATAGAGGTAACTTCGCAAGGAAGATGAAGTAATGGAAAGAGAAAGCGCAAGTCTCGGGAGATGTGTCGAGTGGATCAGTAGTAATGGGAGAGTTTAACTGATAATTATTACTGATTTGAAAACTGACGTCTTTTGGATTAAGTGCTTTATTGTTCGACAATGATATCGAAGGCAACCACATTAATCCAAGGGGGCAGTTTGTTGATGGAAAAATATTTTCAATAGAAGTGAGTTGAATCAAAATGAGTTAAGTGTGGTTTCTCGAGAAGACACGCGCGTAGGTATGAAGTTGGAGGTAATTAGCACTGATTTGGATTTCGATTGTTTTGTTGATCGAGTAAGCCAAATTGAGTAGAAGACTCAATTCGAGGAATTGAGTAAGGCCTTCGAAGAGCTGGTCGAATAGTTGTGGAAGTGAGAAGGTTAGTGGCTTTTATCACACGAGAAAAATATGGGGAATATCTACAATCATGCGGCGGGAACGGTTACCAAGAGGAATTGCATTTCAAATTTGTAATTTTATTTAATTGTAATTAATGATAATTTAGTTGTCCATTATGTAAGTCAGCCTATAAATACTAGGAAGTGTTAGGGAATAAGGGTTGGAACTTTCACTCAGAAAAAATACTCAAGCACACTCACATCCCAACGATTTCCTAAGTCTGTAATCGAGTTATCTTTTCTATAGGTTCCTTCCATCTTCATTTCTCTTCTTTAAGTTTACTTTACTTTTCTGTAAATTTGACATTTCAAGTAATTTTATTTTCTAAGTCTTTTCTATTTCCTTTGTCCAATTTATCTTCGTATCCCTTAATTTCTATGTTGAAACCTTTGATCTAATCAAAGGTATTTTATTGTTTTCTTTTAAATTTTGCACATTTATTCTTCAAAAACTTTATTTTTTAAGTTTCGTTTATTAATTTATAAACTTTCTTTATTTTTACTTTTAGTATTGGTCTAATCGAAGACGCTTTGATGCACTTATAAAAAACTGGTACTCGCATAGAAAAGTAGGTTTCGCTCCCAGATCATTAGATATCAAACCACCATCGATTTGTAAAAAATCAACAAAACAACTCCATATTTCAAATACCACAACTATCAAATGGTTATTTTATATTCTTAATATTGCCACATTTCATCATAGTAGAACCCCTTTAGCATAAACCTTTGATTAAAAACAACCGTTAACCTCCTTGGTATCCATTATTTCCGATATTGTAACACTAACAATCAATATTTTTTTTCATTTATCCTTATTATTATTATTACATTTATCCTTATTATTAACTATATTATTATTATTATTGATCTTATTATTATTATTATTATTATTATTATTATTATTATGATGATGAAGACTCTTCTTATAATGTTATAAATTATTTGCTTTTTATAATTTAGCAACAAATTTTTATTGTAATTAGTAATATTTTTTTAGTGTAATGAGTATTTTTTTAGATTTTATATTTTAACTATAATTATTCTATAAGAAAAAAGTTCATTACTTTTGGTAAAAATATTTTATTTTAATTATAATAAAAAGATGGCATGTAACATATTTTAATTATCAAATTAATAATATAATAGAATGAGAAAAATAAAAAGAAATAGAAAAAGAAACGAAAATAAGGAAAGAGAGAACGAAACAAAGAACAAAAAGATAGAACGGAACTCATTAATTTTATAAATAAATATTTTATTTTAGTTAAAATAAAAAAAATATTATATAATATATTTTAGTTGTAACAATAATAATAATAATAATAATACTAATAATAATAATAATAATAATAGTATATTTTAGTTGTAATAATAATAATAATAATAATTGTTAGAAAAAAGAGATTGAACTAGAGAAAGGATTGTGTATTATTCAGAGTTGTGTTTAAAGTACAATGTACAAGGGGTATATATAGCCACTAGAATAATCAAAATAATAAAAGCACAGAATTCTACAATTAATATACAGATATGTTGTATAAATATAAATGATACTAATTGATTCTAATGATTCTCTAACATCCCCCCTCAAACTCAAGTGGGAGCTATGAACACCATCTTGAGTTTGGATAACAGAGTCCGAAAATGAGTCGGATAATGAGCTTTTGTGAAGATATCAGCAGTCTGATCCAGTGTTCCAACATCAATGAGACGAACAACATCAATAAGAATACGTTGCCGAACAAAGTCACAATCAATCTCAATGTGTTTGGTGCATTCATGAAGCACATGATTATGGGCAATCTGAATAGCATTGCGATTGTCACAAAAAATATCAGTAGGAAACAACTGAGGAGCACCAAAATCTTCGGGAAGCCAACGAATCGAGACAACCTCAGCAGTGGTGTCAGCGAGAGCACGGTACTCAGCTTCTGTGCTTGATCGAGCAGTGAACATTTGCTTCTTAGCACACCAAGAAATGAGAGCGTCGCCAAGAAACAAACAGTAACCAGTAGTAGAACGACGATCAGTGGGATCACCAGCCCAATCAGCATCGGCGTATGCCTGAAGGGACAAAGATGAATGGACAGAAAAATAGAGGCCATGAAATAGGGTGCCTTTGATGTAGGGAAGAGTGCGAAGAACTACCGCATAGTGAGTAGTACGAGGAACTAACAAGAACTAGCTAAGTACATGAACCGGATAGGCGATGTCTGGTCGGGTGACAGTCAAGTAGACGACACCTCCAACTAACTGTCGATAAAGAGTAATATTATCCAAAACAGTGCCATCCATAGGGGTAAATCGAACATTAGGCTCGGGGGGAGTAGACTCAGTGGACTATCTGTAATTCCGACACGAGCAAAAAGATCTGAAGCATACTTTACCTGAGAGAGATAGATGCCATCATCTGTGGATATGACCTCGAGAGGGAACCAACATCTTTCATCTCAAAGGTATGGTGAAGGGAGCCTTTGAGATTGGCGATACCATCAACATCATCTCGAGTAATAATCATGTCATCAACATACAAAAGCAGAAGAACAACTCTACATTCACTTTTACGAATGAAAATCGCATTCTCATGAGGGCTGCAAGTGAAACCGAGATTGCAGATAGTGGTGCTAAACTTGTCAAACCATTCACAAAGAGCTTGCTTAAGACCATAAAGTACCTTGCGAAGGAGATAGACTTTGCTAGAAGGACAAGAATAACCTGGAGATGGTTTCATATAGACCTTCTTTTTCAAATCTCCATTATGAAATGCATTCTTTGCGTCCATCTGACTGAGAGACCTTTTTTCAGAGCAATGGCAAGAAAAGCCCGAACAGATGTGAGATGAGCAACAGGAGCAAAAGTCTCTTCATAGTCAATACCATACACTTGCGTACAACCTTGAGCAACTAAGCGTGCCTTATAACAGTCAATAGAGCCATCAAAGCAAGTCTTGATCTTGTATACCCATCTACTGCCCACAACTTCCTTATTAGAAGGAGGGTCAACTAAATTCCAAGTGTGTGCTTTTTCAAGTGCCTGTATTTCTTCATGCATTGCTTGTTTCCAATTTGGATTTGTGGAGACTTCTTTGAATGACTTAGGTTAATATTGATGAAGAATAGTAGAAAAGCAACGATAATAAAGAAGATGAGGAGTTGGATTTCTTACCCTAGAAGAACGAGTGGTAGGAGGAGGTGTAAGAATCGCAAATTAATTAACCGATTAATTAACGTAAAATAATAATAATTTAATTACCCGGAATAGGTTCAAAATTTTAGAATATTAAATAGAAAATTTAAATATGATATTTGGACTCATTAAATTTTTCTGAGTTAAAAAATGTAATTTTCTTCGGAAAATTGCGTAAAAACGCATACCGGTAAATTGACCAGCAGTACCGGATTAAGTCTGTCTGGTATTGTGCGAGAATAATTAAAAACAGTAGAAAACCTTAAAAAAATATTTAGAATTGAAAACCGGGCACTAATTTTAAATGTTTGGCCCAAAATTGGGCCAAATGAAGCAAAAACACTAATGGGTTAGACCGGGCCAAGTTGGGCCCAAGCCCAACATATAAATACACTTAAAATGAGCCATTTCAGCCCATAACCCACCCACACACTAAATCTAGCAGCTGCAAGAGAAGAGAGGAGAAGAGAGGGTGTTACTATTCACATACAACTTCCGGTAGCCATAACTCGAGCTACAGTGCTCCGATTTGCGTGTCGTCAGTGGCTACGCAAAGCTCTTGCCGAACCCGTTAGTTCTATATAACATTTGTTGGTAACATTTCGAATTTTCATCTCTTTCTCTCTGGCCTAAAAATCGAAAATGTGGGTAATGATTTTGAATGAATTTTTGTGTTTTGATTGTTAAGGTAGTACTTAAGGTTGGGCTATTGGTGGTTTGTGCCCAAAAACACCATTGGGTTGAAAGCTTACTTGGGCTCAAATTGGTGTTTTGTGCAAATTGGAAATCGGCCAAGGTATGGTTTCAGTTTTCTCTATGTAATATGTAATATCTCTGGACACTTAGGCTGGTAGACCTTAGGATAGGATTGAATTGGTTGGTAATGAATGTTGATATGTCATGATTTTGATGGAGGTATGATTTTGATGAATGTTGAAGTTAATTTATGATGTGGGATTGAAAAGGATGAATTTGGATATTGATAATGATTTATGAAGTGTATTGATGTTGATAAATAATGAGAATAATAAAATGATGCTTTGAGTTATAATAGTTGAGAATTGGAGACTTGAAAGTGGGAATTTCGGCTGGAAATGGGTGAAATTGTATATTAATAGGTTGAAGAATGATTTGAGAGTATATGCATATGGTTTAGGTATATTAGGACTCTTCTGAAAGTGGAATAAGTATTTTTGGATTAAAAGTTTGGTAAAATTGAGGTTTAGTGATTTTTGGTAAAATTGGATTTTAGGCTAAATTCGACGGATCATATCTTGAGCTACGGTTTTTGAAATTGAATGATTTTTATATCAAATTAAAGATAATTCAAAAAGCTTTTAAATGGTTTATATTTTTTGGAAATTCAAATTTTGTAGAAAAAGATATGATCGTTGAAATTTGGTGTTTGAAATCTGAATTCTGTGAATGCTGCAGAATTTTTTATTTCTGGTCTGTGTGCGCATGCACACCCTGTGGTTTTTTTTAAACTATGCGCACACACAGCCTTGTGTGCAAGCACACGTGGGGATATGGCAACTACTAGGAGCTCTAGCACGCTCTGTGCGCACACGCAACCAACGAAGCTTTGTAAGTTGTGCCCACGCACAGCCTTGTGCGCACGCACATGTTGGAAGGTGTATTCTGTTGAGGGCGTTCACACGCCTTGTGCGAGCGAACAGAATTGAAAAATTTTACTCCTTTCCCTGCACACACCTCTATGCATACACACAAATCTTGAAAATCCTCCTGGGCCTGCGCACGCACACCCTTGTGCGTATGCACACCCTTGTGCGTACGCACACTACCCTGTTTTTTCAATAATTTTTTTTTAATTGTTTCACCTTCCTGACAGGCTTGTAAACTTCTGTGACACCTATCTAGGACTTTTTGGCTTGTTTTGAATGTTATAACATAGAAAAGGTCTTGGGTGGAATTATTTTGGTATTTCCGGTAAAAGTTAGAGAACGGAGGCTTAGGTTTCTGGTGTACTGAAAATGGGTTTGGTTGAATGAGAAGCATGCGTATGGTATTGGTGATTATTGATAAGGAATTGTGAAAGTGGTGAACTGGTGAGTTCTGAATGAATTGTGATAGCGGTGAACTAATGAGTCTGGGAATTGGAATGGAATGATCGATCCATGATATATTGAAAAAATGATTTCTGAAAACTACTGAATCACTATTTTATATTGAGATTGTTGAGACGCTATGCGCCTGACAGGGATGGTTTGGTTGGATCCTGCCTGTCGAGGTAGCGGCGGCGTAAGGGGGGTGGTTCGTCCCGCATACGTTGAAATGTGAAGTCCGTGGCAATAGTATCCCGCTCACATCCCTTCGGATCACTAGAGTGTGCAAGCACAAAATCCTGGACGGTGTTTTGAGCGCCATATCTCAGGGGTTCCCATAGTGATTCTGAAAGGCGACATTTCCATGGAGATGTGTCGAGTTGGCAGTTGAACTAACAATATGATATCACAGCCAATAGGGCAGACATTCATGGTGGCCATTTTCTATATGGTTGCTTACTTTGTCTACTTGCATTCTATGCCTCTTGTATAACATGCATAATTGCTTCTTGATTTACTTGCTATACTTGATTATTTCTTGTGTATTACTTGTATGTAATTATTTGTGCTTTCTACTAGGATTGAGGAGGCTCGGTAGGCAGTGGCGATGGGATCGCATGGCGGTTAGGATGGAGAAGGCTGTGGGACAGCGGTGAACTGATAGTTAAAAATCCCTTAAGTTAGTTTACCCCCTTTTTATAAAGGTGTTAAAGTTATGGTTTTAAATTTTAGTATGCTTTAAGTTGAATCTTGTGTTGATATGAAGCTCTAGGATTGCCTCTGGCGTCCCGTGGTCTTATATCTTACATTACTGAGCACTGTTACTATACTGAGAACTTCCAGTTCTCATTCCATACATTGTTATTGTTTTTCAGATTCTGGTCGCAACGCACCTCGGTGAGTTACTTTGATGGTGACAGAGCGGAGGATTCTTTACCATATTTTAGTAGTCTCTTGATTTATTTTTATTAGTACTCTCACTCTTATATTTATTTGCCTTAGAGCCTTACTTTTTGTGAGATATTCTGTGTATGCTTTTTACGTTCAAAACTCTGTATGTCAGTATTAACTATTCGGCCTAAACTCCGCGGGCTGTGGCTAGTATCTTATGATCGTTATACTCTTATATTTTGTTATCTTGTACCTTTATCTTGTGCCTTAAGTTTGTAGCTTTGTTCGTGCTTTGTAATTCCGTATTTGAGCTTATTTTCTAAATCGGGCTTCTAGAATTATTATTTCTTCTACTTATATTTACGTATAAAAAGCCTTAGGATTGTCATAATCTTTGATTAACCTTTGCTTTACGGCATGAGGTAAGGCTTAGAGTAATTAGGGTTTTACAGGAGGCATGATGGTAGGAACGCCGTCCGGTCTGGAATCATCGAGAGATAGAGAAGGCGGAAGAGCAGGAGGCTGTAGAGAGTGACCCGAGATAGAACCTGTAGAATCATCACTAGGAAAAAGGTCAACATTGGGGTTAGTGAAGAAAGGTGACTGAGTAGAAGGAATGGACTTAAAGGAGGAAAATCAAGAAAACATGTGATGCTCCTAGAAGACAATTTGATGAGATATACAAATACGTTTAGAGAGTGGATCCCAACAACGATAACCTTTGTGTTCAATGTCATAACCAGGAAAATAACACATGCGAGCTCGAGGTTCAAACTTACTATGTTCATGAGGCTGAAGAAGAACGAAACAGATACAACCAAAAACTCGAAGAGAACAGTAATCTGGAAAGGTATGATAAAGACGCTCAAAGGGAGTAACATTACCAAGAACAAGAACAGAAAAAGGAAATCTATTGATAACATGAACAGCAGTAAGAACAACTTCACCCCAAGTACACTCAGGACACGAAAAAAAAAGAAGCACTGCCTTTGGGAGATCCACGTACCATTTTTTGCTTTGGGTGATATAAGTAATATTTTCATGCCTTTAGTTTATCTAAGTAGTTTACCCTAATTAATTTTATGACTGATTTTCGACGTATATATAACATAGTTGAAATTTATGATACCAGAAGATCATCACCTCATCACTTTGAAATTTGAACAAAACTTTAAACGGTATAAAAAAAATACAATAAAAAAGTATTTTTTTAAAAAAATAAAATTAACTAACTAGCAGCTTAAATTAGTATCTAAAAATTTTTTAAATACCCTAAATTTTATTTTATTTCAATTTTGTTCTAAAAGTTTTTGATTTGCATCAAATATACTCTTGACGACTAATTTTTCAAAAAATTTAGAACCAATTCAACAATAATTTTACAAAAACAATCATTAATCAAATAAATCAGAAATAGTTACCATACATTATTATTCGATTAGTCCTAAAATATTTAAAAATTTAATTGTCAGAGATATATTTGATACAAATTAAAAAACTTTTAATAAAATAAAAAAAAAATTAAACTATTTTAAAAACTTTTAACTGATTAAAAAAACATATATTTTACCCAAAGTTTTAAAACTGATGAATCTATGTATTTGATATTGTATCATATCCTGTATCTACTCCCGTATCCGTGCATAAATTAAGTTTGGGTGTAGATCAAGCCTGCCATTAGTAGTGTTAAGGAAATGTACCACAAATGTAAAAACATCTCTGCCATCATGAGGAAAAGAAACAACATGCGTTGCATAATGATTATCATAAGACATTTTCGTCAACGATAATTGGGGAACAGGAAAAGTGAAAAGATGATTCCCCAAAAAATGATTTTAGAAATGTTCATTAGGAGATCATTAATATGTAAAGAGAAAATATCGAATCAGACCATCATTTTCCTAAATAATGATATACACAACAAAATCACTACAAAACTAGAGAGAAAAAGGAAGGGTAAAAAAAAGTGACCCTCTCTCTCTAAACAAAAATGAACAAAACTTAACTAAATGGCTTGTTATGTAAGTAACAAAATTTTACAACGAAAACTAAGTAGTCTTTGGTTTAGTTCCGGTCACCCTGGAGTAGAAGAAAACACCAGCAAGAGCTATAACAGTTCCTGCAGATTAAAAAAGCAATTTACAATCTCAGTATATAGCAACTTCAACACAAATTTTCTTCACATAGAAGAAATTCTTACCAATTGCATTGACAAGTGAGACAGGTGTACGGAAGAACAAGATAGAGCTCACAATAACCACAACTCTCTTAGCACAATTTGCCACGGAGTGGGTAACAGGTGACACCCACTGTAATATCATGTAAGCAACCTGCACACAAATACTCCCATTCACGAAAACAAAAAGGTTATATAATTCAGTCCAAAAATACAGAATGACTTTAGATAAATTTAGAGACTAGACCTTATTTCTGTTTCTATGACTTGGTAACAAACCATGATAGATGGACACCGGACACACATATATATAAAATATAAAATATTTTTTAGATAATGATATTTTGATATTTTATTGATATTAAAATATAAATTAATTTTTTAATTATTTATAGTGTTTTATTTTAATTATATAAAATATTTAAAATATTTTTTATTTTAATAAATAATAATATATACTATTTTTAAATTTATTCAAGAATACATGTTAATAATAAAGCTGGACACGCTGATATGTGATGGTATTTAAGTGTGTCCAAATGTGTCTCCAAAAAAAAATTTCTTTTTATTAAGACACAATTAAATACAACAGACATACGTGTCGGACGAATGTCAAAGAGTATCGTATCTGAAATGTGTCTGACACACGGATACGGCAACTAAGCAAAGTGTACATACTTGATAGGTAACAAATACTAGAAGTTCTTGACTAAGCAAACTTCCCAAAGGTTTTAGTATTTCATGAGAGATACTCAAGAGTTCAATCTAGTATGTCAACAAGTATTTTACATCAAACAATAGTATGATAAGTTTGCGTTTTTAATTTTTCTTTTCTCATTTTCATTACTTCTATTTTTATGATTGTATAAACAGCAAAAGTAAAGAAAAAAATATTTACTATTTTCATTGTTTCTTTTACAAATCAGACTGAAGTTTTTTTGTTTTAAGTTATTGCTCATGAGTTATGATTTATGAATATAAGAGAAAAACTCACTTGTTGATATGCATGGAAACAGAATGCAGCAAGAAAAGATCTGATGTACACTTGTTTAACATTTAATCCCTGCCAACAAAGATCAAGTGAGAAAATATATTAGTCCCCTCAACACCATAGAACATAGTATATTCTGGTTTATGAGAATGCTGATTGCTAACACCAATTGTATCAATTTTAAGTTTTAACCCTCAAGTAATATTATACATATACTCACAGCAGAATGCAGATAAGCAGGGGTAAATATGAAACCCTCCATAATGAGAGTCAAAGGTGCCGTCAATAGGAAGGACATAACTGTAATTATTGAGAAGAGGGTAATGTTGTCCATTGATTCCTAACAAGAATAAAATGACTTGTCAATGTCACTTTCTGCTTGTATATGACATACAAGTTAACAGTATATATGCAAAAAATATAAACATAAGTGGAATTCATGCAAAACTTTTGGAAATGGCTTTAGATTGTTACCTCCTCCTTAACCATGAGCTTTTTGCTAAGAACATTACGAGATTGATTTGACAAATTAGAAGCCATTGCACTCCAAAATCCAGTCCTTTATATATCATGCCGGGAAAAATATGCACATATGAGAATTCAAACGACAAATACATTCTAGTAAATATTTTCAGTTTAATTACTTTGCTAGTTCTTAAAGTTTCACCAAATTTGTAATTAACTCCCTATACTTTAAAAGCTTTTACTTTTGTTCCTACACTCTCTTCTGTTCCACCAGAAGGAGGGAGATCGTACCAATTGAAAGAGGCCTCGGTAGCAGAAGCCAGTGCCACCCCACCAGCAATAGGCACAAGGGAGCCAATCACCAATGCAGTAGGCATCTATAAGGAAGTTCGAATTAAAATAGAGTTATTAAGATTAGAAAACAAAATTCAGAATTGAATATTAAACATTCAATGTGTTCATTTTTTTATTCAGCTAATTACAATTATTATAAGGATGCTGGGGTTAGGCAATAACCTCTCGAAGGAACATAGCAGAAAGGATCACAGAAAAGAAAGGCTCCATTGCCTTTATTGTATGTGTGAAAGACACAGCAACCTTGCCAAGACTCATATTAGTGAAAAGATTCCCCAAAGTATGTACCACAGCCAGTGGCAATATGGCTGCAAGCTACCATGCCAACCAAGAAGAAAAAAATTATATATACACCCAAAAACATAAGCAACACATCAAGTAAAAATAATAAAACGTATAAGAGTAGCATAACAGATAACAACAACAACAACGACAACAACTCATTTGAATACATATATCAATTTAAATACCTGAGCACCACTGAGGTTTGGCCTCTTGTAAAGATTGGAACACCACATAAAGGACACAAGGGCAGCCCCAACAGCAAATTGAACCGCGGTGACAGTTATAGGAAAATGGTACACCTTCAATACCTATATGATTATAGCCAACATCACAGCATGAACAAGGTTAAGTACAATTTCAGATTTACTTTTAAGACGCAAAAAGAAAAGTTCATGATGATATGTGAGTGTTGACCTGTTTGTTGTAGATGTTGAAGTATATGTTAAAGATGATCCAAAGACCAAACAAGGCTCCTAGCTTCAAAGCTCTGAGCAAAACGTCGCCGCCGCTGCTGCGGTTTTCGCTGGCACTCTCCGCGGCAGCCTTGGGGACGAAGCGATCGGAGGGTAGTTTGAAAGAGGATGAAGAAGAAAGAGGCCATGATGGTGTTGCTGGTTGGCGTATGAATGAACATGAAAATGAAGAATCCACATTGATGATGTTGGCTTTGGAACTGAAAGAGGAAATGAAAGAAGAAGAAGAGACGGAAAGATGGTGGAGGAAGGGTTTGCGGAAAGGGGTGAGGGAGAGAGTGAAAGCCGAGCTCTGCATGTTTGAAAATCCGATAGAACAGAGCAGCAACAGTTCATTAAGGTTAAGATTTATTGTCGTATATTACAGTTTGACTCTCATGAACCACTTTTCCTAAGGTTGCATTCCTTTTGGCAAACCTTAGGGAATATGAAATTAATCAAGGAAAGGTCGTGTGGATCTCAATAGTTCTCGTGATCTTTTCAAAATTATTATTGGTATGTTAGATATTTCTAAAATGTAAACAAAATATATGGTTATTATTAATTAATTATAATTATATATATTTTGATTATCTTAATTTTTAAATAAAAAATGTGTTAATTATTGATAAAATATTAATCCTAAAACCTCTTTGATAAAATATAAGTGTAGTGAACTATTTTTTTAATTTTTTTTTCATTGGTGGGTATATCATGTTTATACTTTATACTGCGTGGCCATTGCCATGTTCTGCTTTCTTTGTCAATGGGACTTGTCTTTTTAGGAGAAACGTGTCAAATTTGACCTTATTGAACTTGAAAAGGTGACATCAAATAATGTGGTTAGAGAAGAAAGGAGAAACACTCGAAGCTAACGAATGAGGAAAAGAAAGTGAAGTGCGACTTTTGATCCTCTCACCATTATATGGCCGGCGGCTACCTTCCTTTATCTTTTAAGTGGAGAGATTGAGGCCCTAATGGGCAATTAGAATTAGGATAAGCTACAATAATTAAATTAAATCTATTATTTATTATGTATTATATATTATTAATTCTAAAATCAAAATATACTATATATTTTTTTTCATTGAAATTGAAATCAATTTTTTTTTTTAAATTAAAGAATTGTCTCTGTTTTTCTCTCTCATTATTTCACCCACTCTATCTCTCTTATTCATGCATCAATTTTATCTCTTTTACATATCATTATCAATGACTAATTACAAATTTAACAATCAAAATATGCAACATAATATTCTCTAATTTCAATTAAAATTGAAAATAAAATATTAAAATCGAAATTGAAATATAATTATATTATATTATTAATTTAGCGACCAAAATATGTCACATGACACTCTCACATTAAAATTAAAATAAATTTTTACCTCTAAAATTAACAAATTATCTTCCTCCAATCTCTTATCTATCTCTTTTCCCTTCTCTATTTTTTCTATATTTCTCACTCTATATATAACTTATAATTTATATTTTATATTACTAATCTGACAAATAAAAATATATCACGAAATATTCTTTCATTACAATTAAAATAAATTTTTTCTTTCCAAAATTAACAAACTCCCTCTTTTCTTCTTCTTTATCTTTTTCTCTCTTTTCCCTCTTATTCACTATCTCTTTCTATATTTTTATTCTTAAAAAAATAAAATTAATAAAATAATATAATTTAAATAAATTCATAAAATTATAAAAAATACATTAAATTTATAACTAAAAATTAATTTTGTAATATTATTTACATAAAAATATATTATTATTATTATTATTATTATTATTATTATATGTATATTTTTTTAGTATTTTTTTATTTAGTTTCAAAGTTTCACCACTTATATTTTTAATATATACTTTCACTTCTCTTCCTTTAAATATTTATAACATATAATTTTAAAAAAATACTAATAATGTAATTAATAATTAAAATCAAAATTTAATTATTTCAAAAAAATTAATTTTGAGTTAATTTTATAATTATTAATATAAATTTTTTTATACTAATATCTAATTTTATTTATATATATATATATATATATTATTTTAAAATAATTAACAAAGCATGAAAATTAAATATTTTTATTTGCGTAATAGATTTAACATTTAATTAAATATAAATGTATACACATTAAATTCTTTCATTTTAGATAACGAATACTAAAATCAATTATTAGTAAAAATTAAACTATTTCACATAAAAATAGTAACTAAAAAATTTATTATTTAAATTTGTTACTTATTCAGACTCTAATCTTCTTTGTTGATAGAGACTTTTTTTATACAATCTTTTTATAAAAATAATTTGATTTTATAAATCTTTAATTTTTTTGTCATAATTTATAATGTCAAGATAAAATTAACATAATTTTAAATTTATATATCCACAATGTTATTAGGGACAAAAATATTAGTTAAATTAAATTAAAGTAAAGATGGAATGATATGATATATGGTAAGAAAAGGAGGTGAGTTCGGTTTCGCTATTGATAGGAACTAGGAAGATTTTGTTAATGAGCAATTTTCTTTTCCGGTAAGCCAACTAAGAATATTATCTCCTTTACGTTTAGCTTGTTTTGCTCTAAAGCCAACTATAAATAAGATGAGTCATGCATTCATCTCTTTTAAATCATTTTGTTAATTTCTAACTAAAAAATACAGGTATTATATATATATATATATATATATATATATATATATATAAACTAAATAAGATATTTAAGATATTATAAATTAGTATAGTATTGGTTTTATTTATTTAATTTTATATTAAATTAAATTACACTGTTGGTCTATAAATATTATTATATAGAGTAAAATATTGATTTTATTTTTAATATTTGGAGTAAGTTTTAAAGTTGTCCATAATATTTAAATCGTTCTATTTGAGATAATTTTGAAATGTTGGGGACTTAAATAAGATAAAAACAATATATTACTCTTAGAAAAATTACCATATTATGTTAAGTAAAATAAATTGTATTACGAATTAAAGATTTTCACTCATCATAAAATACTTGTAGAATGATTAGTAGATAAATTTTCAGAAAAAAATGAGTATGATACATATATGTACTAGAAGTCTCTGGTACGGATTGTGAGATGGATTGAGAACTGGCGGGTTGAGGCGGTTGACAGATCGTTTGATTGGAGCAATAGGGGATGGTACCTGCAAAGACACTCCGACGCCCAAGTCAGAATGGATCTGAGAGGTATAAAGTGTGTAGGACGAATGACGTACCTGAGGGGGCTTTTGGCTTCCCTTTATATAGCTAGTGAAAGTTATCTCATCTTATCTTATTTAGCTAAGATAAGGAATGTATTTGAATTTGAATATTGGTTAGAAGATGTGGAGGCCGGTTTGGGCCTTCTAGAGATAGGGGGCAGGGACAACCCCGGGTATCCGGGTCGGAAAGCCATTCCGGGTGCGGGACCCGAGGGTCGGATCCGTAACAGTTGCCCTCACAGTGGGAGAGCAAGCAAGGTCAATCTCAACGTTAGAGGATTTGTGTTTTCCATTTGTGGATTTATTTTGGCCTGCTAGAAGAGGAGCCTAAGTCCAGAAGGTCGGTCAAGAGGTGGTTCCGGTGTGGGGCCTGGGAACTAGGCCCATAAGTGAGGGAGCAAGTGAGCTTGGGGTCGTCGCTTTCTATAGTTGTAATTTGGGAGGCTCGTAATCCGGTTTTTCCGGTCAAGGTCGGGAGCCGCGAGAGTTTTGTGGTTGCTTTGGGGTTCGGTGTTGGAGACCTGTTCGAGTTTTGGTCGGTTTGGGAATCTTATGATGTGCTTGTTGTTCTTTCCGAAGGAGAGTTTGTTAGTTATATTTTTCCAGGCGTCATGATGGCATTTAATGCGATGGGATGTTTCGGTCTTCCCTCCCATTTCTGTCTTTTGTCATTTTATTTTTCGAAAGCATTTGGAAAATTGCTTCTCTTTCTCTTCTTTGCTCTCTCTCTCTCTCTTGCTTCACATTCTCTCTGGCTATTTTCGAATTAGATTATGGTAGATGGTAAATTTGGCGTTTTGTGTTTTTCTACTATTTTCCATCGTATGGCTTTGGTAGGTTGAAGGTGGTGCTCTCTCCTTTTTTAGGTATGTCTCGGTGGAGGAGTGAGGGTGTTGGTGCTCCAATAGTCCTGGCCGGCGGCGTCCCCTCGACGTACTACTCGAGGAATTCTGATGTTTGGGGGACGCTGTCTCGAATGACGGAGGTCGATCTCCAGCAGCTCCATGACCAGGGAGCGATATGTGGGGGTGGCGACGCTGAGCGTCAATACGAGCTCGCGCTCTCCGGGGTTGACGTGAGGGTTTGTTATATAAACCCTAACTCGCCCCACCGTGCCGGATTGGATATGGGTATTTGAGTCGATATTCACGCGGCTCGGTGTGCGGCTTCCCTTCTCCGGTTTCGTTGAGGCATTGTTAAGTTGTTGTTTCGTAGCACCATCCCAATTACACCCAAATTGTTGGGTGGCCATCTGGACGTTTAAGCTCGTTTGCGAGTATCTCGAGCTCCCATTTTCGGTTGATGTGTTTCTATTTTATTTCCTGTGCATCCTTCCAACCAAGGACATAAGAAGGGATATGTGTCGTTTAGGGCTCAACCTAATCAACGTATATTTGTCCTTTTTAAGGACTCTTTTCACGGGTTCAAAAGGAAGGGCGTTGGTTCACGACATATTGGAACTTTGGTGTCGGGGCATCGTATTTGATGCGGGTCACCTATGAGGGGCTGTCCTTAAAAAACAAGGACATCGCTGAGGTCCTTTGGCACATTTTTGGGGAGCGTCCTTTGAACCCTCAGGATTTCATGGGAGATCCGGCAACTTGCCGAACTTATATTGGTGTGTAACTCTTCTTTTATTTTTCTTTATTTTTAAGGGCATGTGACTTACGTTTTTCCTTTTGATTTTTTTAGTTCAAATGGTTGTTGGTCTGAGTACCTCGGCAAGATTAAAGGCCACCATGGACCAGGAGGTGGGTTCGGATGCTTTCTCTTTCACTCCTTCTACCCGACCTCAGGAGGACTCCCAAACTATCTCCCAGGAGATGGTCTCCACTGGGGGTTGGGGTCCGATTCTTGTTGGTCTGGTGTTCGTGGAGACCGAGGAGGAGGTGATAGTTGTTTTAGTTTCCGAAGCATCTCGAAAGGAAGGCAGCAGTGAAAACTTCGAGGAGGAGGGTACAGTGCCCTCCGTGATGGATCGGAGCTTGGATGCTCTGGCCTTCATTGATCAGCATCTCCTTCTGGGCACTGAAGAGTTTTTCGAGGATTGCGACATTGTCGGGTAAGCGAAGTCGGTGTACTATGCCCTCTTCCGCTCCGCTGTGATAGTTCAGAAGGCGGAGCCAGTGATAGCCCAAGTGAGCTTGCTGGATACAAAGCTACGTTAGGCCTAGGATGACATTGGCAGGCTGAAGGAGCAATAGGAGTCGCCGGAGGTAGCTCGGCTGAAGGCTGTTAAGGAAGCTGAGGATGCTGGGTCCAAGCTGCTCTGCTTTTCTAAGGCAGAGATTTGGCTTTTATCCTAGCTAGGAAGTGAGCGAAAGAGGGCTTCAGATGCTGAATCCTGGGCTGCAGTTTTGCTTGCCAAAGTGAAGTCTCTGCGGGTCAAAGTGGCGAGCTTGAGGAAGGAAAAGGCGGAGCTACTGGCCGACTTGAAGGGTGCAATCTCTACTACCTAGGAGACGATGCGGGCCCAAGCTTTGGTTCTTGCGCTAGATGCGGATGTGTCCGTGATGGGGGTGTTCAAGACCATCCAAGATAACCAGATCGTCGAGTTGGAGTAGAGTATTTTCTTTTATTCTAATGCTTCTAAGTTTGTAAGCCGTTTTGTTGGCTCAACAATTTCATTTTGTTAGACTTCGCTTTTGTTATAGTGGGCCATTTGGCCGTTAATGTGACACTTGCCTTTTAGTATCTTTAAGTCAATTTTATAACTTGCATATTTTGTAATAGGACCGTCTAGGCCATATTTTTGTGCCTTGTTTATATTGATGGGGCCGTTTGATGACAAGTCATTTTATGCTAGTTTCACAAGCATTTTTCACTTGTTTCATTAGGTTTTATGCACTTTCTTGCACAATAAGTAAGTGGTTGGAGTGGAATTTCATATTTATCTTGATTCAACCAAACATCATTAATATTATACAAAATCATGAGATTTATGCAAGAATTAAGTGATTATTATAAACGATGCAATTTCTTATGATTTTGGTGAGACTTTGATTTCTTGTTTGATTGATTTTAGGTGAGAAAGTGAAGAAAAGAAGAAGCACTCCAGAGTAACATTGCGTTCAAAGAAAGAACTTCACTAGCGACGCGCACGCGTACAGGACGCTTACGCATCAGAGGCAATTTTCGAAAACCTACGTGTACGCGTGCATGACGCGTACGCGTGGAAAGGATTGGCGCTCGTTTTAAAAATAGAGCACTACGTTCATTTACTCAGCGTTTTCGGGCAAGATTCAAAATTGGAGGCAAAGTTCTGCAAACGACGTGCACACGTGCTTGACGCGCACGCGTCAATGGTGCCTGAGACGAAGCACGCGCTTGCGTGAATGGCACTGAAGCCTGGATTTGAGATTATACTACCCATGGGCACGTGCAGAGGACGCGCACGCGTAGGCAGCGCTCACTAAGCTAACGTAGCGCTCAATAAGAGAACGCTATTAAAGATGCGCACGCGTACATGACGCGTATGCATCGATGAGCAAAAACGCAAAAGGACGCGGACGCGCCAGAGATGCGCACGCGTGGGTGAATGAACTTTGCGCTCACTTAGAGAACGCAACGTTCCACTAGAAGCTGCAACAAAGTGCCATTCTGATCCACTTCTCCACAGCATAAAAAGCCCACTCCAAGTACGGGAAGCCAGAATTGGAAAGTGTATAAATAGATAGGATTTTGATTTCATAGAGAGCTCTCTTTTTAATTTTCATTTGGAGAATTTTTAGCATTGGGATCAGATCTAAATTTTCTTTTCTGTTTTTCTTTCTCTTTTTTGCAATTGTTACTTTCTATTTTTAGGTCTCTGGGATTTCGGATTGAAGAATTCTTCTGAATTTCTTCTTTTCTGTTTTGTTAAGAGAGCATTTGAGATCTTAGTTTTCTTTCTGTTTCGTTACTCTTCTAAAATTTTACTTTTTTGTTTTGGTACTGAAGTCCTGAATTAAATTCTGTCATCTGAGAGTTCTTTAGTTTACTGCACTTTACATTTTCCAGTTCTGTTTGATTCCCAAACACCCAAATCCCTTTATTCTTCATGCAATTTAAGTTTCCTTGCAATTTAGATTTAGCAATTTAAATTTCTTGCACTTTAAGTTACAGTCATTTATCTTTCTTTCAATTTAAGTTTCAGCTCTTTTTAATTCCTTGCACTTTAAGTTTCTGCAATTTACCTCTTCTACAATTTAAGATTCTGTCAATTTACTTTCTGCATTTTGTTTTCATGCAATTTATTATCCGTTAATCAAAATTTCACCAAATTCATCAAATATTCGCTTAACTAAATTCATCACCATACTAAAGTTGCTTAATCCATTAATCTCCGTGGGATCGACCTCACTCTGTGAGTTATTACTACTTGGTGCGACCCGGTACACTTGTCGGTGAGTTTGTGTGGAATCGTTTTTCCCTCATCAAGTTTTTGGCGCCGTTGCCGGGGATTGATATAGATTGACAATGAATAAGTAGGGTGATAATCTAGATTAAGCATTTTTTTCTTTGTTTTGTTAAGCACACTAACTATTTGAGATTTTGTCTCTACTAATCCTAACTGCACTCAAGGAATAGAGTGCTCTATTTTTGTTTCTTGTTGTTTTGGTTACATGTCAGGAGGGAGAAGAGGTAACTCCACTTCTTTTGATCCTGAACCAGAGAGAACACTCTTGAGATTGAGAAGAGAAGCAAGAGGGAAGGGCATAATTGGAGAAGAAGAATCAGAGGAATAGAATCAAGAGATGCAGGGCAATCCCCCTAATCCACCAAATGAAGGGGTGGCTAATAACAATGGCCAGCCTCAAAGGAAAGTTCTAGCCTCCTACACCTTCCCCAATGCAAGAAACTATGGAAGTAGCATACTCACTCCAAATGTTCATTCAAACAACTTTGAGTTGATCATTACACTGGTGTAGAACAACTGTTCCTATGAAAGAGGTCCCTTGGAAGATCCAAATCAGCACCTAGCCATCTTTCTGAGGATATGTGACACAGTTAAGACAAATGGTGTACATCCAGATATCTATAAGTTGCTGCTGTTTCCATTTTTCCTGAGGGATAAAGCAACTCAATGGTTAGAAGCATTTCCCAAAGAAAGCATCAACAACCGGGAGGATTTAGTGAGCAAATTTTTGGCTAAATTCTACCCACCTCAGAGGATAATAAGATTGAAGATAGAGGTGTAAACCTTCACCCAAATGGATGGAAAATCACTTTATGAGGCCTAGGAAAGATACAAAGCCTTGATTAGGAAGTGCCCACCAGAGATGTTTAATGAATGGGACAGACTTCAAAATTTCTATGAGGGATTGACTTTAAAATCTCAAGAAGCTTTGGATTATTCTGCTGGAGGATCAGTACAACTAAGGAAGAAAGCTAAGGAAGCTCAGAATCTCATAGACACTGTGGAAAATAACCAATACTTTTATGCTCATCAAAGGCAACGCCAACAAGCTCAAAGGAAGGGTGTATTGGAGTTGGAAAGTGTGGATAACATCTTAGCACAAAACAAGGTGATGCATCAACAGATCCAGCAGCAAATGGAGATGATGGCCAAGAGGATTGATGGTCTTCAAATTGCAGCAGTGAACTGATGAGCGGATAATTTATACGCTTTTTGGCATTATTTTTAGGTAGTTTTTAGTATGTTTTAGTTAGTTTTTAGTATATTTTTATTACTTTTTATGCAAAAATCACATTTCTGGATTTTACTATGAGTTTGTGTGTTTTTCTGTGATTTCAGGTATTTTCTGGCTGAAATTGAAGGACCTGAGCAAAAATCTTATTCAGAGGTTGAGAAAGGACGGCAGATGATGTTGGATTCTGACCCTCCTGCACTCGAAGTGGATTTTCTTGAGTTATAGAGGCCCAATTGGCACGCTCTTAATTGCGTTCAAAAGTAGACATCTTGGGCTTTCCAGCAATATATAATAGTTTATACTTTGCCCGAGATTTGATGGCCCAAACTGGCGTCCAAACGCCGACCAGAGACCCTTTTCTGGCATAAAACGCCGGAACTGGCACCAGAACTGGAGTTAAACGCCCAAACTGGCATCCAAGCTGGCGTTTAACTCCAAGAATGGCCTATTCATGTGAAAGCTTCAAAGCTCAGCCCAAGCACACACCAAGTGGGCCCCAGAAGTGGATTTCTGCACTATCTGCACTTAGTTACTCATTTTCTCTAAACCCCAGTAACTATTTTAGTATATATAGCACTTTTTACTATTGTATTAGAGGGAATAGCTTTTTGATCACTTGAGATCATTTTGCACATTTGGGAGGCTAGCCATTCGGCCATGCCTAGACTTTCTTCTCTTATGTATTTTCTATGATGGAATTTCTACACCTCATAGATTAAGTTGAGGAGCTCTGCTGATCCTCATGAATTAATGCAAGTAATATTTTTTTTCTTTCAATTCACGCCTACTTCTTCTCCAAGATATACTCTCGTACTTAATTTAGTTAAGTCAGAATGAAGGGGTGACCCGTGACAATCACCCACTATCTTCATTACACGCTTAGCCAAGATCCACGTGCCTAACAATCACAAGCGGTCTACATGAAGTTCAATGTAGTCATTGGATGACAGCCGGAGTATATTCTCTTGGGTCTCTGATCCGTGATTTGCATCGCCTCTCCTGACATCAGAGCATCCGAATTTGAGATCAGAACCCTCGTGGTATAGGCTAGAAACAATTGGCAGCATTCTTGAGATCCAGAAAGTCTAAACCTTGTCTGTGATATTCCGAGTAGGGTCTAGGACGGGATGACTGTGACAAGCTTCAAACTCGCGACTATTGGGTGCATTGACAGTGTGCAAAAGGATCAAGGGATCCTATTCCGACACAAGTGAGAACTGACAGATGGTTAGCCCTACGGTAGCTATGCCTGGTATTTTTCATCCTAGATGAGAAATCTGACAGTTGATTAGTCGTACAGAAACCGTAGCCGGAACATTTTCACTGAGAGGATCATACAGCTTACCATGGAAGGGAGGATGCATGATTGGATGAAGACAATAGGAAAGTAGATGTTCAGAAGCAACAAAGCATCTCCAAACGCTTATCTGAAATTCCCACCAATGAGTTACATAAGTATCTCTATGTTATTTTCCATTTTATTTACCTTTTAATTATCAATACCTCATAACCATTTGAATCTGCCTGACTGTGATTTACAAGATAACCATAACTTGCTTCAAGCCGTCAATCTCTGTGGGATCAACTTTTACTCACGTAAGGTATTACTTGGACGACCCAATGCACTTGCTGGTTAGTTGTTGATAAACCCCATTTTTAGGGTTTATTTTGTATTGAATTTAGAGTATTTTAATGACCTTTTCTCGCATTTAACCTATGAATTAGCATGGTTTTGTAATCTCTCCCATATTTGTTCTTAAGTGTAAAAACATGCCTTTTAAACCTTATTTTGATAAATTCTAATTCCTCCTTGATTCCATAAGATGCCTTGATGTGTTTGCTAGTAATTCCAGGATTGAAATAGGCTAGGCATGGATCAAAGGGAGCAAGGAAGGAAGCATACAAGTGGAGAGAAGCATAAAAAGTCAAAGAAGTGAAATCAGCTAAGCACGCACACGCGCACAAGGCGCTCGCGCGCACATTGCAGAATCGGCCAGGGACGCGCACGCGTCAAAATCCGCACATAACTTCATTAAAGCAGCACGTGCCTGGCGATCTTGGGGAGTTTCTGAACCAACGTTGGCGCCAAAATGCACTAAAAGGACCAAGGATAGGGGGAAGACATCAATCTATCATTTTAGCATCATTAGTTTTAGTTTAGAGTAGTTTTAGAGAGAAAATAAACTAACAAAGAAAATAAACTAACAACTAACAAAGCTCTTGGCAAGATATGAGAACTAGAAGTCCTATCCTAGTTATTCTCCTCAATTGTGATAACAAATTGTGCATTGCTCCCACTTAGTTAACCTCTAACCATGGAGGAAAGTCAAGTGGATGAATCAATTTGATTCCTCAAGTCCTAATCAACTCCTAAAGGAAAGACTAGCTTTAGAGGCATTCAAATCAATTAGCAACTTCTAATTATCAATCGACAAAGGAATTAGATAACTCAAGAGTCACTAATTACTCTACCTAGGCCAAGATGAACAAAACCTACACTAAAATCCAACCAAGCATTTCATCGAACACTTGGAAGGCATAAAAGAAAAGCATAGTGAATCAACAACAAAAACCAGATCTAACAACAATTATTGCAAAGAATCAACAACAACAATCAAGGAAATCACAATTATCATGAATTACCTCAAATTGCATTATTGAAAGAAAACAAAGGAATAACAATCTATCCAAAACAAAATGAAGAATTACAATTATTAAAGCACATAACTAGAAAGAGGAAGAGGAGAAGAGTAAGAATTGATAAAGGAGAAGTGAATTAAATCATGAATTAAACCTAGATCTAAGAAGAGAGATTAACCTAAACCTAATCCTAATTCTTTAATTCACTTCTCCTTTATCAATTCTTACTCTTCTCCTCTTCCTCTTTCTAGTTATGTGCTTTAATAATTGTAATTCTTCATTTTGTTTTGGATAGATTGTTGTTCCTTTGTTTTCTTTCAATAATGCAATTTGAGATAATTCATAATAATTGTGTTTCTTTTGATTGTTGTTGTTAATTCCTTTTGATAATTGTTGTTAGATTCTATTCTTGTTATCAATTTACTATGCTTTCCTTTTATACCTTCCAAGTGTTTGATGAATCACTTGGTTGAACTTTAGTGTAGCTTTTATTCCTCTTGGCCTAGGTAGAGTAATTAGTGACTCTTGAGTTATCTAAATTCCTTTGTTGATTGATAATTAGAAGTTGCTAATTGATTTGAATGCCTCTAAAGCTAATCTTTCCTTTAGGAGTTGATTAGGACTTGAGGAATCAAATTGATTCATCCACTTGACTTTCCTCCATGGTTAGAGGTTAACTAAGTGGGAGCAATGGACAATTTGTTATCACAATTGAAAAGGATAACTAGGATAGGACTTCTAGTTCTCATATCTTGCCAAGAGCTTTGTTAGTTGTTAGTTTGTTTCTTTACCATTTATATTTCTTGTCTAAAACCTTAAAAACCCCAAATATAACTCACAACCAATAACAAAACACTTTATTGTAATTCCTAGGGAGAACGACCTGAGGTTCAATACTTCGGTTTATAAATTTAGGGGTTTGTTACTTGTGACAAATAATCTTTTGTATGAAAGGATTATTGTTTGGTTTAGGAACTATACTTTACAACGAGACTTCATTAGTGAAATTCTAAACCGTCAAAAATCCAATCATCAAAAAATGGCGCCGTTGCCGGGGAGTTGCAATGGTGTTATGTTATTGGTTATTGTATATATGTGAATAGTGTGAATATGTTTGCTTTTGTTAGCTCTTACTAGTTTTAGGATTTAATTTTCTTGCTTCCTATTTGATTTTGTTTTCATTTTCCTCTTGCTATCATGAATTCTCATTTTGGCTATGAGTTTGGTTATCAACATGTTGTAGGAAATGAGGACTATAATAAAGGTGTGTATCAAGAATGGGATAACGAAAAGTGGGAGGAGCCATATGCTTATGATCAATCCTCATGGCAACAACCCCCACCAATGCACTATGAAGAAGAGCCATTCTATGATGCATATCAATCCAATGGCTATGGTGAATCACCTTGTGACTTTCAAGAACCACCACCATATGCCTATGAACCATATCCTCAACATAACTCTCAACCATACTCACAAGCCCGTTCTTACCAACTACCTTCATATGACCCTAATCTATATCCATCCTACCAACAACCATATGAGCCATATGAACCACACATAGAGCCACCACCACTCCAACATCAATATTTTCAAGAGCCACCCCCTCCATATTATTACCAAGATGAACCACCTCCAATAAATGAAAATTTTCAACCACAAGATGAATACTACTTTCCACCACAACCTCCCATGGAAGAACACTCATATCCATTGAACCAAGAGCCACATGATCCTAATCATATTATCCAAGAGGAACAAGAGTCAAGGGATCATCTCAAAGAAGCATTGGATCAATTTCAAGCAACCATGGAGTGTGTTGTGCAACAAGTGGAAAGAATGGAAAATACCGAACCACCACAACTCTACCAAGAAGAACCACCTTCCTATTATGAACCCTTTTTCCAAAATGAGGAACCCTTCCACCAACCCCAATCTCTAATAGATGAAACCCTTGGTGTTCTTGTTCAAGGGAAAGAATAGATGAAAAGGGATGTGCAAAATTTCATGGCCACCTTGGATGCAATAATAAATCAATTAGCCTCCCAATGCTTGAACACTCAAGGAACTCCTACGGCTACATGTGGAGAATCGAATGAAGAACATAGCATGAAGGAGAGATTGAAAACTCCGGTGGGAAATGAGGGAAGTTGCTTTGTATTGGAACAATTGGAGGAAGCTTTAATTGTTGAAGACAAGAAAGAAGCGGTAGAAGACTTAGGAGATGCGGAGCATCCATGGGAACATAAAGTTGAAGAAAACCCCTCCAAGATGATTGAAATTGATGCTAGGGAGGAAAGTGCACACCTTCCAAGGCATATTCCATATGAAGACTTGGATAGGATAGAGCAAGAATTGAGTGGAGTGGAATACGCTTTGTCAAGATCGTTGGAAGCATCTTTGCCTAGGTTGTCATATACTCCTTCACCTGAGTGGGTAAAATTCATTTCTATTAGCTTTATTGTCCCACTTGAGTATGACTTGCTTGAAACGGATGGTCAACTTAGGATGCTTTGTGGGATGAAGCGTAAGCGAAAGATGTTTTGTGGTTGGCGTTGTAAATCAAGGCTCATTTTGGTTGATACTTCAAGAGTTGAATACAAAGGTTGAAATAGTGCTCAAATAGATGGGTCTAGGAGGATTGTTGGGCACTTCATAGAGGATTCTTCTTGTTCACCACCCAGATGGACTAATAATGATAATCAACCTCAAGATGGGTGTGAAAACAAAGTGTGGGATCCCGGATTACAAGAAGAGGATCAACTTTGGGAGCCCCAAGCTTGTGAAGAACTCCATCAATACTTGGCTCAATCCATAAGAAATCTTGGGGCACAATGGAGAACCAAGCATTGGTGGGAGTTCCAAGACGAGTACAAGCACAAGCCACCTTGATGAGGAGCTCCCCATAAGTCCAACTTAAGGACTTAAACTAAAAGTGCTAGGTGGGAGACACCCCACCATGGTAAACTCTTTCCATTCTCTTTTAATTTTGCTTAATAAGTGATTTGAGTTGCCATTGTAGGTAGATGTTTCATATAAATTTGTTTGTACAACTTAATTGTTGCATAGTCACATGTATGCTGTGTTTAGTAGTAGATGAATAACATCAAATTGCATTTTTTGTGAATTGTATGATGGTTGATTGAATAAAGAGTTGTGAGCAGTATAGGGAGCATCTGAGCACAATTTTTCTGCTTAAAGGGCAATAAAAAAAGGGGGGTAGGCGCGCGCGCATGACGTACGCGCACGTGTCCCTGAGTAGGTGCATCATTACCCAAATTCCAGAGAGTTGGGCCTCTTCTAGGCCAACGTTGTGCCTCGAGCCCAACTCATTACACGTTGACGCGCACTACGTGCGTGCGCGTCCATACAGCTATAAGGAAATGCACGCGGACGCGCACCTGCTGGGTCCGCGTCGATCTGCTGCTGCAACTTCTGAGCCAATATCCAGAGAGTTGCGCTAGATCTGGGCCAACTTTAATTCCCCAACCCAACTCACCTCGCGCGGACGCGCACTTGCCGCGTGCGCATCCCCTAGCTGATGCCATCATTCCAGGCCTTTGTCCAGAGAGTTGGGCGCGCGCTGAGCCCACTTTAAGCCTCCATCCCAACTCCTTGTACGCGTGCGCGCACTGTACGCGCGCGCCTCTGCCATCTTCGCCATCCACGCTTGAGCGCACTGTGCGCACCCGCGTCGATTCGAAAATGAGATAACCCTATTACGCGAGAACTACTGCGCAGCAGTGCACATCTCTTCTTCTTCCCGTTTCACCATCTCCGTCCCCTCTCTCCTTTCAACAGCCCGCCACCGCCAGCGGCCGTCCATCGCCACCACCACATCACTAACCCTCATCCTATCCACCCTCTCGCTCGCTCCCCTTCTCTCACAACCACTCACCCTCACTCTCTCCGCCAACCATCTGTCACCACCGCCGTAACCCTACCCTCCGCGGCGGCATCCTGCGCCCAGCTCATTTCTCTGCCGCCCCTACTTCCCATTTCCATTTCTTTTTACTCTACTCCCAGGTTCCATGCTTCAACTCTGTGTTCATTAACTTTCCATTACTGTTAGCTTAATGTTATTTAGTTGGAATTTGAATTTTTGTATGTTAGGTTAGATAGAAATAATTGCTGTTAGGTAGCTAGGTCTGGTTAGAGGATTCTAGGCCTGATAAGTGCTCTGTTTGTGCATGTTCGTTGTTTATTTACTTGGGTGTTGTATGCTGATTTTGGATTGCTATGTATGCAATTTGTGTTGCTGGGTTGTATTTCACTGTTGCTGTGCTTAATTGATGTTGTCTTCTTGCTGCTTATGCTATGTTACTATCTGGGAATGTCCAATTTTTAGCCGGGATGCTGCCCAATTTTCAGGAAATCTATTTTCATTGTAGTCTCTATTGCAAATTTGGGCTAATTTTCGTTTCCTTTTGACTTCCGGGATTTGCACCAATCATTGTGAACATGATTTCTATGTTTAGTCATGACTCTACTTTTATTGAGCCTATATATCATCATACCACTAATCCACCTTCCTAACTCTCTAATCTCGTTAAACACTTACTTTTTACTCACATTTAACCCTCTTTAACCATTCTTTCAAGGTATGACGATTTTAGTGCTTAATGAGTAAGGGTTGTTGCTTTCCTTAAAACTTTGATTTCTTGATTTACAGCTTTGTTTTCTATCCTTACTTCCAAACCAAGTTTTCAAGTTTAGTTCACATCATGATTGCTTATCATCCATCTCATATCCTGAACATATTTTCCTTGTTTCATGCTAAGTGCTTCATTGCTTGTATTCTATCATACTTTTCAGGATGTCGGATAAAGGAAAAGCCATAGCCACTACCTCCAAGAAAAGAAAACATTCTACACCCTCTATTCCCTCAATTTACAAGAATTATGCTAAGAATCCGTTGAATGAAGAAGAAAAGGAAAATCAGTTGCTACCTTCTACCAATCCAACAAAGTTTCCCAATCTTTACTGTGAGCTTCGCCTTCCCAAGTATCAGACGAAGAAGCTGAGTACTGAGAAGAGATTACTCCTACCCAATGATGTGAGACGAGCCATTACTAGTCGCATCCTAGAGTTGGGTTTGGACTTTGTTGATAGAGATTTGGGAGATATCAACATTTCTTGGGTTAAGGAATTCTATTGCAACTTCTTCCGTCCTACTTTAGATTCAGTTCAGTTGAGGGGTAGAGAGGTTATGATCACTGATTCAGCCATAGAGGAGGCACTGCAGTGTCGACACATCCCTGATGACACCTGTGCCCATCGGCAGGCAGAGGTAGCCATTCACTGTATGACTTTTGACTATGAGGCGCTTAGGCGCGTGATTGGTTTACCAGATGCCACTTGGGTGATGGACTCAGGCAACACAAAGCCCAAAGGGATGCTCTTTGCACACTTGAACAAGGAGGCCAAGACTTGGCAGATGATCTTCACTACGTCTTGCCCACCACTCACTTTTCTGAGATCCCTATGGAGATGCTACTTTTGATTGGTTGTGTTATGGAGGGAAAGGAGGTTTATTTTCCTCGATTGATTCGGCAGTGTATGTGGCGAGCACATATTCGTGGCCTACTCCCGTTTCCCACATTGGTTACCAGTATGGCCGCCTTAGCTGAGGTCCCTTGGTTGGATGATGATGTGATACCACCACCCCCAGATGACGATGACAAGGAGGTTACTATTCCTTGGGGTGGCTGGGTGCACGAGAAGCCCCCGACTAGACGCCGATCTAGGGCTAGAGTAGTTGTAGGGACGGCTGGACCTTCAGCCTCGACAGCAGCCCCATCCTCTTCTACAGCAGCAGCTCCATCTTCTTCGACAGCCCCTTCTTCAGTACTTGAGCCGACTTACCTACTGGTTCAGTGCCTGTTTCCGTTTCTGGAGCGCGAAAAGCGCCAGATCATGCGCCGACTGGATCGGATGGATCAGGCACTCATCTCCCTGGGTGCTGAGTTACCTCCGCTCTCAGACTCTCCAGCCTCCGATGAGCAGGATCATCAGGAGGAGGATGTTGATGAGCCGACTCAGCAGGATGCACCTTCAGCTGCACCTGACGCCACAGAGACTCAGCAGCCCCATGAGAGCCGGTCCCATAGCCTCAGACAGAGTCAGCACCTACCGGTGTCCCTACCCCTGATCCTCAGGATTAGCATCGGGGACGATGCTTAATCTTAAGTGTGGGGAGGTTGCCGGTGGCACTATTAGAGGACCGGTGAACACTTTAGTTATGCTGCCTAGTTATCTCATTTTTCGTACTTTATGTATATACTTGTCATTTTGGGTTATTTTGGATACTTTTACTGGATTTTAGATATTTTGGATGCTTCTGCATATTTTTAGATGTTTTGGATGATAGATTCCATACTTTTAGTTAGATTTTTTTTCTTTATAAAACTTTTGCATATTTCATATTTCTCTTTAGCTCATGGTTATGATTAGAAATTGTTTGTGAATTGTTAAAACTTGGTCACCTTTTTGCATAAGAAATTGTTTCTAGTTGAAAAAGAAAAGGGTAAACTAGGGAATCTTTTTAGAAATTCTCAATCACAACAATACTTAGTCAAATATTGAGATTTTCCAAGAAACTTAATTATAGGGCATAGGGCACCAACCTAATTGATTGAAGAAAATTTTTGGTGAAACTTGCTTGAATTCTTACTTTGTGAAGCATGTATTGAACTAAGAACACAAGCTTGTGAGACTTGAGCCTATTGATGTGGTTGCATTTTTATAACCACTTATCTTCCATTCTTGTGTGCAATTATTCTTTTTCTATGATTGTGATCCTTGATTTGCTTGATTCTATATGTCCATTTATTTCTTGTATTCATGCATTTGTATGATTGAGGCCATTATTTCATTAGCTCACGTACCCAAATAACCTACCTTTTACTCTCTATTGTTAGCCAATTTTGAGCCTATGCTTAACTAACTTGTTCTCATTTTAGCACATTACAAGCCCAAAGCGAAAAACCAATCAAAGATGTGTTTGCTAGTAATTCCAAGATTGAAATAGGCTAGGCATGGATCAAAGGGAGTAAGGAAGGAAGCATACAAGTGGAGAGAAGCATAAAAAGTCAAAGAAGTGAAATCAGCTAAGCACGTGCACGCGCACAAGGCGCTCTCGCGCACATTGCAGAATCAGCCAGGGACGCGCACGCGTACCGTGCGCGCACGCGTCGAAGTCCGCACATGACTTCATTAAAGCAGCACGTGCCTGGCGATCTTGGGGAGTTTCTGAACCAACTTTGGCGCCAAAATGCACTAAAAGGACCAAGGATAGGGGGGAAGACATCAATCTATCATTTTAGCATCATTAGTTTTAGTTTAGAGTAATTTTAGAGAGAGAAGCTCTCACTTCTCTCTAGAATTAGGATTAGGTTTAGGTTAATCTCTCTTCTTAGATCTAGGTTTAATTCATGCTTTAATTCACTTCTCCTTTATCAATTCTTACTCTTCTCCTCTTCCTCTTTCTAGTTATGTGCTTTAATAATTGTAATTCTTCATTTTGTTTTGGATAGATTGTTGTTCCTTTGTTTTCTTTCAATAATGCAATTTGAGATAATTCATAATAATTGTGTTTCTTTTGATTGTTGTTGTTAATTCATTTCAATAATTATTGTTAGATTCTATTCTTGTTATCAATTTACTATGCTTTCCTTTTATACCTTCCAAGTGTTTGATGAATTGCTTGGTTGAACTTTAGTGTAGCTTTTATTCCTCTTGGCCTAGGTAGAGTAATTAGTGACTCTTGAGTTATCTAAATTCCTTTGTTGATTGATAATTAGAAGTTGCTAATTAATTTGAATGCCTCTAAAGCTAGTCTTTCCTTTAGGAGTTGATTAGGACTTGAGAAATCAAATTGATTCATCCACTTGACTTTCCTCCATGGTTAGAGGTTAACGAAGTGGGAGCAATGGACAATTTGTTATCACAATTGAAAAGGATAACTAGGATAGGACTTCTAGTTCTCATATCTTGCCAAGAGCTTTGTTAGTTGTTAGTTTGTTTCTTTACCATTTATATTTCTTGTCTAAAACCTTAAAAACCCCAAATATAACTCACAACCAATAACAAGACACTTTATTGTAATTCCTAGGGAGAACGTCCTGAGGTTCAATACTTCGATTTATAAATTTAGGGGTTTGTTACTTGTGACAAACAATCTTTTGTATGAAAAGATTATTGTTTGGTTTAGGAACTATACTTTACAACGAGACTTCATTAGTGAAATTCTAAACCGTCAAAAATCCGATCATCAGTTGTGCGGAGTTGTGAAAAGTGTGATCACAAGCGTGTTTGAATGGAAAATAGAAATCATTGCATTAATTCATCGAGATGCTGCAGAGCTCCTGGTGCACGAAATTGCAATCACACTTTTGCAATCCGCACAACTAACCAGCAAGTGCACTGGGTCGTCCACGTAATACCTTACGTGAGTAAGGGTCGAATCCCACGGAGATTGTTGGCTTGAAGCAAGCTATGGTTATCTTATTGATCTTAGTCAGGATGCCAATAGGGTTCTTTCATTTTAATTGTAAAAAGTCAAAGGGCATAAAATAAATACTTATTGTGCAATAATGGAGAATATGTTGGAGTTTTGGAGATGCTTTGTCTCTTTATTTCAGCTTTTCTCTTGTACTCCTCTTCACACACGCAAGGTTCCTTCCATGGCAAGCTGTATGTAGGGTGTCACCGTTGTCAATGGCTACTTCCCATCCTCTCAGTGAAAATGGTCCAAATGCTCTGTCACAGCACGACTAATCATCTGTTGGTTCTCGATCATGTAGGAATAGAATCCATTGATTCTTTTGCATCTGTCACTACGCCCAACAATCGCGAGTTTGAAACTCGTCACAGCCATTCAATCCTTGAATCCTATTCAGAATACCACAGACAAGGTTTAGACTTTTTGGATTCTCATGAATGCCGCTATCAATTCTAGCTTATACCACGAAGATTCTGATTAAGGAATCTAAGAGATACTCATTCAATCTAATGTAGAACGGAGGTGGTTGTCAGGCACATGTTCATGGATTGAGGAAGGTGATGAGTGTCACGGATCATCACCTTCTTCATGGTGAAGCGCAAATGAACATCTTAGATAAGAACAAGTGTGTTTGAATGGAAAACAGAGATAATTGCATTAATTCATTGAGACGTTGCAGAGCTCCTCACCCCCAACAATGGAGTTTAGAGACTCATGCCGTCAAAGAGTATAAAATTCAGATCTAAAAATATCATGAGATCCAAAATAAGTCTCTAAGGGTGTGTGTGGTTCAAAGATTAAATTTTATTACCAAGTAATCTCATTCCTAGGTATTATATTCCTAGGAATAAGATTACTTGGAATATATGATTTCCATATTTGGTTGTAAAATTTAATACATTGGAATATTATGTAATAATCCTAGGAATGACTAAATTTTTGTTTGGTTGAGTTTAAATATCTTGGTCATATTATGTAATATGTCAAAATTACCCTTAATCATTCAAATTAAAATATTAATGACTAAAAGTTAAATATTTTTTAAGTTTACTAAAATACCTCTAATAATAAATATTTTTAGTTAAAATTATTATTAATTCTAATTTTTTAAAATTTACTAAAATACCCTTAATAACAAATATTTTAGTTAAAATTATTATTGATTCTAATTTTTTTTAAATTTACTAAAATACCCCTTGTAACGAATATGTTTAGTTAAATTATTATTAACTCTAAATTTTTTACTAAAATACCCCTAATAACAAATATATTTAGTTAAATTATTATTGACTCTAAATTTTTTTAAATTTACTAAAATACCCCTAATAACAAATATCTTTAGTTAAAATTATTATTGACTCTAAATTTTTTTAAATTTACTAAAATACCCCTAATATCAAATATCTTTAATTAAAATTATTATTGATTCTAATTTTTTTTTAAATTTACTAAAATATCCCTAATAACAAATATCTTTAGTTAAATTATTTTTTACTCTAAATTTTTTTAAATTTAGTAAAATACTTCTAATATTAAATATCTTTAATTAAAATTATTATTGATTCTAAATTTTTTTAAATTTACTAAAATATCCCTACTAAAATATCCCTAATAACAAATATCTTTAGTAAAATTATTATTGACTCTAAATTTTTTTAAATTTACTAAAATACTCCTAATATCAAATATCTTTAATTAACATTATTATTGATTCTAAATTTTTTTAAATTTATTAAAATTAGTTAAATTATTATTGACTCTAAATTTTTTAAATTTACTAAAATACCCCTAATATTAAATATGTTTTATTAAAATTAACACAAAATACGTATCTAAAATTTTTAAAAATTCCATAATTCATAATTCGTGTTATAATCCATAATTGAACTTATATAAAACAAATCTCAACGATTCTAACCACATATATATTAAAAAGCTTTACTATTATCCAAATTAAAGTTACAAAGAAGTCTCAAAAAGTTAAAATTTACTAACAGACACACAACTCTTATACAAGAACACAAACACATCAACAAAATAAAATCATTGTTATGACAAACAGCCTCATACATAAAAAAATTATTACAATTATCGAACGTGATGTCTTCTCCATTGGTTCCACATTTCTTGTGCAAGTTGATCTCTCCATCTACCCCAAGCATCACTTGTCTCAATATGGTGGATCGTCTCACCATCTACTCCAAGTATATTTTGATCTTCTATCTCATCAATAGGATCCACAACCATCACTCTTCTAATATGATTATGCAAAAGGCAACAAGCAGTTATAATTCTTCCTTGAGTCTTAATAGGATAAAATGATCTTCCCCTTAAAATTTCCCATCTTGCTTTCAATACTCCAAATGCCCTTTCAATGACATTCTTAGCTTGTGAGTGTTTCATATTAAAAAACTCTTAAGCTGTACTGGGTTGATTATGTGAATTAAACTCACTCAAATGATATTTTTGTCCTCTATAAGGTGCCAAAAATCCTTCACAATTCATGTATCCAGCATCGCATAAGTAGTAATGACCTAGTGTAACATATAAAATTGAACAAAATTAATGAAAGATCAAATAGTTACTTTGATAACATGATAAAGTCTCAATAAAAATACCTTGGAAAACACTAAACCCATTGCGAAATAGTGCATCTCACAATACCCTAGAATCCGTAGCTGAACCCTCCCAACCCGCCAGTATGTAGATAAATTGCATATCAGGAGCAACCACTCCAAGCACATTGGTTGTTATGTCACCTTTTCTGTTTCGATATCTAGGCTTATCAGCCTCAAGGACATTGACTTTGATATGAGTACCATCTAAGGCTCCTAAACAATTCTAAAATCCAAAAAAAGAGATCAATTAACTCAATTCTAAAGCACACAAAGTATATTAGGTTTAATAACATTAGCAAGATAAATTACCTTGAACCATTTCCATCGTTCATCCATTCTATCCTGGCTAAATGGTTGAGGTTTCTTCAGTAAGAGATTATGACATCTCAAAATAGCAAGCAATACATCATTAAACCGCCTACTAATTGTTTCTTCAGATCTCACAAATTGTCTCTTTATTACTCTAATTTTGACGTCATGTGCTATAACATGTAAAAACATGGCAACCATTTCTTCCACACCCATATTCCTACTTGGTTCTAACCTTCCAACCCTTTTAAGCAAGTTACACAATGCATGAAAGGCACATCCATCCATTCTTGTGTTTTCTATACATGCTAGATCACTAAAATAAATAATCATATCGACACTAACATCCCTTATTACTTGCCTACTGTAACTATCATTCCATTTTCTTTTTTTTTTCAATTGCAATATAATCAAAACATAGCAAATCATCAACAACTTAACCATAAGGTCATTCATTAATTCAAAATGTAAAATCAAGCAGGCAATAACTCTCATATTCTGTTTGGGATCCATTCTGTCAAAAAAAAAACATTAAAATATTTAGTTAGAAGACTTTACTATTTATTTATTCTATGTAAACTTTTTTCTATCATTTGAAAAATAAAATTAATAGCCAAAAGGACATCTCACAACACATGATATATATCTTAGCCAAAAGGATAATTTTTTTCCCCTTCAATTTCCTTTGTGCTATGTTAGATTTCTTTACATCTCTGATCAGTGATCACTACCTTAGCTTATTGCATAAATCATACTTCAAAGCTAAATAATGAGATCAGACCATATATATATATATATATATATATATATATATATATATATATATATATATATATATATATATATATATATATATATATATATATATATATCATTTAATTTGATTTCAAAATTTCAATTTCATGAAGGGATAAGGACACACATACACATATATAGATATAGAAGTAGTTTGGCAGTTTCAAGGAGACTAAAATAATAAAATGGTTCTGTCTAAGGCACATTAATGGTTCTCTCCATAGTGTTGTTGGTCAAACCATAAATAGATGAACTACTTACTACTGGAATTCAAGAAAATCAATTAAACACAAGAGGATTACTTCAAGGAACACATCTTGAAAATGTTATTATGAATAATCATCCAACGGTTTACAATATCATCTTCATTAGTGTTAATAGAAATAGTCACCTAAGCACAAACACAACAAAATGAGTCAATGACACATTAACTATTGTTGATGCTTCCAGGAAGCTGACAAGATTGAACTGGCTAAGTCAACAGGGCTAGATCAGAAGCAAATTAACAATTGGTTTATTAATCAAAGAAAGCGTCATTGGAAGCCATTGAGAATATGCAACTTTCTATGATGGAAAATCTTGGTGGCCGATTCCTTCCTGATGAATGATTATTGTATACATTATTCCCGGCCCCTGTAATATTTGTATATCCTGATTAATTAATTACTGCTTATAATTTTCTCTTGTAAATTCTGAATTTAAATTAAAGTAGGTTACCGATTGTAAAAATGCTTAATTACTCTCAGAAAGAGAATGGGAAGTGATCATATATTAATGATTAATTTGCGTATCTTATATATAATATATATTATGAGAAATGTTAGGAGTCAATATAAAAAGTTAGATAGTATTGACTTAAATATATGGAAAGAAAAATTGATGATCTAATATTCGAAAAGTAGTTGTCTACATTGTGAATGAATGCATGCTTATTTGCTTTTTTTGGTTCATTATCATACGTACTTCACTTGCTGTTGCTACATCGTTGCATAGTCATTTTACGTCCTCAATTCAAATCAAACTTTTTTACTCCCAAAGTTACTCAATCAGTTCTAGTGGCTTCATTCTGGCCCTATGGGTGTGTGTTGGTGATATATAAATGAGTTTAATTGGAGGTGGACTAGAGCTAGTTGCATAAAGATAAAGTTTCTACTCCTGCCCTTTTTTTATTTGTTCCTGCTTTCTCTTTTTCTTTTCTAAATAGATGAAGGATGAATCACAATATTAGTCAAACAGCATAGAAATTTAACACAAGGGTTTAAAGCAAAGAAAGCTCCTCCACATCCTGTTCTGTTCTATGAACAAGCTATGAGAATACAAAGTAAAGGGACAGGTGTGTTTACTTCACAGTCCTTATGAATCCTTATGCTACAAGAATCAAACCCAGAATTTTATAATACAGACCCAAAAACCTTGATAGCAGATTTGACTTCCCAACCCCTGAGTCCCCAATTAGAACAGCTTTGAACAGATAATCACACTCCTCATCAAATGCATCAGCCATATATCTATCTTGTTAATTAACCTCTCTACCTCATCAAATGCATCAACCATATATCTATCTTGTTAATTAACCACTCTACCTGCTTTCACTTTCACCCTTCTATCTATCTATCTATCTATGTATATGCCTATATTGGAAATTCTAAAGGAACAAACCTAGTGACTAGTGAGGAGGTGAAAATAAAACCAAACCAAAAATAAGAATTGTTGGATATGAAAGGAGAAAGCTACAGGGTGCAAGGTCATGATCACACTTATGTAATGTTATAATTAATTAAGATTACGAAACTGGGAGGGGCCAAGACACAATCCTTTCTTTGGATGGTATTATTATTATTATTATTATTATTATTATTATTATTATTATTATTATTTACTCTCACAGTTACACTTGAATGATTACTAGTCCTTGATAAGAGGTTATATAATTATTATTTGTTTCTGATATGTTAGCTTGTAACTACTACTTTTTCAGTCTTTCTCTGGAGCAATTTATGCTCCTCCACATCCTGCTCTGTTCTATGAACAAGCTATGAGAATACAAAGCAAAGGGACTGGCATGTTTACTCCACGGTCTTTATGAATCCTTATGCCACAAGAATCAAACCCAAAATTTCATAATGCAGACCCAAAAACTATAACAATTCTAAGTCACAGCATATGACTAAAAACAGAATCAACAGAGAAAAAATAAACACAACTCTATCTTATAACCTCAGCATTCAACCTTTGATTCAATCCACCATAGCCTTTGGGCATTTCTTCGTTCCCATCATAAATAGTAAAAACTAGTCATAAAATTAGTAATAACGAGTTTTATCCAAATTTTCACAGAAATATTTTTCAGTGGATTGAAAACCAGATCGAGAATTCAAGATAGACAGATAAGTTTCTCTCAATCCACTTTTATATTTGTAGTGTGAATTTTATAATTACTTTTTCTGTTTTCTATCGACAACAGGACAGTGGCACTCAACATCAATGAGAATGCTGTTCAGCTATGCACTTCTTGTGTTCTGTACTTTGATAATAATCAAATATACATGTGCTATCGGCTATCTTTCCCTCAAGAAATAACTTTAAGCTACACCTATTAATCCTTGACTACATTGAGATAGTAGAACATAAATCTAATTCTGAGACATGCTCTTGAACAACGTATCAAGTGTAAATCTTAGCAATTTTGTTAATTTTAAGTTAGAAACTGGAGATACACACCTAGTAAAACAAGGAAGCTACAATCTCTCGATAAATAATACAATAGTTATGGTTTTTAGCCAACCTGAAAATTGACAGGCTCCTATGGCTCAGACTTAACAAGCTCCTCGACAGAATTTCGGTAATTAGCAATCAAGTCTCTGTAACAAGAAGAAAAATAAATATGTCTTTAGCATCAAAATTTAAAGCTGCTTTGATTTCTTCCAAATGTTACAGAGCATCTTCACAGATATGTATGCAGTTCTCAGTTGTCACACCCCACAAGAAACATATGATTAGTAAAACCAGGTTAGAGTTATCTTTTTTTAGCTCTCAGTGACATAATTGCAAATATCTGGCAGAGTAAAAGAATTGCAAGCAATTTTGGTTCTTGAAAAACAATAAAAAACAGCAAACACAAGACTAGGTGATGTGCTCCAAAACTCAATCACCAATTCACCATCTAATCTTCATTTTCTCCCCTTAAATTTCAAACACCAAAACTCAAAAGCACTCACTGTGGAAAACAACTTTTCAACTTGTGACCTTATGCAAACTTAACAACAATGTTAACTACCTCAGATCAGTGTCATCATCAAATCATCAGAAATTTGGTGTAAAAAACATCGTAATCATCAACTTACATACCTTATTCGGAGGGTAGCCCCTGTTTCCAACATCAATAGCAACCAATTTGCTCTTATTTAGTATCCCCTGCAACCAACAGAAGAAAGTGAAAGACGGCAAGAGAGAGAGAGAAAGAGAGAGAGAGAGATCGAAAGTGAAAGAGAGAAAGAGGGATAGAGAAAGAACTGTATGCGAAGCACTAGAGAAACAGTGGCAAAGCTTCCTCGTCGACGGCGAACTCGACGCTAAGCAAGAGAGTGACGGAGAAGAGAGACCAAACGCGAACACGCGACGCAGAGGATCCGGCTAGAGGCGCGGCAGCGACGACGGCAAGCATACAGTCGCGGTGAACTGATGTGAGCTGCGATGATGGAACATGAACGTAAACGAATGATTGAAGTGAATTTCCTTCTATAATAAGGTGACGGGTGGTTGTGCAAACTCAAATCGGCGGCAAGACAGTGCTGACGCCGGTGGAGCTTCCATGAATTTGGGGAAGAAGCTTGGCTAGGTTTTAGTTTTGATGGGGGAAGGGCTCTGCTAGGGTTTTGGTTTCTAATCAAATGAGGAGTAAAAATATTAAAAGAAGGGCTGGAGTGAAATTAACAAGGGTATTTTGGTCTTTTCACTTTATTATACACATTCCATTCCCATTAGAATTAAAGATAACCAGGAGGGAGATGGGAATGAAATGGGTTGGATTTTGATTCCAGGGAATAAAACATACCCAGGAATAATTTTTTAAATCTTGAACCAAACATGGGAATAAGATATTCCCATCTCAAAATCTTGGGAATATACTTGTATTCCCTCCAACCACACACACCCTAAAAGTTGTTTAAATACTAACCTATTAGCCTAGGTTTACAGAAAATGAGTAAACTAAGATAATTGGTGCAGAAATCCACTTCTGGGGCCCACTTGGGGTGTGTTGGGGATGAGACTTAAGCTTCTAACGTGCCTGGGCTGTTTCTGGAGTTGAACGCCAGGTTGTAACCTGTTTCTGGCGCTGAACTCCAACTTGCAACCTGTTTCTGGCGCTGAACGCCAGACTGCAACATGGAACTGGCGTTGAATGCCAGTTTACGTCGTCTATCTTCGCGCAACGTATGGACTATTATATATTGCTGGAAAGCCCTGAATGTCTACTTTCCAACCCAATTGAGAGCGCGCTAATTAAACTTCTGTAGCTCCAAAAAATCATTTCCGAGTGCAGAGAGGTTAGAATCCAACAGCATCAGCAGTTCTTTTTCAACCTAAATCAGATTTTTGCTCAGCTCCCTCAGATTCAGCCAGAAAATACCTGAAATCACAGAAAAACACACAAAATCATAGTGAAGTCCAGAAATATGAATTTTGCCTAAAAACTAATAAAAATATACTAAAAAGTAGCTAGAACCTACTAAAAACTACCTAAAAACAATGCCAAAAAGCGTATAAATTATCCGCTCATTACAACACCAAACTTAAATTGTTGCTTGTCCCCAAGCAACTGAAAATCAAATAGGATCAAAAGAATAGAATATACTATAAATTCCAAAATATCAATGAAGCTTAGTTCTAATTAGATGAGCGGGACTTGTAGCTTTTTGCTTCTAAACGGTTTTGGCATCTCACTTTATCCTTTGAAGTTTAGAATGATTGGCATCTATAGGAACTTAGAATTCAGATAGTGTTATTGATTCTCCTAGTTAAGTATGTTGACTCTTGAACACAGCTACTTTTTGAGTCTTGGCCGTGGCCCTAAGCACTTTGTTTTCCAGTATTACCACCGGATACATAAATGCCACAGACACATGACTGGGTGAACCTTTTCAGATTGTGACTCAGATTTGCTAAAGTCCCCAGTTAGATGTGTCCAGAGCTCTTAAGCGCACTCTTTTTGCTTTGGATCACGACTTTAACCACTCAGTCTCAAGCTTTTCACTTGGACCTGCATGCCACAAGCACATGGTTAGGGACAGCTTGATTTAGCCGCTTAGGCCTGGATTTTATTTCCTTGTGCCCTCCTATCCATTGAAGCTCAAAGCCTTGGATCATTTTTACCCTTGCCTTTTGATTTTAAGGGCTATTGGCTTTTTCTGCTTGCTTTTTTTTCTTTCTATATATATATATATATATATATATATATATATATATATATATTTCGCTACCCTTTTTTTTCCGCAAGCTTTTGCTATTCACTGCTTTTTCTTTCTTCAAGAATCAAATTTATGATTTTTCAGATTATCAGTAACATTTATCTTTGTTCATCATTCTTTCAAGAGCCAACAATTTTAACAACAAGATAAAAAAAAATATGCACTATTCCAGCATTCATTCAGAAAACAAAAAGTATTGTCACCACATCAATATAATTAAACTAAATTCAAGGATAAATTCGAAACTCATGTACTTCTTGTTCTTTTGTATTAAAAATATTTTTTTTCATTTAAGAAAGGTGAAGGATTCATGGAATTATTCATAGCCTTAAGACATGGTTACTAAATACTAATGATCATGAATTAAAGACACAAACATAGACAAACATGAAGCATAAAAATTGAAAAACAGAGATAAGAACAAGGAAGTTAAGGAATGAGTCCACCTTAGTGAGGATGGCGCCTTTTTGAAAGATCAATGGTGCTTTTTGAGCTCCTTTATGTCTCTTCCTTGCCTCTGTTTCTTGATCTCTAGTGATTTTGGTACTCCTATCCTTAGTTGTTCCCAATAGTTGTGTGGAGGAAAATATATCCCCTGAGGTGTCTCAGGGATTTCTTAATGAGGGAATTCCTCATGCTCTCTTGATGTGCAGTCAAATGCTCTACTACTGAGCTATGGACCCTTGAGATGAATCTCTCCATCTCCCATGACTCAGAGGTGGAAGCAATTGCCTTCCCTTTCCTCTTTCTTGAGGTTTCTCTGGCCTTAGGTACCATAAATGGTTATGGAGAAATAAAAGAGCTATGCTTTTACCACACCAAACTTAGAATATTGCTTACCCTCGAGCAAAAGAAGAAAGAATAGAAGAAGAAGAAGAAGATAAAGGGAAGAGGGAGAGATGTTTGTGTTTTGGCCATGTAGGGTGGGTTTGGGTGGGAAGGATGGATGGATGTGAGTGGTGAAGAGGTGATGGGGAAGAGAGATTGAGGGGATTAGTGAAGAAGAGAGAAGGTGAGTTGGGGTAGTAGGGATCCTGTGGGGTCCACAGATCCTGAGATGATCCTGTGGGGTCTACAGATCCTGAGGTGTCAAGGATTTACATCCCTGCACCAATGAGGCATGTAAAATGCCCTCTGAATGCAATCCTGGCATTTAACGCCAGATTGATGCTTGTTTCTGGCGTTAAACGCCAGCTTTATACTTGTTCTGGGCGTTCAACACCCATTTACAGCATGTTTCTGGCGTTGAATGCCAGCTTTCCTCAGTGTGCAATCCTGGCATTTAAACGCTAGATTGTTGTATGTTTCAGGCGTTCAACGCCAGATCCATGCTCTGTTCTGGCGTTGAACGCCAGCTAGATGCTCCTTACTGGCGTTTAAACGCCAGTAAGCCCTTTCTCCTGGGTGTGCTGTTTCTTCTGCTGTTTTTGATTTTGTTTTTAATTTTTGTATTTGTTTTATGACTCCACATGATCATGAACCTAAGAAAACATAAAAGAATAATAAAATAAAAATAAAAATTTGGGTTGCCTCCCAATAAGCGCTTCTTTATTGTCTTTAGCTGGACTATTACTGAGCTTTAATCCAGTCTCAGTCTTGAGCATTCTTGCTCAACATTGCCTTTAAGATAATGATTGACTCTTTGCCTATTAATAATGAACTTTTTGTCAAAGTCACTATCATGAAGCTCTGCAAACCATGGTGCTTCCTGAATGGCAAAAAGTTGCTCATCCGGAAAGGTTTCAGAGATCTCAGTAAGAGGGAGGAACGTCCCTTCTACTGGTTCTATTCGGGACAGGTGATCTGCTACTTGGTTCTCTGTCCCTTTTCTGTCTCTTATTTCTATATCAAACTCTTGCAGAAGCAACACCCATCTTATGAGCCTGGGTTTTGAATCCTGCTTTGTGAGTAGATATTTAAGAGCAGCATGGTCTGTGTATACAATCACTTTTTATCCTACTAAATAGGATCTGAACTTGTCAATGGCGTAAACCACTGCAAGCAATTCCTTTTCTGTGGTTGTGTAGTTCTTCTACGCATCATTTAGAACACGGCTGGCATAATAAATGACGTGCAGAAGCTTGTCATGCCTCTGTCCCAACACTGCACCAATGGAATGATCACTGGCATCACACATTAATTCAAATGGTAATGTCCAGTCTGGTGCAGAGATGACTGGTGCTGTAACCAGCTTAGCTTTCAGAGTCTCAAACGCCTGCAGACACTCCTTATCAAAGATAAATGGCGTGTTAGCAGCTAGCAGATTACTCAGAGGTTTTGCAATTTTTGAAAAATCTTTTATAAACCTCCTATAGAATCCTGCATGCCCCAGAAAGCTTCTAATTGCTTTAACATTGGCAGGTGGTGGTAATTTTTCAATTACCTCTACCTTGGCTTAATCCACCTTTATTCCCTTGTTCAAAATTTTGTGCCCAAAGACAATTCCTTCAGTCACCATAAAATGACATTTCTTCCAGTTTAAAACCAGGTTAGTCTCTTGACATTTCTTTAGAACAAGTGCTAGATGGTCAAGACAGGAGCTGAATGAGTCTCCAAATACTGAAAAGTCATCCATGAAGACTTCCAGAAATTTTTCCACCATATCAGAGAAAATTGAGAGCATGCACCTTTGAAAGGTTGCAGGTGCATTGCACAGACCAAATGGCATCCTTCTGTATGCAAATACTCCAGATGGACATGTGAATGCTGTTTTCTCTTGATCCTGGGGATCTACTGCAATTTGATTATAACCTGAATATCCATCCAGGAAGCAGTAGTATTCATGAACTGTTAGTCTTTCTAGCATCTGGTCTATGAAGGGTAAAGGAAAATGATCCTTTCTGGTAGCTGTATTGAGCCTTCTATAATCAATACACATACGCCACCCTGTAACTGTTCTTATAGGAACCAGTTTATTTTTTTCATTATGAACCACTGTCATGCCACCCTTCTTAGGGACGACTTGGACAGGGCTTACCCAGGGGCTATCAGAAATAGGATAAATAATCCCAGCCTCTAGTAATTTAGTGACCTCCTTTTGCACCATCTCCTTCATGGCTGGATTTAGCCGCCTCTGTGGTTGAACCATTGGCTTAGCATCACCCTCCAATAGGATTTTGTGCATGCATCTGGCTGGGCTAATGCCCTTAAGATCACTGATGGACCACCCAAGGGCTGTCTTGTGTGTCCTTAGCACTTGAATTAGTGCTTCCTCTTCCTGTGGCTCTAAGGTAGAGCTTATGATCACAGGAAATGTATCACCTTCTCCCAGAAATGCATATTTCAGGGATGGTGGTAATGGTTTGAGCTCGGGTTTAGGAGGTTTCTCCTCTTCCTGAGGAATTTTCAAAGGTTTTATTATTCTCTCTGATTCCTCCATATCAGGCTGAACATCCTTAAGGATATTCTCTAGCTCTGATTCGAGACTCTCAATCATATTGACCTCTTCCACGAGAGAGTCAATAATATCAATGCTCATGCAGTCGTCTGAGGTGTCTGGATGCTGCATAGCTTTGACAACATTCAACTTAAACTCATCCTCATTGACTCTCAGGGTTAATTCCCTTTTTGGACGTCAATGAGGGTTCGTCCAGTTGATAGGAAAGGTCTTCCTAGAATGAGAGTTGCACTTTTGTGCTCCTCCATTTCCAACACCACAAAGTCAGTGGGAAAGGCAAATGGCCCAACCTTGACAATCATGTCTTCAATCACGCCTGATGGGTATTTAATGGAGCCATCAGCAAGTTGGAGACATATCTGGGTTGGTTTGACTTCATCAGTCAAACCAAGCTTTCTGATAGTAGATGCAGGTATTAGGTTGATGCTTGCCCCAAGATCACATAGAGCTTGCTTGGTACAAGTACCCTCCAATGTGCATGGTATCATAAAGCTTTCGGGATCTTTAAGCTTCTCAGGTAAGCTTTTTCAGAATGACTGCACCGCATTCTTCAGTGAGGTAAACTTTTTCAGTTTCCCTCCAATCTTTCTTATGACTTAAGGTCTCTTTCATGAACTTAGCATAAGAAGGTATTTGCTCAAGTGCCTCTGCAAATAGAATCTTTATTTCAAGAGTCCTTAGATAGTCTGCAATGCGGGCAAATTGCTTATCATGTTCCGCTTTGCGGAGTTTCTGAGGATAAGGCATTTTGGCTTTGTATTCCTCAACCTTAGTTGCTGTAGGTTTATTGCCTACAGATGTGGGTTGAGAAGCCTTTTTAGAGGGGTTGCTATCAGCACTTGTATGTGTCTGATCTCCCACTGGCGTTTGAATGCGAGGGGTGGAAGCTGGAGTGGCGTTAGACGCCAGCTCCTTACCTGTTTCTGGCATCTGAACGCAAGAACTGTGCTTCCTTTGGGCGTTCAATACCAATTCCTTGCTTGTTTTTGGCGTTGAACGCCAGGACTGAGCATGGTTTGGGCGTTCAACGCCGGCTTTCCACCCATTTTCTGGCATTTGAGCGCCAGAATTATTCCTCTTTGGGCTCTTACTGTCCTCAGATGGATTTTGGGTAGTTTGCTCATTTCTTGGCTTCCTGCTACCTTGAAGTGAGGTATTTAATATTTTTCCACTTCTTAATTGAACTGCTTGGCACTCTTCTGTTATTTATTTTGATAACTGCTGTTTTGTTTGCTTTAACTGTACTTCCATATTCATATTAGCCATTCTTGTTTCTTGTAGTATCTCCTTGAATTCGGCTAGCTATTTTGTTAGAAAATCCAGTTGCTGATTGAATCAGTAACTTGTTCTACAGGACTGAGTTTAGCAGTTACTGTTTTGGTCTCTTCTTTCAAGGAAGGTTCACTGCTCAGGTACAGATGCTGATTTCTGGCAACTGTATCAATGAGCTCTTGAGCTTCTTCTATTGTCTTTCTCATGTGTATAGATCCACCAGCTGAGTGGTCTAGAGAAATCTGAGCTCTCTCTCTAAGCCCATAATAGAAGATGTCTAACTGCACCCACTCTGAAAACATTTCAGAGAGGCATTTTCTTAGCATCTCTCTGTATCTCTCCCTGACATTATAAAGGGATTTATTATCTCCTTGTTTAAACCCTTGGATGCTCAGCCTTAGCTGTGTCATCCGTTTTGGAGGAAAATAGTGATTTAAGAATTTTTCTGACAGATGTTTCCATGTCTTTATGATGTCCTTAGGTTGGTTATTTAACCACCTCTTAGCTTGGTCTTTTACAGCAAATAAATAGTAATAATCTGTAGACATCCTAATCTACTTCCTTATCATGTACTGTGTCAGCAATTTATAAAAATTATGCCAAAAACTCTGTAGGTTCTTCCTGTGGAACACCGAAATACTGGCAACTTTGCTGCACCATGATAATGAGCTGAGGATTCAACTCAAAACTACTGACTCCAATGGAGGGTATACAGATACTACTCCCATATGAAGCAGTAGTGGGGTTAGCATATGACCCCAGAGTCCTTGTGGATTGTTCAATTCTACTTAGGTCCATGTTTGGAGTAAAGGAGGTAATGTGGATTTAATTTTTTTTAATATCGAAAATTAAAAGGAAGATAAAATAGAATAAATGAAAAATTAAATAAAAATTTGAAAATTAGAAAACCAAATAAAAAAATTGAAAACAAAAATAATTAATTAATTGAAAAGATTTGAAAAATTTTGGATATAATTTTCGAAAATTGAAGAGAGAAAAAGTGGTTAGGAAGTTTTGAAAAAGATATGATTTTAAAAAATTTGACCAAGTCAACCAAAATTTCGAATTTTTTGAGAGAAAAAAGGAAAAGATATATTTTTTTATTTTTGAATTTTTAATGATGAGAGAGAAAAATACAAATATGACCCAAAACATGAAAATTTTGGATCAAAACCAATGATGCATGCAAGAACACTATGAATGTCAAGATGAACACCAAGAACACTTTGAAGATCATGATGAACATCAAGAACATATTTTTTGAAAAATTTTTTATGCAAAGAAAACATGCAAGACACCAAACTTAGAAATCTTTAATGCATGGACACTATGAATGCAAAAATGCATATAAAAAACAATAAAAGACACAAAACAAGAAAACATCAAGATCAAACAAGAAGACTTACTAAGAACAACTTGAAGATCATGAAGAATACTATGAATGCATGAATTTTCGAAAATTGCAAGAACAAGATGAATATGCAATTGACACCAAACTTATAACTTGACTCAAGACCCAAACAAGAAACACAAAATATTTTTAGTTTTTATGATTTTATGAATTTTTTGTATTTTCTTTTATATTTTTTTTGAAAAACATATAAAAAAAAAGAAAATAAGAAATCCAAAATTTTTTTAATAAGAATTCTAGGAATCTTTCAATATTAGCCTAAAGCTCCAATCCAAGGGTTGGGCATGGCTTAATAGCCAGCCAGCTTTAGAAGATATAAATCAGGCATGTAACAACTGATATTCCAATTAACTTGCCTCTATGCTGATGGTTTTGAAGCCTCAATCCAATTGAGTTAGACATGGATTTACAGCTAGCCAAGCTTCAACATACTTTATGAAACACTAGAATTCATTCTTAAAAATTTTGAATAATTTTTCGAAAACAAAGAAAAATTTTGAAAAATATTTTTGAAAACTTTTTGAAAAGAAAAATAAAAAGAAAATTACCTAATCTGAGCAACAACACGAACCGTCAGTTGTCCATACTCGAACAATCCCCGGCAACGGCGCCAAACACTTGGTGCACGAAATTGTGATCATCAGCAACGACGCCAAAAACTTGGTGCACGAAATTGCAATCACACTTTTGCAATCCGCACAACTAACCAGCAAGTGCACTGGGTCGTCCAAGTAATACCTTACGTGAGTAAGGGTCGAATCCTACGGAGATTGTTGGCTTGAAGCAAGCTATGGTTATCTTGTTGATCTTAGTCAGGATGCCAATAGGGTTCTCTTGTTTTAATTGTAAAAAGTCAAAGGGCATAAAATAAATACTTATTGTGCAATAATGGAGAATATGTTGGAGTTTTGGAGATGCTTTGTCTCTTTATTTCAGGTTTTCTCTTGTACTCCTCTTCACACACGCAAGGTTCCTTCCATGGCAAGCTGTATGTAGGGTATTACTATTGTCAATGGGTACTTCCCATCCTCTCAGTGAAAATGGTCCAAATGCTCTATCACAACACGGCTAATCATCTGTTGGTTCTCGATCCTGTAGGAATAGAATCCATTGATTCTTTTGCGTCTGTCACTACGCCCAACAATCGCGAGTTTGAAGATCGTCACAGCCATTCAATCCTTGAATCCTACTCGGAATACCACAGACAAGGTTTAGACTTTCTGGATTCTCATGAATGCCGCCATCAATTCTAGCTTATACCACGAAGATTATGATTAAGGAATCTAAGAGATACTCATTCAATCTAATGTAGAACGGAGGTGGTTGTCAGGCACACATTCATGGATTGAGGAAGGTGATGAGTGTCACGGATCATCACCTTCTTCATGGTGAAGCGCGAATGAACATCTTAGATAAGAACAAGCGTGTTTGAATGGAAAATAGAGATAATTGCATTAATTCATCGAGACGTTGCAGAGCTCCTCATCCCCAACAATGGAGTTTAGAGACTCATGCCGTCAAAGAGTATAAAATTCAGATCTAAAAAATATCATGAGATCCAAAATAAGTCTCTAAAAGTTGTTTAAATACTAAACTAGTAGCCTAGGTTTACAGAAAATGAGTAAACTAAGATAATTGGTGTAGAAATCCACTTCTGGGGCCCACTTGGTGTGTGTTGGGGCTGAGACTTAAGCTTCTAACGTGCCTGGGCTGTTTCTGGAGTTGAACGCCAGGTTGTAACCTGTTTCTGGTGTTGAACTCCAACTTGCAACCTATTTCTGGCGCTGAACACCAGACTACAACATGGAACTGGCGTTGAACGCCAGTTTACGTCATCTATCTTCGCGCAAAGTATGGACTATTATATATTTCTGGAAAGCCCTGGATGTCTACTTTTCAACCCAATTGAGAGCGCGCCAATTGGACTCCTGTAGCTCCAAAAAATCCATTCCGAGTGCAGGGAGGTCAGAATCCAACAGCATCAGCAGTTCTGTTTCAGCCTAAATCAGATTTTTGCTCAGCTCCCTCAATTTCAGCCAGAAAAGACTTGAAATAACAGAAAAACACAAAAACTCATAGTAAAGTCCAGAAATATGAATTTTGCCTAAAAACGAATAAAAATATGCAAAAAAGTAGCTAGAACCTACTAAAAACTACCTAAAAACAATGCCAAAAAGCGTATAAATTATCCGCTCATCAGCTCCTCACTCCCAACAATGGAGTTTAGAGACTCATGCCATTAGAGAATACCAAATTCAGATCTAAAAATTTCATGAGGTACAAAATAAGTATCTAAAAGTTGTTTAAATACTAAACTGGTAACCTAGGTTTACAGAAAATGAATAAACTAAGATGGATGATGCAGAAATCCACTTCTGGGGATCACTTGGTGTGTGCTGGGGCTAAGACTTGAGCTTCTCACATGCCTGGGCTGTTTCTGGAGTTAAACGCTAGGTTGTAACCTGTTTCTGGCGTTTAACTCCAACTTACAACCTGTTTCTGGCGTTGAACGCCAGAATGCAACATGGAACTGGCGTTAAACGCCAGTTTACATCGTTTATCTTCGTGAAAAGTATGGACTATTATATATTGCTGGAAAGCCCTGGATGTCTACTTTCCAACCCAATTACGAGCGCGCCAATTGGACTTCAGTAGCTCAAAAAAATCCATTCCGAGTTCAGGGATGTCAGAATCCAACAGCATCAGCATTCCTTTTTCAGCCCAAATCAGATTTTTGCTCAGCTCCCTCAATTTCAGCCAGAAAATACCTGAAATCACAGAAAAACACACAAACTCATAGTAAAGTCCAGAAATATGATTTTTCCTAAAAACTAATAAAAATATACTAAAAAATAACTAGAACACACTAAAATCTACATGAAATTACCCCCAAAAAGCGTATAAAATATCCGCTCATCATGCACCAACTTCCAACTTCTATGGAAGAAGCTTCTCAATTCCTGACATTGGAGCAAATAACTTTGAGCTTAAGCCTCAATTAGTTTCTCTAATTCAGTAGAATTGCAAGGTTCATGGACTTCAATCGGAAGATCCTCATCAGTTCTTAGCTGAATTCTCGCAGATCTGTGATATTGTTAAGACCAATGGGGTTGATCCCGAGGTCAAACGACTTATGCTTTCCCCTTTGCTGTAAGAGACAGAGCTAGAACATGGTTGGACTCACAACCTAGAAAAAGTCTGAACTCTTGGGACAAGTTGGTCAATGCTTTCTTGACCAAATTTTTTCCACCTCAAAAGATGAGCAAGCTTAGAGTGGAAGTCCAAACCTTCAAACAGAAGGAAGGTGAGTCCCTTTATGAAACTTGGGAATGATACAAGCAATTAACCAAAATGTGTCCTTCTGACATGCTTCCAGAATGGAGCATCATATGTATATTCTATAATGGTCTGTCTAAATCATCTAAGATGTCATTGGACCATTTTGCTGGTGGATCTCTTCATCTGAAAACACCTGAAAAAGCCCAGGAACTCATTGAGATGGTTGCAAATAACCAGTTCATGTATACTTCTGAAAGGAATTTCGTGAATAATGGGATGACTCAAAAGAAAGGAGTTCTTGAGAGTGATACTCTAAATGCCATATTGGCTCAGAACAAAATATTGACTCAGCAAGTCAATATGATTTCTCAGAATTTGACTGGATTGCAAGTTGCATCCGACAGTGCTAAAGAAGCCTCCTCTGAAGGAGAAGCTTATGACCCTGAGAATCCTGCAATGGAAGAGGTGAATTACATGGGAGAATCCTATAGAAACACTTATAATCCTTCATGGAGGAATCATCCAAATTTCTCATGGAAGGATCAACAAAAGCCTCAACAAGGCTTCAACAACAATAATGGTGGGAGAAATAAGTTTGGCAATAGCAAACCTTTTCCATCATCTTCTCTGCAACAGACAGAGAATTTTGAGCAAAGCCTCTCTGGCCTAACAAACATAGTCTCTGATCTATCTAAGACCACTCTCAGTTTCATGAATGAAATAAGGTCCTCCATAAAAAATTTAGAGCCACAAGTAGGTCAGCTGAGTAAAAGAGTTACAGAAACTCCTCCTAGTACTCTCCCAAGCAATACAGAAGAGAATCCCAAAAGAGAGTGCAAGGCCATAACTACAACCAAAATGGCCAAACCTGGAGAGAGTGAAAAGGCAGTGATTCCCAGTCAGGAAGACCTTAAGGGACATCCACTGACCAATAATAAGTTCCCTATTGAGGAACCACAGGAATCTGAGGCTCATACAGAGACCATAGAGATTCCACTGTACTTACTATTGTCATTCATAAGCTCTGATGAATATTCTTCCTCTGAAGAGGACGAAGACACTGTTGAAGAGGAAGTTGCTCAGTATCTAGGAGCAATCATGAAGCTGAATGTCAAGTTATTTGGTAATGAGACTTGGGAGGATGAACCTCTATTTCTCATCAATGAACTGAATACATGGATTCAGCAGACATTGCCTCAAAAGAAATCGGATCCTGGAAAGTTTTTAATACCTTGCACCATAGGCATCATGAACTTTGAAAAGGCTCTGTGTGACCTAGGGTCAGGTATCAACCTCATGCCACTCTCTGTAATGGAGAAACTAGGGATCTTTGAGGTACAAGCTACAAGAATCTCACTAGAGATGGCAGACAAATTAATGAAACAGGCTTATAGACTTGTAGAGGATGTCTTAGTGAAGGTTGAAGGCCTTTACGTCCCTACTGACTTCATAATCCTAGACACTGGGAAGGATGAGGATGAATCCATCATCCTTGGAAGACTCTTCCTAGTCACAGCAATGGCTGTGATTGATGTGGATAGAGGAGAGTTAGTCCTTCAATTGAATGAGGACTACCTTGTGTTTAAGACTCGTGGATCTTCTTCTGTAAACATGGAGAAGAAGCATGAAAAACTTCTCTCAATACACAGTCAGACAGAGCCCCCACACTCAACTTCTAAGTTTGGTGTTGGGAGGCCACAACCATGCTTTGAGCATATGTGAAGCTTTGTAAGGGCTTCCTGTCAAGCTATTGATATTAAAGAAGCGCTTATTGAGAGGCAACCCAATTTTATTTATCTATATTAATTACTTTTTCATTTTATTTTCCATTGTTATTATATGTCTTCTTTAGGTTGATGATCATGTGGAGTCACAAAAATAGCTGTAGCATTAAAGCAGGAATAAAAAATAGCATAAAAAGTAGCACACCCTGGAGGCGAGCTTACTGGCGTTTAAACGCCAGTAAGGATAGCAAAATGGGCGTTTAACACCCAGTCTGGCAGCATTCTGGGCGTTAAATGCCAGAAATGGCACACAGACTGGCGATAATGCCAAAAAAGGGTGTCTGGTGTCTGGCTGGCGTTAAACGCCAGTAAGGGTAGCAGAATGGGTGTTTAACCCCCAGTCTGGCAGCATTCTGGGCGTTAAACACCAGAATTGGTAGCCAGACTGGTGTTTAGTGCCAGAAATGAGCATCAGCCTGGTGTTTAACGCCAGAAATGGCACACAGCGGGCGTTTAAATGCCAGAAAAGTGCAGAGATGAGAAATCCTTGACACCTCAGGATCTGTGGACCCCATAGGATCCCTACCTACCCCAACTCACTCTCTCCCTTCCTCACACCTTTCCATAACACTCTTCCCCAAACACCATTCACCTATCAAATCCTATCCTCTTCCCCATAACCTATCCACCACACACATCCATCCACTATTTCCCAAAATAAACCCCACCTACCTTACCATTCAAGTTCAAAACCATTTCCCTCCCAAACCCACACCTTCTTACATGGATTCCCTCTCTCCCTTACCCTATAAATACCCCTTTCACTCCTTCATTTTCACACATCACCAACACTTTCTACCCCCTTGGCTGAACCCTTCACACACCTCTATCTCCTCTAATTCTGCTTCTTCTCCTCCTTTCTTTCTTCTTTTACTCGAGGACGAGCAAACCTTTTAAGTTTGGTGTGGAAAAAAGCGTTGCTTTTTGTTTTTCCATAACCATTAATGGCACCTAAGACCGGAGAAACCTCTAGAAAGAGGAAAAGAAAGGCAATTGCTTCCACCTCCGAGTCATAGGAGATGGAGAGATTCATCTCAAAGGTCCATCAAGACCACTTCTATGAAGTTGTGGCCAAGAAAAAGGGGATCCCCGAGGTCCCCTTCAAGTTCAAAAAGAGCGAATATCCAGAGATCCGACGAGAGATTCGAAGAAGAGGTTGGGAAGTTCTCACCAACCCCATCCAACAAGTCAGAATCTTAATGGATCAAGAGTTCTATGCTAGTGCATGGATCACTAAGAACCATGATCAAAGTGTGAACCTGAACCCAAAGAATTGGCTCATAGTGGTTCAGGAGAAATACTTGGATTCAGTCCAAAAACCGTGAGGTTGGCATTCAACTTGCCAATGATGCAAGGAGATCTTCATCCTTTCACAATAAGGGTCAACTTTGATCAAAGGTTGGACCAAGTCCTCATGGATATCTGTATGGAAGGAGCCCAATGGAAGAGAGACTCCAAAGGCATGCCAGTTCAACTGAGAAGGCTTGACCTCAAACCCATGGCTAGAGGATGGTTAGAGTTCATCCAACGCTCTATCATTCCTACTAGCAACCAGTCCGAAGTAACTGTGGATCGGGCTATCATGATCCATAGTATCATGATTGGAGAGGAAGTGGAAGTTCGTTAGATCATACCTCTAGAAGTATACAAGGTGGCTGACAAACCCTCTACTTTGGCAAGGTTAGCCTTCCCTCATCTCATCTGTCACCTATGCAATTCAGCCGGAATTGTCATAGAGGAAGACATCCTCATTGAAGAGGACAAACCCATCACTAAAAAGAAGATGGAGCAAACAAGAGAGCCCACTCATGGACCAATATATTCTCCATCTTTCTCTGCTCTTCTAGTTCAGAATGTATTCTCCATCTTTGTTTTCATCTTTTAGAGCTATGAACAACTAAACCCATTTCATTGGGTAGGGAGCTCTGTTGTAATTTGATGGATCAATACTAATTTTCTTCATTCTTCTTCTATATTTTCTCTTGATTTTACTTGAAAGCTTTCGATCTTCATCCCATTGGGTATTTATCTTGGAAAAGAAACTATTCAAACTTGGATCCCTTCTGAACCTTGAAAGAGGAATGAAGAGATCAAGCTAGAAATGCTTTCTCATGCTGGACCAAATTGGGTTTGGATGGATATGTGATTATAATCCTCTCAAAACTTGATTTGGGAAATGCATGTGGTATAACCAGTGACCACACTTCATCTCTTCTCATGAGCAATTGACCAAGGAATTGGCTATTGATCAAGATTTGAGAGATTGAATTGCAAGAAATTGTAATTCAATCAATTAAGATTGCCAAGGAGATCAATGAGTGCATTGATTGAGGAAGAGATGAAAATGAACTTGATCCGGAGAATTGCAACATCTCCTGTGCCCAATGAACTCCCCAATTCTGATCTCACCCATTCTCTTTAATTTCTGCGTTTATTTTCATGAGCAAACACCCCATTCCCATTTACAATTCTGCAATTTAATTTCAGTCATTTACTTCCAGTTCTTTAATTCTAGCATTTACTTTTCCGTCATTTACATTACCGCCATTTTATTTTCTGCAACTCTCAACCCAAATTCTGAGTTTGCTCAACTAGAACAATCTTCTAATCAAAGTTGCTTGATCAATCAATCCCTGTGGGATTCGACCTCACTCTATTGTGAGTTTTTACTTGACGACAAAATTCAGTACACTTGCCGAAGGAAATTTGTTGAGAGACAATTTCCACCTGCATCAAGTTTATGGCGCCATTGCTGGGGATTAATTGTGATTAACAAACTACCGGTTGGTTGATTACCTAGATTAGACATTTTCTTTTGTTTTGCTTTATTCATGTAATTGCTTTAGTTCTTTATTTTCTATGCTCTCTAACTGTTTGTGTTAATGCCTCACCAAGACGCCCCTGTCGTGATAGCTCTGGCTCTTGGTGATTTTGTTATTAATACAACAGTTCTTTTACTCAGATTTTTTTTCCAAATAAAATTGGCATATGATCACATTCTAAGTTTGGTGTTGCCCTGCAACAATCTGTTTTCAATCTTTCTGGATACTTGCATAAATTCTAAGAGAAAGTGTCACACTAAGTTTGGTGTGCCACTTATTTTTCTATGCAATGTATCCAGCAACACCACTTGTTTGTATAATCATAATGCCTTTGCTTCTTAGGCTTGCGGTGTTATCCTTAATTTTTGCTTGCTTAACCACATACATCACTTACATTGCAGTATGTAAGACGTTCATGACCCATCATAGACCCCACCACCACTGTTTTATTTGCTGCTTGAAGACAAGCAATTAGCCTAAATTGGTGTGGGAAGGGAGAAAATTAGGAGAAAAAAGGCAACAACAATAAAGATGAACTACAAGGTGGTAAAGTTCCTTTTTCCTCTTACTTATTTCCATTACATTCAACTGCATGATTGTCTTCTAAGTTCTTTGTATGTATGTGTGCTTGCTCCTTGTAAATAAGCATGTCAATTCTGTCTTTTAAACTTTTTATTGATTAAGGCTATGTTTTCTAGTCTTTATGTCACTGCATCCTTGCTTTACTTAATTGTATGCTTGTCCCTTTGAATCAAATGAAAAAGAGAATGAGTGTTTTACAAAAGACCAGAGAGGAGTTCATACTATGGAATAAGTTCATGAGTTTATGGTATAGTTATAAGTTAGCTAAGTTGGTTCAACCACAAGGTGGGAGGACAACTATCTGTTAGGAATACTATGCTTTGAACACACCCCATGAGACTAGCTAAGTAAGAAGATCCTAATAAGAAAAAGGGAAAGAATAATAAAGGTTGAAAAATAAAAGAAAAAGAGTAAGCAATAAGGCTAGGCACCAATGGTTTTAAACTTGAGGCATGTGTCTGTGGTGCTCCTGTGTGAGGGATCTACTTGGATGAATAAGCTCTTAGGGGTGCCTTATCACCTGGTAACTTGGGTTAACTAACTCGGGATTATCAGCTGAAAGTCCACTATCAAGAGTAACCATCACTACAAAGCATTTACTAACCCAAAGAGGTGCTGGACACCAAGGTCTCAAGAAAAGAAAATGAATAAACCATATGCCTGTGGTGTGTATGTATGGGGGAGAAACTTGAGGAAGTAAGTCCGTAGGGGTGTTTCAACACCTAGCACCTTAAACCAACTGGTTCGGGAGTGTTGGCTGAAAGCTTATGTTAAAGAGTTGCCCCCTTACAGAGCACCTAGCCTGAAGAACACAAATAAGCCCTGAAATGACAATAAAAGGATCAATAAAAGTCTCATGGTATGTAAGCAAAACCAGTGTTTTAGAACATGATAAAGGTCTGAAAGCCAGTAATGGAATGAACCTAAGTTGCTATGCATGAAACCACCATAAAATCAGTAACATGACCTCTACAAGAAAATGACTCATTTCTCTTGGCATTCCATTCATCATTCTCTTGTTCCAGTACTTGCTTAGGGACAAGCAAGCTTTAAGTTTGGTGTTGTGATGCAAGGGCATCTTGGCCAGTTTCACTGACCTTTTCTTTACTGTTTTTAGGGTAGTTTCATGCATTTCCTTAGGAAATAAGCTAATTTTGGGTAGATATTCACTTACACCTTGATTCAAGCATACATTGTGTATTTTACATGATTTCATGAGGATTTTGCATGAATTTAGTGACAAATTGTATGTTGCATTACCCATGACTTGGACTAGAACTTTGATGCACTCTATTGCTTGATTTCAAGACCAAAGGAAGCAAGGAGGAACCACTTAGCAGTCACGTTAATCTAATTAACGTGGCCACTAGCGTGGAATAGGAGGTAACTTGCAAAGTTAATGAGAAAAGTGATTGCCAATAACGCTCTCGAAGCCATCATTGCCCACGTTAAGAGTCACGTTAACTAAGTTAACGTGAGCTCTAACGTGAAGAAAGGATTTTGAGCCAACGTTAGTGACACTTAACATTATCACTAACGTTGGCCAATGATCATTAGTGGCCACGTTAGAGTCCACGTTAACTTGGTTAACGTGGCCTCTAACGTTAACAAGGGGAAGGAAGCCAACGTTAGTGACATTCAACATTGTCACTAACGTTGGCCTAAGGTGCAATGTACCACGTTAACTTGGTTAACGTGGGAGCTAACGTGAAAGGCAAGAATGGTCGACAACGTTAGTGACACCCAACATTGTCACTAACGTTGGAAGCAACCATAAAACCCCAAGGAGCCACGTTAACTTCTACGTTAACTTAGTTAACGTGGAAGCTAACGGCAATGAGTGAAAGATGAGCCAACGTTAGTGACACTCAACATTGTCACTAACGTTGGAAATGGTTTGAAAAGCCACGTTAGAAGCCACGTTAACCTAGTTAACGTGGACTCTAATGTGAATAGGGGCATATTGGAACGTTAGTGACAATGTTGAGTGTCACTAATGTTCTCGAAGATTGGTGATGAGCGGATATTTTATACGCTTTTTGGGGGTAATTTCATGTACATTTTAGCATGTTTTAATTAATTTTTAGTAGAATATTATTAGTTTTTAGGCAAAAATCATATTTCTGGACTTTACTATGAGTTTGTGTGTTTTTCTGTGATTTCAGGTATTTTCTGGCTGAAATTGAGGGAGCTGAGCAAAAATCTAAGTTAGGCTGAAAAAGGACTGCTGATGCTGTTGGATCCTGACCTCCCTGCACTCGAAATGGATTTTCTGGAGCTACAGGAGTCCAATTGGCGCGCTCTCAACAGTGTTGGAAAGTAGACATCCAGGGCTTTCCAGCAATATATAATAGTCTATACTTTGCGCGAAGATAGACGACGTAACTTGGCGTTGAACGCCAAGTACATGCTGCTGTCTGGAGTTAAACGCCAGAAAAACGTCATGATCCGGAGTTGAACGCCCAAAACACGTTATAACTTGGAGTTCAACTCCAAGAAAGGTCTCAGCTCGTGGATAACTCTAGTCCCAGCCCCAGCACACACCAAGTGGGCCCCAGAAGTGGATTTCTGCACCAATTATCTTAGTTTACTCATTTTCTGTAAACCTAGGTTACTAGCTTACTATTTAAACAACTTTTAGAGACTTATCCTGTACCTCATGACATTTTCAGATCTGAATTACATACTTTTTGACGGCATGAGTCTCTAAACTCCATTGTTGGGGGTGATGAGCTCTGCGGCGTCTCGATGATTTAATACAATTCCTTTGTTTTCCATTCAAACATGCTTGTTCTTATCTAAGATGTTTATTCGCGCTTAATTATGGAGAAGGTGATGATCCGTGACACTCATCACCTTCCTCAATCCATGAACATGTGCCTGACAACCACCTCTGTTCTACATTAGATTGAATGAGTATCTCTTAGATTCCTTAATCAGAATCTTCGTGGTATAAGCCGGATTGATGGCGGCATTCATGAGAATCCGGAAAGTCTAAACCTTGTCTGTGGTATTCCGAGTAGGATTCTGGGATTGAATGACTATGACGAGCTTCAAACTCCTGAAGGCTGGGCGTTAGTGACAGACGCAAAAGAATCAATGGATTCTATTCCAACCTGATTGAGAACCGACAGATGATTAGCCGTGCTGTGACAGAGCATAGGAATATTTTCACTGAGAGGATGGGAAGTAACCATTGACAACGGTGACACCCTACATAGAGCTTGCCATGGAAGGAACCTTGCGTGTGGAAAAGGATTTCAAGGAAGAGTTAAAGTTCAGAGGACAAAGCATCTCCAAAACTCCAGCATATTTCTCATTACTGCACAACAAGTAACGCTTTTATTCTCCATTATTAAAGTAATAATTATTTATTTTATACCCTTTTCTTTATTAAAATACGAGGCTAAAGAATCCTATTGGTATCCTGACTAAGACAAATAAAATAAACATAGCTTGCTTCAATCCAACAATCTCCGTGGGATTCGACCCTTACTCACGTAAGGTATTACTTGGACGACCCAGTGCACTTGCTGGTTAGTTGTGCGGATTACAAATTCGTGCACCAAGTTTTTGGCGTCGTTGCCGGGGATGGTTGAGTTTGAACAATTGAAGGCTTATTTTATTTCTTAGATTAGGAATAATTTATTCTTGTTGTTATAGAGTCATTAAATTTTGATAGGATAGTCTCTTTTCAAAAAAAAAATTTCTTTTCAAAAAAATATTATTTTTCTTAATTAATTGTTAATTTTTCGTGAGTTTAGTGTCTTATTCTAAGTTTGGTGTTAATTGCATATTTTATATTTTCTTTAAAATTTTCGTGTTAGTGTTCTTGGTTCTTCCTTGATCTTCAATTTGTTCTTGTTTATTTTCCTTGTTTGATCTTTAATTTTCCTTGTTCTGTGTCTTTTCTTGTTTTTCTTGTGCTTTTTCAAAACATTAGTTTTCAAAAATTTATTTTATCCATAAAAATAATACATCTTTAAAATCAACACTGAAGTTGCTGCCAATTGCCTGGAGCTTTAGTAGTTGTTCTTGATAATTGGGTATACCCTTTGGAACCTTTTTCAAAACAAAAAATTTTTTTTTTCTTGGATTGAATCTTGTGCCAAACTCTAAGTTTGGTGTTTTCTTGTTAATTTCTCTTTAATTTTCGAAAATTTATCTTGTCTTTTTAAAAAATTTTAAGTTTGGTGTTCTTTCTTTTGTTCTTGGTGTTCTTGTGAATCTTCAAAGTGTTCTTGAATTTTTCTTGTGTCTTGATCTTAAGATTTTTAAGTTTGGTGTTCCTTGGTGTTTTCCCTCGAAAATTTTCGAAAATAAGGAGCATTAGATCTAAAAATTTTAAGTCTTGTGTCTTTTATGTGTTTTTCTCTTTCATCATAAAATTCAAAATTCAAAAAAATATATATATATATATATCTTTTCTAACCAATTTTAAAACTACATTTTCGAAATTTTTAATATAAAATTCAGATTTCAATTTCAAAATTTTTTTGAAAAAAAATTTTCATAAAATATTTTCAAAAATTTTTTTTTATATATATTCCACTTTTATTTATTCCACTTCTATAAAATAAAAAAATCAACATATAAATTATCTCTTGTATTCCATCATGGAAGCAAGTAGGAATGAACAGTCCAAGAGGACTCTGGGGTCATATGCTAACCCCACTACTGCTTCATATGGGAGTAGTATCTGTATACCCTCCATTGGAGTTAGTAGCTTTGAGTTGAATCCTCAGCTCATTATCATGGTGCAGCAAAACTGTCAGTATTCTGGTCTTCCACATGAAGAACCTACAGAGTTTCTGGCACAATTTTTACAATTTGCTGACACAGTACATGATAAAGAAGTGGATCAGGATGTCTACAGATTATTACTGTTTCCATTTGCTGTAAAAGATCAAGCTAAGAGGTGGTTAAATAACCAGCCTAAGAACAGTATAAAAACATGGAAACAGTTGTCAGAAAAATTCCTGAATCACTATTTCCCTCCAAAACGGATGACACAGCTAAGGCTAAGCATCCAAGGCTTCAAACAAGGAGATAATGAATCCCTTTATGATGCCTGGGAGAGATACAGAGAGATGCTAAGAAAATGTCCCTCTGAAATGTTTTCAGAGTGGGTGCAATTAGACATCTTCTACTATGGGCTTACAGAAAAAGCTCAGATTTCTCTAGACCACTCAGCTGGTGGATCTATACATATGAGAAAAACAATTGAAGAAGCTCAAGAGCTTATTGATACAGTTGCCAGAAATCAGCATCTGTACCTAAGCAGTGAATCTTCCATGAAAGAAGAAGCTAAAACAGTAACTGCAGAACTCAGTCCAGTGGATCAGGCTAATGAATTTAATCAGCAATTAGACTTTCTAACTCAGCAGCTAGCCGAATTCAAGGAAATATTACAGGAAACAAGAATGGCTAACAGGAATATGGAAGTGCAATTAAAGCAGACAGAAAAGCAATTGTCAAAACAAATAGCAGAAGAATGTCAAGCAGTTCAATTAAGAAGTGGGAAAACATTAAATACCTCACTTCAAAGCAGCAGGAAACCAAGAAATGAACAAATGGTTACTCAAAATCCCTCTGAGGACAGTCAGAGCCCAGAGAGGAATAATGCTGGCGCTGAACGCCCAGCCTATGCTCATTCCTGGCGTTCAACGCCAGAAACAAGCATGAATCTGGCGTTGAACGCCCAAAGGGAACATGGTTCTGGCGTTCAAACGCCAGTAACAAACAAGGAGGTGGCGCCTAACGCCACTCCAGCTTCCACCCCTGGCATCCAAATGCCAGTAGGGGATCAGTCACATACAAGTGCTGATGACAACCCTTCTAAAAAGGCATCCCAACCCACTTCTGTAGGTAATAAACCTGCAGCAACTAAGGTTGAGGAATACAAAGCCAAAATGCCTTATCCTCAAAAACTCCGCCAAGCGGAACAGGATAAGCAATTTGCCCGCTTTGCAGACTATCTCATGACTCTTGAAATAAAGATCCCGTTTGCAGAAGCACTTGAGCAAATAACCTCTTATGCTAGGTTCATGAAAGAGATCTTAAGTCATAAGAAGGATTGGAGGGAAACTGAAAAAGTTTACCTCACTGAAGAATGCAGTGCAGTCATTCTGAAAAGCTTACCTGAGAAGCTTAAAGATCCTGGGAGCTTTATGATACCCTGCACATTAGAAGGTACTTGTACCAAGCAAGCTTTATGTGATCTTGGGGCAAGTATCAACCTAATACCTGCATCTACTATCAGAAAGTTTGGTTTGACTGAAGAAATCAAACCAACCAGGATATGTCTTCAACTTGCTGATGGCTCCATTAAATACCCATCAGGCGTGATTGAAGACATGATTGTCAAGGTTGGGCCATTTGCCTTTCCTACTGACTTTGTGGTGCTGGAAATGGAGGAGCACAAGAGTGCAACTCTCATTCTAGGAAGACCTTTCCTAGCAACTGGCCGAACCCTCATTGACGTCCAAAAAGGGGAAGTAACCTTGAGAGTCAATGAGGAGGAGTTCAAGTTGAATGTTGTCAAAGCCATGCAACATCCAGACACCCCAAATGACTGCATGAGTGTTGATATTATTGACTCTCTGGTAAGAGAGGTCAATATGGCTGAGAGTCTCGAATCAGAGCTAGAGGACATCTTTAAAGATGTTCAGCCTGACCTGGAGGAATCAGAAAGAATAGTAGAACCTCTGAAAATCCCTCAGGAAGAGGAGAAACCTCCTAAACCCGAGCTCAAACCATTACCACCATCCCTAAAATATGCATTCCTGGGAGAAGGTGATACCTTTCCTGTAATCATAAGCTCTACCTTAGAGCCACAGGAAGAGGAAGCACTAATTCAAGTGCTAAGGACACACAAGACAGCTCTTGGGTGGTCCATCAGTGATCTCAAGGGCATTAGCCCAGCCAGATGCATGCACAAGATCCTATTGGAAGGTGACGCCAAGCCAGTGGTTCAACCACAAAGGCGGTTGAACCCAGCCATGAAGGAAGTTGTGCAGAAGGAGGTCACTAAATTACTAGAGGCTGGGATTATTTATCCTATTTCTGACAGCCCCTGGGTGAGCCCTGTCCAAGTCGTCCCTAAGAAGGGAGGCATGATAGTGGTTCATAATGAAAAAAATGAACTGGTTCCTACAAGAACAGTTACAGGGTGGCGTATGTGTATTGATTATAGAAGGCTCAATACAGCCACCAGAAAGGATCATTTTCCTTTACCATTCATAGACCAAATGCTAGAAAGACTAGCAGGTCATGAATACTACTGCTTCCTGGATGGATATTCAGGTTATAATCAAATTGCAGTAGATCCCCAGGATCAAGAGAAAACGGCATTCGCATGTCCATCTGGAGTATTTGCATACAGAAGGATGCCATTTGGCCTGTGCAATGCACCTGCAACCTTTCAGAGGTGCATGCTCTCAATTTTCTCTGATATGGTGGAAAAATTCCTGGAAGTCTTCATGGATGACCTCTTAGTATTTGGAGACTCATTCAGCTCCTGCCTTAACCATTTAGCACTTGTTCTGAAAAGATGCCAAGAGACTAACCTGGTTTTAAACTGGGAAAAATGTCACTTTATGGTGACTGAAGGAATTGTCCTTGGGCACAAAATTTCGAACAAGGGAATAGAGGTGGATCAAGCTAAGGTAGAAGTAATTGAAAAATTACCACCACCTGCCGATGTTAAGGCAATCAGAAGCTTTCTGGGGCATGCAGGATTCTATAGGAGGTTTATAAAGGATTTTTCAAAAATCGCCAAACCTCTGAGCAACCTGCTAGCTGCTGACACGCCATTTATATTTGATAAAGAGTGTTTGCAGGCATTTGAGACTCTGAAAGCTAAATTGGTCACAGCACCAATCATCTCTGCACCAGACTGGACATTACCATTTGAATTGATGTGTGATGCCAGTGACCATGCCATTGGTGCAGTGTTGGGACAAAGGCATGACAAGCTCCTACACGTCATTTACTATGCCAGCCGTGTTTTAAATGACGCACAGAAGAATTACACAACCACAGAAAAAGAGCTACTTGCAGTGGTTTATGCCATTGACAAATTCAGATCCTATTTAGTAGGATCAAAAGTGATTGTGTATACTGATCATGCTGCTCTTAAATATCTACTCACAAAGCAGGATTCAAAGCCCAGACTTATAAGATGGGTGTTGCTTCTGCAAGAGTTTGATATAGAAATAAGAGACAGAAAAGGGACAGAGAATCAAGTAGCAGACCACCTATCCCGAATAGAACCAGTAGAAGGGGCGTCCCTCCCTCTCACTGAGATCTCTGAAACCTTTCCGGATGAGCAACTCTTTGCCATCTAGGAAGTGCCGTGGTTTGCAGACATTGCAAACTACAAGGCAGTGAGATTCATACCCAAAGAGTACAGTAGGCTGCAATCAAAGAAATTGATCACAGATGCAAAGTACTATCTTTGGGATGAACCATATCTCTTCAAGAGATGTGCAGACGGAGTAATCCGTAGATGTGTGCCTAAGGAAGAAGCGCAAAAGATTCTGTGGCACTGCCATGGATCACAGTATGGAGGACATTTTGGAAGTGAACGAACAGCCACAAGAGTCCTCCAATGCGGCTTCTACTGGCCTACTCTCTATAAAGATTCCCGAGCGTTTGTACTTAATTGTGACAGTTGCCAAAGATCTGGCAATCTGCCTCACAATTATGCCATGCCTCAACAAGGGATCTTGGAGATTGAGTTGTTTGATGTATGGGGCATTGACTTCATAGGACCTTTCCCACCATCATACTCAAACACTTATATTCTGGTGGCAGTGGATTATGTATCCAAATGGGTGGAGGCTATTGCAACACCCACTAATGACACTAAAACAGTGTTAAAATTCCTCCAGAAACACATCTTCAGCAGATTTGGTACCCCTAGAGTATTAATCAGTGATGGGGGCACTCATTTCTGCAATAAATAGCTTTACTCTGCTTTGGTTCGTTATGGAGTTAGCCACAGGGTGGCCACTCCATATCATCCACAGACTAATGGGCAAGCTGAAGTCTCAAATAGAGAACTCAAAAGAATCCTAGAACGGACTGTAATTAACCGTAGAAGGGATTGGGCAAGGAGCTTGGATGATGCTCTGTGGGCATACAGAACAGCATTCAAGACCCCTATAGGGACCTCTCCATACCAGCTTGTGTATGGAAAGGCATGTCACTTGCCAGTGGAACTGGAACACAAGGCCTACTGGGCAACCAGATTCCTAAACCTTGATGCCAAGTTAGCTGGAGAAAAACGATTGCTCCAGTTAAATGAGCTAGAGGAATTTAGACTCAATGCTTTCGAGAATGCAAAAATATACAAAGAGAAAGCGAAAAGATGGCATGATAAGAAATTGTCATCCAGAGTCTTTGAGCCGGGGCAGAAAGTTCTGCTATTTAATTCTAGGCTCAAATTATTCCCTGGGAAATTAAAATCCCGGTGGAGAGGTCCATATGTAATTACAAGTGTATCACCATATGGATACGTAGAGCTTCAGGATAATGACTCTAACAAAAAGTTCATTGTTAATGGACAGAGAATTAAACATTATCTTGAAAGTAACTTCGAGCAAGAATGCTCAAAACTGAGACTTGATTAGAGCTCAGTGGTAGTCCAGCTAAAGACAATAAAGAAGCGCTTGCTGGGAGGCAACCCAGCCACTTACAAAGTTTATTTACTAATTAAATAAATTTCCTTTTTTTACAGGTATGAGTCCAAGTATCTTCAAAGGGTAAAAATAGCAATTGATTGAATTCACAGAGTTACAGGGAAATTTGGAAGCTCACTGGCGTGAAAAAGCCAGTAAGAAATATTTTGGGCGTTGAACGCCCAAAAGAAGCACCCACTGGGCGTTCAACGCCAGTAAGGGTAGCCATCTGGGCGTTAAACGCCAGAAAGGAGCATCTTCTGGGCGTTGAACGCCAGAAAGAAGCACCTTCTGGGCGTTTAACGCCAGATTGACAGCGTCCTGGGCATTCAGAAAAACGCCCAGTGACAAAGGACTTCCTGGCGTTCAACGCCAGAAAGAAGCATCAGCTGGGCGTTGAACGCCCAGGAGAAGCAACAATTGGGCGTTAAACGCCCAAAACATGCACCAGTTGGGCGTTTAACGCCAGGATGGTGGGGAGGAGGTAAAATTCGTTTTTCTTCACAAATTTTCTAATTTTTATGTTTCAATTCATGATTTCTTGCATAAACATGTTTCAAAATATCATCCTTCAAATTCCAAAAATTTTAATCCTAATTTCTAAAAACCCTAATTTCTAAAATCCCTTTTTCAAAAATATCAAATGTATCTTAATTCATAAACACAAATCTTTTTCCAATCCAATTCTTTTTCAATTCTTTTTAATTTCTTCTCATATCTTTCTCAACTCATCTTATCTTTTTTTTCAAAACTGCCTCTCCTTCTATTCCTCTCCTTTCCTTTCTTTTGCTTGAGGACAAGCAAACCTCTAAGTTTGGTGTGATTTGCCAAGACTCACTGAGCTAAAACTCATTAAGATCATGGCACCTAAGGGAACAGGAAGAGCAAGGATGTGAACTTAAGGGAGCTGAAGCGTCAGAAATTAATTCTTGAAGGCACCCCACAGACTAGAGGAACATCCACTTCCCAAAACACAGGTCGTTGAGTTCTAATCTTTGCCTTAACTCTGTGATAACTGTTCTTATTAAAAATTTACCTTAGAAGTTATATATTAGTAGTAGTAATTAGTATCTCTACTTTGATTTTAATTCCAATTAAGTTATAATTTATTTTTCTCATCATCATTAAACATGAATAAAATAGTAGATTTTTAGAATAAAGAGGCAATATTTTTTCGAGTTCTTAATAAGAAAAATTCTAATTAATTATATGTGGTAGCAATACTTTTTGTCTTCTGAATGAATGCTTGAACAGTGCATATTTTTATATTGAATTTTATGAATGTTAAAATTGTTGGCTCCTGAAAGAATGATGAATAAGAGAAATGTTATTGATGATCTGAAAAATCATGAAAGTGATTCTTGAAGCAAGTAAAAGCAGTGAAAAAGCAAAAGCTTGTGAAAAAAAAAGAGGAATAAAATAGAAAGAAAAAGAAAAAGCAAGCAGAAAAAGCCAATAGCCCTTAAAACCAAAAGGCAGGGGTAAAAAGGATCCAAGGCTTTGAGCATCAATGGATAGGAGGGCCCAAGGAAATAAATCCAGGCCTAAGCGGCAAAATCAAGCTGTCCCTAACCATGTGCTTGTGGCATGCAGGTCCAAGTGAAAAGCTTGAGACTGAGTGGTTAAAGTCGTGATCCAAAGCAAAACGAGTGTGCTTAAGAACTCTGGACACCTCTAATTGGGGACTTTAGCAAAGCTGAGTCACAATCTGAAAAGGTTCACCCAATTATGTGTCTGTGGCATTTATGTATCCGGTGGTAATACTGGAAAACAAAGTGCTTAGGGCCACGGCCAAGACTCAATAAGTAGCTGTGTTCAAGAATCAACATACTAAACTAGGAGAGTCAATAACACTATCTGAATTCTGAGTTCCTATGGATGCCAACCATTCTGAATTTCAAAGGATAAAGTGAGATGCCAAAACTGTTCAGAAGCAAAAAGCTACTAGTCCCGCTCATCTAATTAGAATCTGAGCTTCACTTAAAACTCGGAGATATTATTGTTTCTTAATTTCTTTTCATCCTATTTTATTTATCTAGTTGCTTGAGGACAAGCAACAGTTTAACTTTGGTGTTGTGATGAGCGGATATTTTATACGCTTTTTGGGGGTAATTTCATGTAGATTTTAGCATGTTTTAATTAATTTTTAGTAGAATATTATTAGTTTTTAGGCAAAAATCATATTTCTGGACTTTACTATGAGTTTGTGTGTTTTTCTGTGATTTCAGGTATTTTCTGGCTGAAATTGAGGGAGCTGAGCAAAAATCTGAGTTAGGCTGAAAAAGGACTGCTGATGCTGTTGGATCCTGACCTCCCTGCACTCGAAATGGATTTTCTGGAGCTACAGGAGTCCAATTGGCGCTCTCTCAACGGTGTTGGAAAGTAGACATCCAGGGCTTTCCAGCAATATATAATAGTCTATACTTTGCGCGAAGATAGACGACGTAACTTGGCGTTGAACGCCAAGTACATGCTGCTGTCTGGAGTTAAACGCCAGAAAAACGTCATGATCCGGAGTTGAACGCCCAAAACACGTTATAACTTGGAGTTCAACTCCAAGAAAGGTCTCAGCTCGTGGATAACTCTAGTCCCAGCCCCAGCACACACCAAGTGGGCCCCAGAAGTGGATTTCTGCACCAATTATCTTAGTTTACTCATTTTCTGTAAACCTAGGTTACTAGCTTACTATTTAAACAACTTTTAGAGACTTATCCTGTACCTCATGACATTTTCAGATCTGAATTACATACTTTTTGACGGCATGAGTCTCTAAACTCCATTGTTGGGGGTGATGAGCTCTGCGGCGTCTCGATGATTTAATACAATTCCTTTGTTTTCCATTCAAACACGCTTGTTCTTATCTAAGATGTTTATTCGCGCTTAATTATGGAGAAGGTGATGATCCGTGACACTCATCACCTTCCTCAATCCATGAACATGTGCCTGACAACCACCTCTGTTCTACATTAGATTGAATGAGTATCTCTTAGATTCCTTAATCAGAATCTTCGTGGTATAAGCCGGATTGATGGCGGCATTCATGAGAATCCGGAAAGTCTAAACCTTGTCTGTGGTATTCCGAGTAGGATTCTGGGATTGAATGACTATGACGAGCTTCAAACTCCTGAAGGCTGGGCGTTAGTGACAGACGCAAAAGAATCAATGGATTCTATTCCAACCTGATTGAGAACCGACAGATGATTAGCCGTGCTGTGACAGAGCATAGGAATATTTTCACTGAGAGGATGGGAAGTAACCATTGACAACGGTGACACCCTACATAGAGCTTGCCATGGAAGGAACCTTGCGTGTGGAAAAGGATTTCAAGGAAGAGTTAAAGTTCAGAGGACAAAGCATCTCCAAAACTCCAGCATATTTCTCATTACTGCACAACAAGTAACGCTTTTATTCTCCATTATTAAAGTAATAATTATTTATTTTATACCCTTTTCTTTATTAAAATACGAGGCTAAAGAATCCTATTGGTATCCTGACTAAGACAAATAAAATAAACATAGCTTGCTTCAATCCAACAATCTCCGTGGGATTCGACCCTTACTCACGTAAGGTATTACTTGGACGACCCAGTGCACTTGCTGGTTAGTTGTGCGGATTACAAATTCGTGCACCAAGTTTTTGGCGTCGTTGCCGGGGATGGTTGAGTTTGAACAATTGAAGGCTTATTTTATTTCTTAGATTAGGAATAATTTATTCTTGTTGTTATAGAGTCATTAAATTTTGATAGGATAGTCTCTTTTCAAAAAAAAAATTTCTTTTCAAAAAAATATTATTTTTCTTAATTAATTGTTAATTTTTCGTGAGTTTAGTGTCTTATTCTAAGTTTGGTGTTAATTGCATATTTTATATTTTCTTTAAAATTTTCGTGTTAGTGTTCTTGGTTCTTCCTTGATCTTCAATTTGTTCTTGTTTATTTTCCTTGTTTGATCTTTAATTTTCCTTGTTCTGTGTCTTTTCTTGTTTTTCTTGTGCTTTTTCAAAACATTAGTTTTCAAAAATTTATTTTATCCATAAAAATAATACATCTTTAAAATCAACACTGAAGTTGCTGCCAATTGCCTGGAGCTTTAGTAGTTGTTCTTGATAATTGGGTATACCCTTTGGAACCTTTTTCAAAACAAATTTTTTTTTTCTTGGATTGAATCTTGTGCCAAACTCTAAGTTTGGTGTTTTCTTGTTAATTTCTCTTTAATTTTCGAAAATTTATCTTGTCTTTTTAAAAAATTTTAAGTTTGGTGTTCTTTCTTTTGTTCTTGGTGTTCTTGTGAATCTTCAAAGTGTTCTTGAATTTTTCTTGTGTCTTGATCTTAAGATTTTTAAGTTTGGTGTTCCTTGGTGTTTTCCCTCGAAAATTTTCGAAAATAAGGAGCATTAGATCTAAAAATTTTAAGTCTTGTGTCTTTTATGTGTTTTTCTCTTTCATCATAAAATTCAAAATTCAAAAATATATATATATATATATATATATATATATATATCTTTTCTAACCAATTTTAAAACTACATTTTCGAAATTTTTAATATAAAATTCAGATTTCAATTTCAAAATTTTTTTGAAAAAAAATTTTCATAAAATATTTTCAAAAATTTTTTTTATATATATTCCACTTTTATTTATTCCACTTCTATAAAATAAAAAAATCAACATATAAATTATCTCTTGTATTCCATCATGGAAGCAAGTAGGAATGAACAGTCCAAGAGGACTCTGGGGTCATATGCTAACCCCACTACTGCTTCATATGGGAGTAGTATCTGTATACCCTCCATTGGAGTTAGTAGCTTTGAGTTGAATCCTCAGCTCATTATCATGGTGCAGCAAAACTGTCAGTATTCTGGTCTTCCACATGAAGAACCTACAGAGTTTCTGGCACAATTTTTACAATTTGCTGACACAGTACATGATAAAGAAGTGGATCAGGATGTCTACAGATTATTACTGTTTCCATTTGCTGTAAAAGATCAAGCTAAGAGTGGTTAAATAACCAGCCTAAGAACAGTATAAAAACATGGAAACAGTTGTCAGAAAAATTCCTGAATCACTATTTCCCTCCAAAACGGATGACACAGCTAAGGCTAAGCATCCAAGGCTTCAAACAAGGAGATAATGAATCCCTTTATGATGCCTGGGAGAGATACAGAGAGATGCTAAGAAAATGTCCCTCTGAAATGTTTTCAGAGTGGGTGCAATTAGACATCTTCTACTATGGGCTTACAGAAAAAGCTCAGATTTCTCTAGACCACTCAGCTGGTGGATCTATACATATGAGAAAAACAATTGAAGAAGCTCAAGAGCTTATTGATACAGTTGCCAGAAATCAGCATCTGTACCTAAGCAGTGAATCTTCCATGAAAGAAGAAGCTAAAACAGTAACTGCAGAACTCAGTCCAGTGGATCAGGCTAATGAATTTAATCAGCAATTAGACTTTCTAACTCAGCAGCTAGCCGAATTCAAGGAAATATTACAGGAAACAAGAATGGCTAACAGGAATATGGAAGTGCAATTAAAGCAGACAGAAAAGCAATTGTCAAAACAAATAGCAGAAGAATGTCAAGCAGTTCAATTAAGAAGTGGGAAAACATTAAATACCTCACTTCAAAGCAGCAGGAAACCAAGAAATGAACAAATGGTTACTCAAAATCCCTCTGAGGACAGTCAGAGCCCAGAGAGGAATAATGCTGGCGCTGAACGCCCAGCCTATGCTCATTCCTGGCGTTCAACGCCAGAAACAAGCATGAATCTGGCGTTGAACGCCCAAAGGGAACATGGTTCTGGCGTTCAAACGCCAGTAACAAACAAGGAGGTGGCGCCTAACGCCACTCCAGCTTCCACCCCTGGCATCCAAATGCCAGTAGGGGATCAGTCACATACAAGTGCTGATGACAACCCTTCTAAAAAGGCATCCCAACCCACTTCTGTAGGTAATAAACCTGCAGCAACTAAGGTTGAGGAATACAAAGCCAAAATGCCTTATCCTCAAAAACTCCGCCAAGCGGAACAGGATAAGCAATTTGCCCGCTTTGCAGACTATCTCATGACTCTTGAAATAAAGATCCCGTTTGCAGAAGCACTTGAGCAAATAACCTCTTATGCTAGGTTCATGAAAGAGATCTTAAGTCATAAGAAGGATTGGAGGGAAACTGAAAAAGTTTACCTCACTGAAGAATGCAGTGCAGTCATTCTGAAAAGCTTACCTGAGAAGCTTAAAGATCCTGGGAGCTTTATGATACCCTGCACATTAGAAGGTACTTGTACCAAGCAAGCTTTATGTGATCTTGGGGCAAGTATCAACCTAATACCTGCATCTACTATCAGAAAGCTTGGTTTGACTGAAGAAATCAAACCAACCAGGATATGTCTTCAACTTGCTGATGGCTCCATTAAATACCCATCAGGCGTGATTGAAGACATGATTGTCAAGGTTGGGCCATTTGCCTTTCCTACTGACTTTGTGGTGCTGGAAATGGAGGAGCACAAGAGTGCAACTCTCATTCTAGGAAGACCTTTCCTAGCAACTGGCCGAACCCTCATTGACGTCCAAAAAGGGGAAGTAACCTTGAGAGTCAATGAGGAGGAGTTCAAGTTGAATGTTGTCAAAGCCATGCAACATCCAGACACCCCAAATGACTGCATGAGTGTTGATATTATTGACTCTCTGGTAAGAGAGGTCAATATGGCTGAGAGTCTCGAATCAGAGCTAGAGGACATCTTTAAAGATGTTCAGCCTGACCTGGAGGAATCAGAAAGAATAGTAGAACCTCTGAAAATCCCTCAGGAAGAGGAGAAACCTCCTAAACCCGAGCTCAAACCATTACCACCATCCCTAAAATATGCATTCCTGGGAGAAGGTGATACCTTTCCTGTAATCATAAGCTCTACCTTAGAGCCACAGGAAGAGGAAGCACTAATTCAAGTGCTAAGGACACACAAGACAGCTCTTGGGTGGTCCATCAGTGATCTCAAGGGCATTAGCCCAGCCAGATGCATGCACAAGATCCTATTGGAAGGTGACGCCAAGCCAGTGGTTCAACCACAAAGGCGGTTGAACCCAGCCATGAAGGAAGTTGTGCAGAAGGAGGTCACTAAATTACTAGAGGCTGGGATTATTTATCCTATTTCTGACAGCCCCTGGGTGAGCCCTGTCCAAGTCGTCCCTAAGAAGGGAGGCATGATAGTGGTTCATAATGAAAAAAATGAACTGGTTCCTACAAGAACAGTTACAGGGTGGCGTATGTGTATTGATTATAGAAGGCTCAATACAGCCACCAGAAAGGATCATTTTCCTTTACCATTCATAGACCAAATGCTAGAAAGACTAGCAGGTCATGAATACTACTGCTTCCTGGATGGATATTCAGGTTATAATCAAATTGCAGTAGATCCCAGGATCAAGAGAAAACGGCATTCGCATGTCCATCTGGAGTATTTGCATACAGAAGGATGCCATTTGGCCTGTGCAATGCACCTGCAACCTTTCAGAGGTGCATGCTCTCAATTTTCTCTGATATGGTGGAAAAATTCCTGGAAGTCTTCATGGATGACTTCTTAGTATTTGGAGACTCATTCAGCTCCTGCCTTAACCATTTAGCACTTGTTCTGAAAAGATGCCAAGAGACTAACCTGGTTTTAAACTGGGAAAAATGTCACTTTATGGTGACTGAAGGAATTGTCCTTGGGCACAAAATTTCGAACAAGGGAATAGAGGTGGATCAAGCTAAGGTAGAAGTAATTGAAAAATTACCACCACCTGCCGATGTTAAGGCAATCAGAAGCTTTCTGGGGCATGCAGGATTCTATAGGAGGTTTATAAAGGATTTTTCAAAAATCGCCAAACCTCTGAGCAACCTGCTAGCTGCTGACACGCCATTTATATTTGATAAAGAGTGTTTGCAGGCATTTGAGACTCTGAAAGCTAAATTGGTCACAGCACCAATCATCTCTGCACCAGACTGGACATTACCATTTGAATTGATGTGTGATGCCAGTGACCATGCCATTGGTGCAGTGTTGGGACAAAGGCATGACAAGCTCCTACACGTCATTTACTATGCCAGCCGTGTTTTAAATGACGCACAGAAGAATTACACAACCACAGAAAAAGAGCTACTTGCAGTGGTTTATGCCATTGACAAATTCAGATCCTATTTAGTAGGATCAAAAGTGATTGTGTATACTGATCATGCTGCTCTTAAATATCTACTCACAAAGCAGGATTCAAAGCCCAGACTTATAAGATGGGTGTTGCTTCTGCAAGAGTTTGATATAGAAATAAGAGACAGAAAAGGGACAGAGAATCAAGTAGCAGACCACCTATCCCGAATAGAACCAGTAGAAGGGGCGTCCCTCCCTCTCACTGAGATCTCTGAAACCTTTCCGGATGAGCAACTCTTTGCCATCTAGGAAGTGCCGTGGTTTGCAGACATTGCAAACTACAAGGCAGTGAGATTCATACCCAAAGAGTACAGTAGGCTGCAATCAAAGAAATTGATCACAGATGCAAAGTACTATCTTTGGGATGAACCATATCTCTTCAAGAGATGTGCAGACGGAGTAATCCGTAGATGTGTGCCTAAGGAAGAAGCGCAAAAGATTCTGTGGCACTGCCATGGATCACAGTATGGAGGACATTTTGGAAGTGAACGAACAGCCACAAGAGTCCTCCAATGCGGCTTCTACTGGCCTACTCTCTATAAAGATTCCCGAGCGTTTGTACTTAATTGTGACAGTTGCCAAAGATCTGGCAATCTGCCTCACAATTATGCCATGCCTCAACAAGGGATCTTGGAGATTGAGTTGTTTGATGTATGGGGCATTGACTTCATAGGACCTTTCCCACCATCATACTCAAACACTTATATTCTGGTGGCAGTGGATTATGTATCCAAATGGGTGGAGGCTATTGCAACACCCACTAATGACACTAAAACAGTGTTAAAATTCCTCCAGAAACACATCTTCAGCAGATTTGGTACCCCTAGAGTATTAATCAGTGATGGGGGCACTCATTTCTGCAATAAATAGCTTTACTCTGCTTTGGTTCGTTATGGAGTTAGCCACAGGGTGGCCACTCCATATCATCCACAGACTAATGGGCAAGCTGAAGTCTCAAATAGAGAACTCAAAAGAATCCTAGAACGGACTGTAATTAACCGTAGAAGGGATTGGGCAAGGAGCTTGGATGATGCTCTGTGGGCATACAGAACAGCATTCAAGACCCCTATAGGGACCTCTCCATACCAGCTTGTGTATGGAAAGGCATGTCACTTGCCAGTGGAACTGGAACACAAGGCCTACTGGGCAACCAGATTCCTAAACCTTGATGCCAAGTTAGCTGGAGAAAAACGATTGCTCCAGTTAAATGAGCTAGAGGAATTTAGACTCAATGCTTTCGAGAATGCAAAAATATACAAAGAGAAAGCGAAAAGATGGCATGATAAGAAATTGTCATCCAGAGTCTTTGAGCCGGGGCAGAAAGTTCTGCTATTTAATTCTAGGCTCAAATTATTCCCTGGGAAATTAAAATCCCGGTGGAGAGGTCCATATGTAATTACAAGTGTATCACCATATGGATACGTAGAGCTTCAGGATAATGACTCTAACAAAAAGTTCATTGTTAATGGACAGAGAATTAAACATTATCTTGAAAGTAACTTCGAGCAAGAATGCTCAAAACTGAGACTTGATTAGAGCTCAGTGGTAGTCCAGCTAAAGACAATAAAGAAGCGCTTGCTGGGAGGCAACCCAGCCATTTACAAAGTTTATTTACTAATTAAATAAATTTCCTTTTTTTACAGGTATGAGTCCAAGTATCTTCAAAGGGTAAAAATAGCAATTGATTGAATTCACAGAGTTACAGGGAAATTTGGAAGCTCACTGGCGTGAAAAAGCCAGTAAGAAATATTTTGGGCGTTGAACGCCCAAAAGAAGCACCCACTGGGCGTTCAACGCCAGTAAGGGTAGCCATCTGGGCGTTAAACGCCAGAAAGGAGCATCTTCTGGGCGTTGAACGCCAGAAAGAAGCACCTTCTGGGCGTTTAACGCCAGATTGACAGCGTCCTGGGCATTCAGAAAAACGCCCAGTGACAAAGGACTTCCTGGCGTTCAACGCCAGAAAGAAGCATCAGCTGGGCGTTGAACGCCCAGGAGAAGCAACAATTGGGCGTTAAACGCCCAAAACATGCACCAGTTGGGCGTTTAACGCCAGGATGGTGGGGAGGAGGTAAAATTCGTTTTTCTTCACAAATTTTCTAATTTTTATGTTTCAATTCATGATTTCTTGCATAAACATGTTTCAAAATATCATCCTTCAAATTCCAAAAATTTTAATCCTAATTTCTAAAAACCCTAATTTCTAAAATCCCTTTTTCAAAAATATCAAATGTATCTTAATTCATAAACACAAATCTTTTTCCAATCCAATTCTTTTTCAATTCTTTTTAATTTCTTCTCATATCTTTCTCAACTCATCTTATCTTTTTTTTCAAAACTGCCTCTCCTTCTATTCCTCTCCTTTCCTTTCTTTTGCTTGAGGACAAGCAAACCTCTAAGTTTGGTGTGATTTGCCAAGACTCACTGAGCTAAAACTCATTAAGATCATGGCACCTAAGGGAACAGGAAGAGCAAGGATGTGAACTTAAGGGAGCTGAAGCGTCAGAAATTAATTCTTGAAGGCACCCCACAGACTAGAGGAACATCCACTTCCCAAAACACAGGTCGTTGAGTTCTAATCTTTGCCTTAACTCTGTGATAACTGTTCTTATTAAAAATTTACCTTAGAAGTTATATATTAGTAGTAGTAATTAGTATCTCTACTTTGATTTTAATTCCAATTAAGTTATAATTTATTTTTCTCATCATCATTAAACATGAATAAAATAGTAGATTTTTAGAATAAAGAGGCAATATTTTTTCGAGTTCTTAATAAGAAAAATTCTAATTAATTATATGTGTGGCAATACTTTTTGTCTTCTGAATGAATGCTTGAACAGTGCATATTTTTGATATTGAATTTTATGAATGTTAAAATTGTTGGCTCCTGAAAGAATGATGAATAAGAGAAATGTTATTGATGATCTGAAAAATCATGAAAGTGATTCTTGAAGCAAGTAAAAGCAGTGAAAAAGCAAAAGCTTGTGAAAAAAAAAGAGGAATAAAATAGAAAGAAAAAGAAAAAGCAAGCAGAAAAAGCCAATAGCCCTTAAAACCAAAAGGCAGGGGTAAAAAGGATCCAAGGCTTTGAGCATCAATGGATAGGAGGGCCCAAGGAAATAAATCCAGGCCTAAGCGGCAAAATCAAGCTGTCCCTAACCATGTGCTTGTGGCATGCAGGTCCAAGTGAAAAGCTTGAGACTGAGTGGTTAAAGTCGTGATCCAAAGCAAAACGAGTGTGCTTAAGAACTCTGGACACCTCTAATTGGGGACTTTAGCAAAGCTGAGTCACAATCTGAAAAGGTTCACCCAATTATGTGTCTGTGGCATTTATGTATCCGGTGGTAATACTGGAAAACAAAGTGCTTAGGGCCACGGCCAAGACTCAATAAGTAGCTGTGTTCAAGAATCAACATACTAAACTAGGAGAGTCAATAACACTATCTGAATTCTGAGTTCCTATGGATGCCAACCATTCTGAATTTCAAAGGATAAAGTGAGATGCCAAAACTGTTCAGAAGCAAAAAGCTACTAGTCCCGCTCATCTAATTAGAATCTGAGCTTCACTTAAAACTCGGAGATATTATTGTTTCTTAATTTCTTTTCATCCTATTTTATTTATCTAGTTGCTTGAGGACAAGCAACAGTTTAACTTTGGTGTTGTGATGAGCGGATATTTTATACGCTTTTTGGGGGTAATTTCATGTAGATTTTAGCATGTTTTAATTAATTTTTAGTAGAATATTATTAGTTTTTAGGCAAAAATCATATTTCTGGACTTTACTATGAGTTTGTGTGTTTTTCTGTGATTTCAGGTATTTTCTGGCTGAAATTGAGGGAGCTGAGCAAAAATCTGAGTTAGGCTGAAAAAGGACTGCTGATGCTGTTGGATCCTGACCTCCCTTCACTCGAAATGGATTTTCTGGAGCTACAGGAGTCCAATTGGCGCGCTCTCAACGGTGTTGGAAAGTAGACATCCAGGGCTTTCCAGCAATATATAATAGTCTATACTTTGCGCGAAGATAGACGACGTAACTTGGCGTTGAACGCCAAGTACATGCTGCTGTCTGGAGTTAAACGCCAGAAAAACGTCATGATCCGGAGTTGAACGCCCAAAACACGTTATAACTTGGAGTTCAACTCCAAGAAAGGTCTCAGCTCGTGGATAACTCTAGTCCCAGCCCCAGCACACACCAAGTGGGCCCCAGAAGTGGATTTCTGCACCAATTATCTTAGTTTACTCATTTTCTGTAAACCTAGGTTACTAGCTTACTATTTAAACAACTTTTAGAGACTTATCCTGTACCTCATGACATTTTCAGATCTGAATTACATACTTTTTGACGGCATGAGTCTCTAAACTCCATTGTTGGGGGTGATGAGCTCTGCGGCGTCTCGATGATTTAATACAATTCCTTTGTTTTCCATTCAAACACGCTTGTTCTTATCTAAGATGTTTATTCGCGCTTAATTATGGAGAAGGTGATGATCCGTGACACTCATCACCTTCCTCAATCCATGAACATGTGCCTGACAACCACCTCTGTTCTACATTAGATTGAATGAGTATCTCTTAGATTCCTTAATCAGAATCTTCGTGGTATAAGCCGGATTGATGGCGGCATTCATGAGAATCCGGAAAGTCTAAACCTTGTCTGTGGTATTCCGAGTAGGATTCTGGGATTGAATGACTATGACGAGCTTCAAACTCCTGAAGGCTGGGCGTTAGTGACAGACGCAAAAGAATCAATGGATTCTATTCCAACCTGATTGAGAACCGACAGATGATTAGCCGTGCTGTGACAGAGCATAGGAATATTTTCACTGAGAGGATGGGAAGTAACCATTGACAACGGTGACACCCTACATAGAGCTTGCCATGGAAGGAACCTTGCGTGTGGAAAAGGATTTCAAGGAAGAGTTAAAGTTCAGAGGACAAAGCATCTCCAAAACTCCAGCATATTTCTCATTACTGCACAACAAGTAACGCTTTTATTCTCCATTATTAAAGTAATAATTATTTATTTTATACCCTTTTCTTTATTAAAATACGAGGCTAAAGAATCCTATTGGTATCCTGACTAAGACAAATAAAATAAACATAGCTTGCTTCAATCCAACAATCTCCGTGGGATTCGACCCTTACTCACGTAAGGTATTACTTGGACGACCCAGTGCACTTGCTGGTTAGTTGTGCGGATTACAAATTCGTGCACCAAGTTTTTGGCGTCGTTGCCGGGGATGGTTGAGTTTGAACAATTGAAGGCTTATTTTATTTCTTAGATTAGGAATAATTTATTCTTGTTGTTATAGAGTCATTAAATTTTGATAGGATAGTCTCTTTTCAAAAAAAAATTTCTTTTCAAAAAAATATTATTTTTCTTAATTAATTGTTAATTTTTCGTGAGTTTAGTGTCTTATTCTAAGTTTGGTGTTAATTGCATATTTTATATTTTCTTTAAAATTTTCGTGTTAGTGTTCTTGGTTCTTCCTTGATCTTCAATTTGTTCTTGTTTATTTTCCTTGTTTGATCTTTAATTTTCCTTGTTCTGTGTCTTTTCTTGTTTTTCTTGTGCTTTTTCAAAACATTAGTTTTCAAAAATTTATTTTATCCATAAAAATAATACATCTTTAAAATCAACACTGAAGTTGCTGCCAATTGCCTGGAGCTTTATCACAACTTCGCACAACTAACCAGCAAGTGCACTGGGTCGTCCAAGTAATAAACCTTACGCGAGTAAGGGTCGATCCCATGGAGATTGTTGGTATGAAGCAAGCTATGGTCAACTTGTAAATCTCAGTCAGGCGGATTCAAATGGTTATGGAAGATTAATGATTAAAAAATAAATAAAACATAAAATAAAGATAGAGATACTTATGCAATTCATTGGTGAGAATTTCAGATAAGCGTATGGAGATGCTTTGTCCCTTCCGTCTCTCTGCTTTCCTACTGTCTTCATCCAATCCTTCTTACTCCTTTCCATGGCAAGCTATATGTTAGGCATCACCGTTGTCAATGGCTACAATCCCGTCCTCTCAGTGAAAATGTTCAACACGCTCTGTCACAGCACGGCTAATCATCTGTCGATTCTCAATCAGGTTGGAATAGAATCCAGTGATTTTTTTGCGTCTGTCACTAACGCCCAGCCTTCAGGAGTTTGAAGCTCATCACAGTCATTCAATCCTTGAATCCTACTCAGAATACCACAGACAAGGTTTAGACCTTCCGGATTCTCTTAAATGCCGCCATCAATTCTAGCTTATACCACGAAGATTCCGATTAAGGGATCCAAGAGATATCCACTCAATCTAAGGTAGAATGGAGGTGGTTGTCAGGCACACGTTCATAGGTGAGAATGATTATGAGTGTCACGGATCATCACATTCTCAAGTTGAGGAACACGTGATATCTTAGAACAAGAATAAGCCGAATTGAATATAAGAACAATAGTAATTGCATTAATACTCGAGGTACAGCAGAGCTCCACACCTTAATCTATGGTGTGTAGAAACTCCACCGTTGAAAATACATAAGAACAAGGTCTAGGCATGGCCGAATGGCCAGCCCCCCAATGATCTAAGAACTAGACATCCAAAGATGATCAAAAGATCTAAAGTGATCAAAATATCTCAAGTGATCCAAAGATTCTCAATGCAATAGCAAAAGGTCCTATTTGTAGAGAACTAGTAGCTTAGGGTTTACAAAGATGAGTAAATGATATAAAAATCCACTTTCGGGCCCACTTGGTGTGTGCTTGGGCTGAGCATTGAAGCTTTTATGTGTAGAGACTTTTCTTGGAGTTAAACGCCAACTTTTGTGCCAGTTTGGGCGTTTAACTCCCATTCTTGTGCCAGTTCCAGCGTTAAACGCCAGAATTCTTGTGCTGACTTGGAACGCCTGTTTGGAAAGCCCAGGATGTCTACTTTCCAACACTATTAAGAGCACGCCAATTGGGCTTCTGTAGCTCCAGAAAATCCACTTTGAGTGCAGAGAGGTCAGAATCCAACAGCATTTGCAGTCCTTTTCAGCCTCTGAATCAGATTTTTGCTCAGATCCCTCAATTTCAGCCAGAAAATACCTAAAATCACAGAAAAACACACAAACTCATAGTAAAGTCCATAAAAGTGAATTTTAACTAAAAACTAATAAAAATATAATAAAAACTAACTAAAACATACTAAAAACATACTAAAAACAATGCCAAAAAGCGTATAAATTATCCGTTCATCACTCATCCTCTATACCCTCTCTGTTTTTCTTTCTTTCTTTGTTATTATCTACAATTCTGCTCACTAACCCACTAACTGTTTGATAATTTGCATCACTCACACTAACAATCACTCTAACAAGAATAACCTCTTCATTTTATCTCTTGCTGCTTGTTTTGTTAGTTGTATGACAAGGAGAAGAGAGGGAACCTCAACTTCCTTTGATTCAAAACCTAAGAGAACCTTCTAGAGATTAAGGAGGGAAGCAAGAGGGAAAGGAGTTGTTGGTGCTGAGGAAAAGGAAGAGTACTTTGAACCCAACAACGCAATTTAATGCTATTTTATTTCCATGCACACCAAGTGTTTGATAAATTGCTTGGCTTAGTTTCTACTTAGTTTTTCTTCACTCTTGGCTTGAAATTGTTGGTTTTGGTGATCCTTGAGTTATCGATGTCCATTCTTGTTTGATACATTAGAGTAGTTAGTTGATTTGGTCTCCCTTGACTCTATGTGACCCATTAGTGTTGACATAGGACTTAGGGATTGAAATCAACTATGCCTACTTGACTTATCTTCGATGTAAGGTTGACTAAGTAGGATTAACTCTTCATAATCATCATGTGTTTATAATCAATGGCTAGGATAGGTAACTGGTGCACGAATTTGCAATCCGTACAACTAACCAGCAAGTGCACTGGGTCGTCCAAGTAATACCTTACGTGAGTAAGGGTCTATCCCACAGAGATTATTGGTTTGAAGCAAGCTATGTTTATTTTATTAATCTTAGTCAGGATGCCAATAAGAATTATCAGTTGGAATTATTAGAAAAATAAAAGAGTGTGAAATAATTACTTGTTATGCAGTAATGGAGAATATGTTGGAGTCTTGGAGATGCTTTGTCTGATTTATTCCTGTAATGTAATATTCCATCCATGGAAAAGTGCAAAGTTCCCTCCATGGCAAGTTGTATGTAGGGTGTCACTCTTGTCAATGGCTACTTCCCATCCTCTCAGTGAAAATGGTCCAAATGCTCTGTCACAGCACGGCTAATCATCTGTCGATCCTCAATCAGGTTGGAATAGAATCCAATGATTCTTTTGTGTCTGTCACTGACGCCCAGCCTTCAGGAGTTTGAAGCTCGTCACAGTCATTTAATCCCGGAATCCTACTCGGAATACCACGGACAAGGTTTAGACTTTCCGGATTCTCATGAATGCCGCCATCAATCTAGCTTATACCACGAAGATTCTGATTAAAGAATCTAAGAGAAGCTCATTCAATCTGATGTAGAACGGAGGTGGTTGTCAGACACACGTTCATGGATTGAGGAAGGTGATGAGTGTCACGGATCATCACCTTTTTCATAATTAAGCGCGAATGAATATCTTAGATAGGAACACACACGTTTGAATGGAGAAATAGAAACAATTGCATTAATTCATCGAGACGCTGCAGAGCTCCTCACCCCCAACAATGGAGTTTAGAGAATCATGCCGTCAAAGTGTATAAAATTCAGATCTAAAAATGTCATGAGAGATGCAAAGTAAATCTCTAAAAGTTGTTTAAATAGTAAACTAGTAACCTAGGTTTACAGAAAATGAGTAAACTATGATAGATAGTGCAGAAATCCACTTCTGGGGCCCACTTGGTGTGTGCTGGGGCTGAGGCTTAAGCTTCTCACGTGCCTGGGGCTGTTTTGGGCGTTCAACGCCAGGTTGTAACCTGTTTCTGGCGTTGAACTCCAGCTTGTAACCTGTTTCTGGCGCGGACGCCAGACAGCAGCATGATACTGGCGTTGAACGCCAGTTTACGTCATCTATCTTTGCGCAAAGTATGGACTATTATATATTGCTGGAAAGCTCTGAATGTCTACCTTCCAACGCCGTTGAGAGGGCGCCAATTGGACTCCTGTAGCTCTAGAAAATTCATTTCAAGTGCAGGGAGGTCAGAATCCAGCAGCATCAGCAGTCCTTTTTCAGCCCAACTCAGATTTTTGCTCAGCTCCCTCAATTTCAGCCAGAAAATACCTGAAATCACAGAAAAACACACAAACTCATAGTAAAGTCCAGAAATATGATTTTTTCCTAAAAACTAATAATATTCTACTAAAAACTAATTAAAACATGCTAAAATCTACATGAAATTACCCCCAAAAAGCGTATAAAATATCCGCTCATCACAACACAACACTTAAACTGTTGCTTGTCCTCAAGCAACTAGATGAATAAAAGAGGATAAAAAGAAATCAAGAAGCAATAATATCTCAGAGTTTTAAGTGAAGCTCAGATTCTAATTAGATGAGCGGGGCTAGTAACTTTTTGCTTCCAAATAGTTTTGGCATCTCACTTTATCCTTTGAAATTCAGAATGATTGGCATCCATAGGAACTCAGAATTCAGATAGTATTATTGATTCTCCTAGTTAAGTATGTTGATTCTTGAACACAGCTACTTTTATGAGTCTTGGCCATGGCCCTAAGCACTTTGTTTTCCAGTATTACCACCGGATATATAAATACCACAGACACATGACTGGGTGAACCTTTTCAGATTGTGACTCAGCTTTGCTAAAGTCCCCAGTTAGAGGTGTCCAGAGTTCTTAAGCACACTCTTTTTGCTTTGGGTCACGACTTTAACCACTCAGTCTCAAGCTTTTCACTTGGACCTGCATGCCACAAGCACATGGTTAGGGACAGCTTGAATTAGCCGCTTAGGCCTGGATTTTATTTCCTTGGGCCCTCCTATCCATTGATGCTCAAAGCCTTGGATCCTTTTTTCCCTTGCCTTTTGGTTTTAAGGGCTATTGGCTTTTTCTGCTTGCTTTTCTTTTCCTTTCTATTTTTTTTGTCACTCTTCTTTTTTTTTCTTTCAAGCTTTTACTTTTTCACTGCTTTTTCTAGCTTCAAGAATCAATCTCATGATTTTTCAGATTGTCAATAACATTTCTCTTTGTTCATCATTCTTTCAAGAGCCAACGATTTTAACATTCATACACAACAAGATCAAAAATATGCACTATTCAAGCATTCATTCAGAAAACAAAAAGTATTGTCACCACATCAATACAATTAAACTAAATTCAAGGATGAATTCGAAGCTCGTATACTTCTTGTTCTTTTGAATTAAAAACATTTTTCATTTAAGAGAGGTGAAGGATTCATGGAATTATTCATAGCCTTAAGACATAGTTACTAAATACTAATGATCATGTAATAAAGACACAAACATAGATAAACATATAACATAAGAAAAACAAAAAGTAGAAAAAAATTTAAGAACAAGGAATAAGTCCACCTTAGTGAGGGTGGCGCCTTCTTGAAGGACCATTGATGTCCTTGAGCTCTTCTATGTCTCTTCCTTGTCTTTGTTGCTCTTCCCTAGTGATTTTGGTGCTCCTAATAATTATGTGGAGGAAAATGTATCCCCTGAGGTATCTCAGGGATTTATTGATGAGGGAATTCCTCATGTTCTCTTGAAGTGCAGTCAAATGCTCTTCTATTGAGCTATGGACCCTTGAGATGAATCTCTCCATCTCCCATGACTTGGAGGTGGAAGTTTTTTGTCTTCCCTTTTCTCCTTTTTCTCTTTTTTTTTTGAGGTTTCTCTGAATTGTTGATTTTTAGTTTCTCTTGACTTCCTCTTCAGAGTCCTTTCAGGTTCAGGATCTGCTTTAATAAGAATGTTCTTATCCTTGCTCCTACTCATATGAAAAAGAAGGGAACAAAAAATAATAATAGGGATCCTCTTTGTCCAGATATAGAGGTTTCTTTATGTGAGTAGAAAAGAAGAAGAATAGGAAGGAGAAGAGGAAAATTTGAACTCAAAGAGAGGGAGGTTCGAATTTTAGGATGAAGATAAGTGTTAGTAAATAAATAAAATAAATAGAAGGAGGTGAGGGGGATAGAAATTTGAAAAATAAATTTTGAAAAAGGGATAGTAATTTTCGAAAATTAAAATAAAATAAAATTAAAATTAAAATTTGAAATAATTAGTTAATTAGAAGAATTTTGAAAAAGAGGAAGGTAATTTTCGAAAATTAGAGAGAGAAAATTAGTTAGGTGGTTTTGAAAAAGATAAAAGATAAAACAAACAAATAAATCAATTAGTTAGTTGAAAAAGATTTGAAAATTAATTTTGAAAAGATAAGAAGTTAGAAAGATTTTTGAAATTAAAGTTTGAAAAAGATATGATATGAAAAGATATGATTAAAAAGATATGACTTTAAAAAGATATGATTTTGAAAAGATAAGATTAAAAAGATATTTTTGAAAAGATATGATTTTAAAAGATATGGTTTTAAAAAGATATGATTGAAATTAGTTTTGAAAAAGATTTGAATTTTAAAATCACAATTGATGACTTGACTCACAAGAAATCACAAGATATGATTCTAGAACTTAAAGTTTGAATCTTTCTTAACAAGAAAGTAACAAACTTGAAATTTTTGAATCAAAACATTAATTGATGATGTGATTTTCGAAAATATGATATAAAAATAAGAAAAAAAATTTGAAAATATTTTGAAAAAGATTTTTGACATTTTCAAAAATAATAAAAAATGGAAAAGATATGATTTTTGAAAAAGATTTTAAAAAGATAAGAATTTTTAAAAGATAAGATATTTTTTTATTTTTGAAATTTTTTTATGAGAGAGAAAAACACTAAAAATACTTAATGCATGAAAATTTTGGATCAAAACACATGATGCATGCAAAAACACTATGAATGTCAAGATGAACACTAAGAACACTTTGAAGATCATGATGAACATCAAGAACATATTTTTGAAAAATTTTCAATGTAAAGAAAACATGCAAGACACCAAACTTAGAAATCTTTAATGCTTGGACAATATAAATGCAAGAATGCACATGAAAAACAACACAAGACACAAAACAAGAAAACATTAAGATCAAACAAGAAGACTTACCAAGAACAACTTGAAGATCATGAAGAACACTATGAATGCATGAATTTTTGAAAAATGCATAATAATTTTTAAAACATGCAATTGACACCAAACTTAAAAATTGACTCAAGACTCAACCAAGAAACACAAAATATTTTTTGTTTTTATGATTTTATGAATTTTTTTGTATTTTTATTAATTTTTTTGAAAATATATAGGGAAAATAAAATAAGAAATTCTAAATTTTTAATGAGAATTCCAGTGTTCATCAAATGTCAGTCTAAAGCTTCAGTCTAGGAATTATACATGGCTTACTAGCTAGCCAAGCTTTTGTAAAAGCTCCGGTCCAAAACACTAGACATGGCCAATGGCCAGCCAAGCTTTAAGTGACAAATCAAGCATACAGCAGCAGATGGATTAGTAACAGCTAGCTTGCTCTTGTGATGATGGGTTGAAGCCTCGATCCAAAAGATTAGACATGGCTTTACAGCCAGCCAGATTTCAACATATCATCATGAAACTCTAGAATTCATTCTTAAAAATTCTGAAGAACAGGATAAAATATTTATTATTTTTTTTGAAAATTTTAATAATAAAAACAAAAAGCTTAAAATTAAAATAAAATTACCTAATCTGAGCAACAAGATGAACCCTCAATTGTCCATACTTGAACAATCCCCGGCAACGGCGCCAAAAACTTGGTGCACGAAATTGTGATCATTAACAATGGCTCCAATGACTTGGTAGCTCTCACACGTGAATCACACTTTGTCACAACTCCGCACAACTAACCAGCAAGTGCACTGGGTCGTCCAAGTAATACCTTATGTGAGTAAGGGTCGATCCCACGGAGATTGTTGGTATGAAGCAAGCTATGGTCATCTTGTAAATCTCAGTTAGGCAGATAATAAAAGGTTATGGAGTTTTTGAATAATAATAATAAATAAATAGAAAATAAAGATAGAAATACTTATGTAAATCATTGGTGAGAATTTCAGACAAGTGTATAGATGTGCTTGTCCCTGTTGAATCTCTGCTTTCCTACTGCTTTCATCCAATCCTTCTTAATCCTTTCTATGGCAAGCTGTATGTAGGGCATCACCGTTGTCAATGGCTACATCCCATCCTCTCAGTGAAAATGGTCCAAATGCTCTGGCACAGCATGGCTAATCATCTGTTGGTTCTCGATCATGTTGGAATAGAATCCCTTGATTCATTTGCGTTTGTCATCACGCCCAGCAATCGCGAGTTTGAAGCTCGTCACAGTCATTCAATCCCGCAATCAATTCTAGCTTATACCACGAAGATTCTGATTAAGGAATCCAAGAGATATGCGCCCGGTCTAAGGTAGAACGGAAGTGATTGTCAGTCACGCGCGTTCATAGGTGAGAATGATGATTGAGTGTCATGGACCACCACATTCATCAAGTTGAAGTGCAACGAATATCTTAGAACAAGAATAAGTCGAATTGAATAAAAAATAGAAGTACTTGCATTAAAACTCGAGGTACAGCAGAGCTCCACACCCTTAATCTATGGTGTGTAGAAACTCCACCGTTGAAAATACATAAGTGATGAAGGTCCAGGCATGGCCGAGAGGCCAGTCCCCAAAATGTGATCACAGGATCAAAAATACAATCCAGGATCCAGGATGAAAATATAATAGTAAAAAGTCCTATTTATACTAGACTAGCTACTAGGGTTTACAGAAGTAAGTAATTGATGCAGAAATCCACTTCCAGGGCCCACTTGGTGTGTGCTTGGGCTGAGCTTGAACTTTACACGAGCTAAGGCTTCTATTGGAGTTGAACACCTAGTTGTAACGTGTTTTTGGCGTTCAACTCTGGTTCCTGACGTGTTTCTGGGGTTTGACTCCAGAATGCAGCATGGAACTAGCGTTGAGCGCCAGTTTACGTCATCAATTCCCGAATAAAGTATGAACTATTATATATTTCTGGAAAGTTCCGGATGTCTACTTTCCAACGCCTTTAAGAGTGTGCCATTTGGAGTTTTATAGCTCCAGAAAATCCATTTCGAGTGCAAGGAGGTCAGATTCCAACAGCATCAGCAGTCCTTTGTCAGCCTTTTATCAGAGTTTTGCTCAGGTCCCTCAATTTCAGCCAGAAAATACCTGAAATCACAGAAAAACACACAAACTCATAGTAAAGTCCAGAAATGTGAATTTAGCATAAAAACTAATGAAAACATCCCTAAAAGTAGCTTGAACCTATTAAAAACTACCTAAAAACAATGCCAAAAAGCGTATAAATTATCCGCTCATCAGCAATCTTAGGTGATTGAATTCCAATTCCTTGGCAATTCAATCTTATTAAGCTTGAACAATTGCCTAATTCCTTGATCTAATTGCTCATGAGAAGAAATAAAGTGCGATCACTGATTATACCACATGTGTTTCTAGATCAAAGTATCGGGGAAATTATATTTCATTATATCCATCCAACCCCAATCTAGTCCAACATGAGAAAGTATTTCTAGCATGATTTCCTCATTCCTCTTCCAAGATTCAGAGAAAATCTAAGTATGAACAATTTCTCTTCCAAGACAATTGCTCAATTGGATTAAGATCAAAAGCTTTCAAGCAAACCAAAGAGAATGAAAAAAGAAGAAGAATAAGAACTATGATTGATCCATTGAATTACAACAGAGCTCCCTCCTCCAATGAAGTGGGGTTTAGTTGATCATGGCTCTGGGAATGAAAAATGGAAATGTAAAATGCATTGAAAGTAAAGTGGAGTACAGAGAAAAGTAAAATTTATGTTTACAATCCTGGATCCCCAGGGCCCAATCCTTTTTTAGTTGAAAACTATCCCTTAATATACTACTTCTATGATCCTCAGTTGAGTTTGCCAGTCAGTGGATGTGAGCCCTTGATCTCATTTGAAGCAGTTAACTAACTCATTGGACTTTGCTCAGCTTGCTGGAAGGGTTTGAGTTGGGCAGCATTCACGTTAGTCAGAGTAACGTGATGCACCAATTCCTGGCTCAATGACGTTAGTGACACCAACGTGGTCACTAACATCCCCAATCCCCTTTGAGTCACGTTAACCCAACCGTTAGTGGCACTAACGTGGCCTTTCTATCCTTTAGTCACGTTAATGGTGTTAACTTCACCATTAACATCCAAAACTTCACCTCCTCCACGTTAATAGCTCACATTAGTGGCATTAACGTGGCCACTAACATGGGCTTTCTTGGATTCGATCAAGTATGTGGTGTTAACTTTACTACTAACGTACCATGCTACTCCATTCTCCACGTTAATGGCACACGTTAGTGGCATAAACGTGGCCACTAATGTGGGCTTCCTTGGCCCTTCAATCAAGTTAGTGGTGTTAACTCCACCACTAACTTCCAATGCTGCTCCATTCTCCACGTTAATGGCTCACGTTAGTGGTATTAACATGGCCACTAACGTGGACTTTCTTGGCCTTCGATCAAGTTGATGGTGTTAACTTCACCACTAACGTCCCAATGTCTTCTTTCTTCCACATTAGTTCCCATGTTAGTGGCACTAACATGGGTCTCCTCTGCTTCTTCTTTCCTGAAATCAATAAAACAAATTACATCAAAGTCTTGCTCTGATCATGAGATGATGCATCATTCATTCTATCATTCAATCCTTGCACTATTCTAAAAATGTTTAGAATTCATAATGTTTGATTAAATCAAGATATGAATGCATACTCAACCAAATACTTGCTTATTGCCGAACAAAATGCATGAAACTAACCTAAAATATACTCAAAATGGCTTGTGAAACTAGCTAAGATGCCCTGGCATCAACAGCTTGCCATGGAATGTGATGCCAGGGCATTTTGGCTAGTTTCACTATCCTTTTCTTTACTGTTTTAGGGTAGTTTCATGAAATTTCTTAGTAAATAAGCAAGTTTTGGATGAAAATACACTTACACCTTGATTCAAGCAAACATTGTGAACTTTACATGATTTCATGAGAATTAGGCAGGAATTGAATGATATAACTGATGATGCATGATCTCATGACTAGGAACAAGAGCTTTGATGCACTTTAATTGCTTGATTTCAGGACAAAGGAAGCAAGAAGGAGCCATGTTAGTTGTCACATTAAGCTAATTAACGTGATCACTAACGTGGAATGGGGACAACCTTGTAACGTTAATGGAAAAAGTGATCGCCAATAACGCCTACAACGGCATCATAGCCCACGTTAGTTGCCACGTTAAGTACATTAACGTGGTAGCTAACATGGATGAAAAGAGGAGCTCCAATGTTAGTGGTAAAAGTGAATGCCACTAACGTTCCACAAAGGCACATTTAGCCACGTTAAGAGCCACGTTAATCCAATTAATGTGAACTCTAACGTGAGGGAGGAAGCAATTGCCAATGTTAGTGACACTCACCTTTGTCACTAACGTTGGACTAAGCCAAGAGTGCCCACGTTAGTGGTCACGTTAAGACCACTAACGTGAAGAGTAACGTGGAGCTAAGCATGATGGGCCAACATTAGTAATACTCACCTTTGTCACTAACGTTGGAGATGGCAATCACCACCACGCTAGTGGTCACGTTAATCCAATTAACGTGAACTCTAACGTAGGAAGAAGGGGCGTTTGGAGCGTTAGTGACAAAGGTAAGTGTCACTAACGCTCTCGAAGCTTAGGCATGCCCACATTAAGGGTCACGTTAGTTACACTAACATGAACTCTAACGTGGGGAGAAGACCCAAGAGCCATCGTTATTGAAAAAGGTGAATGATGACAAGTCATCATATACCTATTTTTCAATACTTTTTCATACAAGAAATTGATGATTAGTGCTTAACTATTGCATTCTTTTGTGCTTAATTAGAATACTTTCTTGATCTTTTAAATTTATAAATCTTGTAGGAAATAAGAAGAAAAAGAAGCAAAGAAGCACAAAATAAGCTAAAAAGGAGAAAAAAAGAGCTTTGGGGCACACTTTGAAGTTGGAGCAAACCTTGGAGCCTTAGGCCATGCTTTTAAAAGCATGGCCCATGACCAAATCAAAGAAGGAAGCAACCAGCACGCACATTACTCTGCCCTTGCCAAGAGCAGGGCAATATCGTGATGTAAAAAGTGAGGTTGGAAGCAAATTTTCGCTAAGTTAAATCTGGGCGCTCACAACATGACCATGCCTACTTCAAAGGGCTATAACTTGAGCTACAGACGTCTAATTGATGTGCTTTCAGTTGCGTTAGAAAGCTGACATTCAGAGCTTTCCAACGATATATAGCAATCCATATTTGGCATAAAATTGAGGCATGAGTGAAAGGCATCTTTAAGGGCAAAAAATAAGCGAAAATAAACCAAAGTGCTTCCACCAAGGCTCGAAGAGGGAGACACAAGGAAATCAAGGAAGTCTGCTCTCAAGGAGAGCAGAGTGCTCTCTTGGAGAGCAATGTCGTGCTTCTCTTCATGAAAAATCAAGGAAAATTGCTGCCCCAAATGCTTTCACCAAGATTCGAACTTGGGACCTCAGCCGAGAACAAGGAAAGTTTTGCGCTGCCCACAAGGAGAGCAGAGCAACATTCCTTGGTGCATGGCACGCATGCTTGGACGCACACAAAGGAGCTTAGGCATGCAGCATTATGACACAGCCAGAGACTTGTTGCACGTATCACAGCACGGGCAAAGGCAAGGTGCGCACAAGACACCACTGCCCCGCTCTCCACAAGAGGAGAGCAGCCTCCTGGGAGCAACATGGGCCAAAATTCAACTAAAATTCCATTTAAATTCAATTCCTCTCCAAATTATATCAAGGCCAACCAAACCCTTTTCTCCTCAAATCCAAAGCAAGCAAAGCCCACATCATCACTCAAAGGTACACAGAGAAGCTAGATTAGGAATTTCATTTTGTGAATTTGTTTTTTATTTCAATTTCATTTTATTTTCATTTTGTAAAAAGCCTATATAAAGGCATCACTCTCATTTCAGAGGGGGGGCTCCAAAAAAAAGGCTAGCTCCACTAGGGAGCATTAGGAGTAGTAGTAGAGAGCTCTCTCTCCTTTAATTTTCATTTCTATTTTGAATCTTGGATTGAGATTTGAAGGAATTCTGTTTCATTCTTGATCTAAGATTGCTCTTTGTTAATTTTCTGCATAATTCAGTGAATTGAGTTTTGGATCCAAGTTTTTCTCTACGGCTTTCATATTTCTTTCTTCTTCAATCTGCTTTCTACTTTGATCAAGGAAGGAATTGAGATCTAGACTTGTTTTCTAGTCTCATTGATTCCCTGAGATCTTATCTCTTTGAATTTCACAATTGAGCTGAGTTACATTCTGTGTTGCTTCTTCAAGAAATTTTGCCTTGCTGTTTACATCTGCTGCTTTTATTTCATCTGCATTTTTACCTTTCTGTTCCTATTGCTTCCAATTTACTTTTAAGCAATTTAAGCTCCCTGCAATTGTTCTACGCTTTGCTTTACTGCTCTCTTTAATTTCCAGCACCCTAGCCCCCTTTACATTTGATGCACTTTACTTTTCTTGCAATTTAAGTTTCAATGCAATTTACATTTCTTGTCATTTAAGATTTTGTCAATTTACTTTTCTTGCTCTTTAAGTTTCCTGCCATTTACATTCTGTGATTTAAGTTCATTGCTATTTACATTATGCTACAACAATTCTCACTCACCAATGTTAGCTTGACTAAACTAATCACCCACTAAAATTGCTTGATCCATCAATCCCTGTGGGATCGACCTCACTCTTGTGAGTTATTACTACTTGATGCGACCCGGTATACTTGCCGGTTAGATCTATATGTTTGGAAATTCGTTTTTCCACAAAAACACCATCAAGTTTTTGGCACTGTTGCCGGGGATTGATTAGATCAACAATGATTAAGTGGGTGAAAAGTCTAGATCAAGCATTTTCTTTTTTTTTTGTTCTATGTTTTAAAGTTGAAACCAAGGTGTTTGTGTTTTTGCCTCACTAAGCAAAACTCATCTCTGATATGAGTAATTTCAATTTTTATTGGTGTTGTGTTTTACAAAATTTAAATGGAGTTCACCTCATATTTTAGTCAAACAAACTTCATGGGATATTTCCCGACATCACAATATGATTTAAGTCATTATTCTAATGATGGTTGGGAATATCACCAAGAAGATACAAATTCTGAGCACTCCAATCCATGGAGATTTGCTTTAGAACCCCAAGATGAGCAAGAGAATTATGAGGGATACCAACCACCACCACAAAATGATTCATATCATTATCCTCATGGTGGATGGGAGTATCAACAAGGAATGAATGAGTATGAACAATCAAGTGAAATGAACTATTTTCTAGAGCCACAAAGTGACTCATACTCTGATGGCACATACACAAATGATGGCTGGGAAGAGAAATGCAATGATTCACATTCTAATTATTTAAGGACATTATCACTTGATTGTGCTACCAAAGCATACTTGGAAGAATGTTCCTCCATGCCACAAAATAATCCACACTGTGATGAATTCAATAATCAATCAAATTGTGGGTGGGAGGATCAAAACCAAGCAGCATTCAACAGTTCATACTCCACTTATCAAGAGATATCATCACTTGAGCAAACCTTCAATTCATTCATGGAAAGCTGTCCGACCTCACCTTCCAGTTCTACATTTGACAATTCTTCATCACCTAAATATGTCTCAGCACAAACTTCCACGAGCCAAAGATTCTCAGAGCTTGAGTCCATGTTCAACAGAATTGTGGAGGAACAACAACAAGCCTGGAGAGAACGAGAAATCCTTTTTCAGGAGACGGATGAGCAATTGGAGAACACAGAGAAATGCTTAGAACTACTAAGCAAGAAAAATGAAGACCAATTGATGGATGTGAAGGAGAAAGTGGAAGAGCATGATAAGGAAGCTACTGCATCAAGTGAAATTGTAAAGAAGAAAGAGGCGGTGGAAACATTTGAACCTGAAACTGCACTTGAGATGACAAGAGAACCTGAACACTCACAACCTTCTCAAACTCCCCTGGACCAAAGATGCTCAACACTGATTGAAAGATATGAAGAGGAGATGAAGAAATCATGGGAAGAACAACAAACCTCTTTCATGATAGTGCTATTAAAACAAATGTTGAGTGTAAAAAAGGAAGTGGAAGAACAAGAAAGTGAGAAGAACAATCAAGGACGTCCAAACTCAAGTGAAGCAGAGAAATGCAAAGAGGAAAAACTCATGGAACCACCAATGCAAGAGGCTTTTGATGAAGAAATTACTCCAAAAATCACACAGCAACCATGTCTTGACATCCAAGAAGGGAAGGCAATTAACAAAAGCACCAAGAAGAGGATTGTGACCAAGATACCAAGGACAATATTCAAGAAAAGGTCAACTGCAAATAATCCTCCCCCTGATCAAGCAAGCAAGCTCAATCAAGCCAATTTCAAAAGAAAGCTTGCTGAAAGGAGACCAAGACAGGGGACAATAGCTGAAACTTCTCCTCCCTTGAAGTCATTCCTCTTAACAAACTGGAAGAAGAGGAAGAAAGTGAAGAACAGGTAAACAGTAGGTATATTTCTTCTCCATCCTTTGTTTAAATTTCAATAAATTGGCATATGATTACATTCTAAGTTTGGTATTGCCTTGCAACTATTTTCAATATTTTTGGATGATTACAACAAATCAAAAATGAAAGCGACACACCAAGATTCTAAGTTTGGTGTGCCACTTATTTTCTATGCAATTCATTCAAGCAGCACTACTTGTTTGCATAATCATATTGCCTTTGCATTGTTAATTTTCTTTTGTTTTGACATTTCGTTTGCATTCTCTTTGTTTTAGTCACCTCTTTATTTTTAAGTTTTCTTTTATCAACTGTTTTTGTTAATACAGCATCAAGAGATCCTTATTCATGACAGATTTTTGGCTTGGTGATTTTATTCAACAAATAACAGTTTCTTTTGTTTAGTTTTAGTTCAAATAAATTGACATATGGTTGCATTCTAAGTTTGGTGTTGCTATGCAACAAAATTTGGTTCCAATGTTTACTAGATACTTGCATCAATTCCAAGTGAGAGTGTCACACTAAGTTTGGTGTGCCACTTATTTTTTTTATGCAATGTATCATGCACACCATCTTATGTTTGCAATCACAATGTTTCTGTTTCTCTGTGCCTTGATGGTTACTCTTAATCTTACTTGCCTAAACACATATGCTACTGACATCCTCTTGTGTAAGACATTCATGATCCATTTTAGACCCCACCACCATTGTCCTAACTGTTGCTTAAGGATAAGCAAGCATTCTGAGTTGGTATGGGAAGGAGAAGAATGGGAGGAAAATGACAACAATAGAGAAGATGAATTGCAAGGTTGTAAAGTTCCTTTTCCTCTCATTTATTTCCAGCACTTTAAATTGCATGATTGTCTTTATATTCTCTGTATACATGTGTGGTATGACTAAGCATAGCTTGAATTTAATTTACAACATGGTGTTGTACCATTATGACTACTACCAACTTGAGTTTTGTGAGTTTAAAAGCAGTAAAGCATCATGATCATAAACAAACAAGGAATTAAAGAAGAATTTAGCATGTGCATACAGGTATTGGAAAGCTAGTATGTTTGATTGTTGCTCAATTGCATTGGATTTTATTTAATTGAAGTTTTTATCTAGGACATTTTGTGAAATCTTTTGAAATCATGAAAACCTTGAAAAAGCAATTACAATTAAAGCAAGAAAAGAAAAAGGGAAAGAATGAGAAAGTTGAAGGCTCTGAGTACCAATGGCAATTTATTTGTTAAGTGCTTGTGGTGTTTATGTATCAAGCCAAATGCTTGAAAACAAAACACTTAGAAGTCAAGGCTAGGCTCAAGTGCGAAAGCACTCCCTCAAAGCTCAAGGCTCTGAGCATCAATGATTAGAGAGTCAAGAAAAGAAAAGAAAAATGAGCTTAATGAAGTCCTCTAATTAAATGCTTGTGGTGCTTATGTATCAAGTGGTAATACTTGAAAACAAAGCATTTAGAAGTCATAGCTTTGTTATCAACTCATGGGGCAAAGCACCCAAAAGGAAAAGCTAAAAAAAAATCAAATGCTTGTTTCAAGGAAAAATTATAAGGAAAAGATTTCATAAATTGAGCTAGATAGAAGCATCAATCATTTACATTTCTTTTATGATTGTAGCATGCTTAGAAAACTAGCTAACCATGAACATTGAGTTGCTATTCTTCTTACCTTGGGTTGTCAATCTTTATTGCATGATTATTTTCTTGCTTGGGGACAAGCAAGGTTTAAGTTTGGTGTTGTGATGACAAGTCATCATATACCTATTTTTCAATGCTTTTTCATACAAGAAATTGATGATTAGTGCTTAAATATTGCATTCTTTTGTGCTTAATTAGAATATTTTCTTGATCTTTTAAATTTATAAATCTTGTAGGAAATAAGAAGAAAAAGAAGCAAAGAAGCACAAAATAAGCTAAAAAGGAGAAAAAAAGAGCTTTGGGGCACACTTTGAAGTTGGAGCACACTTTGGAGCCTTAGGCCACACTTTTAAAAGCGTGGCCCATGACCAAATCAAAGAAGAAAGCAACCAGCATGCACATTGCTCTACCCTTGCCAAGAGCAAGGCAATATCGTGATGCAAAAAGTGAGGTTGGAAGCAAATTTTCGCTAAGTTAAATCTGGGCGCTCACAGCATGACCATGCCTACTTCAAAGGGCTATAACTTAAGCTACCGACGTCCAATTGATGTGCTTCTAGTTGCGTTGGAAAGCTGACATTCATAGCTTTCCAACGATATATAGCAATCCATATTTGGCATACAATTGAGGCATGAGTGAAAGGCATCTTTAAGTGCCAAAAATAAGCGAAAATAAACCAAAGTGCTTCCACCAAGGCTCGAAGAGGGAGACACAAGGAAACCAAGGAAGTCTGCTCTTAAGGAGAGCAGAGTGCTCTCTTGGAGGGCAATGTCGTGCTTCTCTTCATGAGAAATCAAGGAAAATTGCTCCCCCAAATGCTTTCACCAAAGTTCGAACTTGGGACCTCACCCGAGAACAAGAAAAGTTTTGCGCTGCCCACAAGGAGAGCAGAGCAACATTCCTTGGTGCATGGCACGCATGCTTGGACACACACAAAGGAGCTTAGGCGCGCAGCATTATGACACAGCCAAGGACTTGTTGGATGCATCACAGCACGGGCAGAGGCAAGGTGCGCACAAGACACCACTGCCCCGCTCTCCACAAGAGTAGAGCAGCCTCCTGGGAGCAACATGGGCCAAAATTCAACTAAAATTCCATTTAAATTCAATTCCTCTCCAAATTGAATCAAGGCCAACCAAACCCATTTCTCCTCAAATCCAAACCAAGCAAAGCCCACATCATCACTCAAAGGCACACAGAGAAGCTAGATTAGGAATTTCATTTTGTGAATTTGTTTTTAATTTCAATTTCATTTTATTTTCATTTTGTAAAAAGCCTATATAAAGGCATCACTCTCGTTTCAGAGGGGGGCTCCAAAAAAAAAGGCTAGCTCCACTAGGGAGCAATAAGAGTAGTAATAGAGAGCTCTCTCTCCTTTAATTTTCATTTCTGTTTTGAATCTTGGATTTAGATTTGAAGGAATTCTGTTTCATTCTTGATCTAAGATTGCTCTTTGTTGATTTTCTGCATAATTCAGTGAATTGAGTTTTGGATCCAAGTTTTTCTCTACGGCTTTCATCTTTCTTTCTTCTTCAATCTACTTTCTACTTTGATCAAGGAAGGAATTGAGATCTAGACTTGTTTTCTAGTCTCATTGATTCCCTGAGATTTTGTCTCTTTAAATTTCACAATTAAGCTGAGTTACATTCTGTGTTGCTTCTTCAAGAAATTTTGCCTTGCTGTTTACATCTGCTGTTTTTATTTCATCTGCATTTTTACCTTTCTATTCCTATTGCTTCCAATTTACTTTTAAGCAATTTAATCTCCCTGCAATTGTTCTACGCTTTGCTTTACTGCTCTCTTTAATTTCCAGCACCCTAGCCCCCTTTACATTTGATGCACTTTACTTTTCTTGCAATTTAAGTTTCAATGCAATTTACATTTCTTGTCATTTGAGATTTTGTCAATTTACTTTTCTTGCTCTTTAAGTTTCTTGCCATTTACATTCTGCGATTTAAGTTCATTGCTATTTACATTATGCTGCAACAATTCTCACTCACCAATGTTAGCTTGACTAAACTAATCACCCACTAAAGTTGCTTGATCCCTCAATCCCTGTGGGATCGACCTCACTCTTGTGAGTTATTACTACGTGATGCGACCCGGTATACTTGCCGGTTAGATCTATGTGTTTGGAAATTCATTTTTCCACAAAAACACCATCAGTGAACGCCAATAACGTTTGCGAAGGACCAAGAGGCAAGGTTAGTGGTCACGTTAGTGCCATTAACGTTGAAGTTAACGTGGATCATTAGTGGGTTGGAACGTTAGTGGAAAAGGTGATCATCACTAACGTTCTCGAACCCACATCTTCACTTAATGTTAACACCACTAACGTCCTAACTAACGTCCATGCCTAACTCACACTTTTCTGCAAGCAAAGCTGAGCCCACTAAAGATTGTAACTACTTCAACTCAAAGATCAAAGGCCTATATCCAAGACTTGAAGAACTAACTAGAAGATGAAGAAGAGTAGTATAAATAGGAGTAGTTTTGAACTAAAAAGGAGCTTGGCAATTTGGAGAACTACACCTTGTATATTTACTTTTCTGCACTTTTAATTACTCTAGAATGTATTCATCTTCATCATTTTCCATTTCCAGAGCTATGAACAACAAAATCCCCTTTCATTGGGTTAGGGAGCTCTGTTGTAATTTGATGGATCAATTATAGTTTTCATTCTTCTTCCTCTTTCTTTTCTCTTGATTTACTAGAAAGCTTTCAATCTTAATTCAATTGGTTAGTTGTCTTAGAAAAGAAACTTTCCATAATTGGATCTCCTCTGAGCCTTGGAAAAGGGATGAGGAGATCATGCTAGAAATGCTTTCTCATGTTGGACCAAATTGGGGTTTGGACGGATATAGTGACATGTAATCCTTCCAACACTTTGATTTGGAAATACATGTGGTATAATCAGTGACCATACTTCATCTCTTCCCATGAGTAATTAAATCAAGGAATTGGGAAATTGTTCAAGCTTAGAGAGATTGGGTTGCCAAGGAATTGGGATCCAATCACCTAAGATTGCCAAGGAGATTAATGAATGCATTGATTGAGGAAGAGATGAGAATGAACTTGATCCGGAGAATGCAACATCTCCTAAGCCCAATGAATCCCCCATTTCTAATCTTACCCATTCTCTTTACTTTTTGCCATTTACCTTTCTGCTTATCTCCCCAAATCCCCATTTAAGATTCTGCAATTTACTTTCTGCACTTTACTTTCCCGCTATTTAATTTTCTGCAATTCTCAACTCAATTTCTGTTTAGCTCAACTAACACATCTTCCCAACTAAAGTTGCTTGACCAATCAATCCCTGTGGGATTTGACCTCACTCTATTGTGTGTTTTTACTTGAAGACAATTTGGTATACTTGCCGAAGGGAAATTTGTTGTAAAACAAGTTTTCATGCATCAAGTTTGTAGCACCGTTGCCGGGGATTGATTTTGTATCGACAATGATTAAGTTGGAAGATCACTAGATTGAACATTTTTTGTTTTCTTGTTTATTCTACCTAGTCATTTACTTTCAGTATCAGTTACTTTCCTCCCTCATCCCATCTCCCCTCTTTGTTTTCTTTTTCTTTGTGTTATCTACAATTCTTTTCACTAACCCACTAACTGTTTGATAATTTGCACCACTCACACTAACAGCCACTCTAACAAGAATAATCTCTTCATTTCATTTCTTGACGTGTGCTCTGTTAGTTGTATGACAGGGAGAAGAAGCGGGGCTTCAACTTCCTTTGATTCTAAACCCGAGGGGACCTTCCTTAGATTAAGGAGGGAAGCAAGGGGGAAAAGCGTTGTTGGTGCTGAGGAAGAGGAAGAGTACTTTGAAACAAATATGGAGGAGAACATAGAAAACAACCATGAAAGAGAAGCTCACAACCATGCCAGAGAAGGCCTTGTCAATCATGCTGGGCAAGAGAAAAGAGTTCTAGACTCTTATATCAACCCAAACCCAGGAAATTGTGGAAGTAGTATCCGAAAGCCAACCATACATGCCAATAACTTTGAATTAAAACCTCAGCTCATCACCCTTGTTCAGAACAATTGTTCATTAGGAGAAAGTGCCCACGAAGACCCCAATCAACATCTAACCACCTTCCTAAGAATATATGACACTGTGAAGTCTAATGATGTTCTCCCAGATGTCTATAGACTGTTTTTGTTCCCTTTTTTACTCAGGGACAAAGCATCTAAATGGATGGAATCTTTCCCAAAGGAGAGTTTGACAAATTGGGAAGATATGGTGAACAAATTTTTGGCAAGATTCTACCCCCCTCAAAGAATCAACAGGCTGAGAGTTGAGGTACAAACCTTCAGGCAGCAAGATGGTGAAACTCTCTATGAGGCTTGGGAGAGGTTTAAGTACTTAACAAGAAGGTGCCCGCAGACATGTTCAATAAATGGGTTCAACTACACATCTTCTATGAAGGTTTTTCCTACGAGTCAAAGAAGGCCGTGGGCCATTCATCAGGGGGATCTCTAAACAAGAAGAAGACCATTGAAGAGGCCATAGATGTCATTGAGACTGTAGCTGAGAATGACTACTTCTATGCTTCTGAAAGGAGCAACACTCGAGGAGTGATGGAGCTGAACCATATGGATGTACTGCTGGCTCAAAATAAGATGATCACCAAGCAGTTAGCTGACCTTACCAAGAAGGTTGAAGAGAACCAAGTTACAACAGTCATCACTTTAGCACCAGCTCAAGAAAGAGTGAATACAGGAGAAGAAGGTGACTGAGAACAAGCCAATTATGTTGGGAACTCACCCAAACAGACCCATGATCCATACTCCAAAACTTACAATTCTGGTTGGAGAAACCACCCTAGTTTTGGGTGGGAAAACCAACAAGACCAAGGCCAAGACCAGAGACGCCACAACCACAATCTCAACAACAATGCAACTCACTAACATCCCTCACAGAGATCATATCAACACCCATCTAATCACCCTTCTCAACATCCATATCACAACTAACATGACTACTCTCAACCTCCTAACCTCAACCCACCATCGCCAACTACAGACAGACTCTCCAAAATTAAGACTCTACTTGAAGGCATATGTAAGGAAATCCAAGACAACAAGGTGTTCAAGGAGGAAGTGCGAGCCCAATATCAAAGACTAGGGAGACACTATCAAGAGGCTGGAGTCTCAAGTGGGGTATTTATCTCAACAATTTCCCAAACCTACTGATAGTTTTCCAAGTGACATAGAGAAGAACCCAAGAGGAGAAGCAAAGAAAGTAAGATAAGAGGAATGCAAGATGATCACTCTAAGTGATGAGAGGAGTGTGGAAGAAGCAAACACACAAACAGAATACTTCCAAGACAATCCAAAGGAAAAGCATAAAGAGAGAAATCAAGAGGAGCTAAAGAAAGAGGAGACTCTGAACCCATATGCACCTTTTCCCCAAAGGCTCAAGGGTTGTGTAGCAAGGAGAGTATATTGAAGGTTCCTCGATATGTTTGCATCCCTTCATGTGAACATACCGTTGATTAAGGCTCTGCATCAGATGTCTTCATACATCAAGTATATAAAGGAGCTACTAACTAGAAAGAGTTCACTGAAGGGTGGGCAAACAATAGTGATGAATAAGGAGTGCAATGCTCTCACTCAAACAGAGCCACCTACAAAGAAAAAGGACCCAGGGAGTTTTCACATCCCCTATGCTATAGGAAAAACAATGATTGATAAGGGACTCTATGACCTGGGGGCAAGCATCAACTTAACGCCTCTATCCCTCATGAAAAAGCTTCAAATCAATGAGCTAACACCCACGGACGTAATCATTAAACTGGCTAACAAAAATAAAAAACATGCAATAGGAGTGGTTGAAAACGTGTTAGTAAAGGTTGGGAACTACTTCCTTCCCACAGACTTTGTTATTTTGGAGATGGAAGAGAATCACATCCATCCCATCATTCTGGGGAGACCCTTCTTAGCCACAGTCAGGGTGCTTATAGATGTGGAGTGAGGAGAACTAATATTGAGGATACATGATGAACAACTCACCTTCAATGTCTTCAAACCCTCACAAGAAGCAGATCGTGATAACAAAAAGTCAAGAGAAGAGTACAATAAGGAACTAATGGAAGAGTCAAGCACAAGAGCACAAGCACCACACCTGAGAATCCCTATGGATGACAAGCAATGTGGTCAGAAGGAGCAACAACCAAGTGTAACCCAAGAGAAGTTAGACCCACTAGAGTCACATGAGACAAGCAACAAAACCATCCTAAAAGAAGAAACCACAAGGAGCAAAGTAACATCAAGGAAAACAAAGAAAAAGGCCCCAAGGAGATGGAGGAACAAGAAGATTCCTACAGAGGGTTTCTCTCCAGAAGATGAAGTGGTCTCTGTTTATCTTCCACCTATACCACCTCATCTCCCCACCATTCCATCTCGGTTACCTCAAGTGTACACCATCAGTAGAATTCTGTCCTTAGAGCATGTGGAGCTTCTTAACAAAGCTAATGGAGACAGATTCACTGCAAGAGGGGAAGATTTGAAGCACTACCAACCACCTGACAAAGGCCGAATGTCAAGCTAATGACGCTAAAGAAGAACTTCAAGGGAGGCAACCCATGTTTTATATCCTTTCCTTTTAATCTTTAATAGTAGTTAATAAAGCAAGGTTCATGAATTCTAAACCAACTTTGACAAGCACTTATAAGAACCTCTACATGCAACATATAGTGAATGACAAATTTGGTGTTCAAGGTACACTAAGAAGGCTTGAACACAATTCATGTTATGTCAACCTTAGAGCCTTAATCAAATCTCCTTACACCACATGATCACAAACTAAGTTTAGTGTCACCAACGTTGCATACATGAACATTTAATTGGTTGGTTGGTTTGCATTCATGAATAGCCCTTAGTTAATCAAAAACAAAAAAAGGGGGTGACTAGCATCAAAAATTTTTCTTCCCGCCACAATCCAAACTAATCTCTCTTTTTTTTTTGTCATGCAAGGATACTAAAGGGAATATTGGAAGAAATTGAAGGGACAACCAATTGAAGGAGGGGTTTGGCCACTTCACCAACGAAACGACACACTTGTCTTCAAGGGGAGTACCTTGGGAAGTGCTGCCATGCAACATTAGAAGTAGGATAGCTTTGGAGACCAAACCAAGAACCTCATAAAAGAAGTGATACTTGTGCCCATTCAACGCCAAACCCCAACCGTCTACTATTAAGCCGTACCATTAATCCACACCCTTCAATTACCTATCATCTTCCTATATAAATGACCTCCACTTTATACCTCTCCTATTCAAATATCCGTCCATTCCATCTCTTGTTCTTTTTCTTTTCGAAACTTTACACCTTCACATTACCAAGTCCTACTCATGGCATCATCGAGCTTTAAAAGAAGAAAAGGGAAGGAGCCTATGGAGCAACCCCCTTTTGATGAGAAGAAATTTAGAACCTTTTACCATGCATTACAATTTGGGTGGATGGCTGAGAAAGAAATTATATATGAGTTAGGCTTCCAAGTCACAAAAACTGAGTGCCCCGAAATCACAGAGAAGGTGATAAAGAGAAGATGGGAGCTCCTCACTGATCCAGTCATAAAAGTAAATGCAGCTCTTGTAAGAGAGTTTTATGCAAACGCGATCAGGTATGATAGGATAGATGAATCCTATGTAAGCTTTGTAAGGGGGATGACGGTGGATTTTAGTCCCATGAGCATCATGAGGGTGTTAAAGCTACGAACAATACCATTCACAGAAGAGAGCTATCAATCCAGAATAGATAGCAGTCCCAATTATGACCAGATTGTATGAGATATCTGCATACCAGGAGAAGATTGGGTAAGAGATCCCCACAAGAAGCCCAGATTCATTAAGAAAGGGGATCTCACCCCTGAAGCAAAAGGGTGGTTTGAAATTATGAGGAGATCCATCCTTCCTGCCGGAAATAACTCAGAGGTAAAACTTAAGAGAGCCACAATGGTACAATGTATACTCAAAGGGGGAGAGATCAAGGTTCATGAACTCATAGCTCAGGGCATTCGGATGCTCGTTGAGAAAAGTGATTCTGGAGGAAGGTTAGGCTACCCCAGCACCATTTTCTGTCTGTGCGCAAAGGCTAGGGTGGTGTTCGAAGATGGAGACCCTGAGTGGATAAAAGTCGACATCTTAATTACTCTTCGATGGATGCATGCCGTTGCACCTCCCCTACCTCAACGAAGACTAAGAAAGAGGCTAGCCCATCAAGTGGAAGAAGGACAAAATCCAGAGGAACAAGCCCCAGCCACTTTAGACATGCATCAATTACAAGAAGCTATTGATGGCTTGTCTAGGCAATACATGAAGAATCAAGGGGCACAAAAGGAGCTTCAATTGCAAATGTTGGATCGCCAAGAAGAATCACTCTCTAGATGGATGAACCAACAAGGGGAGTGGCAAAAGCAATTAATGGAGCAGCAACTGGAATAAGGGAGACAGTGGGGTGAATCCTTCCACAAGTTAAACCAAAAGCAAGATCAACAACAAGAAGCCATCCAAAAGCTAATCAACATCCAAGCACATCAAGGTACACACATTCATGAGATGCATCGGAAACAAAGAGAGCAGGCAGATCTTTTCGATGAATACAGAGCGTTCTCGGAAGGAGTCTATATGAGTGAGACCGGTTACCATGTAAACACTCAAGCCAAACTCGGATCTTTAGTCAGACAACTGCCTGTATTGCACCCTGGGATCACAAGGTATGAGGACGTAAAGGATGAATTAGCACGAGTGGAACGAGAAAGAGTCGAAAAGAGTCATGAATCAGTAAGGAAGGCACTGGAAGATTGGAAAATAGCCAGAATGAATCGGATGCAAGGAAGTGCAAGTGGACATAAAGAGGACAAACAAGAGAGAGAGCATGAGCACTCCAATAAGTAAAAGGTGGTGGAGCTCCCTCTTCGTTCTATCTTTTTCAAAGCTTTAAATAAGGAAAATTATGTATGAAATAGAACATGCTTCCATAGTAGCTTAGGAACTTTCAATTCTGCCTTTAAAATTTCAGTGTTCAAGTCTAAGTGTGTTGGTCTAGGTCCCTGCCTTTTGGTGCATGAAAATTACTTCACACTATGTAATTCTGCACAACTAACCAGCAAGTGCACTGGGTTGTCCAAGTAATACCTTACGTGAGTAAGGGTCAAATCCCACGGAGATTGTTGGCTTGAAGCAAGCTAGGGTTATCTTATTATTCTTAGTCAGGATACCAATTGGGTTCTTTAATTTCAATTGTAAAAAGAATGAGAGGACATAAAATAAATAATTGTTACGCAATAATGGAGAATATGTTGGAGTTTTGGAGATGTTTTGTCCTCTGAATTCCTGCAACATAATGCTTTCTCACTTTCATAAATACAAGGCTCCTTCCATGGCAAGCTGTATGTAGGGCATCACCATTGTCAATAGCTACTTCCCATCCTCTCAGTGAAAATGGTCCAAATGCTCTGTCACAGCACGGCTAATCATCTGTTGGTTCTCAATCATGTCGGAATAAGATCCATTGATCCTTTTGTGTCTGTCACTACGCCCAACACTCGCGAGTTTGAAGCTCGTCACAGTCATCCAATCCTTGAATTCTACTTGGAATACCACAGACAAGGTTTAGACCTTCCAGATTCTCAAGGATGCCGCCAATGGATTCTAGCTTATACCACGAAGATTCTGATTAAGGAATATAACAGATGCTCATTCAATCTAATGTAGAACAGAGGTGATTGTCAGGCGTACGTTCATGGATTGAGGAAGGTGATGAGTGTCATGGATCATCACCTTCTTCATAGTGAAGCACGAATGAACATCTTAGATAGGAACAAGCGTGTTTGAATGGAAAACAGAAATAATTGCATTAATTTATCAAGACGCTGCAGAGCTCCTCACCCCCAGCAATGAAGTTTAGAGACTCATGCCGTCAAAAAGTACAAAGTTCAGATCTAAAATAATATGAGGTACAAAATAAGTCTCTAAAAGTTGTTTAAATACTAAACTAGTAACCTAGGTTTACAGAAAATGAGTAAACTAAGATGGATGACGCAGAAATCTACTTCTGGGGCACACTTGGTGTGTGCTGGGGCTGAGACTTAAGCTTCTCACGTGCCTGGGCTGTTTTTGGAGTTGAACGCCAGGTTGTAACCTGTTTCTGGCGTTGAACTCTTAACTTGCAACCTGTTTCTGGCGCTGAACGCCAAACTGCAGCATGGAACTGGCGTTAAACGCCAGTTTATGTCGTCTATCTTCGCGCAAAGTATGGACTATTATATATTGCTGGAAAGCCCTCGACGTCTACTTTCCAACCCAATTGAGAGCGCGCCAATTGGACTCCTGTAGCTCCAAAAAATCCATTCCGAGTGCAGGGAGGTCAGAATCCAACAACATCAGCAGTCCTTTTTCACCCTAAATCAGATTTTTGCTCAGCTCCCTCAATTTCAGTCAGAAAATACCTGAAATTACAGAAAAATACACAAACTCATAGTAAATTCCAGAAATATGAATTTTTCCTAAAAACTAATAAAATTATACTAAAAACTAACTAAAACATACTAAAATCTACATGAAATTACCCCCAAAAAACGTATAAATTATCCGCTCATCACAACACCAAACTTCAACTATTGCTTGTCCCCAAGCAGCTAGATAAATAAAATAGGATAAAAAGAAATTAAGAAGAAATAATATCTCAGAGTTTTAAGTGAGACCCAGATTCCAATTAGATGAGCGGGACTAGTAGCTTTTTGCTTCTGAACAGTTTTGGCATCTCACTTTATCCTTTGAAATTCAGAATGATTGGCATCCATAGGAACTCAGAGTTCAGATTGTATTATTGATTCTCCTAGTTTAGTATGTTGATTCTTGAACACAGTTACTTTATGAGTCTTGGCCGTGGCCCTAAGCACTTTGTTTTCCCGTATTACCACAGGATACATAAATGTCACAGACACATAACTGGGTGAACCTTTTCAGATTGTGACTTAGCTTTGCTAGAGTCCCCAATTAGAGGTGTCTAGAGTTCTTTTGCTTTGGATCACGACTTTAACCACTCAGTCTCAAGCCTTTCACTTGGACCTGCATGCCACAAGCACATGGTTAGGGATAGCTTGATTTAGCCGCTTAGGCCTAGATTTATTTCCTTGGGCCCTCCTATCCATTGATGCTCAAAGCCTTGGATCCTTTTCACCCTTGCCTTTTGGTTTAAAGGGCTATTGGCTTTTTCTACCTCTTTTACTTTTTTTATTATAAATTTTTTTTCTCTTTTTTTTCACTGCTTTTTCTTGCTTCAAGAATCAATTTTATGATTTTTCAGATCAGCAATAATATTTCTCTTGTTCATCATTCTTTCAGGAAACAACAATTTTAACATTCATAAAATTCAATATAAAAAATATGCAATGTTCAAGCATTCATTTAGAAGACAAAAAGTATTGCCACCACATATAAATAATTAGAATTTTCCTTATTAAGAACTCGTAAAAAAATATTGCCTCTTTATTCTAAAAATCTACTATTTTATTCATGTTTGATGATGATGAGAAAAATAACTTATAGCTTAATTGGAAATAAAATCAAAATAGATATACTAATTACTACTACTCCTATATAACTTCTAAGGTAAATTTCTATAAGAACAACTATCACAAAAGTAAAGCTAAGATTAGGACTCAACAACCTTTATTTTAGGAAGTGGATGTTCCTCTAGTCTGTGGGGTGCTTGGTCCTTCAAGAGATAATTTCTGACGCTTCAGTTCCTTCAAGTCACGCCTTTGCTCTTCTTCTTCCCCAAGCAATTTGCAAAGCATGCTATTTTGATTATTCTATTCTTCCTTTATTTGGTCCATAGCTTCTTGTAACTTGGTAACAGATGCTTCAAGATGCTCCCAGTATTCAATTTGAGGGATTTCCGGGAGGAATTCCTGTGCTCTCCTCTTGATGGGGTCATCCTGCACTTGTTGTTTTTTCATTTATATTTTAGTGATTGGTCGCTCAACTGAGATATACTCAGTTATTCCCATCTTCACTCCAGCATCTTTACATAGCATAGATATTAAGCTAGGATAAGCCAATTTGGCATCTTTGGAGTTCTTGTTTGCAATTATGTAAAGTTCACACAAAATTAGCTGATGAACTTCCACTTCTCTTCCTAACATAATGCAGTGGATTATCACTGCTCTTTTAATGGTGACTTCAGAGCGGTTGATAGTGGGCAGTATAGAAAGCCCAATGAAGTCCAACCAACCTCTGACGACTGGTTTGAGATCTTCTCTCTTGAGTTGATTTGGGACACCCTTGGTACTGGTGGTCCACCTGGTTCCAGGGATGCATATGTCCTCTAGAATCTTGTCCAGGCCCTTATTTGTTCTCATCATTCTCCTATTAAAGGAGTCTGGGTCATCTTTCAGCTGAGGTAGCTTAAAGATCTCCCTGATTTTGTCAGGGTAGATGTGAACAATCTTTCCTCTGACCAAGGTCCGATAGTCATAGAGGGCAGTTCCAGATATTCTCTGCCTGTCTGTTTGCCAAACATTAGGGTAGAATTCCTGAACCATGTTTCTTCCCACCTTTGTTTCAGGATTAGCTAGGATTTCCCAGCTCCTGTTTCGAATTTGCTCTTGGATCTCTGGATATTCATCTTCTTTCAGATCGAACTTGACTTCCGGGATCACTGACCTTAGACCCATTATTTTGTAGTAATGGTCTGAATTTTCTTTGGTTAAGAACTTCCCTTGATTCCAAAGTGGTTTTGGAATACTCTCTTTCTTGCCTCTTTGAGTGGGTTGTTTTCCTTTAGGAGCCATGATCTTAGTGGGTATGGTTTAGTGATCACGGATAAACACACCAAACTTAAAGGTTTGCTTGTCCTCAAGCAAAAGAAAAGAAAGGAGAGGGATAGAAGGAGAGCTAGTTTTCGAATTGTGGAGGAGAGGAGAGAGGCCGAATGTGGATTTAAAGGGAGAGGTGGGTTTTCGAAAATTTTGAAGAAAGATAAGATAGAAGATATGATTTGTAAAAGATAAATATGATAGGAAAAAGATATAATTAAAATTTGAAAAGATATAGAAGATATTTGAAAAAGATAAATCTGAATTTTAGAAAAAAAGATTTGGGATGAATTTGAAAGGATAATTGAGTTTTGAAAAAAATTTGAAAAGAAGTTGGATGGGGTTTGAAAAAGGATTTGTGTTTATGGATTAAGATACATTTGATATTTTTAAAAAAGGGATTTTAGAAATTAGGATTAAAATGTTTGGAATTGAAGGATGAGAGTTTGTAGCATGTTTATGCAAGAAATCATGAACTGAAATATGAAAATTGAAAAAAATGTGAAGTAAAAACGAATTTACCTCCTCCCCATAATCCTGGCGTTAAACGTCCAAACGCTACATGTTTTGGGCGTTTAATGACCATTTGCAACTTCTCCTGGGCGTTCAATGCCCAGCTGTTGCTTCTAGCTGGCATTGAACGCCAGGAACTCCTTTGTCACTGGCCGTTTTTCTGAACACTCATGACGCTGTAAATCTGGCGTTAAACGCCCAGAAGGTGCTTCTTTCTGGCGTTCAATGCCCAGAAGATGCTTCTTTCTGGCGTTTAACACCCAGATGGCTATCCTTACTGGCGTTGAACGCCCAGTAGATGCTTCTTTTGGGCGTTCAACGCCCAAAACAGCTCTTACTGGCTTGTTCGCACCAGTGAGCTTTCTTTTTGCTCTTTTATCCTGCGAATCCTTCTGTAACTTTGTGAACTCAAGCAATTGCTATTTTACCTTGAAGATAATTGACATAAACCTATAAAAATCAATTAATTAACAAATAAGCTTTGTAAATGGCTGGGTTGCCTCCCAGCAAGCTTTTCTTTATTGTCTTTAGCTAGACTATTATTGAGATTTAATCAAGTCTCATTTTTGAGCATTCTTGCTCAAAATTTCTTTCAAGATAATGTTTAACTCTCTGTCCATTAACAATGAACTTTTTGTTAGAATCATTATCCTGAAGCTCCACGTATCCATATGGTGATACACTTGTAATCACATATGGACCTCTCCACTGGGATTTCAATTTTTCGAGGAATAATCTGAGCCTAGAATTGAACAGCAGAACTTTCTGCCCTGGCTTAAAGACTCTGGATGACAGTTTCTTATCATGCCATCTTTTTGCTTTCTCTTTGTAAATTTTTGCATTCTCGAAAGCATTGAGTCTGAACTCCTCTAGCTCATTTAACTGGAGCAATCGTTTTTCTCCAGCTAACTTGGCATCAAGGTTTAGGAATCTGGTTGCCCAGTAGGCCTTATGTTCCAGTTCCACTGGAAAGTGACAGGCTTTTCGATACACAAGCTGGTATGGAGAGGTCCCAATAGGAGCCTTGAATGCTGTTATGTATGCCCACAGAGCATCATCCAAGCTTTTTTGCCCAATCCCTTCTACGGTTAATCACAGCCCGTTCCAGGATTCTTTTAAGTTCTCTATTAGAGACTTCAGCTTGCCTATTTGTCTGTGGATGATATGGAGTGGCCACCCTGTGGCTAACTCCATATCGAACCAAAGCAGAGTAAAGCTGTTTATTGCAGAAATGAGTGCCCCCATCACTGATTAGTACTATAGGGATACCAAATCTGCTGAAGATATGCTTTTGGAGGAATTTCAGCACTGTCTTAGTATCATTAGTGGGTGCTGCAATAGCTTCCACCCATTTGGATACATAATCCACTGCCACCAGAATATGAGTGTTTGAGTATGATGGTAGGAAAGGCCCCATGAAGTCAATGCCCCATACATCAAACAATTCAATCTCCAAGGTCCCTTGCTGAGGCATGCCATAACTATGAGGCAGATTTCCAGATCTTTGGCAACTGTCACAATTAAGTACAAACACTCGGGAGTCTTTATAGAGAGTAGGCCAGTAGAAGACACATTGGAGGACTCTTGTGGTTGTTCGCTCACTTCCAAAATATCCTCCATACTGTCATCCATGGCAGTGCCAGAGGATCTTCTGTGCTTCTTCTTTAGGCACACATCTACGAATTACTCTGTCTGCACATCTCTTGAAGAGATATGGTTCATCCCAAAGATAGTACTTTGCATCCGTGATCAATTTCTTGGATTGCTGCCTACTGTACTCTTTGGGAATGAATCTCACTGCCTTGTAGTTTGCAATGTCTGCAAACCATGGCACTTCCTGGATGGCAAATAGTTGCTCATTCGAAAAGTTTTCAGAGATCTCAACAAGAAGGAAGGACGCCCCTTCTACTGGTTCTATTCGGGATAGGTGATCTGCTACTTGGTTCTCTGTCCCTTTTGTGTCTCTTATTTTTATATCAAATTCCTGTAGAAGCAACACCCATCTGATGAGTCTGGGTTTTGAATCCTGCTTTGTGAGTAGATATTTAAGAGCAGTATGATCAGTGTACACAATCACGTTTGATCCTACTAAATAAGATCTGAACTTGTCAATGGCGTAAACCACTGCAAGTAACTTTTTTTCTGTGGTTGTGTAGTTCTTCTGTGCATCATTTAAAACACGGCTGACATAGTAAATGACGTGCAAAAGCTTGTCATGCCTTTGTCCCAACACTGCACCAATGGCATGGTCACTGGCATCACACATCAGTTCAAATGGTAATGTCCAGTCTGGTGCAGGGATGACTGGTGTTGTGACCAGCTTAGCTTTTAGAGTCTCAAATGCCTCCAGACACTCCTTATCAAAGATAAATGGCGTGTCAGTAGCTAGCAGATTACTCAGAGGTTTGGCGATTTTTGAAAAATCTTTTATAAACCTCCTATAGAATCCTACATGCCCTAGAAAGCTTCTGATTGCCTTAACATTGGCAGGTGGTGGTAATTTTTCAATTACCTCCACCTTAGCTTGATCCACCTCTATTCCCCTGTTCAAAATTTTGTGCCCAAGGACAATTCCTTCAGTCACCATAAAGTGACATTTTTCCCAGTTTAAAACCAGGTTAGTCTCTTGGCACCTTTTTATAACAAGTGCTAGATGGTCAAGACAGGAGCTGAATGAGTCTCCAAATACTGAAAAGTCACCCATGAAGACTTCCAAAATTTTTTCCACCATATCAGAGAAAATGGAGAGCATGCATCTCTGAAAGGTTGCAGGTGCATTGCACAGAACAAATGGCATCCTTCTGTATGCAAATACTCCAGATGTGCATGTGAATGCTGTTTTCTCTTAATCTTGGAGATCTACTGTAATTTGATTATAATCTGAATATCCATCCAGAAAGCAGTAGTATTCATGACCTGCTAGTCTTTCTAGCATCTGGTCTATGAATGGTAAAGGAAACTGATCCTTTCTGGTAGTTGTATTAAGCCTTCTGTAATCAATACACATACGCCACCCTATAACTGTTCTTGTAGGAACCAGTTCATTTTTTTCATTATGAACCACTGTCATGCCACCCTTCTTAGGGACGACTTGGACAGGGCTTACCCAGGGGCTATCAGAAATAGGATAAATAATCCCAGCCTCTAGTAATTTAGTGACCTCCTTCTGCACCACCTCCTTCATGGCTGGATTCAGCCGCCTTTGTGGTTGAACCACTGGCTTAGCGTCACCCTCCAATAGGATCTTGTGCATGCATCTGGCTGGGCTAATGCCCTTAAGATCACTGATGGACCACCCAAGAGCTGTCTTGTGTGTCCTTAGCACTTGAATTAGTGCTTCTTCTTCTTGTGACTCTAAGGTAGAGCTTATGATTACAAGAAAGGTATCACCTTCTCCTAGAAATGCATATTTCAGGGATGGTGGTAATGGTTTGAGCTCGGGTTTGGGAGGTTTCTCCTCTTCCTGAGGGAATTTCAGAGGTTCTATTATTCTCTCTGGTTCCTCCAGATCAGGCTGAGCATCTTTAAAGATATCATCTAGCTCTGATTCGAGACTCTCAATCATATTGACCTCTTTTACCAGAGAGTCAATAATATTAATGCTCATGCAGTCATTTTGGGTGTCTGGATGTTGAATAGCTTTGACAACATTCAACTTAAACTCATCCTCATTGACTCTCAGGGTTACTTCCCCTTTTTGGACGTCAATGAGGGTTCGTCCAGTTGCTGGGAAAGGTCTTCCTAGAATGAGAGTTGCAATATTGTGCTCCTCCATTTCCAGCACCATAAAGTCAGTGGGAAAGGCAAATGGCCCAACCTTGACAATCATGTCTTCAATCACGCCTGATGGATATTTAATGGAGCCATCAGCAAGTTAGAGACATATCCGGGTTGGTTTGACTTCTTCAGTCAAACCAAGCTTTCTAATAGTAGATGCAGGTATTAGGTTGATACTTGCCCCAAGATCACATAAAGCTTGCTTGGTACAAGTACCCTCTAATGTGCATGGTATCGTAAAGCTTCCGGGATCTTTAAGCTTCTCAAGTAAGCTTTTCAGAATGACTGCACTGCATTCTTCAGTGAGGTAAACTTTTTCAGTTTCCCTCCAATCCTTCTTATGACTTAAGATCTCTTGCATGAACTTAGCATAAGAGGGTATTTGCTCAAGTGCCTCTGCAAACGGAATCTTTATTTCAAGAGTCCTAAGGTAGTCTACAAAGCGGGCAAATTGCTTATCCTGTTTCGCTTGGCGGAGTTTCTGAGGATAAGGCATTTTGGCTTTGTATTCCTCAACCTTAGTTGCTGTAGGTTTATTGCCTACAGATGTGGGTTGAGAAGCCTTTTTAGAGGGGTTGCTATCAGCACTTGTATGTGTCTGATCTCCCACTGGCGTTTAAATGCCAGGGGTGGAAGCTGGAGTGGCGTTAGACGCCAACTCCTTACCTGTTTCTGGCGTCTGAACGCCAGAACTGTGCTTCCTTTGGGCGTTCAACGCCAATTCCTTACTTGTTTCTGGCGCTGAACGCCAGGACTGAGCATGGGTTGGGCGTTCAACGCCAGCTTTCCACCCATTTTCTGGCGTTTGGGCGCCAGAATTATTCCTCTCTGGGCTCTGACTGTCCTCAGAGGGATTTTGGGTAGCAGTTTGTTCATTTCTTGGCTTTCTGCTGCCTTAAAGTGAGGTATTTAATGTTTTCCCACTTCTTAATTGAACTGCTTGGCACTCTTCTATTATTTGTTTTGACAATCGTTGTTTTGTTTGCTTCAATTGCACTTCCATATTCATATTAGCCATTCTTGTTTCTTGCAATATCTCCTTGAATTTAGCTAGCTGTTTTGTTAGAAAATCTAATTGCTGATTGAATTCAGTAACTTGTTCTGTAGGACTTAGTTTAGCAGTTACTGTTTTAGCCTCTTCTTTCATGGAAGGTTCATTGCTTAGGTTCACTGTATCAATGAGCTCTTGATCTTCTTCAATTGTCTTTCTCATGTGTATAGATCCACCAGATGAGTGCTCTAGAGAAATCTAAGCTTTCTCTATAAGCCCATAATAAAAGATGTCTAACTGCACCCACTCTAAAAACATTTCAGAGGGGCATTTTCTTAGCATCTCTCTGTATCTCTCCCAGGCATCATAAAAGGATTCATTATCTCCTTGTTTGAAGCCTTGGATGCTTAACCTTAGCTGTGTCATCTATTTTGGAGGAAAATAGAGATTCAGGAATTTTTCTGACAGCTGTTTCCATGTCTTTATGCTATCCTTAGGTTGGTTATTTAACCACCTCTTAGCTTGGTCTTTTACAGCAAATGGAAACAATAATAATTTGTAGACATCCTAATCTATTTTCTTATCATATAACTTGTTAGCAATTTGTAAAAACTGTGCTAGAAACTCTGTAGGTTCTTACTGTGGAAGACCGGAATACTGGCAACTTTGCTGCACCATGATAATGAGCTGAGGATTCAACTCAAAGCTACTAACTCTGATGGAGGGTATACAGATACTGCTCCCATATGAAGCAGTAGTGGGGTTGGCATATGACCCCAGAGTCCTTCTAGACTGTTCATTTCCACTTAGGTCCATGATGGAGAAAGGGAGATGATGTGGATTTATTCTATTTATTTTATTATAAAAAAGTAATTTTTGAAATAATAAATAAAACTAAAATAAAAAATAAAAATAAAATTTAAAAAAATATTTTAAAAATTTTTGAAAAAATGAGAGAAAGATATTTTTGAAAAAGATGTGATTTTTTTATCTTAAAAGGATAAGATTTTGAAAATTTTTGAAATTGAAATATGAATTTTTATAGAAATTTTCGAAAAATTTTCTTGAAAATAGTTAGAGAAGATAATTTTTTTATTTTTGAATTTTATGATGAAAGAGAAAAACACACAAAAGACACAAGACTTAATATTTTTAGATCTAATGTTCCTTACTTTCGAAAATTTTGGAGGAAAAACACCAAGGGACACCAAACTTAAAAATTTTAAGATCAAAACACAAAGAAGACTCAAGAACACTTTGAAGATTCACAAGAACAACAAGAACAAAAGAAAGAATACCAAACTTAAAATTTTTTTGAAAACCAAATTAAATTTTCGAAAATTAAAGAAAATTAACAAGAGAACACCAAACTTAAAGTTTGGCACAAGATTCAATCAAAGAAAAATTATTTTTGAAAAAGATTTTAAAAAGAAGATGTCCAATTACCAAAAACATAAACCAACACTCTAGCCAATTGAGCTATAAATGTAACGTGTTTTAAAGAGGTATTTTTAATAACTAAAAAGAAATATTTTGAAAATGCACAAGGAAAACACGAAAAACACAGAGAATAGGAAAAACCAAAGATTAAACAAGAAAAATTGACAAGAACAATTTGAAGATCAAGGAAAAATAAAGAGCATGCAATTCGAAAATTGAAAGACAAAGACAAGCATGCAATCGACACCAAACTTACAACAAGACACTAAACTCAGAAAAAACTAACAATTAATAAAGAAAAATAAAATTTTTTCAAGAAAATTTTTTAAAAAGAATAATAGAAAATGCAATTCTAGTGACTCTAAACCAAAAAGATAAATTTTTCCTAATCTAAGCAACAAGATTCACCGTCAGTTATTCAAACTCAAACAATCCCCGGCAACGGCGCCAAAAACTTGGTGCACGAAAATTACTTCACACTATGTAATTTCGCACAACTAACCAGCAAGTGCACTGGGTCGTCCAAGTAATACCTTACATGAGTAAGGGTCGAATCCCATGGAGATTGTTGGCTGAAGCAAGCTATGGTTATCTTATTATTCTTAGTCAGGAGACCAATAGGGTTCTTTAATTTCAATTGTAAAAGGAATGAAAGGGCATAAAATAAATAATTGTTACGCAATAATGGAGAATATGTTGGAGTTTTGGAGATGCTTTGTCCTCTGAATTCCTACAACATAATGCTTTCTCACTTTCATAAATGCAAGGCTCCTTCCATGGCAAGCTGTATGTAGGGCATCACCGTTGTCAATGGCTACTTCCCATCCTCTAAGTGAAAATGGTCCAAATGCTCTGTCACAGCACGGCTAATCATCTGTTGGTTCTCGATCATGTCGGAAGAAGATCCATTGATCCTTTTGCGTCTGTCACTACGCCCAACATTCGTGTGTTTGAAGCTCGTCACAGTTATCCAATCCTTGAATCCTACTTGGAATACCACAGACAAGGTTTAGACCTTTCGGATTCACAAGGATGCCGCCAATGGATTCTAGCTTATACCACGAAGATTCTGATTAAGGAATCTAAGAGATACTCATTCAATCTAATGTAAAACGGAGGTGATTGTCAGGCACACGTTCATGGATTGAGGAAGGTGATGAGTGTCATGGATAATCACCTTCTTCATAGTGAAGCACGAATGAACATCTTAGATAGGAACAAGCGTGTTTGAATGGAAAACATAAATAATTGCATTAATTTATCGAGACACTCCAGAGCTCCTCACCGCCAGCAATGGAGTTTAGAGACTCATGCCGTCAAAAGGTACAAAGTTCAGATCTACAATATCATGAGGTACAAAATAAGTCTCTAAAATTTGTTTAAATACTAAACTAGTAACCTAGGTTTACAGAAAATAAGTAAACTAAGATGGATAATGCAGAAATCCACTTCTGGGGCCCACTTGGTGTGTGCTGGGGTTGAGACTTAAGATTCTCACGTGCCTGGGCTGTTTCTGGAGTTGAACGCCAGGTTGTAACCTGTTTCTGGCGTTGAACTCTAACTTGCAACCTGTTTCTGGCGCTAAATGCCAGACTGCAGCATTGAACTGGCGGTAAACACCAGTTTACGTCGTCTATCTTCGCGCAAAGTATGGACTATTATATATTGCTGGAAAGCCCTGGATGTCTAAATTCCAACCCAATTGAGAGCGTGCCAATTGGACTCCTGTAGGTCCAAAAAATTCATTCCGAGTGCAGGGAGGTCAGAATCCAACAACATCAGCAGTCCTTTTTCAGCCTAAATTAGATTTTTGCTCAGCTCCCTCAATTTCAGCCAGAAAATACCTGAAATTACAGAAAAACACACAAACTCATAGTAAAGTCTAGAAATATGAATTTTTCCTAAAAACTAATAAAATTATACTAAAAACTAACTAAAACATACTAAAATCTACATGAAATTACCCCAAAAAGCGTATAAAATATCCACTCATCAGCTTTCCATTATCATCTTGCTTATATGTATGCATGTCCTTTTTAGTCAATTAAAAAGAAAATGTTATGAAAAGCAAGAGTGAGTTTATCTTGTGAAGTGAGTTCTTAAGTTTGTGGTATGGTAATTAATTAGCTACGTTGGTTCACTGACAAGGTAATTAGGCAATTATATGCTCTAAATCACATGCTTGGAACACATCCTATTAAGACTAACCAATTAACAAGATCCTAATAAGAAAAAGGGAAAGAACAATAAGAGTATAAAAAAGGAAAAGAAAAGTTATAAGAAATGAGGCTAGGCACCAAGGGTTTGAATATTGAGGCATGTGTCTGTGGTGTTCCTGTGCAAGGGATATGCTTGGATGAATAAGCTCTCAGGAGTGCCTTATCACTTGGTAACTTGGGTTAACTAACCCAGGATTATCAGCTAAAAGTCCACTATCAAGAGCAACCTTTGCTACAGAACACTTAGTGACCCAAAGAGGTGCTGGACACCAAGGTCTCAAGAAAAAAGAAATAACAAATCATCTGCCTGTGGTGTGCATGTATGGGGGAAAGAGACTTGAAGGAGTAAGTCCTTAGGGGTGTCTCAACACCTAGCACCTTGAACCAACTGGTTCGGGAGTGTTGGCTGAAAGCTTATCTTAAAGAGTCGCCCTCTCACAGAGCACTTAGCCTAAAAAGAATGCAATAAACCCTGGAAAAAAGGAGAGGATCAATAAATAAGAAGTCTCAAGGGATGCAATCAAGCAAGAGTTCAAGGGCATGATAAGGACCTGAACACCAGTGAAGGAAGGAACCTAAGCTGCTATGCATGAAACCCCATAAACCAGGAATTTGACTTCTATAACAATGGATTGTTTATCTTGTTCTTTCATTCATTTTCCTATATTTCAGTACTTGCTTAGGGACAAGCAAGCTTTAAGTTTGGTGTTGTGATGCCAGGGCATCTTGGCCAGTTTCACTGACCTTTTCTTTGCTGTTTTAGGGTAGTTTCATGCATTTTCTTAGTAAATAAGCAAGTTTTGGATGAAAATACACTTACATCTTGATTCAAGCAAATATTGTGAACTTTACATGATTTCATGAGAATTAGGCAAGAATTGAATGATATAATTGATGATGCATGATCTCATGACTTGGAACAAGATCTTTGATGCACTTTAATTGCTTGATTTCAGGACAAAGGAAGCAGGAAGGAGCCACGTTAATTGTCACGTTAATTGTCACGTTAGTTTTGGATGAAAATACACTTAACGTGACCACTAACGTGGAATGGGGACAAGCTTGTAGTGTTAATGGAAAAAGTGATCGCCAATAACGCCTTTGACGCCATCATAGCCCACGTTAGTTGCCACGTTAAGGACATTAACATGGTAGCAACGTGGATGAAAAGAGGAGCTCCAACGTTAGTGGTAAAAGTGAATGCCACTAACATTCCACAAAGGCACATTTAGCCACGTTAAGAGCCACGTTAATCTAATTAACGTGAACTCTAACGTAGGGGAGGAAGCAATTGCCAACGTTAGTGACACTCACCTTTGTCACTAACGTTGGACTAAGGCAAGAGTGCCCACGTTAGTGGTCACGTTAAGACCACTAACGTGAAGAGTAACGTGGAGCTAAGCATGATGGGCCAACGTTAGAGACACTCACTTTTGTCACTAACGTTGGAGATGGCAATCACCACCACGTTAGTGGTCACGTTAATCCAATTAACATGAACTCTAACGTTTGAAGGAGGGGCGTTTGGAGCGTCAGTGACAAAGGTAAGTGTCACTGACGCTCTCGAAGCTTAGGCATGCCCACGTTAAGGGTCACGTTAGTTACACTAATGTGAACTCTAACGTGAGGAGAAGACCCAAGACCCAATGTTATTGAAAAAGGTGAACGCCAATAATGTTTGCGAAGGACCAAGAGGAAACGTTAGTGGTCACATTAGTGCCACTAACGTTGAAGTTAACATGGATCATTAGTGGGTTGGAACGTTAGTGGAAAAGGTGATCATCACTAACGTTCTCGAACCCACATCTTCACTTAACGTTAACACCACTAACGTCCTAACTAACGTCCATGCCTAACTCACACTTTTCTGCAAGCAAAGCTGAGCCCACTAAAGATTGTAACTGCTTCAACTCAAAGATCAAAGGCCCATATCCAAGACTTGAAGAACTAACTAGAAGATGAAGAAGAGTAGTATAAATAGGAGTAGTTTTGAACTAAAAAGGAGCTTGGCAATTTGGAGAACTACACCTTGTATATTTACTTTTCTGCACTTTTAGTTACTCTAGAATGTATTCTTCTTCATCATTTTCCATTTCCAGAACTATGAACAACTAAATCCCCTTTCATTGGGTTAGGGAGCTCTGTTGTAATTTGATGGATCAATTATAGTTTTCATTCTTCTTCCTCTTTCTTTTCTCTTGATTTACTAGAAAGCTTTCAATCTTAATTCAATTGGTTAGTTGTCTTGGAAAAGAAACTCTCCATAATTGGATCTCCTCTGAGCCTTGGAAAAGGGATGAGGAGATCATGCTAGAAATGCTTTCTCATGTTGGACCAAATTGGGGTTTGGACGGATATAGTGACATGTAATCCTCCCAACACTTTGATTTGGAAATACATGTGGTATAATCAGTGACCATACTTCATCTCTTCCCATGAGCAATTAAATCAAGGAATTGGGCAATTGTTCAAGCTTAGAGAGATTGGGTTGCCAAGGAATTGGGATTCAATCACCTAAGATTGCCAAGGAGATCAATGAATGCATTGATTGAGGAAGAGATGATAATGAACTTGATCCGGAGAATGCAACATCTCCTAAGCCCAATGAATCCCCCATTTTTGATCTTACCCATTCTTTTTACTTTTTACCATTTACCTTTTTGCTTATCTCCCCAAATCCCCATTTAAGATTCTGCAATTTACTTTCTGCACTTTACTTTCCTGCCATTTAATTTTCTGCAATTTTCAACTCAATTTCTGTTTAGCTCAACTAGCACATCTTCCTAACTAAAGTTTCTTGACCAATCAATCCCTGTGGGATTCAACCTCACTCTATTGTTAGTTTTTACTTGACAAAAATTTGGTATACTTGCCGAAGGAAAATTTGTTGAGAAACAAGTTTTCGTGCATCAGAATGAATCATCAGAAGTTGAAGTAGACAGTGAGAAAAGTTGATCTAGAAGGAAGAAGCATCTCCGAAGCCTCAACCGTTCTCTTATCAATTGTTTGTATTGTTCTGTCTTTTGGGTTTTAGTTGGTTCGTCTGTTCTTGAGTTTTTGAAAACTTGTTTTTGGTTTTTCTTCTTGATATTTGATTTGTTCTTGTTGTTTTCTTGTATTTAATTTCAAAATCTTCAAGTTTGGTGTCTCTTTATGTTTTTCCTTTCGAAAATTTTGAAATTTATAGTCTTTGATTTCAAAATCTTTAAGTTTGGTGTCTTTTTGTGTGCCTTTGCAAATTTTCGAAAATTAAGTACTTTGATTTCAAAAATTTTTAAGTTTGGTGTCCTATTAGTTATCTTTTTGTTATTTTTTCAAATCTTTGTCTTATCTTTTTCTTTAAATTTAAAATTTTATCTTATCTTATTTTAAATTCAATTTTTAACATTCAAAATTCAAATTCTTATCTTATTTTAATTCAAATTCAATTTTCAAGCTTCAAGATTTCAAAATTTAAATTTTCAAAATTCAAGTTTGTAAAATTCAAATTTCAAAATTTAAAAAATTCAAATCTTAAATTTTAATATCAAATCTTTTCAAATCCTATCATATCTTTTTAATTTAAATCTTTCCTATCTTATCTTCTTTTAAATTTTAAATTTTAATCTTTTTAAATCTTTACTATCTTTTCAAATTTGATTTTCAAAATCTTTAATTTCTAAATCTTATCTTTCTTAACTTTTTTTAAATCTTTATCTTATCTTTTCGTTTTTAATTTTAAAATACCTTACTTTTTTTTAAAATCAAAACTTTTTAATAATAAATCTTTACCTTCTTTTAAATTTTAATTTCAAAATCTTTGTTTGACTTTTTCTTTCTTTTATTTTTGAAAACCTCGTTTAAAATCACATTTCATTTTCAAATCTTGTTAGTTAATTAGTTATCTTAACTTTTAATTCTTTTCATATTTTTTAATTAATCAAATAAATAAAATATTAAAAAAACAAAAATATTTTAATTTCCATTTTCCTTTTAATTCTAAAAATTCGAACTCATCTCTTCCTCTACCTCCATTCTTCTTGTCTTCTCATACTCTGATATAGGGACACCTACCTTCCCATTTCCTTGTTTCTTGACTAAGTGCATTGGAACAGGAAGAGTTCACCATGAATCCAATTGGGAATGAACAATTCAGAAGAACTTTAGGGTCTTATATGGCCCCCACTCCTGATTTCTATGGAAGAAGTATCAGTATACCTCCCATTAGAACAAGCAATTTTGAGCTAAACCCTCAGTTAATTACGCTAGTGCAGCAAAACTGCCAGTTTCATGGACTTCCACAGGAAGAGCCCACAGAATTTCTTGCGGATTTCTTCCAATATCCTGACACAGTGTACACTGACGGAGTCAAGGTTCTGAGAACCAGACCGGTCATCGAATCGCTCTAGTCACTGGTTTACTGGTTCATTGGTCCAACCGGTGGTTCAACCGAAAAAACTTTTTTGGAGTAAAATAATAAATAAATTATAAATAAACATCCAAAAATATAATTTTAGTCTAATATAAATCTTAAAATATCTTCAAAATTTAAAACACTACATAAAATATCATCAACCAAATCCATATGACCTTATCAAAATACAAACTCAAAAATTAAATCGTAAAAAGACATATCTAAATATTAAATCTCAACATCATGATTTATCAATCATCAAAATCTGCAAGAATATCTTCAAAATTTAAAACACTACATAAAATATCATCAACCAAATCCATATGACCTTATCAAAATACAAACTCAAAAAGTAAATCTTAAAAAGACATTTCTAAATATTAAATCTCAACATCATGATTTATCAATCATCAAAATCCACAAGAACTTATTGCAAATTTGCTTCAGTGGATTAGGATTAGGATTAGCAGCATCATTCGAAATAGGAGGATTGACAGGCAAGTTATTATTCACAGATGCATTATTATCAGTAGTTGCTTCGTGATTAATGCTATTATCCATAACTGAAATTAATAAAAGTTTTATTAATTAAAACAAAATTAAAGATCAGCCACAACATAATGAAAAATAAAAAAATTATCAACATGACCATATCTAAATTCTGCCACCAACATTAAGCAACAAACAAAGCCAGCAAAACCAGCAATAATTAGGAGCTAGTAACTATAAATCAAAGCAAAACCAACAACTACAAATCAAAGCCATTAGCAAATATGAACAAAATAATTAGGAGCCATCAGCAACCAGTAAACTAGTAAAAGTGTAAAAAACTAGCCAACGAGCAACTAGAAAATACTAAACAGAGTAACAATAAAATTGAAAACAGAGAAAGCACTAAAACATAGAAAACACTAAAATACTAACCAAGGTAATTAGTTAATTACAGATCCATCAACAAATACATTCAGAACCAAACTTCAAACCAAGATCGAAGAAGAAGAATTGAAGGAAAACGAAACAAAAATTGAAGAAGAAGGCCAAAGAAGAAGATCAAAGAAAACAACTTTAGAGCTTCAAAGTTCAAACTAAGAACAAGACTAAACATTTAGTGAAGAACTGAAGATGAAGACCAGAGGCCACTAACCTGGGTTCCGTGCGGAGAAGCCGATGAAGATGAAGACGACGTGCCGATCTACTGGGTTCCGAACACAGGGAAGAGGAAGAAGTGGCAACGCTGAGGACCTGGGGATGGCGGCGGCCCTGAGGATCTGGGAATGGCAATGGCGATGAAGGGCTAGGGTTTTTTATTTTTCCTTTCTTCAGAGTTCTCCAATAGTGACGAATGTTGGGGGAAGAAGAGGGGGGTTGGCTCTCGGATACATTATTGCATTTGCTTCTATTTTCTTTTTTTCAAATAAAATACGGCGTCGTTTTATCCGAACCGGCCGGTTACCGGTCCGGTCCAACCATTTGGTTCTCAACCGATTCGACGGTTTTTAAGCAGTTTTCCTACCAGCGGTTTTAGGCAGTGGACTGGACCACTTTTGTCGCAGTAGACCAGGATGTCTACAGGTTATTGAACATATGGAATAAGCTGGTGGAAAAGTTTTTTAATCAATACTTTCCCCCAAAGAAGCTAACCCAGCTAAGACTGGACATTCAAGGCTTCAAACAAGAAGATAATGAATCCCTTTATGATGCTTAGGGGAGGTACAGAATGATGCTATGGAAATACCCTACTAAAATGTTTTCAGAATGGGTCAAGTTTGACATCTTCTATTAAGGACTCACAAATATGGCTAAGATATCCTTAGACCATTCTGCTGGTTGTTCAATTCACATGAGAAAGACAATTGAGGAAGCTCAAGAATTCATTGAAACAGTTGCCAGCAATCAGCATCTGTACTCATCTAGTGAGACTTCAATGAAGGGAGAGGTCAAGACAGTGTCCACTGAATCATACCCTCCTAATCAGAGTGAGTTATTAACCCAGCAGATGCCCTTTCTCACACAATAAGTGCTAAGCTTGCAAGAAGCAGTGCAAATGACCCATGCCTCCAACAAGAATATGGAAGCACGGTTGAACCAGGCTAAATAGCTCTTGCCTGAACAGATAAGAGAAGAATGCCAAGCTATCTGATTAGGGAGTACCTTGACTACCCAGCCTTAGAACAATAAGAGGCAGGGAGAGGAAGAAATAGCAGAAGATGAACAAGCTGCAGCCCAGGGTACCATCAGGGGCGTTGAACACCCAGAAAGGGATGGCATGGGCGTCCAACGCACAGAAGAGGGTAGCCTTGTCGTTGAACGCTAGTCCAAGGGAGGCCAGACACATGTAAATATTGAGAACACCTCTCCTAAGCAAGCTGGTAGCCCTTCTATTGGCACTATAGACACTCACCCTGCACCACTCATGGCCCTTGAGCACAAGGCCAAGTTACCATACCCTCAAAGATTCCAGAAAGCAGAAAAGGATAGGCAATTTGCCAAATTCTTAGAAGCTTCCAATAAGCTAGATATCCAAATCCCCTTTGTAGAGGCTCCTGAACAAATGCCTTAATATGCTAAGTTTATGAAGGAAATACTAAATAACAAGAGGGATTGGAGGAAAGGAGAGACAGTGGCTCTTACTAGGGAGCGCACTGCTGTCATTCAGAGGAATCTTTCTCAAACACTGCAGAGACACCCTAACACTCTTCTTAGAGACACCGAGGTGAATCCAAGAGAAGAGTGTCAGGCCCTCATTATTACCAAAGAGGCCGAGCCTAAGGTGGTACACACTGTTGAGGAACTAAATGAATAAGAGGCTCAAGAAGAGGCTGGAAGGACATTGTTGCATACCTTTCTTATGGGAAGAAAATTTGAAGTACCACACCCTCAGATACCCCAAAAGGAGACCAAGGAATAGCACTGCTCACAATCCTTGGAAGGCTCTAGAAAGATGCAAATCAATATTCCTTTTGCCGAGGTTTTGGTCTCTATCTACTGGAAGAAACCTCTCTGATCCTGAGAGAGGCAAATTAGTGATGAGGTTAGAGAACGATTACATTATTATCAAAGTCCTTCAACCTCCACTACCCCCTGACAAAGGAGGTACTTCCATGCAGAGTACAATACTAAAGCCTTCTCCCTTGGTGAAAACTCACAGAGTTTCCTCAAACATCAAACTTAAGTTTGGTGTTGGGCAGCCACCACCCACCAAGGAGGAAGGTCCCAAAAGGAAGATGCATAGGGGATGGAGAAACAATACAACCTCTACCCTAACAAGCAAGGAGAACTAAGATAATCACACTAAAAGAAAACTTGTTAGGAGGAATTCCAATCTGAGGGCACTCATCTCCTCCTCTTCTCCTATAAAGTCATTTCTGTTAACCAACTGGAAGAAGAGGAAGAAAGTTAGCTAACTGTCAAGCTAGTGACGTTAAAAAAGTGCTTGTTGGGATGCAACACAACATAAATAGTTATTACTATTTTTCTTTAAGTTTATTTTCATAGTTATTTCTTTAAATTTGTGATCATGTGCAATAGTCAGAACAGAGACAGAGACATTCAGAGATAGAAACAGAACAACCTGGAGCAAGTACCTTGGTAGCATTGAAAGCCACAGAAGGAGGTAAGAGTGGGCGTTCAACACCCAAGAAGAGTAGCCAAGCTGGCATTGAACGCCAAGGGAGGAGTCCCTAGTGGGCGTTTAACACCCAAAAGGAGGTAGAAAGCTATCGTTGAACGCCAGCCAGGGAGCTCCAACTGGGCATTCAACGCCCAAGAAGCGCAGCATTGCTGCCGTTGAATGCCAGCCAGGGAGCAGAGGCTGGGCGTTCAACGCCCAAAAGGGGGCAATGACCTGGCATTGAATGCCAAGATGAAGGTCCCCAATGGGCATTCAACGCCATGAATGACGCAAGTTGGCATTGACCGCCAGCCACGGAGCAAGGGCTAGGCATTCAACGCCCACAAGGGGGCAAGGAATTCGAATACCCTAGCCTTCCATAGAATAACATTAGGGTAGCTTAGGAGTAATATTAGGAAGCTTTTAGTATAGTGTTTCTCTAAGTTTTTCATCATATTTATTAGGGTTTATACTAGGGTTTTACATTCAAGTTCCATTTCCAATTTTGATCTTGGATTTTGCTAGCTTCCATTGTAAGTATCTCTTTGTTACTACTCTTTATAGCTACATTGTTATTACTCTTTCTTATATTTCATGTTCTAGTTCCATTTTACTTCTCTCTTGTAATTTCAATTTCTTGTTGATGAATTTGATGATTGATGTTTGTTACATGCTTTCTTGAGTTTTTATTATTGATTGAGATTATTTGTTGCTTTTAGTTTCAAGCTTTTTCTCATTTTTCCCATGTTAAGTTGTTTTTGCCCACCAAGTGTTTGACAAAATGTCAAATATGATTTTGGGCTAGTTTTCTATCTCTTGGCTTGGGGAAAGTGAGCAATTGGGTTTCTAGAGTTGGAATGTCCAATATTTAGTGTCAATTCTTCGATTGTTAATTGTTTTTGTTCCCACTAAAGCTAATTTGTTGCTAAGGCAATTAGCAAGCAATTTAGGATTTGTGGGTTAAGAACACTTATGCTCATTTAACTTACTCTCGGATGTGAGGGTTAACCAAGTGAGATTAATCCATTCTAGTTGTCATAGTTGTGGTTCCAACAAGGAAAGGACCCTTAGCTCACTCCAAGCCAAGATACCTTTTTTTGTCTTAAATCTTTCATACACATTTACATTAACCCTCTTTATACCTTACTTGTCTATATTACATAGTTAGTTCTCTAATTCCTTCATTAGTTCATTTATTACAATTTTGCATGTTCTTTTATTACTTTATATTTTTATCCCTTCATTGAAAACCCCTTGAACACCACAAACCGGAATTGCATACTCATTGATCTCAAGTCTCCTTGTGAAACGACCCGGGAACTAAACACTCCCGGAATTGAATTGGTTTTGAATAGTGACATCTTTGAATTCAAACTTTGATCGAGAGTTGATTGTGGGTTGGCACTATACCTGCAACTCCAACTCTATTTTTAGGAAAATTCCTAAACCCACTTTGGCCCGACACCATGTTTTTGGCACCTGGTGCACGAAATTGTGATCTCTAATAATGGCTTCAACTTGGTATGCGCGTTTATAACTTAGCACTTTCTTCACAACCTCGCACAACTAACCAGCAAGTGCACTGGGTCGTCCAAGTAATAAACCTTACGTGAGTAAGGGTCGAGCCCACGGAGATTGTTGGTATGAAGCAAGCTATGGTCATCTTGTAAATCTCAGTCAGGCGGATAATAAATGGTTATGGAGTTTTCGAATAATAATAATAAATAGACAGAAAATAAAGATAGAAATACTTATGTATATCATCAATGGGAATTTCAGATAGGCGTATGAAGATGCTGTGCTCCTTCTGTATCTCTGCTTTCCTACTACCTTCATCCAATCCTTCTTACTCCTTTCCATGGCAAGCTGTATGTAGGGCATCACCGTTGTCAATGGCTACATCCCATCCTCTCAGTGAAAAAGGTCCAAATGCTCTGTCACGGCATGGCTAATCATCTGTCGGTTCTCGATCATGTCGGAATAGAATCCCTTGATTCTTTTGCGTTTGTCATCACGCCCAACAATCACGAGTTTGAAGCTCGTCACAGTCATTCAATCCCAGAATCCTACTCGGAATATCACAGACAAGGTTTAGACTTTCCGAATTCTCATGAATGCCGCCATCAATTCTAGCTTATACCACAAAGACTCTGATCTCACAGAATGGAAGGCTCGGTTGTCAAGCAAGGGCAACCATGTGTCGTGCATCAGGAATCCAAGAGACACACACTCTACCTTTCGCTTGTAGAACGGAAGTGGTTGTCAAGCACGCGTTCATAGGGACGGATGATGATGAGTGTCACGGATCATCACATCCATCAGGTTGAAGTACGAGTAGTATCTTAGAACAGAAATAAGATTGAATTTGAATAAAAGATAGTAGTAATTGCATTAAAACTCGAGGTACAGCAGAGCTCCACACCCTTAATCTATGGTGTGTAGAAACTCCACCGTTGAAAATACATAAGTGATGAAGGTTCAGGCATGCCCGAATGGCCAGCCTCCAAAACGTAATCACATGATCACAAAATACAATCCCAGATGTCTAATACAATAGTAAAATGTCCTATTTATACTAGACTAGCTACTAGGGTTTACAGAAGTAAGTAATTGATGCAGAAATCCACTTCCGGGGCCCACTTGGTGTGTGCTTGGGCTGAGCTTGAGCTTTACACGTGCAGAGGCTTCTTTTGGAGTTGAACGCCAAGTTTTAATGTGTTTTTGGCGTTCAACTCTGGTTCGTGACGTGTTTCTGGCGTTTGACTCCAGAATGCAGCATGGAACTGGAATTGAGCGCCAGTTTACGTCGTCTAATCACGAATAAAGTATAAACTATTATATATTGCTGGAAAGCTCTGGATGTCTACTTTCCAACACCGTTGAGAGCGAGCCATTTGGAGTTCTGTAGCTCCAGAAAATCCATTTCGAGTGCAGGGAGGTCAGAATCTAACAGCATCAGCAGTTCTTTGTCAGCCTTTTATCAGAGTTTTGCTCAGGTCTCTCAATTTCAGCCAGAAAATACCTAAAATCACAGAAAAACACAAAAACTCATAGTAAAGTCCAGAAATGTGAATTTAGCATGAAAACTAATGAAAATATCCCTAAAAGTAACTAGATCCTACTAAAAACTACCTAAAAACAATGCCAAAAAGCGTATAAATTATCCGCTCATCACAACGCCAAACTTAAATTGTTGCTTGTCCCCAAGCAACTGAAAATCAATTAGGATAAAAAGAAGGGAATATACTATAAATCCCAAAATATCAATGAATATTAATTCTAATTAGATGAGCGGGACTTGTAGCTTTTTGCCTCTGAACAGTTTTGGCATCTCACTTTATCCTTTGAAGTTTAGAATGATTGGCATCTCTAGGAACTCAGAAATTCAGATAGTGTTATTGATTCTCCTAGTTAAGTTTGTTGATTCTTGAACACAACTACTTTTATGAGTCTTGGCTGTGGCCCTAAGCACCTTGTTTTCCAGTATTACCACCGGATACATAAATGCCACAGACACATGACTGGGTGAACCTTTTCAGATTGTGACTCAGCTTTGCTAAAGTCCCCAGTTAGAGGTGTCCAGAGCTCTTAAGCACACTCTTTTTGCTTTGGATCATGACTTTAACCACTCAGTCTCAAGCTTTTCACTTGGACCTGCATGCCACAAGCACATGGTTAGGGACAGCTTGATTTAGCCGCTTAGGCCTGGATTTTATTTCCTTGGGCCCTCCTATCCATTGATGCTCAAAGCCTTGGATCCTTCTTACCCTTGTCATTTGGTTTTAAGGGCTATTGGCTTTTTTCTGCTTGCTTTTTCTTTTTCTTTCTATTATCTCTTTTTTTCGCCACTTTTTTTTCGCAAGCTTTTGCTATTCACTGCTTTTTCTTGCTTCAAGAATCAATTTCATGATTTTTCAGATTATCAATAGCATTTCTCTTTGTTCATCATTCTTTCAAGAGCCAACAATTTTAACATTCATAAACAACAAGATCAAAAATATGCACTGTTCAAACATTCATGTTCAAAAAACAAAAAGTATTGTCACCACATCAATATAATTAAAGTAAATTCAAGGATAAATTCGAAACTCATGTACTTCTTGTTCTTTTGTATTAAAAACATGTTTCATTTAAGAAAGGTGAAGGATTCATGAAATTATTCATAGCTTTAAGACATAGTTACTACATACTAATGATCATGTAATAAAGACACAAACATAGATAACATAAAGCTTAAAAATCGAAAAACAGAGAATTAAGAACAAGGAAGTTAAGGAATGAGTCCACCTTAGTGAGGGTGGTGCCTTCTTGAAGGACCAATGGTGCTTTTTGAGCTCCTCTATGTCTCTTCCTTGCCTTTGTTGCTTGATCCCTAGTGATTTTGGTGCTCCTATCCTTAGTTGCTCCCAATAATTATGTGCAGGAACATGTATTCCCTGAGGTATCTCAGGGATCTCTTGATTTGCAGTCAAATAATCTACTACTGAGCTATGGATTCTTGAGATGAATCTCTCCATCTCCCATGACTCGGAGGTGGAAGCAATTGTCTTCGCTTTTCTCTTTTTTTCTTTTAGGTTTCTCTAGCCTTAGGTGCCATCAATGGTTATGGAAAAGCAAAAAAAGCTACGCTTTTACCACACCAAACTTAGAATATTGCTCGCCCTCGAGCAAAAGAAAAAAGAATGGAAGGAAAAGAAGATATGGAGGAGAGGGAAAGATGTGTATGTTTCGGCCATATGGGTGGGATTGGGTAGGAAAGAGATGGATGGATGTGAGTGGTGAAGAAGTGATGGGGAAGAGGGATTAAGGTGATTGGTGAAGAAGAGAGAAGGTGAGTTGAGGTATGTGGGGATCCTGTGGGGTCCACAGATCCTGAGGTGTCAAGGATTTACATCCCTGCACCAATTAGGCATGTAAAACACCTTTGCATACAATTCTGGCATTTAAAGACCGAAGTGATGCTTATGTTGGGCGTTCAACACCCAATTGCAGCATGTTTCTGGCGTTGAACGCCAGTTCCATGCTTATTTCTGGCGTTCAGCGCCAGCTCTCCTCAGGGTATATTCCTAGTGTTCAAACGCCAGGATGCGGCCTGTTTCTGGCGTTCAACGCCAGATCCATGCTCTGTTCTGGCATTGAACGCCAGCCAGATGCTCCTTACTGGCGTTTAAACGCCAGTAAGTTCTTCCTCCAGGGTGTGATTTTTCTTCTGTTGTTTTTTATTCTGTTTTTAATTATAGTATTTTTTCATGACTCCACATGATCATGAACCTAATAAAACATAAAAAAACAATAAAAATAAAATAAAATTAGATAAATAAAAATTGGGTTGCCTCCCAATATGCGCTTCTTTAATGTCAATAGCTTGACAGTGGGATCTCATGGAGCCACACAGGTGATCAGGTCAATGTTCTAAACTCCCAACACCAAACTTAGAGTTTGGATATGGGGATTCAACACCAAACTTAGTGTCTGGCTGTGGCCTACCAACACCAAACTTAGAGTTTGATGGTGGGGCCTTTGTTTGACTTTGTACTGAGAGAAGCTTTTCATGCTTCCTCTCCATGTATACAGAAGAACACCCTTGAGTCTTAAACACAAGGTAGTCCCCATTCAATTGAAGGACTAATTCTCCTCTGTTAACATCTATCACAGCTCCTGCTGTGGCAAGGAAAGGTCTTCCAAGGATGATGCATTCATCCTCCTCCTTCCTAGTGTCTAAGATTATGAAATCAGCAGGGATGTAAAGGCCTTTAACCTTTACTAACACATCCTCTACCAATCTATAAGCTTGTCTTACTGACTTGTCTGCCATTTGTAATGAGAATATGGCAGGTTGTACCTCAATGATCCCCAGCTTCTCCATTACAGAGAGTGGCATAAGATTTATACCTGACCCTAGGTCACACAGAGCTTTTTCAAAGGTCATGGTGCCTATGGTGCAGGGTATTACGAATTTGCCAGGATCTTGTCTCTTTTGAGGTAAAGTTTGCTGAACCCAGGTATTTAGTTCACTAATGAGCAAGGGAGGTTCACCTTCCCAAGTCTCATTACCAAATAACTTGGCATTCAGCTTCATGATAGCTCCTAGATATTGAGCAACTTGCTCTCCAGTTACATCTTCATCCTCTTCAGAGGAAGAATAGTCTTCAGAGCTCATGAATGGCAGAGAAAGGTTTAATGGAATCTCTATAGTCTCTATATGAGCCTCAGATTACTTTGGATCCTCAATAAGGAACTCCTTCTTAGTTGGGAGACGTTCCATGAGATCTTCCTCATTGGGATTCACGTCCTCCCCTTCCTCTCTAGGTTCGGCCATATTGATTATATCAATGGCCTTGCACTCTCTTTTTGGATTCTCTTCAGTATTGCTTGGGAGAGTACTATGAGGAGTTTCAGTGACTTTCTTACTCAGCTGGCCCACTTGTGCCTCCAAATTTCTAATGGAGGACCTTGTTTCACTCATGAAGCTTAAAGTGGCCTTAGACAAATCAGAGACTATATTTGCCAAGTTAGAGGTGCTCTGTTCAAAATTCTCTGTCTGTTGCTGAGAAGATGATGGAAAAGGCTTGCCATTACTAAACCTGTTTCTTCCACCATTATTAAAGCCTTGTTGAGGCTTTTGTTGATCCTTCCATGAGAAATTTGGATGATTTCTCCATGAAGAATTATAGGTGTTTCCATAAGGTTCACCCATGTAATTTACCTCTGCCATTGCAGGGTTTTCAGGATCATAAGCTTCTTCTTCAGAAGATGCTTCTTTAGTACTGTTGGATGCATTTTGCCATCCATTCAGACTTTGTGAAATCATGTTGACTTGCTGAGTCAACATTTTGTTCTGAGCCAATATGGCATTCAGAGCATCAATTTCAATAACTCCCTTCCTCTGAGGTGTCCCATTATTCACGGAATTCCTCTCAGAAGTGTACATGAATTGGTTATTTGCAACCATTTCAATAAGTTCCTGAGCTTCTGCAGGTGTTTTCTTTAGGTGAATAGATCCACCTACAGAGTGGTCCAGTGACATCTTAGAAAACTCAAACAGACCATAATAGAATATATCTATCATGGTCCATTCTAAAAACATGTCAGAAGGACACGTTTTGGTCATCTGCTTGTATCTTTCCCAAGTTTCATAGAGGGATTCACCATCTTTTTGCTTGAAGGTCTGAACATCCACTCTAAGCTTGCTCAGCTTTTGAGGAGGAAAGAATTTAACCAAGAAGGCCGTGACCAGCTTATCCCAAGAGTCCAGGCTATCCTTAGGTTGTGAGTCCAACCATGTTCTAGCTCTGTCTCTTACAGCAAAAGGGAAAAGCATGAGCCTGTAGACTTCAGGATCTACTCCATTAGTCTTAACAGTCTCACAGATCTGCAAGAACTCAGTTAAAAACTGGTAGGGATCATCTGATGGAAGTCCATGAAACTTGCAATTTTGTTGCATTAGAGCAACTAGTTGAGGTTTCAGCTCAAAATTCTTTGCTCCAATGGCAGGAATTAAGATGATTCTTCCATCAAACTTGGAAGTAGGTGTAGTATAATCACCAAGCATCCTCCTTGCATTGTTGTTGTTGGGTTCGGCTGTCATATCCTTTTCTTGTTCAAAAATTTCAGTAAGGTTGTCTCTGGATTGTTGTAATTTAGCTTCTCTTAGTTTCCTCTTCAGAGTCCTTTCAGGTTCAGAATCAGTTTCAACAAGAATGCCTTTTTCCTTATTCCTGCTCATATGAGAAAGAAGAGAACAGAAAGGGAAGAGGAATCCTCTATGTCACAGTATAGAGATTCCTTTATACTAGTAGAAGAAGAAAGGGAATAAGAGTGAAGAAGAATGAATAATCCAAACACAAGGGTGAGGATAGGGGCAGTGATTTGAGATGAAGAGAAGTGTTAGTAAATGAATAAATAAATAGAATAAGATGAGAGACAGAAGTTTTCGAAAATAATTTTGAAAAGGAGTTAATGATTTTTGAAAATTAAAGGGGAATTAAAATTAAAATTAAAATTTGAAACAATTAATTAATTAAAAAGAATTTTTGAAAAAGAGGGAGGTATTTTTGAAAATTGGAGAGAGAAAAGTTGTTAGGTGGTTTTGAAAAAGATAAGAAACAAACAAAATGTCAATTAGTTAGTTGAAAAAGATTTGAAAATCAAATTTGAAAATATAAGAAGATAAGAAGATATTTTGAAATCAAATTTTTGAAAAAGATAAAATTTTGACAAAAAATATGATAAAAAGATATGATTAAAAAGATATGGTTGGAAAAGATTTAATTTTTAAAATTAAAATTAATTTACTTGACTAACAAGAAACTAAGATATTATTCTAGAATTTAAAGATTGAACCTTTCTTAACAATAAAGTAACAAACTTCAAATTTTTGAATCAATCACATTACTTGTTAGTTAAGTTTCGAAAACTTTGAAATAAAATTAAGAAAAGATTTTGAAAATAATTTTTGAAAATTTTCGAAAATCATAAAAGAAAAATGAAAAAGATTTGATTTTTGAAAAAGTTTTGAAAAAGATAAGATTTTTAAATTTGAAAATTTGACTTGACTTTTAAGAAACAACTAATTTTAAAATTTTTTTACTAAGTCAACTCAAATTTTCGAAATTATGAGAGAAAAAGGAGAAGATATTTTTTTATTTTTGAATTTTTTTAATGACGAGAGAGAAAAACACAAATATGACCCAAAACATGAAAATTTTGGATCAAAATACATGATGCATTCAAGAACACTATGAATGTCAAGATGAACACCAAGAACACTTTGAAGATTATGATGAACATCAAGAACATATTTTTTGAAAAATTTTTGATGCAAAGAAAACATGCAAGACACCAAACTTAGTAATCTTTAATGCTTAGACACTATGAATGCAAAAATGCACATGAAAAACATTATACAACACAAAACAAGAAAATTTAAAGATCAAACAAGAAGACTTACCAAGAACAACTTGAATATCATGAAGAACACTATGAATGCATGAATTTTCGAAAAATGCAAGAACAAGATGAATATGCAATTGACACCAAACTTAAAACATGACACAAGATTCAAACAAGAATCACAAAATATTTTTGATTTTTATAATTTTATGAATTTTATGTATTTTCTTTTATTATATTTTCGAAAAATATATAGGAAAAAGGAAATAAGAAATTCAAAATTTTTAAGAAGAATTCCAGGAATCTTTCAATGTTAGCCTAAAGCTCCAATCCAAGGGTTGGACATGGCTTAATAGCCAGCCAGCTTTAGGATGCCATTACATGCATTGAGGTGATTACTTGAAGTCTCATTCCAAAAGGATTTGGATATGGCTTTATAGCCAGCTAGGATTCAACATGCTTCATGAAACTCTAGAATCCACTCTTAAAATTTCTGAAGCCATAGAATGATTTATTTTAAATTAAAAATTTTTTTCGAAAATAGGAAAAAAAAAAATTTTTGAAAAATTTTTGAAAACAAAACAAAAAGAAAATTACCTAATCTGAGCAACAAGATGAACCGTCAGTTGTCCAAACTCGAACAATCCCCGGCAACGACGCCAAAAGGTGCACGAAATTGTGATCTCTAATAATGGCTTCAACTTGGTATGCGCGTTTATAACTTAGCACTTTCTTCACAACCTCGCACAACTAACCAGCAAGTGCACTAGGTCGTCCAAGTAATAAACCTTACGTGAGTAAGGATCGATCCCACGGAGATTCTTGGTATGAAGCAAGCTATGGTCATCTTGTAAATCTCAGTCAGGCGGAAAATAAATGGTTATGGAGTTTTCGAATAATAATAATAAATAGACAGAAAATAAAGATAGAAATACTTATGTAGATCATCGATGGGAATTTCAGATAGGCGTATGAAGATGCTGTGCTCCTTCTGAATCTCTGCTTTTCTACTGCCTTCATCCAATCCTTCTTACTCCTTTCCATGGCAAGCTGTATGTAGGGCATCACCGTTGTCAATGGCTACATCCCATCCTCTCAGTGAAAAAGGTCCAAATGCTTTGTCACGGCACGGCTAATCATCTGTCGGTTCTTGATCATGTCGGAATAGAATCCCTTGATTCTTTTGTGTTTGTCATCACGCCCAACAATCGCGAGTTTGAAGCTCGTCACAGTCATTCAATCCCAGAATCCTACTCGGAATACCACAGACAAGGTTTAGACTTTCCGGATTCTCATGAATGCCGCCATCAATTCTAGCTTATACCACGAAGACTCTGATCTCACGGAATGGAAGGCTCGATTGTCAGGCGAGGGCAACCATACGTCGTGCATCAGGAATCCAAGAGATACACACTCTAGCTTTCGCTTGTAGAACGGAAGTGGTTGTCAGGCACATGTTCATAGGAACAGATGATGATGAGTTTCACGGATCATCACATCCATCAGGTTGAAGTACGAGTAGTATCTTAGAACAGAAATAAGATTGAATTTGAATAAAAGATAGTAGTAATTGCATTAAAACTCGAGGTACAGCAGAGCTCCACACCCTTAATCTATGGTGTGTAGAAACTCCACCGTTGAAAATACATAAGTGATGAAGGTTCAGGCATTGCCGAATGGCCAGCCCCCAAAACGTGATCACATGATCAAAAATACAATCCCAGATGTCTAATACAATAGTAAAATGTCCTATTTATACTAGATTAGCTACTAGGGTTTATAGAAGTAAGTAATTGATGCAGAAATCCACTTCCGAGGCCCACTTGGTGTGTGCTTGGGCTGAGCTCGAGCTTTACACGTGCAGAGGCTTCTTTTGGAGTTGAACGCCAAGTTGTAACGTGTTTTTGGCGTTCAACTCTGGTTCGTGACGTGTTTCTGGCATTTGACTCCAGAATGCAGCATGGAACTAACATTCTTATTTGTTACTCCTAGGTAAGTAGATATAACTAGAGTATATATTTATTTGTCTATTGCCTCTATTAGTATTGTTGAGTTTTATCTTTCCCTTTTCATCATAAGTTATCACCCTTTTGGCTTAGAGTCTAGTTGTTACATGATGTAGGGGGTAGCAATTCCAACGTTGGTCCACATCAAGGTATAGGAGGCCAATTCGAGGAAGGGTTGCAAGCAATCAATTCTTGGAACAAGGACCTTTGCAAGGACCCTATGATCCTAATGTCTATCAACCTCTCACACCCAGTAGAACACATCGTCATTACAATTTTGTCCCTCCATATGTTCATACTCCACGCCCTTTACATAAGACGCAACCAATGTACTCTGAAGCCCCTTTACCTTTCCCACCACCAACTTCTTCTCAACCATCCTACCCATCACCATATTTGGGAAAACCTAGCTTTCACCACCATCCCACTCACATCAACTTCCCTTAAGAGTAGCATAGCTTTCAAGCCCTCATCCATGAACAGTGGGAATTTCAAAGAAAACAAGATAATTGCATGGCAACTCTTGCTGAGGTCTTGTCCTGTCTAACACCTCCTCACTCTACCCCTAGCAACCTTGCTCCTCCTTAACTCGGGACGCCTTGTGATCCACCCTTGCCACCTCCATCAACCCTGAAGTCTAGCATTGATGCTATAACCCCAAAAGGAAGCGAGCCATTTCATGAGATAAACTCTCAATCCACTATTCCTAAAGAGGAATCTATTGATGGGGGCAAAAATGTTGTTAAAGGTGAAAGAGAAAATGAACTCAGGGTAGGCAACCACCATGAGCTCCCAAAAAGGTCCCGTTGTTGAAGGAAGTTCAAAAGAGGGAGAACTTGAGGATGAAGAAGATGAAAGTACCTCACCAATTCCCCATGACCAAGAGGATAGGTTACCTCACCAAAAAGCAAGGAAAGATTTGAAACCACTCCCACCCCATGTTAAATATGCATTCCTTGACAAGGAACACAAATTTTCAGTGATAGTGGCAACCGATCTTTCCAATCAAGAGGAGCAATAACTCCTTGAGGTTATCCGAAAGTATAAGAAGGCGATTGGATGGAGCCTAAGTGACATTGTGGGAATAATCCGTCAAGTGTGCCTTCATAGGATTTTCTTGGAAGAAGGTGCTAAGCAGGTCTGACAACTGCAAAGATAGATAAACCCCACAATCCTTGATGTAGTTAAGAAAGAAGTAACATGCCTCTTGGAAATGGACATCATTTATCCCATTTCAGATAGTGAGTGGGTGAATCCGGTCCAAGTAGTGCCGAAGAAATCCGGGGTCACCATGGTGAAAACGGAAAGTGGAGAACTTGTGGCTACCTGATAAACCACTATTTTATGGTTTATCTTATGCTCAATTGAGTGGATTTTATCAATCTTTCATACACTTATTCATACTAATTGCATGAGTTTACGTTTTCCTTCCGGATTTTGTGCTATGATTGAAAACATGCTTCTTTGGCCTTATATTTGCTAATATTTATCCTCTCTTATTACCATTAGATGCCGTGATATATGTGTTAAGTGATTTCAGGGATTCCAGGGCATGAATGGCTCAGAGGATGGAAAGAAAGCATGCAAAAGTGGAAGGAATACAAGAAGTTGAAGAAACTGCTAAGCTGTCTAGCCTGACCTCTTCACACTCAAATGGTTATAACTTGAGCTACAGAGATCCAAATGAGATGATTCCAGTTGTGTTGAAAAGCTAACATCCGGAGCTTCGTAACGATATATAATTTGCCATAGCTGCTCCGAAGTTAGGTGATGCGAACGCGTGGATGATGCGCCTGCGTCACATCTACAAAATCTCAATCCACGCAAACGCGTGGATGATGCCTCCACGTCACTTTGCCGCGACCTGTACAAACCAGATTTCACAATCAGCAATTTCTGGGCTGTTTCTGACCCAGTTCTCGGCCTAGAAAACATAGATTAGAGGCTACAAAGTGGGGGAATCCATTAATTCATCATCATACATTCATAATACACTCTTTTCATAATTTAGATGTAGTTTTTAGAGAGAGAGGTTCTCTCCTCTCACTTAGGTTTTAGGATTAGGATTTCTTTTTGTCATTAGGATTGTTTCTTCGTACCAGGTTTAATAATTTATGTTCTCTTCTATTTTTGTTTACTCTGAAGCTTTTATTTGTATTTGATTTATGTTGCCCAATTGGCTTATGAACTTTTCCATGTTAGAATTGACATCTCCATTCAATATAATTTGAGGTATTCCAAATATTTATGTTTTTAATTTAGCTTTCCATATTCTTGGTTCTGGTTGATTAATTGGTAACTCTTGAGTTGTCAAACTCATCGTGATTGATAATTATTATCTTTGCTGATTAATTTAGATTCCTATAACTCTAGTCTTTCCTTAAGGAGTTGACTAGGACTTTAGGTATTAAATTAATTTGTCCACTTAACTGACCTTCATAGTTAGAGGTTAATTTAGTGGGAGCAAAAGTATAATTCTCATCACCATTGATAACGATGTACCAATACTAACCTTGTATTGAATTTTGAAAAGTGCCACTTTATGGTGAAGCAAGGTATAGTATTGGGTCATATTATATCTAAAGACGAAATCTCTGTCGACCCGGCTAAGATCAATGTCATTTCGAGTTTACCTTACCCCTCCTCGGTGAGGAAGATCTGTTCTTTTCTTGGTCACGCAGGCTTTTACCCCTCTCCCACCTACTTCAAAAGAATGTGGAGTTTCATTTTGATAAAGATTGTAAAGAGGCCTTTGACAAATTGAAGGAAGCATTGACCACAACCCCTATTTTGTGAGGCCCGAATTAGGATCAACACTTTGAGATCATGTGCGATGCTTCGAATCACGCCGTAGGAGCCATGATAGCATAGCGCGATGGTAAAGCTCCTTACACTATAGCATATGCTTCAAAAACGTTAGATTCGGCTCAGTCGAATTACACCACCACTGAGAAAGATCTTTTAGCCATTGTTTTTGCACTAGATAAGTTTCGACCTTATTTGCTAGGCTCTAAGGTAGTGGTGTATTCAGACCATGCCACTTTGAAATATTTGCTAAAGAAGAAAGAGTCAAAGCATAGGTCATTAGGTGGATATTGCTTTTGCAAGAATTTGATTTGGAGATCAAGGATAGAAGTGGGTCCCAAAATTTGGTAGCGGACCATTTGAGTCGGCTTTAACAATAAACTTCAGATCCCACTCCTATCAATGACTCATTTCCCTTAGATATCTTGCAAGCAATATCCCAAAGCACCCATTGGTTTGTCCCGATTGGTAATTACTTGGTCGCACACATTTTTCCTCCACAATTTTCAGAGCATCAAAAGGATAAATTGAGAAGTGATGCTAAGTACTACCTTTGGAACGATCCACATCTGTAGAGGTGTAGAGCTGACCAAGTAATTAGGATGTGTGTGCCAAAATCTGAGTTCCAATCCGTCCTTCAATTTTGCCACTCATCTGAGAGTAAGGGTCATTTCAGCCCACAAAGAACAGCAAGGAAGGTGCTAGACTGCAGATTCTGGTGGCCCACTTTGTTTAGGGATGCCAACCAAATTCGTAAATCCTGTCATCAATGCCAGAAATCTGGAAATACCTCACAAAGGGATGAGATGCCCCAACAACCAAAGATCTTTTGTGAGATTTTTTATGTTTAGGGCATAGATTTCATGGGGCCATTTCCAAATTCCAATGAGTTTGTGTACATTTTCTTAGCCGTGGATTACGTCTCTAAATGGGTGGAAGCGATTCCTACCCGTTGCGACGACGCTAATACCGTTGCTTCATTTTTGAAAAATAACATTATTTGTAGATTTGGGTCCCAACGAGCAATCGTGAGCGACCAAGGAACCATTTTTGCAACAGGAAAATTGAGGTGTTGATGAAAAAGTACAGGATCATTCACAAAGTTTTCACATCCTACTTATGCCAAGGCATCTAGGCCAGTTTCACTGACCTTTTCTTTACTGTTTTAGGTTAGTTTCATGCATTTTCTTAGTGAATAAGGCAAGTTTTGGATGAAAATACACTTACACCTTGATTCAAGCAACTATTGTGAATTTCACATGATTTCATGAGGATTTTTGCTAGAATTGAATGATAAATTGATAATGCATAATCTCATGACTTTGGCTAGAGCTTTGATACACTTTATTGCTTGATTTCAGGACAAAGGAAGCAAGGAAGAACTACATTAGTACTCACGTTAATCTAGTTAACGTGACCACTAACGTGGAATGGTAAATAGCTTGCAACGTTAATGAGAAAAGTGATCACCAATAACGCCTGCGAAGCCATCATAAGCCCACGTTAATTGCCACGTTAACTAGGTTAACGTGGTAGTTAACGTGGAGACAAAAGAAAGCTCCAATGTTAGTGGTAAACGTGAACACCACTAACGTTCCAAGACTTGGCAATAAGCCACGTTAAGAATCACGTTAACTTAGTTAACGTGAACTCTAACGTGGAAGAGAGGAACAATGCCAACGTTAGTGACACTCACCTTTGTCACTAACATTGGATCAAACTAGCATTGCCCATGTTAGTGGTCACGTTAAGACCACTAACGTGAAAGTTAACGTGGAGCTAAGATTGATGAGCCAACGTTAGTGACACTCACCTTTGTCAGTAACGTTGGAGATGGCATTCACTACCACGTTAGTGACCACATTAACTTAGTTAACATGAGCTCTAACGTGGAGAGTAGGGGCACTTGGAGCGTTAGTGACAAAGGTAAGTGTCACTAACGCTCTTGAAGGTGAGGCAAAACCACGTTAAGAGCCACGTTAGTTACACTAACGTGAACTCTAACGTAGGGACAAAGGGCACAAGGCAACGTTATTGGGAAAGGTGAGTCCCAATAACGCTTGCGAAGGTTTATAAGGTAACGTTATTGGGAAAGGTGAGTCCCAATAATGCTTGTGAAGGTTTGCAAGGCTACGTTAGTGGTCACGTTGGTGCCACTAACGTTGGAGTTAACATGGGCTATATGGGGTTGGAACGTTAGTGAAAAATGTGATTGCCACTAACGTTCTCGAACCCACAATGTCACTTAACATTAACTTCACTAACGCCCATGCCTAATTCATACTTCTCTGCAAGCTGAGCCCACTAAAGATTGTAACTGCTTCAACTCAAGATCTGAGGCCCACATCCAAGACTTGAAGAACTCACTAGAAGATCAAGAGAAGTAGTATATATAGGAGTAGTTTTGAACTATAGAGAAGCTTGGCACTTTGGAGAACTACCCTCTGTATATTTACTTTCCTGCACTTTTAGCTAGCGATGTATTCTTTTCTGCCATTTTCGATTTCTAGAGCTATGAACAACTAAACCCCTTTCATTGGGTTAGGGAGCTCTGTTGTAATTTGATGGATCAATTATAGTTTTCATTCTCTTTTTCTTTCTTCTCTTTTGATTTACTAGAAAGCTTTCAATCTTAATTCAATTGGTTAGTTATCTTGGAAAAGAAACTCTCTATAATTGGATCTCCTCTGAGCCTTGGAAAAGGGATGAGAAGATCATGCTAGAAATGCTTTCTCATGTTGGACCAAATTGGGGTCTGGGCGGATATAGTGACATGTAATCCTCCCAACACTTTGATTTGGAAATACATGTGGTATAATCAGTGACCATACTTCATCTCTTCCCATGAGCAATTAAATCAAGGAATTGGGCAATTGTTCAAGCTTAGAGAGATTGGGTTGCCAAGGAATTGGAACCCAATCACTTAAGATTGCCAAGGAGATCAATAGATGCTTTGATTGAGGAAGAGATGAAAATGAATTTGATCCGGAGAATATAATATCTCCTGAGTCCAATGAATTCCACATTTCTGATCTTACCCATTCTTTTTACTTTCTGCCATTTATTTTCATGCTCATTTCCCCAAATCCCCATCTAAGATTCTGCACTTTATTTTCTGCTATTTACTTTCCCACAATTTAATTTTTTGCAATTCTCAAACTACATTCTGTTTTGCTCAACTAGCATACTCTTCCAACTGAAGTTGCTTGACCAATCAATCCCTATGGGATTCGACCTCACTCTATTGTGAGTTTTTACTTGACGATAATTCGGTATACTTGCCGAAGGGAAATTTGTTGAGAGACAAGTTTTCATGCATCACCTACCATCCCCAGACTAATGGACAAGCTGAAGTATCCAACAGGGAGATCAAAAAAATCTTAGAGAAAGTGGTTAACCCACAAAGGAAGGATTGGAGTTCCAGATTGAGAGATGCATTATGGGCTTATAGGTCCGCTTACAAGACCCCAATCGGAATGAGCCCCTTTCGTATTGTTTTTGGGAAGCCTTGCCATCTTCCAGTTGAAATCCAACATAAAGCTTATTAGGCTGTGAAGAATTCTAATCTAAACTTGAAGGGGGCGGGAATGGAACGTAAGCTCCAATTGGAGGAATTGGAATGTCTTAGGTTAGAAGCATATGAGAATGCTTAATTCTACAAGGAAAAAGCTAAGACATTCCATGACCAAAATATTAGCAGGAAGAGCTTTAAGAATGGTGATGAGGTGCTCGTCTACAATTCAAGGTTGCGATTGATGCCCGAAAAGTTGAGATCTAGGTGGGACGGTCCGTTTAAGGTGGTGGATGTCAAGCCTTATGGAGTGGTGGAAGTGATTCACCCTATCAATGGGGTCAAGTTCAAAATCAATGCTGATATGTTGAAACTCTATCACACTCAACCAAAGAATGCCAAGGAGTTGGAGATCTTCCTCCTTGGAGAAGTTCCTAAGTGACCAATGAGGCCATGCAAAGTCAAACTTAGGACTCAAAATCAAAGTACTTGGTGGGAGACACACCACCATGGTAACATTGTTCCAACTTTATCTCTTGTTTATAGCTTTTTGATTTAGCTATCTTCTTGTGATTTGATGATTAGCTTAGTTTTGATTTGGTATTTTTTGAGTTGAATAAGTTGAATTTCTTGTGGATCATGAATTTATGCTTGTTTGTATGATTTGGGGTTGGTATATTGTTATGCTAAGGGTAGGTACCTTAGTTTTGAAAAGAAAAATTTGTGTGAAACAGGGCATCTGTGCGTGCGCCACTCCTTGCACTGCCCTCTGGTCGCAGCGCCAGCACAGCCTGTGCGTGGACGCTTGACAGCGCCCAATTGTACGAGTTGGGATTTCTCAAAATAGGACTAAAGTTGCAAGTATAGACCCAAACCCAACAATTGGTCGCTGACCAATTTGGAAATTCACAAGATGTATCACAACTCAAAACTAATTTAAAAAAAACCGAGAGTAATCGACTCTTGGGTCATCTCCCAAGGAATCACTTAAGGGGTAATGAGTGTGCAAATTCCGGTTGTAGTGACAAGGGGTTGTCAATGAAGAAATGAACATATAATTCAATAAAAGAACATGCAAAATCGTAATGATTGAACTAATGAAGAAATTAAAGAACCGACTATGTAATATAAACAAGTAAAGTATAAAAGAGATTAACATAACAATGTATGGGAAAATTGAAAGCATAAAAAGGGGGGGTCTTGGCTTGGGGTGAGCTAAGGGTCTTTTCCTTGTTAGAACCACAACTATGACAATTATGTTGGATTAGTCTCACTTGATCAACCCTCACATCGGAAGGTAAGTTAAATGAGCATAAATGTTCTTAACCCACAAATCCTAATTTGCCTGCTAATTGCCATAGCAACAACTTAGCGTAAGTGGGAACAAGAACAATTAACAACCCAAGAGTTGACACTAAATGTTTGACATTCCAACTCTAGGAACCCAATTGCTCACTTTACCCAAGCCAAGAGACAAAAATTTAGCCTAAAACCATGTTTGACATTCTGTCAAACACTTGGTGGGAAAAAAGCTTAAACAAGAGAAAAATAAGAAAAGACTTGAAATTAAAAGCAAAAATGGATCTCAATCAACAAGGATAGCATAAGAAAGCATAGAACAAACATCAAACATCAAACTCATCAACAAGAAAGTGAAATTGCAAAATTGAAGCAAAATTGAACTATAACTTGAATGGGAAGAAAGTTTTAAAGACAATATAACTATAAAGAGTAATAACAAGAGAATACTTACAATGAGATTGGCAAAATCTAATGATCAAAAATGGAAATGGCACTTGGAATATAAAACCTAATAAAACCCTACGGAGAAGATGATAAAAACTTAGAGAAAACTAAAACTAAAAACCTTCTATTCTACTCCTAAAATTATACTAATGCTATGCTATGTTATGTCCTTCATTTCCCCTCCAATATGAGCTAAAAGACTTCAGAAATGGGCTTCCAAAGCCCTCAAATCACGAGTCACATGCCTTTCTAATGAAGTCATGTGCGGACACCTGTGCGGACGCACAAGCGTGTGCGTCCGCACACTCTGCGAAAATTCCCTCCTATGCGTACGCACAAGTATCTGTGCGCACGCACGCTAGGCGATGCTTAGCGGGATGCACAATGCACTCGAATTGATCCACGCGCTCTGCTTGGGTTCCTGTGCGGATGAACGAGAGGTTGTACGCACGCACACATCTCTGAGCTTTCCTCCTTTGATTCTTCATGTTTCCTCTACTTTGCAAGCTCTTCTTCTATTTTCTCCAACCCATTCCTACCTTATACACTTGAAATCACTTACAAATACATCAAGGCATCGAATGGAAGGCAAATGAAATAAAAATAGATCAAACTAAGCACAAAAGGGGGCATTTTCATAATCAAGCACAATTTGGGTTCAAAAGCATGCTATTCAAGGGAATAAGTGCGAGTTTATGTGATGAAATCCATTCAATTCTAACCAAAGATCATCGTCAAATATGGATTCATCAACGCTGCTCTATTTTTCTTGTCCTGTGCGTGTGCACCACTTTGTGCGTACACACGCGTTCCCCTTCTTGCATTGCCTGTGCGGCCGCACAGACGTGTGCATCCGCACGCCATTTGACAGCCCCTCTGGTGGGAGCGTGGGAACGGCATGTATATGTGAACAACCTTTCCCTATCTTTGCACTGTGCGTGGGCACGGACCTGTGTGCGCATGCACACATGATTCTCCCCTCAAGCAAGTTCAATTTCAATAAAAAAAAAGGAGAGAGAAAAAAAAAGAAACTTTCTGTGCGAGCGCACACCACTGTGCACGCGCATGCCTTAGTGCAACTCTCTGGTGGGAGCAACCGCACGCTCTGTGTGCTTGCATCCCCCTCCTTTCCGTGTCATGTGCGTGCGCACCATCTTGTGCGTACGCACACACCCCTCTGTCTTGTGACCTCTGTACGCGCGCTCCCTGATGTGCGTCCACCCACTCTAATACATCCTTTCTGGTCGCAGAGATCGCACGCTATGCCCGTTCGCACCCCTCTAATTTTTGCTTTCTGTGCATGCGCACAGGCCTCTGTGCGTACGCACATGACTCGTTTTGGGCGATAACAGGGCAACCTATTGAGCAGTAGTTTTCTTTTCTTCTCCTCCTCACTGCTGCTGCTTTCTCCTCCTCTGCCCAACTCTCAAGTGACCCAGCCGCCGGCTACCACCACCGTTAACCACTGCCGACACACACTCTCTCTCTCTCTCTTACTCCTCTTTTCTTTCTTCCCTTCTTTCCCTTCTCTTTTCTTTCTTCACCACCGGTGAGTCTCTCTCCTCCAGTGCTTTTTCTGGCGAACAAAACGTCGTGAGTTCGCAGTGGCTATAATAAGTGCCATTGTTCCCTTCTCAATTCCTGTCTTCTTTAACCCTTAATTTTCAAGTTCTTATTTTCTTTTTATGTTGATTTTTGCAATTGTTTTTATTTTCTTTTCATCTTGATTAAATTAAATTTATTGCATTTTTTTTATTTTCTTGTTCATCTTTGTATTGCAAGTGTTGATATTCGATTGTGGGTTGATCATGATTGCATTTAGAATTGATTGTGATGCGTTTGCACATTGCATACCACATATTTGATAAAATGCCTCTATGAACATTTTGTTTGATTCATATGACATGGCCATCATATGCTTTTAATTTATCTGTTGTTAGGCATATATAATGAATTGTGCAACTTCAATAATCACTTTTGAAGATAATCAAGTTGAATTTCCCAATGCATTTTATTTTTAGTATGTTTGAGGTTCCAAACACCCGAAAGTTTCATGACTTGTGTAATTTTTTGATGAGTGATTTTGGTTATAATGCACTGTGTTGTTAGAACTCAATTTTTATTGTTCATCTTGAAATTTGGATAAGTGGTCACTTTACAAATGTTCAATTTTAGATGATGTCTTGATCAAACATCTTTTGGCTTTAAATCAAGAACACTGTACATGTGATTACCACTTCTTAAAAATGAACAATTGGTATGTCACTTTGGGTGCATGGTTATTATTGTTGTACAACTTCTTTTGCTAATGAGCTTTTACACTGACAACCTCATTGACCATTCAATTCAAAGAATTCATATGGATCCATTGGTGCTTACTTGAAGTTGCTCTCTTGATTCATGCTGTATACTTGCAACTTAAGCACTTAATTGAGAAGCATTGAGCTTTGAATTGGCTAAGAGTGTGATTGCTGTTGTATCGGGCCGTGTGTGTGTTCCTACCGCGCGCACCATTGGAATATACACACCGTCTTTCTCATGGATCACACTATTCTCATGCTTCCAATTAAGAATTCAATTTTCTTGACTTTATTAGTGCTTCCTCATTGATCTTAAGTTGTTGTTGCCTATGATCTTGAAAATCTTTTGCTTTTATTTTAGGATGCAGAAGAAGGGTAAGGCACCGGTCACTTCACCGGTTGTGCAACTTACAACTTGCCCATCTAGACCTCACTTCATGGATCGCCCAAATAGTAACCCAAATGTTTTGGTTAACCAAAAAGCTGAGTTCCGATAAAAGAAATTTGAGAAAAGAACAATCCACTAGGAGCGGATGCTTAAGGTTCCAAGCAAATACAAGGCGATCATCCATGAACGAATTGCCTCGCTTCATTAGGAGTTTCTTGAGCAAGACCCAATTGAAGTTAATAAAATCATGGTGCAGGAATTCTACGCCAACTACCAAACTTGGGAGGCAGAGTCAGTATTCCTCCAGGGAAAAACGTTGGACACTTCCAACCAAGCTCTAGAAGCTATTATGAAGATCCACACATTTTGCCCGAGAAAAATGACTATCTAAGAATCAAAGCGAATGTGTTCAAGGGGAGGATGTCTTTGGCTCCTATTCTTGAGAGAATTGGACATCCTGGTCCTTCTTGGGAGTTTAGCAAAGGGAGAAAATATGTTCCCACTAGCATTGCTTACTCTGATTTGAATGTCGAGGCTCGTATTTGGCATCAAATTATGGCGGACTACATCATTCCTAGCACCCATGCTACCCATGTCAGATTCAAGACTGCTTTGCTACTTTGGGCTATTATGGAAGGAAAGAACATAGCCATCGTGCCTTTGATTCGCACATCGATTTGAAAACTGATTGAGAAAATGAAGATCAACATCCCTTTTCCATTGATGGTGATGCAATTAGCAATAGCAGCGGGGTAGAGAGGTAACTGTCGGACATCATGTTCAAGCTTCTAAGAGGCAACAAGTACATTCCAAGGGGGGATTTGGAAGGATCAACAAAGAAAATACCCTCCAAGAAGAAGACACCCACAGCACCACCATCAAGTTTACCAACCTCATCAACTCCCTTACCGTTTCTCGGATCTCTTTCGGACTTATACCAATATATCTTGCATGATATCCACCACATGGAGCATCTAGAGCACAAGCATTTTGAGTGGATAGCGGCAAAGCTAGAAGGAAGAGACCCCGGCCCAACTCCTGAGGCTTTGTCTAAGCTAGTTGGGAAGGAGCATTATGAAAGTGACCAACCCATTTCCGAGACCACCAGCTAAAGGTGGACCCCATAGTTCTCATTCTCCCGGATTGTAAGCATGCATGGAGGACCATTCACGAACTAAGTGTGGGGGAGGCTCGACGACCTCGAGGGGGGCAAAAATTTCTCTTTTCAAAACACTTTTCAATACGGTTGTAGTTCCTTTTCTTCATTTTGAGTAACTTTATCTCTAGTGCACCTTGTTTCTTCATTGTTTATGGTTATTTGGTAGTTAATGCTTGCATGTTGCATGATAGAGTGAATAAGTTTGGTGAACACCAAGGAATTTCTATGAAATCTTTCTTAGGGTGTACCATTGATTGAATTGAAGAAAAGTTTGGTGTTTTTCAACTTGCTTGGAGTATTTTGTTTATAGAACATAGAAAAGAGCTAGAACAGCATACCTTGTGAGATTTAAGCTCTAATAGATGGTTGCATTTTTTAACCATAATGTTTGTTCTTGTGTGACTATACTCCTTTTTATTATGATCAATGATTTGCATGATTCTTTATGTCCTGTATTTGTTGTTTGGAAGCATTTAGCGTGATTTAGGCCATCTTTGATGATTAACTCACCAACCTATATGGCCAACCCTTACATTTACCTTTGGGAACCCCTTTTGAGCCTGTAAGACCCCTTTGTTCTGATTTTTAGCACATCACTCCCCTTAAGCGAAAAACCATTGATGTCCCTGAATTACTCTTTGATTAGCTTGGGTGGATTAGTGTGTATATTCTAAGTGTAGGAGAATTGTTGGAAAACATTGGTGATAAAGGCATGAAATCATTGTGAAAAATTTTTGGTAATTAGGTAGTGCTCATGCATTTCATTAGTGTTGACATGTGCATCGATAGTTACGTTGTAAAAAAAAAACTTGTGCATAATAGAGTATGAAATAAAAAGTCGAAATAAAGGATGCATATGTTCATGTTTTGAAAGGAAAGTTCATGAGTAGGGTGAGATAGGAGAAAATGGATGGATAGGTCATATTCTTGGGTGTATATAGGTGATATAGGATTAGGTGGATACTTAAGCTAATCAAAGAACTAATTCTTTAAGCCCACTCAACCATATTTATCCTACCTAAACCATAGTTCCATTACAACCCTCTAAAGACCTCATGATATTTGTTTTTCATGCATCAAATACTAGTTGATTGTTAGATGACTCGTAAATCTTTGAAAAAGCATGATAAAAGGAGAACTGAGTGGTTAAAACCTAAACACTGAGCGAATTAAGTGGATACACATCCGGTGAGGGGTTCGATCGCTCAATTCTATGTTCTTACACCTCATATTGTATCTTCTTGCAAGTTGTTCGATTGGTTAGTTTTGGAACCTTCAATTCAATTCTTTAGATATTAATCTTAGTGCATGAACTCTTTGCATTGGCCCTAAAGCTTTCTTGTGATGGATTGGAATTTCATGGTCTGTTTTACCAACTTTTAGTATGGTGCATATTAGTAAGTAACCTTTAGGATAGCTGCATGCATTTAGGTAGTACGTAGAATAAGTTTTTTTCCCCTTCATCTATCTCCTTTGAATGTGTTTAGCATGAGGACATGCTAGTGTTTAAATGTGGAAAAATTGATGAATCCATATTTGATGATGATTTTCGGTTGAAATTGAATGGATTTTATCATATAAACTTGCACTTATTCCCTTAAATATCATGCTTTCGAACTTTCCTCCTAATTTGTGCTTGATTATGAAAACATGCTCTTTTGTGCCTAATTTAGCCTATTTTATTCCATTTTCCCTCCATTCGATGCCTTAATATTATGTGTGGGTGATTTCAGATGTATAAGGTAGAAATTACTTGGAGAAATGGAAGAAGAGCATGCAAAGTGGAGGAAGCATGAAGAAACAAAGGAGAAGAGCATAGCAATGTGTGCGTACGCACAAACTTTTATGCATACGCACAGGAAGAAATTTTTGGCAGAAGTGTGCATGTGCACACGTCTGTGCGTACGCACAGGTGGCCGCACATGCCTCCATTAAAAGTGCACGTGACTCACGATTTTGGTGGATTGGAGGCCCATTTCTGAAGCCATTTAGCTCATATTGAAGGGAAAATGAAGACCATACCATAGAATAACATTAGGATAGCTTAGGAGTAGTATTAGGAAGCTTTTAGTATAGTTTTTCTCTAAGTTTTTTTTCATCTTTATTAGGGTTTATACTAGGGTTTTACATTCAAGTTCCATTGTAAGTATCTCTTTGTTACTACCCTTTATAGCTGCATTGTTCTTACTCTTTCTTATATTAAAAGTTATAGTTCAATTTTGCTTCTCTCTTGCAATTTCAATTTCTTGTTGATGAATTTGATTATTGATGTTTGTTACATGCTTTCTTGAGTTGTTATTGTTGATTGAGATCATTTGTTGCTTTTAGTTTCAAGCTTTTTCTCATTTTCCCATGTTAAGTTGTTTTTGCCCACCAAGTATTTGACAAAATGTCAATTATGATTTTGGGCTAGTTTTCTATCTCTTGGTTTGGAGAAATTGACTAATTGGGTTCCTAGAGTTGGAATGTCCAACATTTAGTGTCGATTCTTGGATTGTTAATTATTTGTATTCCCATTAACGCTAATTTGTTGCTTGGTACACGAAATCGTGATCTCACACACTTTCTTCACAACTCCGCGTAGCTAACCAGCAAGTGCACTGGGTTGTCCAAGTAATACCCTATGTGAGTAAAGGTCGATCACACGGAGATTGTCGGCTTGAAGCAAGCTATGGTTATCTTGTAAATCTCAATCAGGCAGATTCAAATGGTTATGGGGTTTCGATAATTAAAAGATGAATAAAACATAAAATAAGATAAAGATACTTATGTAATTCATTGGTGGGAATTTTAGATAAGCCTATGGAGATGCTTTGTTCCTCTCGAATCTCTGCTTTCCTACTGCCTTCATCCAGTCATGCGTACTCCTTTCCATGGCAAGCTATATGTTGGGGGATCACCATTGTCAATGGCTACCATCCGTCCTCTCAGTGAAAATGGTCCGGCTACGGGTTACGTAGGGCTAATCATCTGTCGGTTCTTGATCGTGTCAGAATAAGATCTAGTGATCATTTTGCGCACTATCACTGTGCCCAGCACTCGCGAGTTTGAAGCTCGTCACAGTCATCCCATCCCAGATCCTACTCGGAATACCACAGACAAGGTTTAGACTTTTCAGATCTCAAGAATCCTGCCAATTGATTCTAGCTTATACCACGAAGACTCTAATCTCATGGAATGGAAGGCTCTGTTGTCAGGAGAGGCAACCATGCATCGTGGACCAGGAGGCCAAGAGATACACACTCAAGCTATTGCAAATAGAACAGAAGGGGTTCTCAGGCACGCGTTCATAAGTGAGAATGATGATGAGTGTCACGGATCATCACAATCATTAGGTTGAAGTACGAGTGAATATCTTAGAATAAGAATAAGCTTGAATTGAATAGAAGAACAATATTACTTTGCATTAATTCATGAGGAGCAGCAGAGCTCCACACCTTAATCTTTGAGGTGTAAAAACTCCACCGTTGAAAATACATAAGTGATAATGGTGTTCATTGGTTTCGGCCCCAGAGGGGGAACCAGAATAACCAAGACTCTAATACAATGAGAAAAAATAATATTTATACTAAAACTAGTAGCTAGGGTTTATAGAAAATGAGTAACTAAGGTAGATCGTGCAGAAATCCACTTCCAGGGCCCACTTAGTGTGTGCTTGGGCTGAGCATTGAAGCTTTCACGTGCATAGGCTTTTCTTGGAGCTAAACGCCAACTCTGGTGCTAGTTTGGATGTTTAACTCCAGCTTTTATGCCAGTTCTGGCGTTTAAAGCCAGAAAAAGGTCTCTGACCGGCATTTTGACGCCAATTTGGGCCATCAAATCTTGGGAAAAGTATGGAATATTATACATTTCTGGAAAGCCCAAGATGTCTACTTTCCAACGCAATTGAGAGAGCGCCAATTGGGTTTCTGTAGCTCTAGAAAATTCACTTCGAGTGCAGGGAGGTCAGAATCCAACAACATCTGTAGTCCTTTTTCAGCCTCTGAATCAGATTTTTGCTCAAGTCCCTCAATTTCAGCCAGAAAATACTTGAAATCACAGAAAAACACACAAACTCATAGTAAAGTCCAGAAATGCAATTTCAGCATAAAAACTAATAATTATATACTAAAAACTAACTAAATCATACTAAAAACTACCTAAAAATAATGCCAAAAAGTGTATAAATTATCCGCTCATCATTGCTAAAGCAATTAGCAAGCAATTTAGGATTTGTGGGTTAAAAACACTTATGCTCATTTAACTTACTCTCGGATGTGAGGGTTAACCACGTGAGATTAATCCATTCTAATTGTCATAGTTGTGGTTCCAACAAGGAAATGTCCCTTAGGAGATTTTCTTCTATATTGCTTGGGAGAGTGCTAGGAGGAGTTTCAGTAACCTTTTTACTCAGTTGACCCACTTGTGCCTCCAAATTTCTAATGGAGGATTTTGTTTCATTCATGAAACTTAGTGTGGTCTTAGATAGATCAGAGACTATGGTTGCTAAGCCAGAACTACTCTGCTCAGAGTTCTCTGCCTGTTGCTGAGAAAAAGATGGAAAAGGCTTGCTATTGCTAAACCTATTTCTTCCACCATTATTGTTGTTGAAGCCTTGTTGAGGCTTCTGTTGATCCTTCCATGAGAAATTTGGGTGATTCCTCCATGAAGAATTATAGGTGTTTCCATAGGGTTCTCCTGTGTAATTCACCTCTTCCATTGCAGGATTCTCATGGTCATAAGCTTCTCCTTCAGAGGAGGCTTCTTTAGCACTGCCAGATGCAGCTTGCAATCCAGTCAGATTTTGAGAAATCATATTGACTTGCTGAGTCAATATTTTGTTCTGAGCCAACATGGCATTCAGAGTATCAATCTCAAGAACTCCTTTCTTTTGAGTTGTCCTGTTGTTCACAGGATTTCTTTTAGAAGTGTACATGAACTGGTTATTTGCAACCATTTCAATGAGTTCCTGGGCTTCTGCATGCGTTTTCTTTAGATGAATAGATCTGCCTGCAGAATGGTCCAATGACATCTTGGATAACTCAGACAGACCATCATAGAAGATACCTATGATGCTCCATTCTAAAAGCATGTCAGAAGGACACCTTTTGATCACTTGCTTTTATCTTTTCCAAGCTTCATAAAGGGATTCACCTTCCATCTGTTTGAAGGTTTGAACTTTCACTCTAAGCTTACTCATCTTTTGAGGTGGAAAGAATTTAGCTACGAAGGCATTGACCAGCTTTTTCCAAGAGTTCAGGCTATCTCTAGGTTATGAGTTCAACCATATACTAGCTCTGTCCCAAAAGGGAAAAGCATAAGTCTGTAGACCTCAGGATCAACTCCATTGGTCATAACAGTGTCACAGATTTGCAAAAATTCAGCCAAGAACTAATGAGGATCTTCCAATGGAAGTCTATAACACTTGCAATTCTGTTGCATCAGAGAAACTAATTGAGGCTTAAGCTCAAAGTTGTTTGCTCCAATGGCAGGAATATAGATGCTTCACCTATAGAAGTCGGGAGTTGGTGCAGTAAAGTCACCAAGCACCTTCCTTGCATTGTTGGCATTGTTGTTATTTTCGGCTGCCATGTCTTCTTCTTTTTCAAAAATTTCTGTCAGGTTCTCTCCAGAGAGTTGTGCTTTAGCTTCTCTTAACTTCCTCTTCAGAGCCCTTTCAGGTTCAGGATCAGCTTCAACAAGAATGCCTATATCTTTATTCCTACTCATATGAAAGAGAAAAAAAACAAAAAAAGTATGGAATCCTCTATATCACAGTATAGAGATTCCTTGATGTGTCAGAGGAAAAGAAGAATAGAAGTATGAGGTAGACAAAGAAGAATTCAAACATATAAAGAGGGGAGAGGGTTCGAATTATTAAGAGAGGAGGAGTGTTAGTGATTAAATAGAAAGATATGAGAGAAGGAATTTTCGAAAATTTTTAAGTAAAATAAAATTAGAGTTTAAAACAATTGGTTAATTAAAAAGGTTTTTGAAAAAAAGGTTGTTAGTGGTTTTTGAAAATTAGAGAGAGAGAAGTAGTTAGGTGGTTTTGAAAAAGGTAAGAAATAGTAAGTTTTGAAAAGATAAGAAGTTAGAAAAAGATTTTGAAATTAAAATTTAAAAAGATGTGATTTGAAAAAGATATGATTTAAAAAGATATGATTGAAAAGATATGATTGAAAAACAATTAAAAACAAGATTTGATTTTTAAAATTGATGACTTGACTAACAAGAAATTAAAAGATATGGATCTAAAATTCAAATATTGAACCTTTCTTAACAAGAAAGTAACAAGCTTGAAATTTTTGAATCACAACATTAATTGTTAGTAAGGATTTTCGAAAATATTAAAAGAAAAATGAAAAAGATTTGATTTTGAAAAATATATGATTGATATGAGGGGATATGAAAAATATAAGATTTTGAAAAATTAGTTTTAAAATTTGAAAAGTTGAAAAAGATTTGGATTGAAAACAAAATTTTCTCCTTGCTGTTATCCTGGCGTTAAACGCCCAGAATGGTATCCATTCTTGCGTTTAACGCCCACTTGGCTACCTCCTTAGGTGTTAAACGCCCAGCCAGGTACCCTGGCTGGCGTTTAAATGCCAAAAATCCTTCCTTACTGCGTGTTTTGAACGCCCAGCTTTTTCTCTGTGATTCCTCTACTGTATGTTTTGAATCTTCAATTCTCTATATTATTGACTTGAAATGATATAAGTTTGAATGTTTTTGAAATTTTAATGATGAGAGAGAAAAATAACAGAATGGAATTAAACATGAAAAACTAAGATCAAAACAAGGAATGCATGCAAGAACACTTTGAATGTCAAGATGAACACCAAGAGCACTATGAAGATCGTGATGAACATCAAGAACATATTTTTGAAAATGTTTAAGAAAAGAAAGACATGCAAAACACCAAACTTAGAAATTTTCATACTAGAGATACTAACAATTTGAGAATGCACATGAGAAACAACAAAAGACACAAAACAAGAGAATTCAAAGATCAGACAAAGAAAATCATCAAGAACAACATGAAGATCAATGAAGAACACAATGCATATATTTTCAAAAAATGCAAGAAAAATAGAAACATGCAATTGACACCAAACTTAAAAATTGACACTAGACTCAAACAAGAAACACAAAAATATTTTTGATTTTATGATTTTATAAATTTTTTGTAATTTTTTATTATTCAAAAATTATTTTGAAAAAGAAAATAAGAAACTCAAAATTTTTAATAAGAATTCCAGGAATCATGCAATGTTAGTCTAAAGCTTTAGTCTAAAAAAAATTAGACATGGCAAGCCAAGCTTTAGCAGGACATTACATACAACAGCCAAATTAATGGGAATCAACTAGCCCCTATGATGATAAAAGCATCATCTGAAACTCTAGAATTCGTTCTTAAAAATTCTGAAGAGCAAAATAAAAAGAAAAAAAAAACCTAATCTAAGCAACAAGATGAGCCGTCAGTTGTCCAAACTCGAAGAATCCCCGGCAACAGTGCCAAAAACTTGGTACACGAAATCGTGATCTCACACACTTTCTTCACAACTCCGCGTAGCTGACTAGCAAGTGCAATGGGTCGTCCAAGTAATACCTTACGTGAGTAAGGGTCGATCCCAAGGAGATTGTCGGCTTGAAGCAAGCTATGGTCGTCTTGTAAATCTCAGTCAGGCAGATTCAAATGGTTATTGGGTTTTGATAATTAAAAGATGAATAAGATATAAAATAAGATAAAGATACTTATGTAATTCATTGTTGGGAATTTCAGATAAGCATATGGAGATGCTTTGTTCCTCTCGAATCTCTACTTTCCTACTACCTTCATCCAGTCATGCGTACTCTTTTCCATGGAAAGCTGTATGTTGGGGGATCACCGTTGTCAATGGCTACCGTCCATCCTCTCAGCGAAAATGGTCCGGCTACGGGTTACGTAGGGCTAATCATCTGTCGGTCGGAATAAGATCCAATTATCCTTTTGTGCACTGTCACTGCACCCAGCACTAGCGAGTTTGAAGCTCATCACAGTCATTCCATCCCAGATCCTAATTGGAATACCACAGACAAGGTTTAGACTTTCCGGATCTCAAGAATGCTGCCAATTGATTCTAGCTTATACCACAAAGACTCTGATCTCACGGAATGCAAGGCTCTGTTGTCAGGAGAGGCAACCATGTGTCGTGGACTAGGTGGCCAAGAGATACACACTCAAGCTATTGCAAATAGAACAGAAGGGGTTCTCAGGCACGCGTTCATAAGTGAGAATGATGATGAGTGTCACGGATCATCACATTCATCAGGTTGAAGTACAAGTTAATATCTTAGAATAAAAATAAGCTTGAATTGAATAGAAGAACAATAGTACTTTGCATTAATTCATGAGGACCAGCAGAGCTCCACACCTTAATCTATGAGGTGTAGAAACTCCACCGTTGAAAATAAATAAGTGATAATGGTGTTCATTAGTTTCGGCCCCCAGAGGGGGAACCAGAATAACCAAGACTCTAATACAATGAGAAAAAGTAATATTTATACTAAAACTAGTAGCTAGGGTTTATAGAAAATGAGTAACTAAGGTAGATAGTGTAGAAATCTACTTCCGGGGCCCACCTTGGTGTGTGCTTGGGTTGAGCATTGATGCTTTCACGTGCATAGGCTTTTCTTGGAGTTAAACACCAACTCTGGTGCCAGTTTGGGCGTTTAACTCCAGCTTTTATGACAGTTTTGGCGTTTAACACGAGAAAATGGTCTCTGACCGGTGTTTTGACACCAATTTGGCCCATCAAATCTCGGGCAAAGTATGAACAATTATACATTGCTGTAAATCCCAAGATGTCTACTTTCTAAAACAATTGAGAGTCTGCCAATTGGGCTTCTATAGCTCCAGAAAATCTACTTTGAGTGCAGGGAGGTCAGAATCCAACAGCATCTGCAGTCCTTTTTCAGCCTCTGAATCAGATTTTTGCTCAGGTCCCTCAATTTCAGCCAGAAGATACATAAAATCACAAAAAAACACACAAACACATAGTAAAGTCCAGAAATGTGATTTTAGCATAAAAACTAATAATTATATACTAAAAACTAACTAAATTATACTAAAAACTACCTAAAAACAATGCCAAAAAGCGTATAAATTATCCGCTCATCATTGCTAAAGCAATTAGCAAGCAATTTAGGATTTGTGGGTTAAGAACACTTATGCTCATTTAACTTACTCTCGGATGTGAGGGTTAACCACATGAGATTAATCCATTCTAATTGTCATAGTTGTGGTTCCAACAAGGAAAGGACCCTTAGCTTACTCCAAGCCAAGATACCTTTTATGTCATAAATATTTCATACACATTTACATTAACCCTCTTTATACCTTACTTGTCTATATTACATAGTTAGTTCTCTAATTCCTTCATTAGTTCATTTATTACAATTTTGCATGTTCTTTTATTGCTTTATATGTTTATCCCTTCATTGAAAACCCCTTGACCACCACAACAGGAATTGCACACTCATTGATCTGAAGTGTCCTTGGGAGATGATCCGGGAACTAAACACTATCAGAATTGAATTGGTTTTGAATAGTGACATCTTTGAATTCAAACTTTGATCAAGAGTTGATTGTGGGTTGGGACTATACTTGCAACGCCAACTCTATTTTAAGAAAAATTCCTAAACCAACTTCCGCCCGACACCATGTTCGTTTTTATGGGATTCGTCCTCCTTTGGATCACGCCTTTTTTGGTCATGTTGATAACCTTTGTTTTGGTTATGTCTTTCTCGCGGCTTGCCGTCCGGGCTTCTTAGTCGAGTTCCAATAAATTTTGGTATAAAACCTTTTTTGGTTTGTTTGGACGACTTTTTTAGCCTTGTTTAGAAATTATGCATTTTCCTTTTGAATATTATCTACTTTCAGGAGTTGTTTACCCTTTAAGCTAGGCACTTTGACCCTTGGCTTTTCAACCTTTTGGACCTTTACTTGTTCCCTTTTTCGAGGTCGTATTTGTCTCTTTGGGTCACGCCCTTTTTAGCTGACGTTGACCTGTATGTCTTCGCCATCCGGGCTTTTAGTCGTATTCCAACAACTTTTTAGGTAGTGTTCCGATGGGGAACCTTTTCTTTATAGTTTGTTTGGATGACTTTTTAGCTCCGTTTTGAGATCGTGCTCTTGCTTTAAGTAGAATCCTTTTCAGGGCTTGTACCTTTTAGCTGAGCACTTCAGGCCCTGGTTTTTTAACCTTTCTTTGGCCTTTCAAGCATGTTTTTGTCCCCTTTTTAGTGATCCTTTCATTGGTCTGACTTTTCTGTCGGGCCTTTTTAAGTTACTTTTAGTAATCCCATTTTTAGTTAGACCTCGTTAGGTCACTTTTTCTGGGTTACTTTTTATAAATTAATGCAAAAGGCCAAAGAAAGGTTAAAAAACTTTTTAGAAGCGTTTTATGAGCGTAAATTAATTGGGCAATGAATTTTGCGTTTTATGAGCATAAATTAATATGTCTTGGTAGAAAATTTTTTAGGGAATCGATAACTTTCATTCTAATAATAATAAGATAAAAATATAAATAAAAGTGTGTACATGTGAGTGCTTACCCTTCTAGGTCGGGCAGTTTTTTAGATCTTGGCCTGGCGCCTCATTAAAAAACCTTTTTAGGTAAAAGAGTGTTCCTTGACCTAAGATCTTTACTATTTTCTAGCTATAGTACCATCTTAGGTTACAGTCATGTCATGACCTTGGTAGCTCCCGCCCTTCGAGGTTGGATACCCTATAGTAGGCTTTTCCCAGTACTTCTGTAACTCGGTATGGCCCTTTCCGGTTGGCTGCTAGCTTCTCTTCTCCTGACCGACCTGCTCCGATATCATTTCGGATTAAGATGAGATCGTTGGTGGCAAAGCTTCGCTGGATTACCTTCTGATTATACCTTAAAGCCATTCGACGTTTTAGCGCTTCCTCTCTAATCCGAACTCTTTCTCGAACTCTTGGAAGTAGGTCGAGCTCTTCCCTTTGAGCTTGGGAGTTGGTATCTTCATTGTAGAGGATCACTCTGGGGGATCCTTCTTCCATCTCTACGGGGATCATTGCCTCTGTTCCATAGGCAAGTCAGAAGTGCGACTCGTGATGACAAGTCAACTTATGCTAGTTTCACAAGCATTTTTCATTTGTTTCATTAGGTTTTATGCACTTTCTTGCACAATAAGTAAGTGGTTGGAGTGGAATTTCATGATTATTTTGGTTTAATCAAACATCATTAATTTTATACAAAATCATGAGATTTATGCAAGAATTAAGGGATTATTATGAATGATGCAAATTCTTATGATTTTAGTGAGACTATGATTGCTTGTTTGGTTGGTTTTAGGTGAGAAAATGAAGAGAAGGAGAAGCATTGCAGAATAATGTTGTGTTCAAAGAAAGAACGCCACGCTCACTTGTAACGCGCACGCGTACAAGACGCCTACGCGTCAGGGGCAATTTTTTTATACCCACGCGTACATGTGCATGACACGTACGCGTGGTAGTGGTTGGCGCTCGTTTATAAAAAGAACGCTATGTTCATTTTCTCAGTGTTTTTGGGGAGATTGAGATTTGGAGGCAAGGTTCTGCAATCGACGCACACGCGTGCATGATGAGCACGCGTCGATGGAGCACCTGAGCAGAGCACGCGCACGCATGACTGGCGCTAAAGCTTGGAATTGAGATTTTCCTACCCACGCACACGCGCAGAGGACGCGCACACGTGAGCAGTGTTCATTAATCAAACGTAGCGCTCAATAAGAGAACGCTATTGAAGATGTGTACGCGTGAAAAGGGCATGCGAGCATGGTGGGAGATGAAGACTGATAGTGACGCGCACGCGTAAGTGACGCGTACGCATCGATGAGCAAAAACGCAAAAGGACGCGGATGCACATGGGACGCGCACGCGTGGGTGAATGAACGCTGCTCTCACTTTGAGAACGCAACGTTTCCCTGGAAGCTGCAACAAAGTGCCATTCTGATCCACTTCATAAAAGGCCGAAAAGCCCACTCCAAGTACTTGATGACAGAAATAGAAAGTGTATAAATAGAGAAGAATTTAATTCTTTTAGGGGAGCTGTCTTTTAATTTCTTTTGAGAATTTTAGAATTAGGATCATATCTGAGTTTTCCTTTCTGTTTTGTTTTCTCTCTTCTGCAACTTTTACTTTTCTGTTTAGGTCTTGGACTTCAGATTGAAGAATTCTTCTGAATTCCTTCATCGTGGAGTTTTCTTTTATTTTTCCTTGGATAGTTTTATGAGTTGGAGATCTGATCATAGTCTACTTTCTGTTTTTCTTTCTTCTACAATTTCTTCTTTTCTGTTTTGTTAAGAGGGCAATTGAGAACTAAATTTTCTTTCTGTTTTTGTTATTCTTTTGCAATTGTCAATTTCTCTTTTAGGATTTTAAAGTCGATCTAAGTTTTTATTCTGTTTTAATTCTTTTGCAATTTCACTTTTCTGTTTTGGTACTGAAGTCCTGATTTGAATTCTGTCATCTGAGAGTTCTTTAGTTTACTACACTTTACATTTTCCAGTTCTCTTTTGATTCCCATTACCCAAATCCTTTTATTTTTCATGCAATTTAAGTTTCCTAGAAATTTAGATTCAGCAATATAAATTACTTGCACTTTAAGTTTCAGTTATTTACTTTCCTTGCAATTTAAGCTTTAGCTCTTTTAATTTCTTGCACTTTAAGTTTTTGCAATTTACTCTTTCAACAATTTAATATTCTGCCAATTTACTTTCTGCACTTTATTTCCCTTGCAATTTCACTTCTGTTAGTCGAATTTCACCCAAATCTTTAAATATTCGCTTAACTAAATTCATCACAATACTAAAGTTGCTCAATCCATCAATCCATGTGGGATCGACCTTACTCCTGTGAGTTATTACTACTTGATGCGACCCGATATACTTGCCATTGAGTTTGTGTGGAATCGTTTTTCCCTCATCAAGTCTCCGGTAGTGGAATGTGGTGTCGTCCGATATGCCCATAGGACATGGGGAGCTTTTCGGCCCAATATGACTTTATTGGTGGCTTCTGCCTGTCCATTGGCTTGTGGGTGTTCTACAGAGGTGAATTGGTGTTTAATTTTCAAATCGTCTACTAGGTTTCTGAACCCCGTGTCAGTGAATTGAGTGCCATTGTCTGTGGTCAAAAGGCAAAATCTGGAATAACAACGTTTCCTCTCTTTGTGCCTTTACCAGTATGTCATCTACATAAATGATTCCAAGGCATCTTAGGCTAGTTTCACTAGCCATTTTCTTTTGTTTCTATTAGTTTTCTACACTTTATTGCATCAAAAGCAAGAATTTGGATTGAAAAATCATGCATACTTAAATTCATGCAAACATAGTTAATTTGATGCTTTTTCATGAGAATTTTGCCATAATCACTTGTGTGCTAAGAAAGATGCATATTCTCATGATGTTAACAAGGCTTTGATGCATGTTTTTCTTGATGATAGGTGAAGAAAAGCATAGAAGGAAGTTGAAGAATGGCCATGGAAGGAAGAAGGAGAAGCAATGTTGGTGACCAAAGTTCGGCCACCAACGTTGCCCCCAATATTGAGAAGGAGGCAGAGTCTGCATAATTTGTTGGTGCCCACGTTAGAGGGAACGTTGGCAAGCCAACGTTACCCTCATTGTTTTGCTAAAATGTGCTTTCTGGAAATTGGGAAAAATTGTGGCGACACGCACGCATGCTGTACACGCACGCGTGGATTGGAAATTCTGACAATCCACGCGCACATGTTGGAAACACGTACGCGTAGATGGAGTAACATTGGACCAACAATGCTGCTTCAAACGTTGGTGGCCAACGTACGTGATCTGAGTTCCAAAATTCTACATTTGAAAAAGCACAACGACGCGTACGCGTATACAGCGCGTACGCACAAGCTTAACTTTTGATGATCCACGTGCATGCTTGGATGGACTAACGTTGGAGGGAACGTTGCCGGTCCAACGCTGAAGCCAATGTGCGTGATGAGAAGGCAAAATCTGGAATTGGAAAATCGGAAGCGACGCGTACGCGTCTAGATGCACATTTCAGCCTTGCACGCGAAAGCCTGAGCGATGCATACGCACCGAAACTAGTTTGACGTGTATGCGTGGGTCATGTGCACGCGTGAATGCGCGAACATTGGTCCTCCAACATTGAGTCAAACATTGCTAGCAGAGCCCAAAATTCATTTTTTTCAAGCAATGTTTGACCCAACGTTTCTCTACAAACGTGATCACCAACATTAAGGCTAATTCAATTCCAAATTGCACCTGTACAGAATATGAAAGTTAGTTGCCCATGCCCATCACTAAAGAATCACTCTTAACTGCTTCAGCCAAGGCCCACATCCAATTACTTGATCCAATTGAAATTGAGAAAGAAGAGTATAAATAGAAGGATTGTTCAAGATTGAAAGGAGCTCTCAATAGGCCCTGAATGGGGCTTTGGGAGTTCAATTCCCTGATTCTCATTTTCCTGCACTTTTCTTTTAGTTTCTTTTGTACTTTCTTTATTTCTTTCTGCACTTTTTTTTTCTGTAAATTGAATTGAGCTTTGATGAACTAAACCCTCTTTCATTGGGTTAGGGAGCTCTGTGTAATTCAATGGATCAATAACAGTTTTCATTCTTCTTCCTCTATCTTTTCTCTTGATTTTATTAGAAAGCTTTCGATATTAATTCAATTGCATAGTTGTCTTGACAGAGAAGCTATTCATAATTGGAATTCTTCTGATCCTTAAGAGAGGGATGAGGAATTCATGCTAGAAATGCTTTCTCACATTGGATTAAATTGGGGGTTGGATGGATATCATGACATGTAATCCTACCAATACTTTGGTTTATGAATTTTTGTGGTATAATCAGTGACCGAACTTAATTTCTTTCCATTAGCAATTAAATCAAGACATTGGACAATTGTTCATTCTTAGAGAGATTGGTAAGCCAAGACAATAGGATCCAATCATCTAAGATTGCCAAGAAAAGTCAATGAATGCATTGATTGAGGAAGAGATGAAAATAATTTGATCCGAAGGATTATTACATCTCCTGATCCCAATGAGCATTCCCTTCTCTGATCTTACCCATTCCTTTAATTTTGCACTGTACATCTATGCTTAACAATCCTCATTCAAATTTAATTTCTTGCAATTTAAGCTTCTGTATTTTAATTCCTTGCAAATTTACTTTCTGCCATTTAAATTCAGTCATTAATATTCAGTCATTTACGTTTCTTGCACTTTAAGCTTTCCGTCAATATACATTATGCAAATCTCAATTAAATTTTGATTTCGTTCAACTAGAAACATTCTCCAATTAAAGGTGATCAACCAACCAATCCCTGTGGGATTCGACCTCACTCTATAGTGAGTTTTACTTGACGATAATCCGGTGCACTTGCCGGTAGGAAATTTGTTGAGAGATAAGTTTTCGCGTATCAATAAACCTACATCAGCCTCCTGATGTGATTGGCAAAAACTTTGTTCATCAGTCTTTGGTATATAGCCCATGCGTTCTTGAGTTTGAAAGGCATGACTATGCAGCAGTAGTTTGTTCTTGGGGTTAGGAACGAGGTTTTCTCCTGGTTGTGTTGATACATCGGGATTCGATTATATCCCAAGTAAGCGTCCATGAAGGAGAGGTACTTATATCCCGATGAAGCGTCGACTAGTGTGTCTATGTTCGGGAGTGGGTAGGGATCCTTTGAGCAGGGTTTGTTAAGGTCTGTGTAATCAGTGCACATCCGCCACTTCCCATTTGACTTCTTGACCAGTACTACATTGGCTAGCCATAATGGGTACTTTACCTCTCTTATGAACCTTGCCTACAGCAAAGCCTGTACATGTTCCTCTACTGCTTGTGATCTCTCTGGGTTGAGTGATAAACCCCGATTTCGTAGTTTATTCTTAATTTGGGGGATTTTATCACCTTTTCCACATTTATTCAATAAAATAGCATGGTTTTGTAATTCTCCCTTGAATTGTGCTTAAGTGTAAAAACATGCTTTTAAGGCCCTTAAATTGGTGATTTTAACTCACTTTAATTCCATTCGATGCCTTGATGTGTTTGTTGAGTGATTTCAGGTTCATAAGGCAAGTATTGGATGAAAAAATGAGGAGAAAAGCATGCAAGGTGGAGAATGCATGAGGAAAATAGAATTGGGAATGTATCGATGGGTGTGCACGCGTACAAGGCACGTACGCGCAAATGTGATTTCGCATAGAGACACACACGCGTACATGACACGTCCATGCGGACAAAGAAATAGCCAATCGACACGTACGCGACGATACTCGCACGTGACTCACCTAAAGGAAAAATGCTAGGGGTAATTTGTGAGCAGCCCAGGCCCAATTCCAAACTGTTTCTGAGTGTATTCCATTCAGAATTGAAGTCCAAGCAAAGGGGGGAGCAATTGTTTGTAGTTTTGGCATCATGTAGGTTAGTTTCTAGAGAGAGAAGATCCCTCTTCTCTCTAGAATTAGGTTAGGTTAGGTTAATCTCTTCTAGATCTAGGTTCAATCTCATGTTTTCATCTTGTTTCCTTTTTGGATTCTTGCTTCTACTCTTTCATTCTCATGGTTTGTAGTGTTAATTTTACTTTTATGCTCTCTTTTATGTTAATGAACTCATGTTTAGGATATGTTGAATACATAGAGGAATCACAAATTGAAGAGCCTTCTTCCATGGAGTTTGAAGTTGATGTTGAGGAGGAGAGTGCACAACCTCCAAGGCACAATGTGATTGAAGAATTGGAAGAAGTGTTCCAAGTAATAAGCCCTCCTATTTATGATGATTCCATACCAACATATGATCCTTTTGGGCTTGAAGAATCCTTCCCCACTATGCTCGGAATTGATGAGGAGGTAGACTTCACTCAACCTCCTATTTATGATTTGAGTGATGGGGAAGAGCTTGAAGAAATTGGTGAAGAAGAGCTTGAACTTAAGGAAGCTTGGCAAGAGGAGGAACTTGAAAAACCTTACCAAGTGGTGGAAGTTTCATATACCATTATGTTCATTAAGTTCACTTACACATCAATCAATGTCCATGCATTATCCAATTTCACAATTGCTTGATTTTTACTTGAATGCTTTTATGCTTCTTCACTACTTGTTGGTTGACTTAACCTACAAGTCTTTTGAAGTATTTCAAGCACACTAGAATGAGTGAAGTGCATACATCTTTTGTGTAATTGTGACATAGCTTTTAAATACTAGGGTGTAAGTTCTAAACCGCATGAAAGTTAGGACCCACACACCTATTTTTCATCAATGTCACATTAACTCACTCACTAAATTCTAGTGAATTACCTCATTCCAATAATCCATGCTTCCTTGCTTGTGCATTTACTTGTCTTATTATCTCCTATTTTCTATTTTCAGGATAAGTCATCATAAGCAACAATGGAAGCAGGAAAAGGACATGCAGCAACTGGTTGACCTACCAGCTGAAGGTAGCAACTAGGAAAGTCGCCGTACACCCTTGTTCATCTTTGAATGCACCGAGGATGGGGCAAATTTTTAAGTGTGGGGAGGTCGTCCGACCACTCGGCATTTTCGAGTAACAAGTTTCTAATCCCAACACTTCTGCATTTCACTTTTAGGTCTCTTAGGATTTTTGGTTGCATTGCATATGTATATATTAAGCTTAGTCAAAATAATGAAATTTTTCAAGAATTTTACCTATAGGGCACCCCAATTGATTGAAAAAAAAAATTTAGAACTTGCTTGAATTATACAATTGTGGATCATGTTTTTGAGCTAAAAATACAAGCATGTGAGATTTGAGCCTAATTGTGTGGTTACATCATATAACCACTTATTTTCATTCTTGTGTGCATTATTCTCTTTCTATGATTGTAATCTTTGATTTGTTTAATTCTATATGTCCATTATTTTATGTATACATGCACTTATATGATTGAGGCCATTGTTTCATTAGCTCACTTACCCAAATAGCCTACCTTTTATTATCTTCCATTGTTAACCAATTTTGAGCCTATGCTTAACCCACTTATTCTTAATTGTAGCACATTGCAAGCCTAAGGCGAAAAACAATAAATGTCCCTAATTTAGATCTTTGATTAGCATAGGCTAGTGAGAGTGTTTATCATTTGATTTTGGAAAAGTTGGGAACATTGGGTAGAGATAAAAGTATATTTTGTATTTGTGTTAAAAATCTTAGGAATTGGGTATATACTCATGTATTAATCATGTGTAAACCATATGCATTGATGTTCTTGTATATATTTTAGTTTGAAAAAAAAAAGAAAAAAATGAGAAAATATATATATATATATATATATATATATATATATATATATATATATATATATATAAGAAAGAAAAAAAAGAAAAGCAATATAAAGAGGACAAAATGCCCCAAAGTGAAGTTCAATAAGAGTCAATGCATATGTGTGGTGACCAAAAATAGAATGCATGAGTGTGTGAAAAAGTGAAGAATGGGTAGTTAGATTAGCTTTGAATTGTATAGGTTGTTATATAGGTTAGGTGGAAAGCTTAGATTAATCAAAGATTCAAATTTCAAGCTCACTTGACCATATGCATCCTACCTTGACCTTAGCCCCATTACAACCTATGGGAAAGCCCTCGTGATATTTATATGCATGCATAAAGTAATTGTTGATTGTTAGATGAAAAATAAATCTTGGAAAGCATGATTGGGGGGAGAAGTGAGTGAATCAACCCCATACACTTGAGCGCCTAGAGCGGATACACATCCGGTTAGGGTTCGATCGCTCAAGTACATGTTTCCACCCATGATCATCTTTTCTTGCAAGTTTGTAAAATCTTTCAATGATTCAATTCAATTGTGGGTTGATTTGACTGCTATGGCTTTAGCCCTTCTACTCATATATGTGTTCTTGGAAGTTGACCAATTTTGACCAAGTAGATGCATTCATATAGAGAGATTGCATATAGATGGGTTGCATTTAGTTAGTTTGCATTGAATAAATGTGATACCCTTTTACTTCTTTCTTGATTTTAGCATGAGGACATGCTTAGTTTAAGTGTGGGGAGATTTGATAAACCCCGATTTCGTGGTTTATTTTGTGCTTAATTTGGGGGATTTTATCACCTTTTCCCACATTTATTCAATAAAATAGCATGGTTTTGTAATTCTCCCATGAATTGTGCTTAAGTATAAAAACATGCTTTTTAGGCCCTTAAATTGGTGATTTTAACTCACTTTAATTCCATTCGATGCCTTGATGTGTTTGTTGAGTGATTTCAGGTTCATAAGGCAAGTATTGGATGGAAGAAATGAGGAGAAAAGCATGCAAGGTGGAGAATACATGAGGAAACAAGAATTGGGAATGCATCGATAGGCGCGCACGTGCAAATGTGATTTCGCATAGAGACGCGCACGCGTACATGACACGTCCGCATGGATGAAGAAATAGCCAATCGACGTGTATGCGCACATGGTGCGTACGCGCCGATACTCGCACGTGACTCACTTATAGGCAAAACGTTGGGGGGCAATTTTTGAGCAGCCCAGGCCCAATTCCAACCTTGTTCTGAGTGTATTTCATGCAGAATTGAAGCCCAAGCAAAGGGAGGAGCAATTGTTTGTAGTTTTGGCATCGTGTAGGTTAGTTTCTAGAGAGAGAAGCTCCCTCTGTTCTCTTGAATTAGGTTAGGTTAGGTTAATCTCTTCTAGATCTAGGTTCAATCTCATGTTTTCATCTTGTTTCATTTATGGATTCTTGCTTCTACTCTTTGATTCTCATGGTTTGTAGTGTTAATTTTACTTTTATGCTCTCTTTTATGTTAATGAACTCATGTTGAATTTGGATTCCTTTTTAATGCAATTTAATGTTTGATGTTTCTTTTATTGTTGAATTGAGATGTGGATTTACTTTAATTGTAATTGGTAGTTGTTAGATTTTATCTTTCCTTGCAATTTATCATTCCTTCCTTTTATACCCACCAAGTGTTTGACAAAATGCTTGGTTGGCCTTTAGAGTAGAATTTTATGCTCTTGGTTTGGGAAGGTAACTTAGGAACTCTTGAGTTGCTAATGTGCAAGTGATTGATGATTGGGAGCCATTAACCCTAGATCTCACTAATTGAATTGGTGGAGACCTAGGACTTATGAACTTAGATTGACATAGCTCATTTGACTCTCCTTTATTAGTTAGAGGATGACTTAATGGGGTTGATCCTTGCCAATTCTCATGTTGTGGTTAGTGATAAGGATAGAGATCCTTGACCACCAACCTTTGCCAAGACTTTTTAGCTATTAGTTTACTTCCCTTGCAATCCTCGTGAGACGACCCGGAGTCCAAATACTCCGGTTAATTCTTATTTGGGGTTTGTACATGTGACAACTCAAAATTTTTGATTGGGAGAATTGTTCATTGGTGTAGAACTATGCTTGTAATGAAGTAATTCTTTTCTATAAGAAGAAAATCTAGATCATCGAGCAAAATCTCTTAAATCATTGAGCTTCCTGCGCTTCTGTTGTACTGGTCTGGATCCGGGATATACTGCCAATCTATGGCACATTAGTCAGATATCAATACCGGGCATGTCTGCGACCTTCCATGCGAACAGGTTGGAGTTCTTTCTTAAAAACTTTGTCAGTAGTTCCTTTAAGTCTCTGTTTAGGTTTCCCCCTATGTTTGTTATTTTGTCTTGAGTATCCCCAATCTGAACTTCTTCGGTCTCACCTTCTGGCTGAGGACGAAGTTCTTCATGAGCTCTGATTCCCCCGAGTTCAATAGTGTTGGTTTCTCTTCCTCTGGAGTCGCCTTTAAGGTTCATACTTTCGTTGTAACAGTGTTGCGCGAGTTTTTGGTCTCCTTTTATAGTGGCGATCCCTTTTGGAGTGGAGAATTTCATGCATAGGTATAGAGTGGAGACCACTGCGGCGAGCTGATTTAGCGTTGTCCGACCTATGAGGGCATTATATGCAGAGCTAACATCGACTACAATGGAGTCTATGCTTAGCATTATAGACCATGTTCCTTTCCCGAAGGTTGTGTGCAGCGGGATGTACCCAAGTGGTTAGATTGGGGCGTCTCCGAGCCTGAATAGGCTATTAGGATATGCTCTGAGTTCCTTTTCATGTAGGCCGAGCTTGTCGAAGGCGAATTTGAACAGAATATCTGCAGAGCTTCCTTGGTCTACCAATGTTTGCTGGAGATTGGCATTGACAAGTATGATGGTAACGACCACGGGGTCATCATGTCCTGGGGTGATGCCTGCCGCATCTTCTTGAGTGAAGGTAATAGTGGGAAGGTCGGGCGACCTATCTTCTTCTCCGACATGGTACACCTCTTTAAGGTGTCTTTTGCGGGTTGACTTAGAGATCCCCCCTCCTGCGAATCCTCTGTTTATCATGTAAATATGTCTCTCAGGGGTGTGAGTGGGGTGTTCATCTTGTCCACCCTCTTCGTCCTTTCTTCTCTTTTTTGGCTCGTCCGTTCTATTGGCCAAGAACTGATCTAGTCTCCCTTCTCGTGCCAATTTTTCTATGACATTCTTTAGGTTGTAGCACTCGTTGGTAGGATGTCCATAGATTCGGTGGTATTCACAATACTCTGTGCGGCTTCCTCCTCTCTTGTGTTTAATCAGGCGACGGGGTGGGATCTTCTCAGTGTTGCATATCTCTATATAAACGTCCACAAGGGACACCCGAAGAGGGATGTAGTTGTGGTACTTTCTGGGTTTCTCAGTAGGTTGGTCTTCTATCTTCTTTGAATCTTTATCCTTGTCCCGAGGTGGGTAGGAGAATCTAGTTTTTGAGGTTTCTCCTAATCGGGAGTTCTCCTCCATATGATGTATTTTTTTACCTGTTCTTGTACCTCATTCATAGATGTTGGGTGTTTCTTGGATATAGAATGGCTAAAGGGTCCTTCCCACAGACCGTTAATGAGTCTCATAATCACTGCTTTTGTAGGAAGATTCTGTATGTCAAGGCATGCTTTATTGAATCTCTCCATGTAACTGCGGAGGCTTTCCCGATCTCCTTGTTTAATCCCTAGCAGGCTTGGAGTGTGCTTGGTTTTGTCCTTCTAGATGGAGAACCTGGCTAAGAATTTTTTGGCAAGGTCATCAAAGCTCGTGATCGAACTTGGTGGCAGGCTGTCGAACCACTTTATCGCCATTTTGGTCAAGGTGGTCGGGAAAGCTTTGCAACGGGTCACGTCCGAGGCATCTGTGAGGTACATCCGGCTCCTAAAGTTGCTGAGGTGATGACTTGGGTCGGACGTACCATCGTCGGGGGTCATTCAGGGGCTTTGAAGTACTTTAGGGCTTTTGCTTTCATAATTTCCTTTGTGAATAGGTCTTGGTCCTTGTGAGGGCTGTCTTCGCGGTTCGATTGAGTAGTTTTATTTTTGAGGTCGCCTTCGAGCTTTAGGAGCTTGTCTTCCAGCTCCCGTCGCCGTCTTGTTTCTCTCCAAAGAACTCGCTCAGCTTCACGCTGTCGTTCAGCTTCTTGTTCGAGCTATGTGAGGCGATCCTGCTGTTCACAAATGGTATCTAAAATTTCTGTATTTAGGGTCTGCTTGTTGGATTAAGGTGTATCCTTTGGGGTAGCATCCGTGTTCTTCAGCGGCGTTCCTTCCTCCAGACCAGAGTTGTGGTCGTTGGCAGAGTTGTTTGCCATGGTGATGGGATGACTTCCAGGTTCTCTGACAATGGCGCCAATGTTTCGAGGGTTACCTGAAACGTTGAGGTCGATCTCGGACGAGATCTTCTGGCGTGATCGGAGATGCCGTGTCCAACTTGTTGGAGCTTGAGGTGCTGCTGGTCCTTGGTCACCGGAGGGTGGTGGTACCTGCAAGAGACTCCGAAGCTTAACTCAGCAGGGCTTTAAGCAGGTTTTTTGTAGAATTGGAGTATGAGTTATACCTAAGTGCTCCATTGTATTTATAGTAGTGTGGAGTGACCTTCCTTGAGATAAGTTAGTTATCTTATCTTATTTTTTTGTGGATGAGGTCACTTATCTTTTGCCCAGCCGCCTTCAGGTGGGCTGTGATCCTCCGCTTTGGGCCTGCTCAGGTCTCTACAGCAATTTGGCCAAGTTCTTAAGGAAAAGGACGGTGACGAACAGCCTTACAAGAGGTTGTCCGTTTTGTCCTCGTCCAACTTGGACTGTACAGCTCGGTCCAGGGTATGAACACCAACAAACTTCCAAAGATAAAGGAAACAGTTATCTATCAATTAAAGGTGGAACTACTCCAATAAAGTTGGTCATCAAACTCCACTATAAATACAATGACACCTCTTCAGGTATACACATGTTTTATTCTACTGAAATCCTACTTAAAACTGTTGCTAACTTAAACATCAGAGGCTTTTGCAGGTACCACCCCCCACCTCCTCATGAAGAACTCGAACGGTGGTACCTTGGCGTAAGAACAAGTCGGACGCTGCTTCACAAGGAGCTTGGACTTCACGTACAGGCCCAAATCAATGTTTCAGGTAACCCTCAGAATAATAACTTTTAATATAAATTTTTTATACTAATATCTAATTATATTTGTATACATAAAGGAAAAAAATTATTTTTAAAGAATATATATAAAAATTAATTATTTTTGTTTGTGTAATAAATTTAACATTTAATTAAATATAAAAATATACACATTAAATTCTTTTACATTATATATAATAAATATTAAAATTTAAATTAATTATTAATAAAAAATTAAATTTTCTCACGAAAAATAATAATTAAAATATTTATTATTTGATTTTTTATCTACGAATACTATTCTTATATTATAAAATCACATCTTGTATATGCAGCAATTTATTGATCAGCGATAAATCTTTAAATAGAGTTTCGATCTGTTATAGATTAGTCATTGGCATGTCGGATTGGAAAATATATATATATATATGGAAAAGTCTAGGGGCAGCAGTTTCATTAAATTTCGGCCAGCATGTAACCAGCAAAGAATAGTGACCTATTAGATGAAATCTCACACCATTCAAATTATCATTGATAGCTATTTGATGGCTACAAATCCCAAAAGTTATCGGTCCCTAATACTCATATATATATATATATATATATATATATATATATATATATATATATATATATATATATATATAAACACATGTACCATATAGGAAGTTCGGAACACATTCATCATAGTAATTTTGCGTGTTTCCCTCACACTCCGACGAAGGTGCGTGTTCTCTAACTCCGGCATCTCTTCCAGCTGCGGTTTCTCCTTCACTTCACAATCACATTCACCAATACCACAGGTTAGACAACAAAACAATAAAAAAAAAGGCTTCACCGCCACATGGTTGCAATCATAGTAGAAACATCAATTTTAATTTCTTTCCCTCGTTCTTTCTTTCCCTTTTTTTTTAAATCTTCTTACTTTATCTTCCATTTCTTATTTTTGTTCCGTTTTATAATAGATTTTTGTTTGCGTGATCTATTCTCTATTCTTTCCCAGCTGCATCGTCTTCACTTTCTTCTCTAATTATCCATGACATAGTATCTGTTAATTATTCAGTAATTTGTTTATGAAGGCTTTCTGAAATGAAGCAACTATAAACTTGAGATTTAAAACCTGATTGGAGGCCTTAATTGATTAATATTATTTCTATAATTTGACCAGTCAACGTTAGGTCATCACTGTTCATGCTCGTATCATGTGTTATTATCAGTGTTGGTTCCTGTGGTTCAGGACGTGTTCTTTTTTCTGTTAAGATCTCGTGTGGAGGTAGAAACTTAGTAATAGAAGATGCAGAGTAGATTGGATTGAATTGAATTAAATGAACTGGACCCTTAGAACATATTTTGGCTATTGTATTATCGAGCACAGAAATTGGTTGGAAAATTATGTTGTGCCTCAGTATCCTCCGATAAGAGAAAGGTGTTGTAATATATCTGTTGATGAACATTTTATGTAAAATTGTCTACTTGGTGCAAGGCGCATGTTTTGTTTAGATGGCTGTATCTCTCTAAGCTCTATGTAATATTGTAATACTGTTCTGTGTTGTCAGTAATATTTTTTTTTTATTAAAGAATTTATATGTATATGTATTCTATCCTACTCAAGTATTCATTTTGTGATATCGTTGTCTAGGATGTGAGTTATCTGTTGTTCTAGGATAGGTGAAATGTTTATCTTTATGAGAAGAGTACAACAAAACTGTAGATGTGATTACTCAACTAAATCACTTTGGTTTCCGATTGTGTTGCTAGGTTTCAACAATGGTTAGAAAAAAGGCAGATGATGCAGGCCCATCAGCAAAGACTAAGGCAAGTAGCAAAGATGCCCCAAAGAAAGAAAAAATTTCCATATCTGCCATGCTGGCCAGCATGGATGAAAAGCCTGATAAACCCAAAAAGCCCTCTTCCACTAAGCCCAAGGCAAAAGCCGCTCCAAAACCTTCTGCATATACTGATGGTATTGATCTTCCACCATCTGATGAAGATGAAGATGAAGCTATCTTGGAGGAGGAGGAAGAGAATGCCTCCAAACGGCATCAGAGGAGTGAGTTGAAGACACTTGAAGTATCAACCACAGACAAAGAGCTGAAGAAGCGTGAGAAGAAGGATATTTTAGCGGCTCATGCTGTTGAGCAGGCAAAGAAGGAAGCTCTTAAGGATGACCACGATGCTTTCACGGTGGTCATTGGAAGTCGGACTTCAGTGCTTAATGGAGATGATGATGCCGATGCTAATGTCAAAGATATAACAATAGAAAATTTCTCGGTGTCTGCTCGGGGTAAAGAACTTCTGAAGAATGCGTCAGTGAAGATATCTCATGGGAAGAGGTATGGTTTGGTTGGACCCAATGGAAAGGGGAAGTCCACACTATTGAAGCTTCTTGCTTGGAGGAAGATACCGGTACCTAAGAATATTGATGTCCTTCTGGTTGAACAGGAGGTAGTTGGTGATGATAAAACCGCACTTGAGGCTGTTGTTTCAGCTAATGAAGAACTGGTTAAAGTTCGACAAGAAGTTGCTTCTTTGCAAAATGCAACTGCTTTGGAAGGAAGTGTTGACAAAGATAATAATGATGAGGAAGATGATGCAGGAGAGAAGCTAGCAGAGCTGTACGAGAAACTACAGCTGATGGGTTCTGATGCTGCTGAAGCTCAAGCATCAAAGATTTTAGCAGGTTTGGGTTTCACGAAGGATATGCAGGGCCGGCCAACAAAATCATTTAGTGGTGGATGGAGAATGAGGATTTCTTTAGCTCGAGCACTTTTTGTGCAGCCAACTTTATTATTGCTTGATGAACCCACAAATCACCTTGACTTGAGGGCTGTTCTCTGGTTGGAAGAGTACCTGTGCCGTTGGAAGAAGACTTTGGTGGTTGTCTCACACGATAGGGATTTCCTCAATACAGTTTGCACTGAGATTATTCATCTTCATGACTTGAAACTCCATTTCTATCGTGGAAACTTTGATGACTTTGAGAGTGGGTATGAACAGCGTCGTAAAGAGATGAACAAGAAGTATGAGATTTATGACAAGCAACTGAAAGCTGCAAAAAGGAGTGGTAACCGAGCTCAGCAAGAAAAGGTGAAGGACCGAGCGAAGTTTGTGGCAGCCAAAGAAGCATCTAAAGCCAAGGGCAAAGGCAAGGGCAAGGTTGATGAAGATGAGGCCCCACCAGAGGTTCCACAGAAGTGGAGGGACTACAGTGTCGAGTTTCACTTTCCTGAACCTACCGAGCTCACACCTCCACTACTTCAGCTTATTGAAGTGAGCTTCAGTTATCCGAACCGTGAGGATTTCAGACTGTCAAATGTTGATGTTGGCATTGATATGGGAACTCGTGTTGCCATTGTTGGGCCTAATGGAGCTGGAAAATCTACACTACTGAACCTTCTGGCTGGTGATTTGGTTCCAAATGAGGGTGAAGTTAGGAGGAGTCAGAAGTTGCGGATAGGAAGATACTCGCAACACTTTGTGGACCTTCTAACTATGGACGAAACCCCCGTTCAGTATCTTCTTCGTCTCCATCCTGATCAGGAGGGACTTAGCAAGCAAGAGGCTGTCCGCGCAAAACTCGGAAAGTTTGGGCTACCTAGTCATAACCATCTCACGCCTATTGCCAAACTATCAGGAGGGCAGAAAGCTAGGGTGGTCTTCACCTCAATATCCATGTCAAGACCCCATATTTTATTGTTGGATGAACCCACTAATCATCTGGACATGCAAAGTATTGATGCATTGGCCGATGCACTAGACGAGTTCACTGGTGGAGTTGTTCTTGTTAGTCATGACTCGAGATTGATATCGCATGTATGTGAGGATGAAGAGAGGAGTCAAATCTGGGTTGTTGAGGATGGTACTGTCAGGACTTCGGTTGGAACATTTGACGATTACAAAACCGAGTTGATGAAAGAAATCAAAGCTGAAGTTGATGATTGAGCTGCTCCTTTTGAGAACAACTTTTGGCTACAATTTTTCCCCATATATGAGAACTGAGTGTAATACTATGTTGCTGGAAATGCAACCAATGTTTTTGGCTGGGTACACAATTTTCTGTTTTATCATAGTTTATAATTTGATCACAATAAATGAACATGTGTTTCAATTGTTACAACTTACAACTGCCGAGCTGTTTCAATTATTTGTTGTGTTTCTATCCAGCAAGTAATCTCAATAATATTTGTTGAGTTAATTTTTATCTGCAATATCCCTCCACTCTATTGCCGGTACCAAATCAATTATTATTTTATAGGAAAGTTTTCAAATATAATAGAATACTAGTATTTCAACAATTTTAAGAGTTGATTTTAGTTAATATGCATTATATATTGATAGAAGCTTTTACGGGACAAACTGAAAACTATTATACGTCAATTTGTTAAATTATAAGAGCAACAACTAAGAGAATAAAAGAAAGTTATACAAACATAGCTAAATTATTTGTTGAAGAGATGCATCAAGAATCGGATAACACAATAGTTAACGATTATGAAAAGCTAAACATTTTACTATTTACAAATTGCATTGAAGATTTTCATTAATCAAGTTGAATCAAATAGGCATTACTTTCTTAGTATTTATTTTAACACTTATTTTATGTTTATGTTTATATTGTTTTGTTTTATTTGTTTTAGGCCCAATTGTAATTTAACCTATTTTTATTTTAGTAAACTCATGAGAAAGTTCTAAACTTAAGAGGTACGTAGAAAAATCTCTAAAACATTGTAGCCACATTTTTTTTCTTAATTTTGATGAATGAAAATTTCTCTAAATTTTTTTGAAAAAATTTGAGTGTGAACAGGAGAAGTAGAATAATTTCCTTAACTGTTGCATCAGAAAATCAAATTAAGATAGATGAATCCCTTTTTTTGATTTTTTTTTGTCATCTTGAATTCTGTTCCATATCATTTGGTATTAGATTTCAGGTATTAAATTAATGCTTATTAATTTATATTTGTTTCTCTTGTGTTTAAAAAAAAATCAGCACCTCTTACTTCTTTGTCATCCTCATTTGTTTCATTATCGTCTTGTTTTTCCTTATCGATTTTCTTGTTTAAATAATAAAAAAAGGCAGCGTGAGCATCATAGTTACTCTTATTTATCATTTATCCCCATTTAAAATTTCGTGACATCATTCTCTTACTTTTTCAATTTTATTCTTTTTGTTTTTATTATTGTTAGCTATCTTCTTTGATTGGTTTTATTTTATCAAAAAGGAAAAAGAGAGTACAAAATATACTTAGAGAAATCATGGTCAAATTAATTAAAAAAAACACAACAAATAAAACGAAAAAAGTTTTATTATAAAAAAGACAATCCTTAGACAAATTTATTATTATTATTATTATTATTATTATTATTATTATTATTATTATTATTATTATTATTATTATTTATCTCTTTGCACTCTGTATCTTTTGTCTTTTATTTGAGTATTTTTTCTTTTTTTGTTGTGTTAGATTTTCTTTATTTTTTTTTTATTTGATTTCTAAAGTGTAACAGCCAAAGAAATTTTAGAGTGATAAAAGGTAAGAGTGATGAGTTTAATAGAGAGTAAAGGCCTATTTTGAGAATAAACACGAGTGTCCATCCTTGTGTGAAACAAGTGAGAGAGTGATTGCGATGTCCTTTCTATAACAATTTTTACAGGTTCATTGTTGTGGCGGCTCACTTAGATGATACTTTGGTTGACATGGGGATGATGCAAAGATTCATTCAACACTTAACTAATCACTTGAATGAATTGGAGGAATGGAGGAAGGGAGTAACAAAGACATTGTCCAAAAGTTCTAAATATGGAACTTTCAGAAATCAGCATCAGAATCATGAACATTCTAATGATGAATCTGATGGGGCAACAACAATTTGACATAAAAGTCAAGATAGCAAATCAATGTCATTGAGATTTAAATACCACCATTCAAAGAGAGAAATGATCCAAAAATTTATTTGGAGTGAAAACGTAAGGTGGAAAGAATTTTCGCTTGTCATAATTATTTAGAGGCACAAAGGTTTTCTTGGTAGTAGTTGCATTTTCTAATTATGCATTGCTTTTGTGGGATGAACTAATGAAGACAAAATGACAGAATGAACATCACCCTATAGAGACTTGGGATTATATGAAGTGCCTCAAAAAGAAGAAATTTGTCCCTTCTTATGACTATAGGGAAGTGCATTAGAAGTTACATCGATTGACTCAAGGCTTCAAGTCCGTTGAAGACTACCTTAAGGAAATAGAAATGCATATGATCACTGGCAACATAGAAAGGATACAGACAGTGACGGACCCAGAAAAATTTTGCAGTGAAGGCAAAAATATAATAAAATTGAAGTATAGATATTTGTTTGACTTCCCACAATACTCAACAAGTTAAGAATTAATCTGTCGTTAATTTGAATTCTATTTAAGAGTCTGCAATTGGCCGGCAATGAGTTGGTAGGAATTCAAACTCCCAAGACTTACTTAAGCGGACGATTAAGCTGATCACTTGACCAATCCAAATTATATTTAAAATTTTAAATTAGAACTATATATACATATTGATAAGAACTAAAAATATATACACAATCACTTATTATAACATTTAAAATAATAAGAATATTTCATACACACAGTATAATATTCAAAATAACGAAAAAAATTTATAATGATTTTTTTTATATTTTTGATATTAATAAATATTATTTTTCTATATCTGTTCTTAAACAATTATTTTACTTTTATAATCTTATATTTAATTGTAAATATATTTATTATAGTCTTATGCCTTTATAGTATAAATAAATTTTTAACCAAAATAATTAAAATATATTAACATATAGATATTATATTTTTTTATCTTAAATAATTTTTAGAAAATTACTAATAATTTAAATTGTATTTAATTAAAAAATTAAGTTTTAACTTAATTATCAATTAATTAACCAATATAATGAAGTTAATTATCACTATTTTTTGAGTTTATTTATTTATTTTTTGTACTAATATTTTTGATATTAATAAATATTATTTTTCTATATATGTTCTTAAACAATTATTTTACTTTTATAATCTTATATTTAATTGTAAATATATTTATTATAGTCTTTATGCCTTTATAGTATAAATAAATTTTTAACCAAAATAATTAAAATATATTAACATATAGATATTATATTTTTTTATCTTAAATAATTTTTAGAAAATTACTAATAATTTAAATTGTATTTAATTAAAAAATTAAGTTTTAACTTAATTATCAATTAATTAACCAATATAATGAAGTTAATTATCACTATTTTTTGAGTTTATTTATTTATTTTTTGTACTAAGTCAAATTTAACAATATAATTATTATTATTATGTGTTAAAAACTTAAGTTTAACAAAATATTTTTTTAACATAAAACATAAAAAATTATTTATATTTTATTTTGAGACAAAAATAATATAACAAATAGTTTATATATATATATATATATATATATATATATATATATATATATATATATATTAGTTTCTTTAAAAAATTTTGTGGGGGCAAATGCCTCCTCTTTCTTGAGTGTAGGACCATCCCTGAATACCGAAGTTACTATGGCACGACTTATAAGTGGTCTAAATAGAGCAATTGTCGATGTGGTGGAGTTACATCATTATGTGGAGATGGAGAATTTAGTCAGTATGATGATGAAAGTGGAGAGGCAACAATAAAGAAGAGTACCAAAGGTATTGTCTCATGCTAATCTAAAGTGGGTTCGCACCGAGTCTTGTAGTGATGACAAAATAAAGACTAAGGCTACTGAATCCAAGGAAAAGTTATTTGATACTACAAAGAATAAAGGTAATTCTAACGCTTTGTCTTCTACTACCTCTAGGCATAAAGATATTAAATACTTCAACTGTCATGGTTTGGGTCATTATAGTAGTGATTTCTCGAATAAGAGGATGATGGTTATTAGAGGAGGTGATGTTGTGTCTGATTCTGATCAAGATGACAACTCTAATTATGATAGTATGCCACATTCAGAGGGTTGTTCTGATGGTAATATTGAGTATACAGTCTACAGTGAATCTTTTGTTGTTAGGCGTGTTTTGAATTTGCAAGGTGAAAGAAAATATCCTAGAGAATACCAAAATTTTTTTCACACTAGATGTTTAGTAGTATTACAAGAAAATCTTCTATTCAGGTATACTTAAAAAGTGTAGCTAAAAATGAAAAAAAAAATTATGCTTTAGGCAAAGGCTATGCTTTTTTGGTTTTTGAGATGCTTTAGTGAGGGATGCCTATTCGGCCGTTGCCTATTTCTAAAGGCTACTCCTTTGGCATTTAGAATAGGTGCACTTTTTAAGTGATGCGCTTGAAGACCAAAAGCTACGCTTTTTATCACTCTTGCTTGCCAGAATAGCCTACACTTATCTTTGCTACTACATCGTCTTTAAAATGTAGCCATATTGTATACCATAGCTACTTTATATAAGTGTACCCTTATGTTTCAATTTTTTTTTACATAAAAGTCAAGATAGCAATATCAATGCCATTGAAATGCAAATACCACCATTCAAAGAGAGAAACGATCCCAAAATTTATTTAGAGTGGAAACGTAAGGTGGAAAGAATTTTTGCTTGCCATAATTACTCAGAGGCACAAAGGTTTGCTTGGCAGTAGCTGCATTTTCTAATTATGCATTGCTTTTGTGGCATGAACTAGTGAAGACAAGACGACAGAATGAAGATCACCCTATAGAGACTTGGGATTATATGAAGTGCCTCAAAAAGAAGAGGTTTGTTCCTTCTTACTAATATAGGGAAGTGCATTAGAAGTTACATTGATTGACTCAAGGCTTCAAGTCCGTTGAAGTCTACCTTAAGGAAATAGAAAAGTTTAATATCACTGCCAACATAGAAAGGATACCGAAGATACTATGGCACAACTTATAAGTATTTTGAATAGAGCAATTGCCGATGTGGTCGAGTTACATCATTATGTGGAGATGGAGAATTTAGTCAGTATGACGATGAAAGTGGAGAGACAATAACAAAGAAGAGCACCAAAGGTATTGTCTCATGCTAATCTAAAGTGGGTTCGCCCGAGTCTCGTAGTGGTGACACAATAAAGACTAAGGGTGCTGAATCCAAAAAAAAAGTTAATTGATGCTACATAGAAGAAAGGTAATTCTAACGCTTTTTCTTCTGCTACCTCTAGGCATAAAGATATTAAATACTTGAAGTGTCATGGTTTGGGTCATTATACTAGTGATTGCCCGAATAAGAGGATGCTGGTTATTAAAGGAGGTGATGTTGTGTCTGATTCTGATCAAGATGATAATTCTAATTATGATAGTATGCCACATTCAGAGGGTTGTTCTGATGGTAATATTGAGTATACAGTCCACAGTGAATCTCTTGTTGTTAGGCGTGTTTTGAATTTGCAGGTCATAGAAGATATCCTAGAGAACACCAAAATCTTTTTCACACTAGATGTTTAGTAGTACTACAAGAAAATCTTCCATTCAGGTACACTGGAAAAGTGTAGCTAAAAATGAAAAAAATTTATGCCTTAGGCAAAGGCTACGCTTTTTTGGTTTTTGAGACGCTTTAGTAGGGGATACCTATTCAGCCGTTGCCTATTCTCAAAGAGTACGCTTTTGGCATTTAGAATAGGTGCACTTTTTAAGTGATGTGATTGAAGACCAAAGGTTACGCTTTTTATGACTCAAGTTTGTCAGAATAGGCTACACTTCTCTTTGCTACTGCATCACCTTTAAAATGTAGCCATATTGTATATCATAGCTACTTTATATAAATGTAACCTTATGTCCCTCAATTTTTTTTGTATTTTCTATATATATATATATATATATATATATATTATATATTCTAATATTTTTTTTAAAAACCTAATATTTAGTAATATGATTATTTATATAATCGTGCATTATTAATTAAATTAGTCAAATATTATAAAATAAAAATAAGTACACAATAATACTATACAATATTCTTTAAATAAACATTATCCTTATACATAATATATTTAAAGAATAATCATAATTTTGAATATTCATACATCTCACACTAAAATGAGTATACTATATCAAAATATGCATGAGACACTTAGAGTTTACTACTAATAAATTAAAAAATAGTAAACCCAAAATATTGTATATTGATGAATCCATATTTGATGATGATTTTTGGTTGAAATTGAGTGGATTTTATCATATAAACATGCACTTATGCCCTTAAATAGCATGCTTTTGAGCTTTCCTCCTAAATTGTGCTTGATTACGAAAACATGCTCTTTTGTGTCTAATTTAGCCTATTTTGTTCTATTTACCTTCCAATCGATACCTTGATGTTGTTTGTGAGTGATTTTAGAGGTATAAGGTAGGAATGGCTTGGAGAGAATGGAAAAGGAGCATGCAAAGAGGAGGAAGTATGAAGAATCAAAGGAGAGGAGCAAAGCGATGTCTGTGTACGCACAGACCTACGTGCGTACGCACAGGAACCAAAGCAGAGCAAAGTTTGCGCGTGTGCTGCATCTTACGCGTCGCACGACCATCCAAAGCATCGCCTAGTGTGCGTGCGCACAACCTCTTGTGGGTGCGCACAACTAGACTTTTTGGCAGAGTGTGCGTGCGCACACGTCTGTGTGTACGCACAAATACCCGCACATGCCTTCATTAAAAACACACGTGACTCGCATTTTTGGTGGATTGGGGGCCCAATTTTGAAGCCAATAGCTCATAATGGAGGGGGAAAACAACATCATAGCATAGCATATCATTAGGATAGTGTTAGGAGTAGTAGTATGAGATTTTTAGAGTAGTTTTTCTCTAAGTTTCTTTCTTCTCCATTAGGGTTAATATTAGGGTTTTATATTTCAAGTGCCATTTCCATTTTTGCTCTTGGATTTTGCTAACTTTCATTGTAAGTATTTCTTGATTACTGATGAGCGGATAATTTATACGCTTTTTGGCATTGTTTTTAGGTAGTTTTTAGTAAGTTCAAGCTACTTTTAGGGATTTTTTCATTAGTTTTTATGTTAAATTCACATTTCTGGACTTTACTATGAGTTTGTGTGTTTTTCTGTGATTTCAGGTAATTTCTGGCTGAAATTGAGGGGCTTGAGCAAAACTCTGAAAAAGGCTGACAAAAGGACTGCTGATGCTGTTGGAATCTGACCTCCCTGCACTTGAAATGGAGTTTCTGGAGCTACAGAACTCCAATTAGTGCGCTCTCAACGGCGTTGGAAAGTAGACATCCAGAGCCTTCCAGCAATATATAATAGTTCATACTTTATTCGGAAATTGACGACGTAACTTGGCGTTGAACGCCAAGTACATGCTGCTGTCTGGAGTTAAACGCCAGAAACACGTCATGATCTGGAGTTGAACGCCCAAAACACGTTATAACTTGGCGTTCAACTCCAAGAAAAGCCTCAGCTCGTGGATAGATCAAGCTCAGATCAAGCACACACCAAGTGGGCCCCAGAAGTGGATTTATGCATCAATTACATACTCATGTAAACCCTAGTAGCTAGTTTAGTATACATAGGACACTTAACTATTGTATTAGACATCTTTTGACAGTTTAATCTTGGACTGTATTAGTCTTTGATCATTCGGTCTTTTGATCATTCAGGGGGCTGGCCATTCGGCCATGCCTGAACCTTTCAATTATGTATTTTCAACAGTGGAGTTTCTGCACACCGTAGATTAAGGGTGTGGAGCTCTGCTGTACCTCAAGTTTCAATACAATTACTATTACTTTTTATTCAATTCTCTTTTATTCTTATTCCAAGATATACGTTGCACAACACTTTGATGAATGTGATGATCCGTGACACTCATCATCATTCTCACCTATGAACACGCGTGACTGACAACCACTTCCGTTCTACTTTAGGCCGGGCGCATATCTCTTAGATTCCCCAACAGAATCTTCGTGGTATAAGCTAGATAGATGGCGGCATTCATGGGGATCCGGAAAGTCTAACCTTGTCTATGGTATTCCGAGTAGGATCCTGGGAATCCGAAAAGTCTAACCTTGTTTGTGGTATTCCGAGTAGGATTCCGATATTGAATGACTGTGACGAGCTTCAAACTCTTGAAGGCTGGGCGTGATGACAAACGCAAAAGAATCAATAGATTCTACTCCAACCTGCTTGAGAACCGACAGATGATTAGCCGTGCTGTGACAGAGCATTTGGACCATTTTCACTGAGAGGATGAGATGTAGCTATCAACAAGGGTGATGCCTCCAGACGATTAGCCATGCAGTGACAACGCATAGGACCATTTTCCCGAGAGGATCAAAAGTAGCCATTGATGATGGTGATGCCCTACATACAGCTTGCCATGGAAAGGAGTAGGAAGGATTGGGTGAATGTAATAAGAAAATAGAGATACGAGAGGAGTACAGCATCTCCATACGCCTATCTGAAATTCCCACTATTGATTTACATAAGTATTTCTATCCCTTTTTATTTTCTATTTATTATTAATTTTCGAACTCATCATAAACCAATTTAATCTGCCTAACTGTGATTTACAAGGTGACCATAGCTTGCTTCATACCAACAATCTCTGTGGGATCGACCCTTAGTCACGTAAGGTATTACTTGGATGACCCAGTACACTTGCTGGTTAAGTTGAACGGAGTTGTGAGCTTCTCTAACAGTGCCTAGAACTCTTGTATCACAATTTCGTCCACCAAGTTTTTGGCGCCGTTGCCGGGGATTGTTGAGTATGGACAACTGACGGTTCATCTTGTTGCTCAGATTAGGTAATTTTCTTTTCAAAAATTTTTTCAAAAATCTTTTTCAAAATTTTTCTTTTATTTTTCGTTTTTTTTTCCAAACTTTATTTTCGAAAAAAAAATTAATAACAATCCAAAAAAATCATAAAATCATAAAAATCAAAAATATTTTATGTTTCTTGTTTGAGTATTGAGTCAATTTTTAAGTTTGGTGTCAATTGCATGTTTAAAAAATTTTACTTGCATTTTTCGAAAATTCCATGCATTCATAGTGTTCTTCATGATCTTAAAGTTGTTCTTGATAAGTCCTCTTGTTTGATCTTGATGTTTTCTTGTTTTGTGTTGTTTGTTGTTTTTCATATGCATTTTTCATTTGTTAGAGTCCATGCATTAAAGATTTCTAAGTTTGGTGTCTTGCATGTTTTCTTTGCATAAAAAAATTTTCAAAATTATGTTCTTGATGTTCATCATGATCTTCAAAGTGTTCTTGGTGTTCATCTTGACATTCATAGTGTTCTTGCATGCATCTTGTGTTTTGATCCAAAATTTTCATGTTTTGGGTCATGTTTGTGTTTTTCTCTCTCATAATTAAAAAATTCAAAAATAAAAAAAATACCTTTCCCTTATTTTTCTCCAAATTTTCGAAAATTTGAGTTGACTTAGTAAAAAAAATTTTCAAAATTAGTTGTTTCTTACAATTCAAGTCAAATTTTCAATTTTAAAAATCTTATCCTTTCAAAATCTTTTTCGAAAATTATATGTTTTTCATTTTTTTTCTATTTTTCGAAAACTTCAAAAATCTTTTTCAAACTATTTTCAAAATCTTTTTCTTATCTTTATATCATATTTTCGAAAATTCACTAATAATTAATGTGATTGATTCAAAAATTTGAGGTTTGTTACTTTCTTGTTAAGAAAGGTTCAATCTTTAAGTTTTAGAATCTTATCTTGTAGTTTCTTGTTAGTGAAGTAAGTAATTTTAAAATTTTCGAATTGAATCTTTTTATCTTTTATCTTATCTTTTTCAAAAATTTTATCTTTTTTCAGAATTTTGATTTTAAAATATCTTATCTAACTTCTTATCTTCTTATCTTTTTAAAATTTGATTTTAAAATCTTTTTCAACTAACTAATTAACTTTTTGTTTGTTTCTTATCTTTTTCAAAACCACCTAACTACTCTTTCCTCTCTAATTTTCGAAAATATCTCACCCCTTTTTCAAAAATTCTTTTTAATTAACTAATTGCTTCATGTTTTAATTTTAATTACATCTTATCTTTAATTTTCAAAAATTACTAACCCCTTTTTCAAAATTATTTTCGAAATTCCCCTCTTTTTTCTTATTCTATTTAATTATTTATTTACTAACACTTCTCTTCACCTCCCCTATCCTTACTCTTTATACAGACTATTCATTCTTCTTCATTCTTCTCCCCTCTCTTTTTCTACTAACACAAAGGAATCTCTATACTGTGACATAGAGGATTCCTCTTCTTTTCTTGTTTTCTTCTCTTTCATATGAGCAGGAACAGGGAAAAAAGCACTCTTGTTGAAATTGATCCCCAACCTGAAAGGACTCTAAAAAGAAAATTAAGAGAAGCTAAGTTACAACAATCTAAAAGTAACCTTTTAGAAATTTTCGAACAAGAGAAGGAGATGGCAGCCGAACCCAATAATGATAATGCAAGAAGGATGCTTGGTGACTTTACCAAACCCACGTCCAAATTTGATAGAAGAAGCATCTCCATTCCTGCCATTGGAGCCAATAACTTTGAGCTGAAACCTCAGCTAGTTGCCTTAATGCAACAAAACTACAAGTTTTATGGACTTCCATCTGAAGATCCTTATCAGTTTTTAACTGAGTTCTTGCAGATCTGTGAGACTGTAAAGGCGAATGGAGTTGATCCTGAAGTCTACAGCTCATGCTTTTCCCTTTTGCTGTAAGAGACAGAGCTAGAATATGGTTGGATTCACAACCTAAGGATAGCCTGGACTCCTGGGATAAGCTGGTCATAGCCTTCTTGGATAAATTCTTTCCTCCTCAAAAGCTGAGCAAGCTGAGAGTAGATGTTCAAACCTTCAAACAAAAAGATGGTGAATCCCTCTATGAAGCTTGGGAAAGATACAAGCAGCTGACCAAAAGATGTCCATCTGACATGTTTTCAGAATGGACCATATTAGATATATTCTATTATGGCCTATCTGAATTTTCAAAAATGTCATTGGACCATTCTGCAGGTGGATCTATTCACCTAAAGAAAACGCCTGAAGAGGCTCAAGAACTCATTGATATGGTTGCAAACAACCAATTCATGTACACTTCTGAGAGGAATTCCGTGAATAATGGGATACCTCAGAAGAAAGGAGTTCTTGAAATTGATGCTCTGAATGCCATATTGGCTCAGAACAAAGTGTTGACTCAACAGGTCAACATGATCTCTCAAAATCTGAATGGATGGCAACATGCATCCAACAGTACTAAAGAGGCAGCTTCTAAAGAAGCTTATGATCCTGAGAACCCTGCCATGGCAGAGGTTAATTACATGGGTGAACCTTATGGAAACACCTATAACTCATCATGGAGAAATCATCCAAATTTCTCATGGAAGGATCAACAAAAGCCTCAACAAGGCTTTAACAATGGTGGACGCAGCAGGCTGAGCAATAGGAAGCCTTTTCTATCATCTTCTCAGCAACAGACAGAGAATTTTGAACAAAACACTTCTAATTTAGCCAATCAAGTCTCTGATCTGTCAAAGGCCACTTTCAGTTTCATGAGTGAAACAAGATCCTCCATTAGAAATCTGGAGGCACAAGTGGGCCAGCCGAGAAAGAAAGTCATTGAAACTCCTTCCAGTATTCTCCCAAGCAATACAGAAGAGAATCCAAAAGGAGAGTGCAAGGCCATTGATGTGATCAATGTGGCCGAATGCACAAGGGAGGAGGAGGACGAAAATCCTAGTGAGGAAGACCTCTTGGGACGTCCCTCAAGCAAGAAGGAGTTTCCTATTAAGGATCCAAAGGAATCTGAGGCTCATATAGAGACCATAGAGATTCCATTAAATCTCCTTCTGCCATTCATGAGCTCTGAAGACTATTCTTTCTCTGAAGAGGATGAAGATGTGACTGGAGAGCAAGTTGCTCAATATTTAGGAGCTATCATGAAGCTGAATGCCAAGCTGTTTGGTAATGAGACTTGGGAAAGTGAACCTCCCTTGCTCATTAATGAACTAAATACCTGGATTCAGCAAATTTTACCTCAAAAGAGACAAGATCCTGGCAAGTTCTTAATACCTTGTACCATATGCACCATGACCTTTGAAAAAGCTCTGTGTGATCTGGGGTCAGGAATAAATCTTATGCCACTCTCTGTAATGGTGAAGCTAGGAATCATTGAGGTACAACCTGCATTGTTCCCATTACAACTGGCAGACAAGTCATTGAGACAAGCTTATGGAATAGTGGAGGACGTGTTAGTAAAGGTTGAAGGCCTTTACATCCCTGCTGATTTCATAATCTTAGACACTAGGAAGGAAGAGGATGATTGCACATCCTTGGAAGACCTTTCCTAGCCACAGCAGGAGCTGTGATAGATGTCAACAGAGGTGAATTAGTCCTTCAATTGAATGGGGACTACCTTGTGTTTAAGGCACATGGCCATCCCTCTGTGACAAAAGAGAGTAAGCATGAAGAGCTTCTCTCAGTTCAGAGTCAAGAAGAGCCCCCACAGTCAAACTCTAAGTTTGGTGTTGGGAGGCCACAACCAAACTCTAAGTTTGGTGTTAAGACCCCATATCCAAACTCTAAGTTTGGTGTTGGGACTATACAACATTGACCTGATCACCTTGTGGCTCCATGAGAGCCACTGTCAAGCTATTGACATTAAAGAAGCGCTTGTTGGGAGGCAACCCAATTTTATTTATCTAATTTTTATTTTTATTTTATTTTATTTTTTGTTTTATTAGGTACATGATCATCTGGAGTCACGAAAAAAATATAAAAATTAAACACAGAATCAAAAACAGCAGAAGAAAAATCACACCCTGGAGGAAGCATAGACTGGCGTTCAACGCCAGTAAGGAGCATCTGGCTGGCGTTCAACGCCAGAACAGAGCATGAATCTGGCGCTGAACGCCAGAAACAAGCAACATTCTGGTGTTTGAATGCCAGGAATGTGCCTAGCAGAAAAGCTGGCGCTGAACGGCAGTAACAAGCATGAAACTGACGTTCAACGCCAGAAACATGTTACATGTGGGCGTTGAACGCTCAGAATGTGCACCACTCGGCATTTAAACGCCAGAATGGTGTGCAAAGGCATTTTACATGCCTATTTGGTGCAGGGATGGAATTCCTTGACATCTCAGGATCTGTGGACCCCACAGGATCACCTTAGGATCTGTGGACCCCACAGGATCCCTACCTAATATATTCCCACCTTACCTCCTAATCCTATTTTACTCTTCCCCATGTCACACTTCCCAAAAACCCTTCACCAATCACCTCAATCTCTCTTCCCAATCACCTATTCACCACTCACATCCATCCACTCTTCCCCATAAACCCCACCTACCTTCAAAATTCAAAAACATTTTCCCACCCAATCCCACCCTACATGGCCGAACCTACCCTCTCCCCTTTCCCTATTTATAACCTTCCATTCTACTTCATTTTCACACAACACAACCCCCTCTTCTATACCTTGGCCGAACCTACACTTACCCTTCTCCTCCATATTCTCTTCTTCTTCTTCTTCTCTTCTTTCTTCTCTTGCTCGAGGACGAGCAATTTTTTAAGTTTGGTGTGGTAAAAGCATAAGCTTTTTGTTTTTCCATCACCATCAATGGCACCTAAGGCCGGAGAATCCTCTAGAAATGGAAAAGGGAAGACAAAAGCTTACACCTCCGAGTCATGGGAGATGGAAAGATTTATCTCCAAAAGCCACCAAGACCACTTCTATGATGTTGTGGCAAAGAAGAAGGTGATCCCTGAGGTCCCTTTCAACTCAAGAAAAATGAGTATCCGGAGATCCGACATGAAATCCGAAGAAGAGGTTGGGAAGTCCTAACCAACCCCATGCAACAAGTCAAAATCTTAATGGTTCAAGAGTTCTATGCCAATGCATGGATCACTAGGAACCATGATCAAAGTATGAACCCAAATCCAAAGAATTATCTCACAATGGTTCGGGGGAAATACTTAGATTTTAGTCCGAAAAATGTGAGGTTGGCATTCCACTTGCCCATGGTGCAAGGAGATGAACGCCCCTACACTAGAAGGGTCAACTTTAATCAAAGGTTGGACCAAGTCCTAATGGACATATGTGTGGAAGGAGCTCAATGGAAGAGAGACTCCAAAGGCAAGCCAGTCCAACTAAGAAGACTGGATCTCAAGCCTGTGGCTAGAGGATGGTTGGAGTTTATTCAACGCTCCATCATTCCCACTAGCAACCGATCTGAAGTTACTGTGGATTGGGCCATCATGATTCATAGCATCATGATTGGAGAGGAAGTAGAAGTTCATGAGGTCATCTCCAATGAAATCTACAAAATAGCCGACAAGCCCTCCACCATGGCAAGGCTAGCTTTTCCTCACCTTATTTGCCATCTATGTTACTCAGCTGGAGTTATCATAGAAGGAGACATCTTCATTGAAGAGGATAAGCCCATCACCAAGAAGAGGATGGAGCAAGCAAGAGAGACCCTTCACGGTTCTCAAGAGATGCATGAGGAAGCTCATCATCAAGAAATCCCTGAGATGCCTCAACGGATGCACTTTCCTCCCAACAACTATTGGGAACAACTCAACACTTCCTTAGAAGATTTGAGCTACAATGTGGAACAATTAACGGTGGAACATCAAGAGTACTCCATCATTCTCCATGAAATAAGAGAAGATCAAAGAGCAATGAGGGAGGAGCAACAAAGGCAAGGAAGGGACATAGAAGAGCTTAAGGACATTGTTGGACCTTCAAGAAGAAGACGCCACTAAGGTGGATTCATTCCTTGTTCTTATTTCTTTCTGCTTTTCGGTTTTTATGTTGTGTTTATCTATGTTTTGTGTCTCTACTTCATGATCATTAGTGTTTAGTAACTATGTCTTAAAGTTATGAATAATTCCATTAATCCTTCACCTCTCTTAAATGAAAAATGTTTTAATTCAAAAGAACAAGAAGTACATGAATTTCAAAATTATCCTTGAATTTAATTTAATTTTATTGATGTGGTGACAACACTTTTTGTTTTCTGAATGAATGATTGAACAGTGCATATTTTTGATCTTGTTGTTTATGAATGTTAAAATTGTTGGATCTTGAAAGAATGATGAATAAGAGAAATGTTATTGATAATCTGAAAAATCATGAAATTGATTCTTGAAGCAAGAAAAAGCAGTGAAAAAGAAGAAGCTTGCGGAAAAAAAAAAGAGAAGAAAGTGGGGAAAAAATAGAAAGAAAAAAAAAAAAGAAAAAGCAAGCAGAAAAAGCCAATAGCCCTTAAAACCAAAAGGCAAGGGTAAAAAGGATCCAAGGCTTTGAGCATCAATGGATAGGAGGGCCCAAGGAAATAAAATCCAGGCCTAAGCGGCTAAATCAAGCTGTCCCTAACCATGTGCTTGTGTCACGCAGGTCCAAGTGAAAAGCTTGAGACTGAGTGGTTAAAATCGTGATCCAAAGTAAAAAGAGTGTGCTTAAGAGCTCTGGACACCTCTAACTGGGGACTCTAGCAAAGCTGAGTCAATCTGAAAAGGTTCACCCAGTCATGTATCTGTGGCATTTATGTATCCGGTGGTAATACTGGAAAACAAAGTGCTTAGGGCCACGGCCAAGACTCATAAGTAGCTGTGTTCAAGAATCAACATGCTTAACTAGGAAAGTCAATAACACTATCTGAACTCTGAGTTCCTAGAGACGCCAATCACTCTGAACTTCAAATGAAAAAGTGAGATGCCAAAACTGTTCAGAAGCAAAAAGCTACAAGTCCCGCTCATCTAATTATGATTAATATTCATTGATATTCTGGAATTTATAGTATATTCTCTTCTGTTTATCCTACTTGATTTTCAGTTGCTTGGGGACAAGCAACAATTTAAGTTTGGTGTTGTGATGAGTGGATAATTTATACGCTTTTTTGCATTGTTTTTAGGAAGTTTTTAGTAAGTTCAAGCTACTTTCAGGGATTTTTTCATTAGTTTTTATGTTAAATTCACATTTCTGGACTTTACTATGAGTTTGTGTGTTTTTCTGTGATTTCAGGTAATTTCTGGCTGAAATTGAGGGACTTGAGCAAAACTCTGAAAAAGGCTGACAAAAGGACTGCTGATGCTGTTGGAATCTGACCTCCCTGCACTCGAAATGGATTTTCTGGAGCTACAGAACTCCAATTGGCGCGCTCTTAACGGCGTTGGAAAGTAGACATCCAGAGCTTTCCAGAAATATATAATAGTCCATACTTTATTTGGAAATTGACGACGTAACTTGGCGTTGAACGCCAAGTACATGCTGCTGTCTGGAGTTAAACGCCAGAAACACGTCATGATCCGGAGTTGAACGCCCAAAGCACGTTATAACTCGGCGTTCAACTCCAAGAAAAACCTCAGCTCGTGGATAGATCAAGATCCACCCAAGCACACACCAAGTGGGCCCCAGAAGTGGATTTATGCATCAATTACCTACTCATGTAAACCCTAGTAGCTATTCTAGTATATATAGGACATTTAACTATTGTATTAGACATCTTTTGACAGTTTAATCTTGGACTGTTTTAGTCTTTGATCATTCGGTCTTTTGATCATTCAGGGGGCTGGCTATTCGGCCATGCCTGAACCTTTCAATTATGTATTTTCAACAGTGGAGTTTCTGCACACCATAGATTAAGGGTGTGGAGCTCTGCTGTACCTCAAGTTTCAATACAATTACTATTACTTTTTATTCAATTCTCTTTTATTCTTATTCCAAGATATACGTTGCACAACACTTTGATGAATGTGATGATCCGTGACACTCATCATCATTCTCACCTATGAACACGCGTGACTGACAACCACTTCCGTTCTACTTTAGGCCGGGCGCATATCTCTTAGATTCCCCAACAGAATCTTCGTGGTATAAGCTAGATAGATGGTGGCATTCATGGGGATCCGGAAAGTCTAACCTTGTCTGTGGTATTCCGAGTAGGATCTTGGGAATCCGGAAAGTCTAACTTTGTCTGTGGTATTCCGAGTAGAATTCCGGTATTGAATGACTGTGACGAGCTTCAAACTCCTGAAGGCTGGGCGTGATGACAAACGCAAAAGAATCAATGGATTCTACTCCAACCTGATTGAGAACCGACAGATGATTAGCCGTGCTGTGACAGGGCATTTGGACCATTTTCACTGAGAGGATGGGATGTAGCTATCAACAAGGGTGATGCCTCCAGACGATTAGCCGTGCAGTGACAGCGCATAGGACCATTTTCCCGAGAGGATTAAAAGTAGCCATTGATGATGGTGATGCCCTACATACAGCTTGCCATGGAAAGGAGTAGGAAGGATTGGGTGAATGTAATAAGAAAATAAAGATACGAGAGGAGCACAGCATCTCCATATGCCTATCTGAAATTCCCACTATTGATTTACATAAGTATTTCTATCCCTTTTTATTTTCTATTTATTATTAATTTTTGAACTCATCATAAACCAATTTAATCTGCCTAACTGAGATTTACAAGGTGACCATAGCTTGCTTCATACCAACAATCTCTGTGGGATCGACCCTTACTCACGTAAGGTATTACTTGGATGACCCAGTACACTTGCTGGTTAAGTTGAACGGAGTTGTGAGCTTCTCTAACAGTGCCTAGAACTCTTGTATCACAATTTCGTCCACCAATTACTACTCTTTATAGTTACAATTTTGCTACACTTACTTGTAATTAAAGTTTTGGTGTTAATGTATATACTTTTTGCAATTTTGATTTCTTGTTGATGATTTTGTTGATTGATGATTATTACATGCTTGATTGAGTTACTGTTGTTGCTTTTGATCATTTGTTGCTCATAGTTTCAAGCATTTTCTTAATTTTACCATGATTTGCATTTATGCCCACCAAGTGTTTGTAGAAATGTCAATCTTGATTATGGGCTAAATTTCCACCTCTTGGCTTTGGGAAAATAAGCAATTGGGTTTCTAGAGTTGGAATGTCCAACATTTAGTGATGACTCTTGGATTGTTAATTGTTCTTGTTTCCACTAACGCTAATTTGTTGTTAAGATAATTAGCAAGTGAGTTAGGATTTGTGGAGTAAGAACAATTATGCCCAATTGACTTACCCTCCGATGTGGAGATTAACTAAGTGGGATTAATCCATTATAATTGTCATAGTTGTGGTTCCAACAAGGAAAGAACCCTTAGTTCATTCCAAGCCAAGATCCCATTTATCCTTTAAATCACACACACACACATTTACATCAGTCATTTCCATAGCTTACTTGTTTTTATTACATAGTTAGTTCTTTAATTCCGTTATTATTTCATTACTTGAAATTTTGAGTTCTTTTATTTCTTCATTGTTTATCTCTTCATTGAAAATTCATTGTTGCCTTCACAACCAAAATTGTGCACTCGTTGGTCACTAGGTCATTGGGAGACGAACCGGGAGTCTAAATACTCTCGGTTTATAATTGGTTTGAATTGTGACATCTCTTGATTTTCCAAACTTTGGTTGCGAGTTGTTCGTCGGTTGGGATTATGCTATTAACGAAGTGATTCTTGTTTTTGATAAATTCCTAACCGACGTTCGGGCCCACACTAAATTTTTGGCGCCGTTGCTAGGGACCATTCTAAGTGCAGTGTATGCTATAGTTTTGGTTGTTGTGAATATGTGAATAGTGTCAATACTTGCTTTTTGTGAATATTTGATATTTTTGTTTGTTACTTGACACTAATTGATAGATGGCGCCTCTATCTAACTAGTTTTGGTAGTTATTAACTATTAGGTCATTTTGTTTATTTTCCTGTTTTTGTTTTGCTTGTGGTAATTGCATGTTTTCATTGATTCCTTAATTGAATGACACGGTCGCTTCCAGACCTGAGCTTGGCCTCTTTTGATCTGAAAATAGAAAGAACTTTAACCCTTATTAGGCAAGTTCGGCGCCGGCTAGCATTTGCGAATAGTGAATCGAGCTCTCGCAAAGAGCAAACTAATTCACCATCACCTTCAAACCATGATCCTTAGTCTTCAATTAACGAGGAAACTTTATCCAAGAAAGCAAAGGACAAGGAATGCTGCGCTCTCTCACTTAACCAAGCGCTACAAGGAACTAAGGAAATAAGGCAAAAAGCGTAGTGCTCGGTTAACTCAGTTAACCTTTTCGGGCTCCTCCCCAAAAAAAAAAACAAAGTGAAAAACCAAGGAGTGGAGGCCACAAGGTTCGAATCAAGCACCTAAGGGACCAAGAGAAGCGCTTATGCAAGGAAAAATGCACAAAACGCACTCACAAAGGCTCGAACAAGGGAGCTTGCACTCAAGGCAAGGCGCTACCTTTCACTGTTTCACAAAGAAATTGGCCAAAAATGCCTCCCTCGTGGTTCGAAGGTGGAGCGCTACACAAGGCACACAAAGGGAGCTCAGTTAACTCTTTCAACCGAGCTCTACCTTTGATTATTTCACAAAGGAAAGTAGCACACAAGTGCTTCCCTCATGGTTTGAAGCTAGGTCTCACTAACAATGCAACGGGCGCTCGGTTATGTATCTCAACTGAGCTCCGCACATTGCATCACCCCCTCACAATTTGTCACGCACCAATTGTTGCAAGCAAAGGCCGCTTGGTTGAATAAGTTAACTGAGCATTATGGAGCCGTGACAAGGAGGCTTGGGTTCGCAACAAATTACAAGGTCAAAAGCAAGGATTGAGTGCTCGGTTAAGTAACACAACTGAGCGCTGCCCTGGGAGTGGTCCAAGAGCTCAATTTTAAATCAAAAATCAATTGGATCCAAATCTTCACCAAATTTGACAAGCCCACTCCAAATTCTGAAATTCAAAAATAGGAAGTGTATAAATAGAAGTTAGTTTGATTTAGAGAGGACCTTTTTGACACTTTTACTTTTGATTTTTCATTTTTGAGCTCATTTTAGATTTTAGCCTTGGGTTTGTGAATTGGGATTGAGAATTGAATTCTCTTCTTCTTTGTTCTTACTTCTACACTCTTCACTCTTTGTTTTGAATCTTATATTGAGAATTGAATGAATTCTGTTTCATTCTTGATCTAAGATCTCTCTTTGTTGACTTTCTGCATAATTTCAAGGAATTGTGATTTGGATCTAAGTTCTCTTTACCGCTTTCATCTCTATTTCTTTTGCAATTATTCTCTGTTGGATCAAGAAAGAAATTGAGATCTAGACTTGTTTTCTAGTCTCATTTAGCCCCTGAGATCTTCAACTTCTCTTTTAGATTTCATAATTGAGTTGAATTCACTTTCTGTATTGCTTCTTCAAGCAATTTTCCTTTTATGTTTGAGATCTGCTGCATTTCAATTCATCTTTTACTTCTTTGATTGACTGCTATTTACATTCTCTTGTTTAATTTTAAATTCCCAGCTCCCAGATCCTTTTACTCTTTCAGCAATTTTATATTTCTTGCACTCTAAGATTCTGCCATTTACATTTCTTGCAATCTAAGTTTCAGTCATTTACATTACTTGTTCTTTAAGATTTAGCTCTTTTACTTCTTCTGCTCTTTCATTTACTGTCAATTCCCCCTCCCCCTTTAAATTTCATGCAATTTAGCTTCTGTTGAATACAAATCACTCAAATCAACACTTGTTTGCTTGACTAAATCAACCGCCTAACTAAAATTGCTCAATCCTTCAATCCCTGTGGGATCGACCTCACTCATGTGAGTTATTATTACTTGATACGACCCGGTACACTTGCCGGTGAGTTTTGTGTTGGATCATTTTCCACACATCAAGTTTTTGTTGCCGTTGCCAGGGATTGATTTAGATTGACAATGATTAAGTAAGGGGGTGGTCTAGATTAAGCACTTTTTCTTTGTTTTTGTTCATTTCCTTTATTTTTTACCAGCATACTAACTATTTGAGACTTTGTCTCTACTAACTTTCACTGCACTCAAACTACAGAGTGCTCTTGTGTTTCTTGTTGTTGTGGTTTTATGACAGAAGCAAGGAGAGAGATCTCCACCTCTGGTGATCATGACGAAAGAACCCTTAGAAGAATGAGAGGGGAAGCCAGAGGAAAGGGAGTCATTGGAGGAGAAACTTCTGAAGAAGAATATCAAGAAATCGAGGAGAATCCAACAAATCTACCAGTAAGAGTGGCCAACAACAATGGTCAACCACAGAGGAGAGTCTTGGCTTCATATATATTTGCTAATCCTAGGCATTGTGGGAGTAGCATCCTTACCCCAAATGTCAATGCAAATGACTTTGAATTGAAGCCACAGCTCATCACTTTGGTACACAACAATTGTTCCTATGGAGGAGGACCACTTGAAGATCCAAACCAACACTTATCCACTTTTCTGAGGATTTGTGATACTATCAAAACTAATGGTGTGCACCCTAACATTTACAAGATGTTGTTATTTCCATTTTCCCTCAGAGACAAAGCTACTCAATAGTTGGAGTCATTTCCAAGAGATAGCATCAATAATTGGGAAGATCTAGTGAACAAGTTCTTAGCCAAGTTCTATCCTTCCCAAAAGATCATTAGACTCAAAACAGAGGTCCAAACATTCACTCAAATGGATGGGGAGTCATTCTATGAAGCTTGGGAGAGATACAAGACCATGATCAGAAAGTGCCCCCTTGAGATGTTCAATGAGTGGGACATACATCAGAATTTTTATGAAGGCTTAACTCTGAAGGCTCAAGTAGCACTAGATCACTCAGTAGGAGGCTCCTTACAATTGATGAAGACTGCAGAGGAGGCCCAGAATCTCATTGATACTGTGGCAAACAATCAATACTTCTTTGCTCATCAAAGACAACGCCAACCATCACAAAGGAAAGGAGTGCTAGAGTTGGAAGGAGTGGACTCAATCCTAGCTCAAAACAAAATGATGCAGCAGCAAATTCAGCAACAATTTGAGCAAATGGCTAAGAGGATTGATAGCCTCCAAGTTGCAGTAGTGAATACAAACCAACCATCAACCACATGGGAGTAGAAAGAAGAGAACCAAGAAGATTAGCAGCAGGAACAAACTCAATATGTGCACTGGTGCACGAAATTGTGATCTCAATGTCACCAACAACTTGGTATGCACAATTGTAATCTCAACTCTTTTTCACAACTTTGCACAACTAACCAGCAAGTGCACTGGGTCTTCCAAGTAATAAACCTTACGTGAGTAAGGGTCGATCCCACGGAGATTGTCGGCTTGAAGCAAGCTATGGTCATCTTGTAAATTTCAGTCAGGCGGATTCAAATGGTTAAAAAGTTTTGATAATTAAAAGATAAATAAAACATAAAATAAAGATAGAGATACATATGCAATTTATTGGTGGAAATTTCAGACAAGTGTATGGAGATGCGTTGTTCCTTTTGAATTTCTGCTTTCCTACTGCCTTCATCCAATCCTTCATACTCCTTTCTATGGCAAGCTGTATGTTGGGTGTCATGGTTGTCAATGGCTAATTCCCGTCCTCTCAGTGAAAATGGTCCTCTACGGTTTCTGTACGGCTAATCAACTGTCGGATTTCTCGTCTCGGATAAAAAATACCATGCACAGATATCGTATGGGTAATCAGCTATTGGTTCTCGATCATGTAGGAATAGGATTTACTATCCTTTTGCGTCTGTCACTATGCCCTACAGTCGTGAGTTTGAAGCTCGTCACAGTCATCCCCTCCCAGATCCTACTCAGAATACCACAGACAAGGTTTAAACTTTCCGAATCTCAAGGATGCTGCCAATAGATTCTAGCCTATACCACGAAGATTCTAATCTCGGATTCAGATGCCCTATTGTCAGAGGGGAGTTGATGTGAATCGTTGATTAGAAACCCAAGAGATATACATTCAAGCTTGTTTTCATGTAGAACGGAAGTGGTTGTCAATCACGCGTTCATAAGTGAGAATGGTGATGAGTGTCACATAATCATCACATTCATCATGTTCTTGTGTGCGAATGAATATCTTAGAATAAGAATAAGCATGAATTGAATAGAAGAACAATAGTACTTTGCATTAATACTCGAGGAACAGCAGAGCTCCACACCTTAATCTATCATGTGTAGAAACTCCAACGTTGAAAATACATAAGTGATAATGGTCCAGGCATGGCCGTGAGGCCAGCCCCCAATGTCTAAGGACTAAAAATGATCTAAAGATATTCCAAAAGGTCATTCAAAGATGTCTAATAATAGTAAAGAGTTCTATTTATACTAAACTAGTTACTAGGGTTACAGAAACATGTAAATGATGCAGAAATCTACTTCCGGGCCCACTTAGTGTGTGCTTGGGCTGAGCATTGAAGCTTCCACGTGTAGAGGCCTTCCTTGGAGTTAAACGCCAGTTTGTAACTTGTTTCTGGCGTTTAACACCAGAATAGGGCAAAAAGATGGCGTTGAACGCCAGTTTGCATCGTCTAAACTCGAGTAAAGTATGGACTATTATATGTTGCTGGAAAGCTACTTTCCAATGCAATTAAGAGAGCACCAATTAGACCCCTGTAACTCCAAAAATTCCATTTCGAGTGCAGGGAGGTCAGAATCCAACAGCATCTACAGTCCTTTGTCAGCCTCAGAATAAGATTTTTGCTCAGGTCCCTCAATTTCAGCCAGAAAATACCTGAAACCACAGAAAAACACACAAACTCATAGTAAAGTCCAGAAATGTGAATTTTGCTTAAAAACTAATAAAAATATACTAAAAAGTAGCTAGATCCTACTAAAAGCTATCTAAAAACAATGCCAAAAGCGTATAAATTATCCGCTCATCACAACACCAAACTTAAATTGTTGGTTGTCCCTAAGCAACTGAAAAAAAAATAGGATAAAAAGAAGAGAATATAAAATGAATCTCACAATATCAATGAATATTAATTCTAATTAGATGAGCAGGACTTGTAGCTTTTTTTGCTTCTGAACAGTTTTGGCATCTCACTTTCTCCTTTGAAGTTTAGAATGATTGGCATCTCTAGGAACTTAGAATTTTAGATGGTGTTATTGATTCTCCTAGTTAAGTTTGTTGATTCTTGAACACAGCTACTTTTATGGGTCTTGGTCATGGCCCTAAGCACTTTGTTTTCCAGTATTACCACCGGATACATAAAAGCCACAAACACATAGCTGGGTGAACCTTTTCAGATTGTGACTCAGCTTTGCTAAAGTCCCCAGTTAGAGGTGTCCAAAGCTCTTAAGCACACCCTTTTTGCTTTGGATCATGACTTTAACCACTCAGTCTCAAGCTTTTCACTTGGACCTGCATGCCACAAGAACATGGTTAGGGACAGCTTGGTTTAGCCGCTTAGGCCTGGATTTTATTTCTTTGAGCTCTCATATCCATTGATGCTCAAAGCCTTGGATCCTTTTTTTTATCGTTGCCTTTTGGTTTTAAGGGCTATTGGCTTTTTCTGCTTGCTTTTTCTTTTTCTTTCTAAATTTTTTTTCGCAAGCTTTTGCTTTTTCACTGCTTTTTCTTGCTTCAAGAATCAATTTTATGATTTTTCAGATTATCTATAGCATTTCTCTTTGTCCATCATTCTTTCAAGAGCCAACAATTTTAACATTCATAAACAACAAGATCAAAATTATGCACTGTTCAAGCATTCATTCAGAAAACAAAAAGTATTGTCACCACATCAATATAATTAAACTGAATTCAAGGATAATTTCGAAATTCATGTACTTCTTGTTCTTTTGAATTAGAAACATTTTTCATTTAAGAGAGGTGAAGGATTCATGGAATTATTTATAGCCTTAAGACATAGTTACTAAATACTAATGATCATGTAACAGAGACACAAATATAGATGACATAATAAGCATAAAAACCGAAAAAAAAAACAGAAAAATAAGAACAAGGAATGAATCCACCTTAGTGATGGTGGCGCTTTCTTCTTGAAGAACCAATGATGTCCTTGAGTTCTTCTATGTCTCTTCCTTGCCTTTGTTGCTCCTCCCTCATTGCTCTTTGATCTTCTCTAATTCCACCCTTAATTGATCCATATTGTAACTCAAATCTTCTAGAGAAGTGTTGAGTTGTTCTCAATAGTTGTTGGGAGGAAAGTGCATCCCTTGAGGCATCTCCGGGATTTCTTGGTGATGAGCTTCCTCGTGCGTCTCTTGGGTTCCATGAGTGGGCTCCCTTGTTTGCTCCATCCTTTTCTTAGTGATGGGCTTGCCCTCCTCAATGGGGATGTCTCCTTCTATGATGACTCCAGCTGAGTAATATAGATGGAAAATAAGATGAGGAAAAGCTAGCCTTGCCAAGGTAGAGGGCTTTTCGGCTATTTTGTAGAATTCAAGTGAGATGACTTCATGAACTTCTACTTCCTCTCCATTCATGATTCTATGAATCATGATGGCCCGATCCACAGTAACTTCAGATTAGTTACTAGTGGGGATGATGGAGCGTTGGATGAACTCCAACCATCCTCTAGCCACAGGCTTGAGGTCCATTTTTCTTAATTGAACCGGCTTGCCTTTGGAGTCTCTTTTCCATTGAGCTCCTTCAACACATATGTCCATAAGGACTTGGTCCAACCTTTGATCAAAGTTAACCCTTCTTGTGTCGGGGTGTGCATCTCCTTGCATCATGGGCAAGTTGAATGCCAACCTCACATTTTCCAGACTAAAATCTTAGTATTTCCCCCAAACCATTGTAAGATAGTTCTTTGGATTCGGGTTCATACTTTGATCATGGTTCCTAGTGATCCATGCATTGGCATAGAACTCTTGAACCATCAAGATTTTGACTTATTGAATGGGGTTGGTCAGAACTTCCCAACCTCTTCTTTGAATCTCATGTCGGATCTCCGGATACTCATTTTTCTTGAGCTTGAAAGGGACCTCAGGGATCACCTTCTTCTTGGCCACAACATCATAGAAGTGGTCTTGATGGGCTTTGGAGATGAATCTCTCCATCTCCCATGACTCGGAGGTGGAAGCTTTTATCTTTCCTTTTCCTTTTTTAGAGGTTTCTCCGGTCTTAGGTGCCATTAATGGTTATGGAAAAACAAAAAGCTATGATTTTACCACACCAAACTTAAAATATTGCTCGCCCTCGAGCAAGAGAAGAAAGAAAAGAAGAAGAAGAAGAGAAAATATGGAGGAGAGTGAGGGGGAGGTAGATTCGGCCAAGGTATAGAAGAGGGGGTTATATTGTGTGAAAATGAAGGAGAATGGAGGGGTTTATATAGTGAGGGGAGAGGGAGTAGGTTCGGCTATTTAGGGTGGGTTTGGGTGGGAAAAAATTTTGAATTTTGAAGGTAGGTGGGGTTTGTGGGAAAGAGTGGATGGATGTGAGTGGTGAAGGGGGTACATTGGGAAGAATATGAGTGGAGGTTGGTGGGGATCCTGTGGGGTCCACAGATCCTGAGGTATCAAGGATTTGCATCCCTGCACCAATTAGGCGTGTAAAATGCCTATACATGCAATTCTGGCGTTTAAACGCCGAAGTAATGCTCATTTTGGGCGTTCAACGCCCAATTGCAGCATGTTTCTGGCGTTGAACGCCAGTTCCATGTTTGTTTCTGGCGTTCAACACCAGTTCTCCTCAGTGTGCATTCCTGGCATCTGAATGCCAGGATGTTGCTTGTTTCTGGTGTTCAACGCCAGATCCATGCTCTGTTCTGGCGTTGAACGCCAGCCAGATGTTCCTTACTGGCGTTTGAACGCCAGTAAGTCCTTCCTCCAAGGTGTGATTTTTCTTCTGCTGTTTTTGATTCTGTTTTTAATTTTAGTATTTTTTTCGTGACTTCACGTGATCATGAACCTAATAAAACATAAAAGAACAATGAAAAAAAATAAATATAGATAAATAAAAAATTGGGTTGCCTCCCAATAAGCGCTTCTTTAATGTCAATAGCTTGACAGTGGGCTCTCATGGAGCCTCATAGGTGATCAGGTCAATGTTGTAGACTCCCAACACCAAACTTAGAGTTTGGCTGTGGCCTCCCAACACCAAACATAGAGTTTGATTGTGGGGGCTTTGTTTGACTCTGTACTGAGAGAAGCTTTTCATGCTTCCTCTCCATTGTTAAAGAAGAAGATCCTTGAGCCTTAAACACAAGGTAGTCCCCATTCAATTGAAGGACTAATTCTCCTCTGTTAACATCTATTACAGCTCATGCTGTGGCTAGGAAAGGTCTTCCAAGGATGATGCATTCATCCTCCTCCTTCCTAGTGTCTAAGATTATGAAATCAGCAGGGATGTAAAGACCTTTAACCTTTACTAATACGTCCTCTACTAATCCATAAGCATGTCTTACTGACTTGTCTGCCATTTGTAATGAGAACATGGCAGGTTGTACCTCAATGATTCCCAGCTTCTCCATTACAGAGAGTGGCATAAGATTTATACCTGACCCCAGGTCACACAGAGCTTTTTGAAAGATCATGGTGCCTATGGTGCAGGGTATTACGAATTTGCCAGGATCTTGTCTCTTTTGAGGTAAAGTTTGCTGAACTCATGTATCTAATTCACTAATGAGCAAGGGAGGTTCACCTTCCCAAGTCTCATTGCCAAATAACTTGGCATTCAGCTTCATGATAGCTCCTAAATATTGAGCAACTTACTCTCCAGTTACATCTTCATCCTCTTCAGAGGAAGAACAGTCTTCAGAGCTCATGAATGGAAGAAGGAAGTATAATGGGATCTCTATGGTCTCTATATGAGCCTCAGATTCCCTTGGGTCCTCAATAGGGAACTCCTTCTTGCTTGAGAGAGTCCCATGAGGTATTCCTCATTGGGATTTGCGTCCTCTCCTTCCTCTCTAGGTTCGGCCATATTGATTATATCAATGGCCTTGCACTCTCTTTTTGGATTCTCTTCAGTATTGCTTGGGGGAGTACTAGGAGGAGTTTCAGTGATTTTTTTACTCAGCTGGCCCACTTGTGCCTCCAGATTTCTAATAGAGGACCTTGTTTCACTCATGAAACTTAAAGTGGCCTTAGACAGATCAGAGACTAAATTTGCTAAGTTAGAGGTACTCTGTTCATAATTCTCTGTCTGTTGCTGAGAAGATGATGGATAAGGATTGATATTGCTGATCCTATTTCTTCCACCATTATTAATGCCTCGTTGAGGCTTTTGTTGATCCTTCCATGAGAAATTTGGATGATTTCTCCATGATGAATTATAGGTGTTTCCATAAGGTTCACCCATGTAATTTACCTTTGCCATTGCAGGGTTTTCAGGATCATAAGCTTCTTCTTCAGAAGATGCCTCTTTAGTACTGTTGGATGCATTTTGCCATCCATTCAGACTTTGAGAAATCATGTTGACTTGCTGAGTCAATATTTTGTTCTGAGCCAATATGACATTCAGAGCATCAATTTCAAGAACTCCCTTCCTTTGAGGCGTCCCATTATTCACGGAATTCCTCTCAGAAGTGTACATGAACTGGTTATTTGCAACCATATCAATAAGTTCTTGAGCCTCTGCAGGCGTTTTCTTTAGGTGAATGGATCCACCTGCAGAATGGTCCAATGACATCTTAGAGAACTCAGATAGACCATAATAGAATATATCTATCATGGTCCATTCTGAAAACATGTCAGAAGGACATCTTTTGGTTATCTACTTGTATCTTTCCCAAGCTTCATAGAGGGATTCACCCTCTTTTTGTTTGAAGGTCTGAACATCCACTCTAAGCTTGCTCAGCTTTTGAGGAGGAAAGAACTTAGCCAAGAAGGCCGTGACCAGCTTATCCCAGGAGTCCAGGCTATCTTTAGGTTGAAAGTCCAACCATGCTCTAGCTCTGTCTCTTACAACAAAAGGGAAAAGCATGAGCCTGTAGACTTCAGGATCTACTCCATTAGTCTTAACAGTCTCACAGATCTGCAAGAACTCAGTTAAGAACTGGTAGGGATCTTCTGATGGAAGTCCATGAAACTTGCAGTTCTGTTGCATTAGAGCAACTAATTGTGGTTTCAGCTCAAAATTGTTTGCTCCAATGGCAGGAATTGAGATGATTCTTCCATCAAACTTGGAAGTAGGTGTAGTATAATCACCAAGCATCCTCCTTGCATTATTGTTGTTGGGTTCGGCTGCCATCTCCTTTTCTTGTTCGAAAATTTCAGCAAGGTTATCTCTGCATTGTTGTAATTTAGCTTCTCTTAGTTTCCTCTTCAGAGTCCTTCAGGTTCTGGATCAACTTCAACAAGAATGTCTTTTTCCTTGTTCCTGCTCATATGAAAGAGAAGAGAGCAGAAAAAGAAGAGGAATCCTCTATGTCACAGTAAAGAGGTTTTGTATTGTTAGTAGTAGAAGAAATGGAATAAAAGTAAAGAAGAATGAATAATCCAAACACAAGGGTGAGGATAGGGGCAGTGATTTGAGATGAAGAGAAGTGTTAGTAAATGAATGAATAAATAGAATAAGATGAGAGAGAAGTTTTCGAAAACAATTTTGAAAAGGAGTTAATGATTTTTGAAAATTAAGATAAGAAATAAAATTAAAATTAAAATTTAAAACAATTAATTAATTAAAAATAATTTTTGAAAAAGAGGGAGGTATTTTCGAAAATTAGAGAGAGAAAAGTTGTTAGGTGGTTTTGAAAAAAATAAGAAACAAACAAAAAGTCAAATAGTTAGTTGAAAAAGATTTGAAAATCAAATTTGAAAAGATAAGAAGATAAGAAGATAAGAAGTTAGAAAAGATATTTTAAAATCAATTTTTTGAAAAAAAGGTAAAATTTTGAAAAAGATATAATATAAAAGATAAAATAAAAAGATATGATTAAAAAGATATGGTTAAAAACGATTTAATTTTTTTTAAAAATTAAAATTAATTACTTAACTAACAAGAAACTAAAAGATAAGATTCTAGAATTTAAAGATTGAACCTTTCTTAACAAGAAAGTAACAAACTTCAAATTTTTGAACCAATCACATTATTTGTTAGTTAAGTTTTGAAAATTTTGAAATAAAATTAAGAAAAAGATTTTGAAAAATAATTTTTGAAATTTTCGAAAATCATGAAAGAAAAATGAAAGAGATTTGAATTTTGAAAAAGTTTTAAAAGATAAGATTTAAAATTTGAAAATTTGACTTGACTTATAAGAACTAACTAATTTTAAAAATTTTTGACTAAGTCAACTCAAATTTTCGAAATTATGAGAAAAAAAAGGAAAAGATATTTTTTTGATTTTTGAATTTTTAATGATGAGAGAGAAAAACAACAAAAATGACTCACAACATGAAAATTATGAATCAAAACACATGATGCATGCAAGAACACTATGAATGTCAAGATGAACACCAAGAACACCTTGAAGATCATGATGAACATCAAGAACATATTTTTGAAAAATTTTTGAAGCAAAGAAAACATGCAAGACACTAAACTTAGAAATCTTTCATGTTTAGACACTATGAATGCAAAAATGCACATGAAAAACATCATACAACACAAAACAAGAAAACATCAAGATCAAACAAGAAGACTTACCAAGAACAACTTGAAGATCATGAAGAACACTATGAATGCATGAATTTTTGAAAAATGCAAGAACAATATGAATATGCAATTGACACCAAACTTAAAAGTTGACTTAGGACTTAAACAAGAAACATAAAAATATTTTTGATTTTTATAATTTTATTATTTTTTTTGGATTTTATTTTATATTTTTCGAAAAAAACATATAGAAAAAGGAAAATAAGAAATTCAAAATTTTTAAGAAGAATTCCAGGAATCTTTCAATGTTAGCCTAAAGCTCCAATCCAAGGGTTGGGCATGGCTTAATAGCCAGCCAGCTTTAGAAGATATAAATTAGGCATGCAACAGCTGATATTTCATCCAACTCCATATACATACCCGTTATGTTGACAAGTGGAAGCCTCAATCCAAAAGGATTTGGATATGGCTTTACAGCCAGTCAGGCTTCAACATGTTACTAGGAAACTCTAGAATTCATTTTTAAAAATTTTGGAATAATTTTCGAAAACAAAGGGAAAAAGTTTGAAAAATATTTTTGAAAACTTTTTGAAAAGAAAATAAAAAAAGAAAATTACCTAATCTGAGCAACAAGATGAACCGTCAGTTGTCCAAACTCGAACAATCCCCGGCAACGGCGCCAAAAACTTGGTGCACGAAATTGTGATCATCAACAATGGCGCCAAAAACTTGGTAGCGCTCTTAAACATGAATCACACTTAGTCACAACTCCGCACAACTAACCAGCAAGTGCACTAGGTCATCCAAGTAATACCTTACGTGAGTAAGGGCCGATCCCACGGAGATTGTTGGTATGAAGCAAGCTATGGTCATCTTGTAAATCTTAGTTAGGCGGATAGTAAATGTTATGGAGTTTTCGAATAATAAATAAAGCAGAAAATAAAGATAGAGTTACTCATGTAATTCAATGGTGGGAATTTCAGATAAGTGTGTGGAGATGCTTGTCCCTGTTGGATCTCTGCTTTCCTACTGTCTTCCTTCAATCCTTCTTATTCCTTTCCATGGCAAGCTGTGTGTAGGGCATCACCGTTGTCAATGGCTACATCCCATCCTCTCAGTGAAAAAGGTCCAAATGCTCTGTCACGGCACGGCTAATCATCTGTCGGTTCTCGATCATGTTGGAATAGAATCCCTTGATTCTTTTGCGTTTGTCATCACGCCCAACAATCGCGAGTTTGAAGCTCGTCACAGTCATTCAATCCCTGAATCCTACTCGGAATACCACAGACAAGGTTTAGACTTTCCAGATTCTCATGAATGCCGCCTTCAATCTAGCTTATACCACGAAAATTCTGATTAAGGAATCCAAGAGATATGCGCCCGGTCTAAAGTAGAACGGAAGTGGTTGTCAGTCACGCGTTCATAGGTGAGAATGATGATGAGTGTCACGGATCATCACATTCATCATGTTGAAGTGCAACGAATATCTTAGAACAGGAATAGCTGAATTGAATAGAAAATAGTAGTAATTGCATTAAAACTTGAGGTACAGCAGAGCTCCACACCCTTAATCTATGGTGTGTAGAAACTCCACCGTTGAAAATACATAAGTGATGAAAGTTCAGGCATGGCCGAATGGCCAGTCCCCCAAACGTAATCAACAGACCGAATGATCAAAAGACTAAACCCCTAGTATAATAGTTAAAAGTTCTATTTATACTAGACTAGCTACTAAGGTTTACAGAAGTAAGTAATTGATGCAGAAATCCACTTCCGGGGCCCACTTGGTGTGTGCTTGGGCTGAGCTTGAACTTTACACGAGCTGAGGCTTCTTTTGGAGTTGAACACCATGTTGTAACGTGTTTTTGGCGTTCAACTCTGGTTCGTGACGTGTTTCTAGCGTTTGACTCCAGAATGCAGCATAGAACTGGCGTTGAGCTCCAGTTTACGATGTCTAATCACGAATAGATTATAGATTATTATATATTGCTGAAAAGCTCTGGATGTCTACTTTCCAACGCCGTTAAGAGCGCGCAATTTGGAGTTCTATAGCTCGAGAAAATCTATTTCGAGTGCAGGGAGGTCAGATTCCAACAGCATCAGCAGTCCTTTGTCAGCCTCCTTATCAGAGTTTTGCTCAGGTCCCTCAATTTTAGCCAGAAATTACCTGAAATCACAGAAAAACACACAAACTCATAGTAAAGTCCAAAAATGTGAATTTAGCATAAAAACTAATGAAAACATCCCTAAAAGTAGCTAGATTACACTAAAAGCTATCTAAAAACAATGCCAAAAAGCGTATAAATTATCCGCTCATCAATGCTTAAGCTCAAAATTGTTTACTCCAATAGTAGGGATTGAGATGCTTCTTCCATGGAAGTTGGAATTTGGTGTAGTAAAGTCACCAAGCATCTTCCGTGGACCTCCACCATTGTTATTGGGTTCGGCCATCTCTACTTTTTTTTCAAAAATTTCGGTAAAGTTCTCTTCAGAGTGTTGTGTTTTAGCTTCTCTTAGCTTCCTCTTCAGAGTCCTTTTAGGTTCTGGATCAGCTTCAACAAGAATGTTCTTATCCTTGCTCTTGCTCATGTGAAAAAGAAGAGAACAGAAAAGAAGAGGAATCCTCTATGTCATAGTATAGAGATTCCTTTATGTGAGTAGAAGAAGATAAGAATAGGAGAAGGAGAAGAGAAGAATTCGAACACAGAGAGGAAGAGAAGGTTCGAATTATAAGAAGAAGAGAAGAGTGTTCGTAATTAAATAAATAAATAGAAGAAGATGAGAGAGAGGGTTTTCGAAAATAATTAAAATGAAAAGAAAAATATTTTTGTTTTTATTTTAAAATTTATTTAGCATTCGAAAATTAAGAGAGGAAATAAAATTAAAATTAAAATTTGAAATAATTAGTTAATTAAAAGAATTTTGAAAAAGAGGAAGGTGATTTTCGAAAATTAGAGAGAGAAAAGTAGTTAGGTGGTTTTGAAAAAGATAAGAAATAGTAAAACAAACAAAAAGTCAAGTAGTTAATTGAAAAAGATTTGAAAATCAATTTTGAAAAGATAAGAAGTTAGAAAAAGTTATTTTGAAATTAAAGTTTAAAAATGATATGATCTAAAAAAGATATGTTTGAAAAGATATGATTAAAAAGATATGATTGAAAATTATTTTGAAAACGATTTGAAAAAGAAATTTAGAAAGATTTGATTTTGAAAATTAAAGTTAATAATTTGACTAACAAGAAACTAAAAGATATGATTCTAAACTTTAAAGTTTGAATCTTTCTTAACAAGAAAGTAACAAACTTGAAATTTTTGAATCAAAACATTAATTGTTAGTAATAATTTCAAAAATTATGAAATAAAGATAAGAAAAAGATTTTGAAAATCAATTTTTAAAAATATTTCGAAAAACATGAAATAAAAATGAAAAAGATTTGATTTTTGAAAAAGATTTTGAAAAGATAAATTTTTGAAAAAGATTTTGACAAAGTCAACTCAAAGATTTCAAAAATTATGAGTAAAATAAGGAAAAGATAGTTTTTTGATTTTTGAATTTTATGAGGAAAGAGAAAAACACAAAAATGACTCAAAACATGAAAATTTTGGATCAAAACCAATGATGCATGCAAGAACACTTTGAATGTCAAGATGAACACCAAGAACACTTTAAAGATCATGATGAATATCAAGAACTTATTTTTGAAAAATCTTTAAGAAAAGAAAAACATGCAAGACACCAAACTTAAAAATTTTTAATTGTTAGACACTAACAAAACAAGAATGCATATGAAAAACAAGAAAAGACACAAAACAAGAAAATTTAAAGATCAAACAAGGAGACTTATCAAGAACAACTTGAAGATCATGAAGAACACCATGCATGAATTTTTTGAAAATTTTAGGAAAATAAAAGCATGCAATTGACACCAAACTTACAATTTGACACTAGACTCAAACAAGAAACACACAAATTTTGGTTTTTATGATTTTATAAAATTATTTTGGATTTTTTGAAAATTATTTTTTTTGAAAATGAACGAAAAAAGAAGAAAAATTTTGAAAGATTCTTGAAAACTTTTTGAAAATAAAATAGAAGTTGAAACAAGAAAAAAATTACCTAATCTGAGCAACAAGATGAACCGTCAGTTGTCCAAACTAGAACAATTCCCAGCAACGGTGCCAAAAACTTGGTGCACGAAATTGTGATCTCAATGGTGCCAACAACTTAGTACGCACAATTGTAATCTCAACTGTTTTTCACAACTTCGCACAACTAACCAGCAAGTGCACTGGGTCGTCCAAGTAATAAACCTTACGTGAGTAAGGGTCGATCCCACGGAGATTGTCGGCTTGAAGCAAGCTATGGTCATCTTGTAAATCTCAGTCAGGCGGATTCAAATGGTTATAGAGTTTTGATAATTAAAAGATAAATAAAACATAAAATAAAGATAGAGATACTTGTGCAATTCATTGGTGGGAATTTCAGACAAGCGTATGGAGATGCGTTGTTGCTTTTGAATTTTTGCTTTCCTACTGCCTTCATCCAATCCTTCATATTCTTTCTATGGCAAGCTGTATGTTGGGTGTAACCGTTGTCAATGGCTACTTTCCGTCCTCTCAGTGAAAATGGTTGATAAACCAATATTTTATGATAAATCTTGTGCTTAAATTGAATGATTTTATCAACTCTTCACCCACTTATTCATATGAATTTGCATGGTTTTACAATTCCTTCCTTATGATATGACATATGAGAAAACATGTTTCCTATGCTTTAAAATTATTAAATTTAATTATCCTTTATTACCATTCGATGCCGTGATTTGTGTGTTGAGTACTTTCAGGTTTTATAGGGCAGGAATGACTTAAAGGATGGAAAGGAAACATACAAAAATGGAAGGAAAGCACAAATTGGAGTTTTTGAAGAAACTGAAAGCGACGCGAACGCGTGGCCCACGCAGACGCGTAATTAGTGCAAAGAGAATCGACGCGAGCACATGGATGACGTGAACGCGTGACTCGCGAAACACAACTAACGCAGACGCATGACTGACGCGACCACGTGGAAGAGAAAAACTTCAGATGACACGACCGCGTGGCCCACGCGGACGCGTGGCGTGCGCGATCTGCAGAATTTGCAGATGTCGGCCCCAGCAACTTCTGGGCCCTTTTTTTTGGTCCAGATCCAAGCCCAGAGAACACAGATTAAAGGGTTATAAATGGAGGAATCCATCCATTCAGGAAGATAGACGACATAAACTGGATACATCATACAACATACATTCATACATAGTTTTAGGATTTAGATGTAGCTTTTAGAGAGAGAGGCTCTCTCCTCTCTCTTAGGATTAGGATTATGATTCCTCTTAAAGGATTTAGGAATATTTTCATCTTCTTTATCACAGGTTCAATGTTCTTTTTATTTATTTTGTCTTTTATTTGTTTATAAACTTTTCATGTTAGGATTTTCTTAATTAATATAATTTAAGGTATTTCAGACTCATGATTGCTTTCTTCTATTTATTATATAAATAATTTAGATTTTCCCTTTTTGGCTTTGGTTGATTAATTGGCGACTCTTGAGTTGTCAAACTCATCGTGATTGATAATTGTTACCTTTGCTGATTAATTTAGATTCCTATAACTCTAGTCTTTCCTTAAGGAGTTGACTAGGACTTTAGGTGTTAAATTGATTTGTCCACTTAACTTACCTTCATAGTTAGATGTTGACTTAGTGGGAGCAAAAGTATAATTCTCATCACTATTGATAAGGATAAATAGGATAGGACTTCCAGTTTTCATACCTTACCAAGAGATTTCTTAGTTATTAATTTATTAATTCCTACAATCTATTTCTCTAGTTCAAAACCTTTTCGAAACCCAAAAACACTGTTTTCCATAACCAATAATAAAACACACTTCCCTGCAATTCCTTGAGAAGACGACCTGAGGTTTGAATACTTTGGTTTATAAATTTTATTGGGTTTGTTACTTGTGACAACCAAACGTTTGTACGAAAGGATTTTCTATTGGTTTAGAAGCTATACTTACAACCTAATTATATTTTTGTATTTCTTTACCGATAGGAAATTCGATTCGTCAAAATGGCGCCGTTGCCGAGGAATTGCAAACGTGTGCCTTATTATTGGTTATTGTAAATATTTTTCTTTTACTTGTTTATTTGTTTTTGTTTTCCCTTCGTGTTTCTGATAGCTACTATCAATTCTCACCCCTCTTGCTTTGAGTTTGGTTCTAATTTTATTGAAAGGAATGGAAGCTATAACAGGATTATGCATCACGGTCAAAGCAATCAGAGATGGATGGAGCCAGGAGGATCTGATCAACCCTTTAGGCAACAACACCCTCTTAGATATCATGGACAAGGACCATTCTATAATGCATACCAAGATGATTGATATGGTGGACCCCCTTGTAGTTACCAACAAGCCCCACCCTATGCTTATAGACCATCCTCTCAGCATAGCTTCGAACCACCACACTCACAAGCTCCTTTTCACCATTCACCACCATACGATCCTTATCCACCCCAATTCCAATCCAATCACACCCAAGAACCACCACCTCCTTGTGCACCATGTCCATATCCATCAAGCGAGGAATCACAGGTTCGCTTCGAAGAATCAGTAGATCAATTTCATGCAACCCTTCATGAACTGGAGCAAGCAATAAATCAATTATCTTCCAGATGTTCGGACACTCAAGGAACTCCCAAAGCTTCATGTGGGGAATCTAATGAAGAACGCAGCATGAAGGAGACACTAGAAACTCCAGTGGACATCGTAGAGCATAACTTTGTACTGGAACAAGTAGAGGACACTGTCCTTAAAGAAGAAGAAGAGTTGGTTAAAGATTTAGGAGATGCTAAACCTCTACGGGAACCCAGAGTTGTGGAATACCCCGTCAAGGATGTTACAATTGACGCTAAGGAGGATATTGCACAACCTCCAAAGCAGGTATCTTATGAAGAACTGGACGGAATAACCCAAGATGCAAGTTTCCTTGAGAATGAAAATCACAATTCAAGCTCTCCTAGTAATGAACTTGCATCCGCAAGTGAATTCTGTGAGATAGAAGAATCTTCCCCAAGTGAATACGAAGATGATGCAGAGGTAGACTTTTCTCAACCTCTCAATTATGACTCAAGTGATGAGGAAAATATCGAAGACTTTGATCAAGACATGGTTGAAATTGAAGAAATTTGCAAAGAAGTGGAGGAATTCACTGAAGACCACAAGGGAGTAGAGCTTGCAGAACCACTGGAAACACTTATCCCAAGGCCACTACCACCCAACTCCAACTTCAAGTGGGTAAAGTCCTTGACCTTTATCTTTACTTTTCCACTTGAATATAGTTTACTTGAAGCAGATGGAAAGCTTAGAGCTCTCTGCGGCTTTAAGAGAAAAAGGGGATTGACTCACACTCAGAGCTGGTATGCAAGACTCAATAAGGTTTCACACTTCAATTTGAGGTGCAAGGATTGGTGTCAAGCTCAATTGTATGGATCTCGGAAGCTGTTTGGTCACTACAGTGAGAATTCAGATTACTCACCACCCAGCTGGAAAAATGTAGATCAAGACAAAGATGGGTGTAAAAGCAAAGTTTGGGATCCTGGAATCTATTCTGACATTTAACACCCCGAGAGCCTGGAAACCTATTTGAAACTACTCAAAGGGTTTACGTGCCTTGTTTGGGACCCCAGAGGATGCTGGCATTCCAAACACTGGTGGAGATTTCTTGATGAATTCAAGCACAAGCCACCAGGACAGAAAGCTCATCAAACGTCCAACTTAAGGACTTTAACTAAAAGTGCTAGGTGGGAGACAACCCACCATGGTATGATCGTTCCCTCTCCATTTTACTCTGTTTTTGAATTTTGATTGAACCTGGAATTTTTGCATGACATTCATTGCATTTTGCATTCTGCATATTAAAAAAAAATCAAATTCACCCCACACGAGTGCGCAGGCCACGCGTGGGCGTGGAATGGACATCGGCGTAAAGATCCAACGCCCAGAAAGTTGGGCTGGAATCGTGCGGCTACTGTGTGTTTGGCACAAAACGGCCCACGCGTTCAAATCCCTGACGCGAATATGTCACTTACACAACACCCATCCCACGCGAAAGCATGAGCGACGCGTTCGCGTCGCATGGATATTATAGCCCCGTAAATAGAAAGAGAGAGTTGTGCGAAAACGATGCTGAAACCGTGCGTCTAGCACAATTCACCGTGATGCGTTCGCGTGCCTCACGCGTCCGCGTCACTCATCTTTTCCCAACTTACGCGATCGCGTCAATTACGCGACCGCATCATACCCCTTCTTGCCCTACCCACGCGATCGCCTGCTCCACGCGTTCGCGTGGATTTGAAATCACTTAACCCACCTATGCGAAACCATACCCCTTCGCATCACCCACCCCCCTCTGCGCTCCCATCCCCTCTTCCCCTCCCCTCCTTCTTCTCCCCCCTCTACTGCCTCCCTCCTCGCACAACCCAGAACCACCGGCACCACCAAGAACCACCGCCGCCACCCGGACCGCGACACCCCCTTCTCTTCTTTCCTCCCCTCCTTCTCTGCCACCCCTGTCCGCCACTGCCCTCCACCGCGGCAAACTTCCGACCACCACACCACCACCCCCACCTCCACTCACCACCACAGCCCCACCCACTCACCCCCTCCACCCACCATACCGCCCTACTCCTCTACCGCGCCACTGTGCCCCCTCCAAACGCCGCCGCGTCACTACCACCATCTCTCTATTCCCTTCTCCTTGTTCATCTACACACCAAGTTCTGCCGAGCACCAATTTCTCTTTCATTAATAGTTAGTCGCATATTTTTTTCAGATTATGTTCAAATTAGGATAGTTAAAGATGCATGATTGTAGTGGATTCTAGGTGGTTAGGTAGCTAGGATGTGGTTAGTAAATTTAGGCCTGATGATTGTGCCGTTCTTGATTACCTGTTTTATCTGTTCCACAATTTTGATCTGGCTGTGATATTAATTCTGTTCATATGCTGTTCTTCATATTGCATGCTGCTGTTACACTGTTATTTTATGTTCATGTTAGCTGTATCTCTTTGTAGCATTTTCAATTTTATATGAACTGATTTATCCTGTTATGTATTTTCCGGGAACATTCAATTTTAGCCGGAATGCTGCCCAATTTTCTGCAAATTATTTCATCTTTTCCCATTCATGTATTGGTTTTGGCAATTTTGAATTTTCCGCTACTTAGCTACAACCAAACCAATTCATGAATGCACGGGCTAGCGTTCTTATTCCATGTGATTCCCTGGTTAATACTTTGCTTTATTGATGATTCCATTCCCTTTTTCCCCTTCCCTTACCTATATGAATTATCATCATTTAACTGCAAGCCTTGCTTAAATATGAGTTGATTATTCTTTCAATTTGTGGATTTCTTGTTAACCAAGAAACACATCATCATGCCACTTACTTCAACTGTCTTTTTACTAACTTATTATTTTCACTTTCTAACTTCCTTTTTTTTAACCTTTTAACTATCTTAACTTCTGACTTCTCTTTTTACCTAACTACTTTAACTCTTAACTCAGGGCATGATCACTGTTTTTCCAAATTAACTTAACTTCCACTTCTCATATATTTTGGATTGTGTTTTCTATTTTTTGACTTTTCCACTTGAACACAATCCAAAATACACATATATTTGACTCAATTCATGCTTCTATTGCTCTTTTTCCACTCTATGCTTCTTTTGCTATTTGCCTACTTATTTTTCTTGCTTTTATTCTTTAATTATACCCTGAAATTTCTGCTTTTCGAGATGTCTAACCCTCAAGGCAAAGGAAAAGGCAAAGCAACCACTGGCAAAAGGAAAAGAAGCGAATCTTCTATGTCCATCCTTGGCATCTTACATGATGATTCCTGGCGGGAGAAGAACTTTACCCCGTAGGAAAAAGCTGATTAGTTGGTACCTGCGGCTAACCCAGTGAAATTTGCAAATAAATACTGTGAGCTGAAGTACCCAGTTTTTGCCATATCCAGGAACCTGTACCTGGAAAGGACACTCAAAATTCCAGAGGAACTCAGGCAGTACACTTCAGATCAAATAAAACAGAGAGACTGGTTCTTCCTGGAGAGAAACTTGACTGAGATCAACTCATCCTGGGTCAGAGAATTCTACTGTAACTACTTTAATACATCCCTGGATGTAGTACAGCTCAGAGGCAAGCAAATTTTGGTTACTGAGGAGGCAATTGAAGACATCCTCCAGCTCCCACCTAAATCTGATCAGCCAGACGGTTACCAGAAAGTTGAGGAGGATATGAGATTCATGAGACTTGACTGGGATGCAGTGAAACGGGCTATAACTCTTGATCCTTCTGTTCCTTGGGTCATGGGAAAGAGCACGGTGGTACCAAAGGAAATCAAGCTCATATATCTGAATGATGAGGCTCGGCTATGGCAACAGATTCTGAGTAACTACGTGATGCCGAGCACTCATGAGACGGAGGTGCCAGCTGCTATGATTACCCTTATCTGGTGTGTGATGATGGGTAAGGACTTATATCTACCCCGCTTTATCCGGCATTACATGACAAGAGTCCATGTCCGAGGCACCCTCCCTTTTCCATTCCTGATTACTCAGTTGGGTCGTCGAGCTGAGGTACCTTGGGAAATTACAGATGAAAAGCCATCTGCCGCAGACTACAGGAAGATCATCCCTCACAGTAGAAAGTTTCAGGCTTTCGGCTACCGACCTCCTTTTCTGACTGATTCTGCTAAGGCAGCTATGTCTTCAGCTGCCACTTTAGTATCCACTGCCCCAGCTCCATCCTCTGCACCCCCATCTGCTCCTGAGCCTGTCTATCTTCTGGTGCACTGACTCTTTGACCGCTTAGATTAGATGGAGCACCGCCACTAACAGCACTTTGAGAGGTTTGAACATCGCAACAGGCGACGTTATGAGAGGTCTGAACGTCGCCACAAGCAGCGCTATGAGCACCTCAAGCTGATGATCCGATCTGGTGGCCGACACATCTGAGGAGGAGGTAAGCGATCATGAGGAAGAGGCACCTACTCAGGCTGAGCAGGGAGGACCCGAGCACACTGCACCACATCATGAGGAGCACCACCAGCTATAGGCCGCTGATCCTGAGATTCCTCTACAGACAGAGCCTCCGCTTCAGCAGACAGCTCCTCCTATACATCCTTACCCTTACCTCAGTCCCATCACAACCTAGGAAAAGACCACATGATTTTTGTATGTCTATATTCAATAATTGTTGATTGATTAGAGGAAAAACAAAGTTTTAGAAAGCATGACTAGAAAAAAAGAGAGCGATTAACCCCAAACACTGAGTTACTAGAGAATAAACACACAATGCAGTGAGGGTTCAATAGCTCATTCTCATATGTCCATGTTTAATTATTAATTGTCTTGCAAGTTGTGAACTATCTTAACTCAACTCAATTGTAATTGTGCTTTAATATGATTTGGCCCTAGTTGTACATACATGATTCCTTGAAGATACGAATTAAATTAACTACATGTATGCTTTATATATAGGTGAATAATAACTAAAATTGCATGACTCATTTAGGTAGTTGCATTTAGAATAGATTGCATTGCATATGATTCCACCATTTTACCTTTACTCTTTTCTCTTGGATTTAGCATGAGGACATGCTATTATTTAAGTGTGGGGAGGTTGATAAACCACTATTTTATGATAAATCTTGTGCTTAAATTGAATGATTTTATCAACTCTTCACCTACTTATTCATATGAATTTGTATGGTTTTACAATTCCTTCCTTATGATATGACATATGAGAAAACATGTTTTCTATTCTTTAAAATTATTAAATTTAATTATCCTTTATTACTATTGGATGCTGTGATTTGTGTGTTGAGTACTTTCAGGTTTTATAGGGCAGGAATGACTTAAAGGATGGAAAAGAAACATACAAAAATGGAAGGAAAGCACAAATTAGAGTTTTTGAAGAAACTGAAAGCAACGCGAACGCGTGGCCCACGCAGACGCGTGCTTAGTGCAAAGAGAATCGTCACGAGCGCATGGATGACGTGAATGCGTGACTCGCAAAACACAACTACCGCGGACAAATGACTAACGCGACCGCGTGGAAGAGCAAAACTCTAGATGACGCGGCTGTGTGGCCCCCGCGGACGCGTGACGTACGCGATCTGCAGAATTTGCAGAAGTCGGCCCCAGCGACTTATGGGCCCCTTTTTTGGTCCAGATCCAAGCCCAGAGAACACAGATTAAAGGGTTATAAATGGAAGAATCCATCCATTTAGGAAGATAGACGACATACACTGGATACATCAAACAACATACATTCATACATAGTTTTAGGATTTAGATGTAGCTTTTAGAGAGAGAGGCTCTCTCCTATCTCTTAGGATTAGGATTAGGATTCCTCTTAAAGGATTTAGGAATATTTTCATCTTCTTTATCACAGGTTCAATGTTCTTTTTATTTATTTTCTCTTTTATTTTTTTATAAACTTTTCATGTTAGGATTTTCTTAATTAATATAATTTGAGGTATTTCAGACTCATGATTGCTTTCTTCTATTTATTATATAAATAATTTAGATTTTTCCCTTTTGCCTTTGGTTGATTAATTGGTGATTCTTGAGTTGTCAAACTCATCGTGATTGATAATTGTTACCTTTGCTGATTAATTTAGATTCCTATAACTCTAGTCTTTCCTTAAGGATTTGACTAGGACTTTAGGTGTTAAATTGATTTGTCCACTTAACTTACCTTCATAGTTAGAGATTGACTTAGTGGCAGCAAAAGTATAATTCTCATCACCATTGATAAGGATAACTAGGATAGGACTTTCAGTTTTCATACCTTACCAAGAGATTTCTTAGTTATTAATTTATTAATTCCTGTAATCCATTTCTCTTGTTCAAAACCTTTTCGAAACCCAAAAACACTATTTTCGATAACCAATAACAAAACACACTTCCCTACAATTCCTTGAGAAGACGACCTGAGGTTTGAATACCTCGGTTTATAAATTTTATTGGGTTTGTTACTTGTGACAACCAAACATTCGTACGAAAGGATTTTCTGTTGGTTTAGAAGCTATACTTACAACGCAATTATATTTTTGTATTTCTTTACCAATAGGAAATCTGATTCGTCAATGGTCCTCTACGGTTTCTGTACGGCTAATCAACTATCGGATTTCTCGTCTTGGATGAAAAATACCATGCACATATATCGTATGGTTAATCAGCTGTTGGTTCTCGATCGTGTAGGAATAGGATATACTATCCTTTTGCGTCTGTCACTACGCCCTACAGTCGCGAGTTTGAAGCTCGTCACAGTCATCCCCTCCCAGATCCTACTCAAAATACCACAAAAAAGGTTTAGACTTTGCGGATCTCAAGAATGCTGCCAATGGATTCTAGCCTTTACCACGAAGATTCTAATCTCGGATTCAGATGCCCCATTGTCAGAGGGGAGTCGATGTGAATCGTTGATTAAAAATCCAAGAGATATACATTCAAGCTTGTTTTCATGTAGAACAGAAGTGGTTGTCAATCACGCGTTCATAAGTGAGAATGGTGATGAGTTTCACATAATCATCACATTTATGATGTTCTTATGTGCGAATGAATATCTTAGAATAAAAATAAGCATGAATTGAATAAAAGAACAATAATACTTTGCATTAATACTCGAGGAACGGCAGAGCTCCACACCTTAATCTATGGTGTGTAGAAACTCCACCATTGAAAATACATAAGTGATAATGGTCCAGGAATGGCCGTGAGGCCAGCCCCCAATGTCTAAGGACTAAAAATGATCCAAAGATATTCCAAAAGGTTGTCCAAAGATGTCTAATACAATTGTAAAAAGTTCTATTTATACTAAAATAGTTACTAGGGTTACAGAAACAAGTAAATGATGCAGAAATCTACTTCCGGGCGCACTTGGTATGTGCTTGGACTAAGCATTGAAGCTTCCACGTGTAGAGGCCTTCCTTGGTGTTAAACGCCAGTTTGTAACTTGTATCTGGCGTTTAACGCCAGAATAGAGCAGAAAGCTAGCGTTGAATGCCACTTTGCATCATCTAAACTCGAGCAAAGTATGGACTATTATATATTTCTGGAAAGCCCTAGATGTCTAATTTCCAACGGAATTAACAGCACGCCAATTGGACTTCTGTAGCTCCAAAAATTTCATTTTGAGTGCAGGGAGGTTAGAATCCAACAGCATCTACAGTCCTTTGTCAGCCTCTGAATCAGATTTTTGCTCAGGTCCCTCAATTTCAGCCAGAAAATACCTGAAATCACAGAAAAATACACAAACTCATAGTAAAGTCCAGAAATGTGAATTTTTCTTAAAAACTAATAAAAATATACTAAAAAGTAGCTAGATCCTACTAAAAACTATCTAAAAACAATGCCAAAAAGCGTATAAATTATCCGCTCATCATGCACAACCAAGGTTCTGGATCAAGTGAAGTTTATGGTGACACATACAATCCATCATGGAAGAACCACCCCAACCTTAGATGGGGAGATTACAACCATCAAAATCAGCAGCCATGGCAAAGAAATTTAAACCAAAACAACTCAAGAAACAACCAACAGAACAATAACCAAAATCCATATAGAAAACCCCAAAAGAATTACCCCAATTCCAACCATTATCCATCCAATAACTAAACCAGCCACCAACCAAAACAACTATCACCCACCCTCACCAGTTCACAACCAACCACAAATCCCACAAGACTCTCAAAGAATCTCCAATTTGGAGATATTGATGGATAAAATGATGAAACAGCAAGAACTTACAAACAAGAACAATGAAGCTTCCATAAGAAACATAGAAAGGTAGATTGGACAACTTTCCAAGCAAGCTGTAATTGAAAGGCCATCAAGCTCACTCCCAAGTGACACCATTCCAAATCCTAAAGAAGAATGCAAAGCTATACAACTAAGGAGTGGAAGAACCTTGGTGAATGACAAGGAGGCAACCAAGAAGCCTATGGAAAGTAACAAAAAACCAATAGAGAAACAGGAAGCCAGCAACAAAGAAGTGACAGCAAGCAAGCAAACTTCAGAAATGCTCAAAGAGAAGGATGACCAGCCACAAAACTTAAGGAAAGTGAAGGAAGCAATAGAAGGACCATCTCAAGGACAGAAGTAAGAGGAGAAGACTTTCACACCTCCATTGCCATACCCTCAAAGGTTCAACAAGGAGACTAAGGATCAAGACTTCCCCAAATTCTTTGAAGCCTTTAAGAAATTGGAGATTAATATTCCATTGGATGAGGCATTAGAGCAGATGCCTCTATATGTAAAGTTCTTGAAAGAGCTTATCAACAAAAAGAGAGGTTGGCATGAGAAGGAAACTATATTGCTCACTGAAGAATGCAGTGCTGTGTGATGAGCGGATATTTTATATGCTTTTTGGGGGTAATTTCATGTAGTTTTTAGTATTTTTAGTTAGTTTTTAGTATATTTTTATTAGTTTTTAGGAAAAATTCATACTTCTAGACATTACTATGAGTTCGTGTATTTTTCTGTGATTTCAGGTATTTTTTGGCTGAAATTGAGGGATCTGAGCAAAAATCTTATTTAGGTTGAAAAAGGACTGCTGATGTTGTTGGATTCTGACCTCCCTGCACTCAGAATGGATTTTTTGGAGCTACATGAGTCCAATTGGCACGCTCTCAATTGCGTTGGAAAGTAGACATTTAGGGCTTTCCAGCAATATATAATAGTTCATACCTTTCTCGAAGATAAACGACGTAAATTGGCATTTAACGCCAGTTCCATGTTCCACTATGGAGTTAGACGCCAGAAACAAGTTACAAGTGGAGTTAAACGCCCAAAACAGGTTACAACCTGGCGTTTAACTCCAGAAACAGCCTATGCACGTGTAAAGCTCAAAGCTCAGCCCCAGCACACACCAAGTGGGCCCCAGAAGTGAATTTCTGCACTATCTATCTCAGTTTACTCATTTTCTGTAAACCTAGGTTACTAGTTTAGTATTTAAAAAACTTTTAGAGATTTATTTTGGACCTCTTGACATTTTAGATATGAACTTTGTACTCTTTGATGGCATGAGTCTCTAAACTCCATTGTTGGGGGTGAGGAGCTCTGCTGTGTCTCCATGGATTAATGCAATTATTTCTGTTTTCTATTCAAACACGCTTGTTTCTATCTAAGATATTCATTTGCACTTCAATATTATGAATGTGATGATCCGTGACACTCATCACCATTCTCAATCTATGAACGCATGCCTGACAACCACCTCCGTTTTACCTTAGATTGAATGAGTATCTCTTGGATTCCTTAATTAGAGTCTTCGTGGTATAAGCTAGAATCCATTGGTAGCATTCTTGAGAATCCGGAAAGTCTAAACCTTGTCTGTGGTATTCCAAGTAGGATTCAGGGATTGAATGAATGTGACGAGCTTCAAACTCACAAGGGTTGGGTGTAGTGATAGACGCAAAAGGATCAATGGATCCTATTCCAGCATAAGTGAGAATCGACAGATGATTAGCCGTGCGGTGACAGCGCACTTGGACCATTTTCATTGAGAGGACCGATGGTAGCCATTGACAACGGTGATCCACCAACACATAGCTTGCCATAAGAGGAACCTTGCGCGCGTGAAGAAGAAGACAGGGGGAAAGCAGAGATTCAGAAGACAAAGCATCTCCAAAACTCCAACATATTCTCCAGTACTGCATAACAAGTATTATTTAATCCATGCTTTTTATTTACTTCCAATCAAAACTGAGAATTATTATTATCTTGACTAAGAGTTACAAGATAACCATAGCTTGCTTCAAGCCAACAATCTCCGTGGGATTCAACCCTTACTCACGTAAGGTATTACTTGGATGACCCAGTGCACTTGCTGGTTAGTGGTACGAGTTGTGAAAAGTGTGATTTATAATTTCGTTCACCAAGTTTTTGGCGCCGTTGCTGGGGATTGTTTGAGTTTGAACAACTAACGGTTTATTTTGTTACTTAGATTAGGAAAAATTTGTCTTTTTGATTTAGAGTCACTAGGATTGCATCTTTTATTATTCCTTTTAAAAATCTTTCAAAAATATTATTTTTCTTTATTAGTTTTTAATTTTTCTTGGAGTCTTTTGTTTGAGTTTAGTTTCATATCTTAAGTTTGGTGTCAATTGCATGTTTTTATTTTCCTTTAAAAATACCTTTTTAAAACACGTTAAATTTATAGCTCAGTTGGCTAGAGCATTGTGCTTATGTTCTTGGTAATTGGGTATCTTCTTTTTAAAACTTTTTCAAAAATAATTTTTCTTTGATTAAATTTTGTGCCAAATTTTAAGTTTGGTTTTTTCTTGTTAATTTTTCTTTAGTTTTCGAAAATTTTATTTTGGTTTTCTAAAAATTTGAAGTTTGGTGTTCTTTCTTTTGTTTTTGTTGTTCTTGAGTCTTCTTTGTGTTTTGATCTTAAAATTTTTATGTTCGGTGTGTCTTGGTGTTTTCCCTCCAAAATTTTTGAAAGCAAGGAGCATTGGATCTAAAAAATTTTAAGTCTTGTGTCTTTTGTGTGTTCTTCTCTTTCATAATAAAATTCAAAAATAAAAAATATCTTTTCCTTTAATTGCTTATAATTTTCGAATCCCTTGGGTTGACTTGGTAAAAAATTTTCAAATCATATTCTTTTAAGATTTTTAAAATCATATCTTTTTCAAAATATCCTAACCACTTTCTCTCTCCTCACTTTTTCGAAAATCTTCATAAAATATTTTCAAATCTTTTTTATTTTTATTTTAGTTTTTATTTTATTTTATTTTATTATTTCAAAAATTTTTTTAATAAATATAATAAAATAAATAAAATAAATCCACATCATCTCCCTTTCTCCATCATGGACTTAAGTGGAAATGAACAGTCCAGAAGGACTCTGGGGTCATATGCAAATCCCACTACTGCTTCATATGGGAGTAGTATCTATATACTCTCCATCTGTGTCAGTAGTTTTGAGTTGAATCCTCAGCTCATTATCATGGTGCAGCAAAGTTGTCAGTATTCCGGTCTTCCACAGGAAGAACTTACAGAGTTTCTGGCACAATTTTTACAAATGGCTGACACGGTATATGATAAGAAAGTAGTTCAGGATGTCTATAGATTATTATTGTTTCCATTTGCTGTAAAAGACCAAGCTAAGAGGTGGTTAAATAACCAACCTAAGGCTAGCATAAAGACATGGAAACAACTCTCAGAAAAATTCCTGAATCAATATTTCCCTCCAAAATAGATGACACAGCTAAGGCTGAACAACCAAGGCTTTAAACAAGGAGATAATGAATCTCTTTATGATGCCTGTGAGAGATACAGAGAGATGCTAAGAAAATGCTCCTCTGAAATGTTTTCATAGTGGGTGCAGTTAGACATCTTCTATTATGGGCTTATAGAGAAAGCTCAGATGTCTTTGGACCATTCAGCTGGTGGATCTATAGACATGAGAAAGGCAATTGAAGAAGCTCAAGAGCTCATTGATACATTTTCCAGAAAATAGCATCTGTACCTAAGTAGTGAACCTTCCATGAAAGAAGAGGCTAAAACAGTAACTACTGAACTCAGTCCTGCAAAACAAGTTACTGAATTCAATCAGCAATTAGATTTTCTAACAAAACAGCTAGCCAAATTCAAGGAGATGCTACAAGACACAAGAATTGCTAACGTGAATATGGAAGCACAATTGAATCAAACAAAACAGCAATTATCGAAATAGATAACAGAAGAGTGCCATGCAGTTTAATTAAGAAGTGGGAGAACATTAAATACCTCACTTCAAAGCAGCAAGAAGCCAAGAAAAGAACAACTGACAGAAGATGAACAAACTGCTACCCAAAATCCCTTTGAGGACAGTAAGAGCCTAGAGAGGAATAATTCTGGCGCGCAAACGCCAGAAAAGGGTGGAGAGCTGGCATTGAACGCCCAGCCCATGCTCAGTTCTGGTGTTCAAACGCCACAAACAGGCAAGGAGTTGGCGTTAAACGCCCAAGCGAAGCTCAGTTCTAGCGTTCAAACGCCAGAAACAGGTAAGGAGTTGGCGTCTAATACCAATCCAACTTCCAACCCTGGCATTCAAACACCAATGAGGGATCATACACATACAAGTGCTGATAGCAACCCCTCTAAAAAGGCTTCTCCAACCACATCTATAGGAAATAAACTTGCAGCAACTAAGGTTGAGGAATACAAAGCTAAAATGCCTTATCCTCAGAAACTCCGCTAAGCAGAACAGGATAAGCAATTTGCCAGCTTTGTAGACTATCTCAGGACTCTTGAAATAAAGATTCTGTTTGCAGAGGCACTTGAGCAAATTCCCTCTTATGCTAAGTTCATGAAAGAGGTCTTAAGTCATAAGAAGGATTGGAGAAAATCTAAAAATGTTTACCTCACTGAAGAATGCAGTGTAGTCATTCTGAAAAGCTTACTAAAGAAGCTTAAAGATCCCGGAAGCTTCATGATACCATGCACATTAGAGGGTACTTGTACCAAGAAATCTCTATGTGATCTTGGAGCAAGTATCAACCTAATACCTGCATCCACTATCAAAAAGCTTGGTTTGACTGAAGAAGTTAAACCAACCCGGATATGTCTCCAACTTGCTGATGGCTCCATTAAATACCCATCAGGCGTGATTGAAGACATGATTGTCAAGGTTAGGCCATTTGCCTTTCCCACTGACTTTGTTGTGCTGGAAATAGAGGAGTACAAGAGTGCAACTCTCATTCTAGAAAGACCTTTCCTAGCAACTAGATGAACCCTCATTGACGTCCAAAAAGGGGAATTAACCCTGAGACTCAATGAGGACGAGTTTAAGTTGAATGTTGTCAAAGCTATACAGCATCTAGACACCCCAAACGACTGCATGAGCATTGATATTATTGACTCTCTGGTGGAAGAGGTCAATATAACTGAGAGTCTCGAATCAGAGCTAGAGGATATCTTTAAAGATGTTCAGCCTGATCTGGAGGAACCAGAGAGAATAATAGAACCTCTGCAAATCCCTCAGGAAGAAGAGAAATCTCCTAAACTTGAGCTCAAACCATTATCACAATCCCTGAAATATGCATTTCTGGGAGAAGGTGACACTTTTCCTGTAATTATAAGCTCTACCATAGAGCCACAGGAAGAGGAAGCACTAATTCACGTGCTGAGGACACACAAGACAGCTCTTGGGTGGTCCATTAGTGATCTTAAGGGCATTAGCCCAGCCAGATGCATGCACAAGATCCTATTGGAGGATAACGCTAAGCTAGTGGTTCAACCACAGAGGCGGCTGAATCCAGCCATGAAGGAGGTGGTGCAGAAGGAGGTCACTAAATTACTAGAGGCTGGGATTATTTATCCTATTTCTGATAGCCCCTGGGTGAGCCCCATCCAAGTCGTCCCTAAGAAGGGTGGCATGACAGTGCTTCATAATGAAAAAAATGAACTGGTTCCTACAAGAACAGTTACAGGGTGGCGTATGTGTATTGATTACAGAAGGCTCAATACAGATACCAGAAAGGATCATTTTCCTTTACCATTCATATACCAGATGCTAGAATGACTAGCATGTAATGATTACTACTGCTTCCTGGATGGATATTCAGGTTATAATCAAATTGCAGTAGATCCCCAGGATCAAGAGAAAACAGCATTCACATGTCCATCTGGAGTATTTGCATACAGAAGGATGCCATTTGGTCTGTGCAATGCACCTGCAACCTTTCAAAGGTGCATGCTCTCTATTTTCTCTGATATGGTGGAAAAATTTCTGGAAGTCTTCATGGATGACTTTTCACTATTTGGAGACTCATTCAGCTCCTGTCTTGACCATCTAGCACTTGTTCTAAAGAGGTGCCAAGAGACTAACCTGGTTTTAAACTAGGAGAAATATCACTTTATGGTGACTGAAGGAATTGTCCTTGGGCACAAAATTTCGAGCAAGGGAATAGAGGTGGATCAAGCTAAGGTAGAGGTAATTGAAAAATTACCACCACCTGCCAATGTTAAGGCAATCAGAAGATTTCTGGGGCATGCAAGATTCTATAGGAGGTTTATAAAAGATTTTTCAAAAATTGCAAAACCTCTGAGTAATCTGCTAGCTGTTGACACGCCATTTATCTTTGATAAGGAGTGTCTGCAGGCATTTGAGACTCTGAAAGCTAAGCTGGTCACAGCACCAATCATCTCTGCACCAGACTGGACATTACCATTTGAACTAATGTGTGATGCCAGTGACCATGCCATTGGTGCAGTGTTGGGACAAAGGCATGACAAGCTTCTGAACGTCATTTATTATGCCAGTTGTGTTTTAAATGATGCACAGAAGAACTACACAACCACAGAAAAAGAATTACTTGCAGTGGTTTACGCCATTGACAAGTCCAGATCTTATTTAGTAGGATCAAAAGTGATTATGTACACTGACCATACTGCTCTTAAATATCTACTCACAAAGCAAGATTCAAAACCCAGACTCATAAGATGGGTGTTGCTTCTGCAAGAGTTTGATATAGAAATAAGAGACAGAAAAGGGGTAGAGAACCAAGTAGCAGATCACATGTCCTGAATAGAACCAGTAGAAGGGGCGTCCTTCCATCTTACTGAGATCTCTAAAAACTTTCTGGATGAGCAACTCTTTGCCATCCAGGAAGTACCATGGTTTACAGACATTGCAAACTACAAGGCTGTGAGATTCATACCCAAAGAGTATAGTAGGCAGCAATCAAATAAATTGATCTCGGATGCAAAGTACTATCTTTGGGATGAACCATATCTCTTCAAGAGATGTGTAGACGGAGTAATCCGTAGATGTGTGCCTAAGGAAGAAGCACAGAAGATCCTCTGGCATTGCCATGGATCACAGTATAGAGGACATTTTGGAAGTGAGCGAATAGCCACAAAAGTCCTCCAATGTGGCTTCTACTGGCCTACTATCTATAAAGACTCCCAAGAGTTTGTACATAATTGTGACAGTTGCCAAAGATCTGGCAATCTGCCTCACGGTTATGCCATGCCTCAACAAGGGATCTTGGAGATTGAGTTGATTGATGTATGGGGTATTGACTTCATGGGGCCTTTTCCACCATCATACTCAAACACTTATATTCTGGTGGCAGTGGATTATGTATCCAAATGGGTGGAGACTATTGCAACACCTGCAAAAGATACTAAGACAATGCTGAATTTCCTCCAGAAACACATCTTCAACAAATTTGGTGTCCCTAGAGTACTAATTAGTGATGGGGGCACTCATTTCTGCAATAAACAGTTTTACTCTGCTATGGTTCGATATGGAGTTAGCCACAGGGTGGCAATTCCATATCATCCACAGACAAATGGGCAAGTTGAAGTCTCTAATAGAGAACTTAAAAGAATTCTGGAATAGACTGTGATTAACGGTAGAAGGGATTGGGAAGAAGCTTGGATGATGCTCTGTGGGCATACAGATCAGCATTCAAGACTCCTATAGGGACCTCTCCATACCAACTTGTGTATGGAAAAGCCTGTCACTTGCCAGTGGAACTGGAACACAAGGCCTACTGGGCAATCAGATTCCTAAACCTTGATGCCAAGTTAGCTGGAGAAAGACGATTGCTCCAGTTAAATGAGCTAGAGGAATTCAGACTCAAATGCTTTCGAAAATGCAAAAATTTACAAAGAGAAAGCAAAAAGATGGCATGATAAGAAGCTATCATCCAGAGTCTTTTAGCCAGGGCAAAAAGTTCTGCTGTTTAACTCTAGGCTCAGATTATTCCCCGGAAAGTTGAAATCCCGGTGGAGAGGACCATATGTGATTACAGGTGTGTCACCATATGGATATTAGAGCTTCAGGATAATGACTCTAACAAAAAATTCATTTTTAATGAACAGAGAGTCAAACATTATCTTGAAAGCAATTTTGAGCAAGAATGCTCAAAACTGAGACTTGATTAAAGCTCAGTAATAGTCCAGCTAAAGACAATAAAGAAGCTCTTGCTGGGAGGCAATCCAGCCATTAACAAAGCTTATTTGTTAATTAAATGATAATTTTATAGGTTCATATTAATTATCTTCAAGGTAAAATAGCAATTGCATGAGTTCACATAGTTACAGAAGGATTCAGAGGATAAAACAGCAAAAAGAAGCTCACTGGTGCGAAAACGCCAGTAAAAGCTATTTTGGGCGTTAAACGCCCAAAAGAAGCATCTACTAGGCGTTTAACGCCAGTAGGGATAGCCATTTGGGCATTAAACGCCAGAATGAATACCATTCTGGGCGTTTAACGCCAGGTTTGCAGCATCCTGGGCGTTCAGAAAAACGCCCAGTGATAAAGGATTTTCTAACGTTTAACGCCAGCCAGAAGCTACAGCTGGGTGTTAAACGCCCAGGAGAAGCTACAAATGGGCGTTAAACGCCCAAAACATGCAGCAGTTGAGCGTTTAACGCTAGGATTGTGGGGAGAAGGTAACTTCATTTTCGCTTCAAATTTTATCCATTTTTCATGTTTCAATTCATGATTTCTTGTATAAACATGTAACAAACTCTCATCTTTCAACTTCAATTTCGAAAAATTTTTAATCCTAAACATATTTCTTAATTTTTCTTCAATATCTTTTCAAACCTTTTTCAAAACTCAATTATCTTTTTGAATTCTTTTCAAATCTTTTTAAATTCTTCTCAAATCTTTTTAAACTCATCATATCTTCTTTTCAAAATTCAGATTTATCTTTTTCAAATATCTTTCATATCTTTTCAATTTTAAATTACATCTTTTTCCTATCATACTTATCTTTTACAAATCATATCTTCTATCCTATCTTTTTCAAAAATTTTCGAAAACACACCTCCCTTCCCTTTAAATCTGCGTTCGGCCTCCCTCCTCTTCTCCACAATTTGAACTTGGCTCTCCCTCTATCCCCCTCCTTTCCTTTCTTTTGCTTGAGGAGAAGCAAACTTCTAAGTTTGGTGTGTTTATCCGTGATCACTAAGCCAATACCCACTAAGATCATGGCTCCTACGGGAAAATAAACCACTCCAAGAGGCATGAAAGAGAATATTCTAAAATCACTTTGGAATCAAGGGAAGTTCTTAACCAAAGAACATTCAGACTATTACTACAAAATAATGGGTCTAAGGTCAGTGATCCCGGAAGTTAAATTTGATCTGAAAGAAGACGAATATCCGGAGATCCAAGAGAAAATTCGAAACAGGAGATGGGAAATCCTAGCTAATCATGAAACAAAGGTGGGAAGAAACATGGTTCAGGAATTCTACTCTAATCTGTGGCAAACAAACAGGCAGAGAATAGCTGGAAACGCCTTCTCTGACTATCGAACTCTGGTCAGAGGGAAGATTGTTCACCTCCACCCTGACAAAATAAGAGAGATCTTCAAGCTGCCTCAACTGTAAGATGACCCAGACTCCTTTAATAAGAGAATGATGAGAACAAATAAGAACTTGGACAAAATTTTAGAGGACATATGCCTCCCTGGAACCAAGTGGACAACCAACACAAAGGGTGTCCCAAACCAACTCAAGAGAGGAGATCTCAAACCAGTCGCCAGAGGCTGGCTGGACTTCATTGGGCGTTCTATACTGCCCACTAGCAACAGCTCTGAAGTAAACATCAAAAGAGCAGTAATGATCCATTGCATTATGTTGGGAAAAGAAGTGGAAGTTCATCAGCTAATTTCTTGTGAACTTTACACAATTGCAAGCAAGAACTCCAAAGATGCCAAATTGGCTTATCCAAGCTTAATCTATATGCTATGTAAAGATGCTGGGGTGAAGATGGGAGTAAATGAGTATATCTCAGTTGAGCAACCAATCACCGAAAAATCAATGGAAGGACAACAAGTGCAATACGACCCCATCAAGAGGATAGCACAGGAGTTCCTCCCGAAAATCCCTCAAATTGAATACTGGGAGCGTCTTGAAGCATCTGTTACCAAGTTGCAAGAAGCTATGGACCAACTAAAGGAAGAACAAAAAAATCAAAATAGCATGTTTTGCAAACTGCTTGGGGAACAAGAAGAGCAAGGGCGTGAACTGAAGGAACTGAAGCATCAGAAGCTATCTCTTGAAGGGCCAAGCACCCCACAGACTAAAGGAGCATCCACTTCCCAAAATAAAGGTTGTTGAGTCCTAATCTTAGCCTTAACTCTGTGATAATTGTTCTTATTAGAAATTTACCTTAGAAGTTATATATGAGTAGTAGTAATTAGTATCTTTATTTTGATTTCATCTCCAATTAAGCTATAATTTATTTTTCTCATCATCATCAAACATGAATAAAATAACAAATTTTTAGAATAAGGAGGCAATATTTTTTTGAGTTTTTAATAAGGAAAATTCTAATTATTTGTATGTGGTGGCAATACTTTTTGTCTTCTGAATGAATGCCTGAACAGTGCATAATTTTGATAGTAGAGTTTATGAATGTTAAATCTGTTGGCTCTTGAAGGAATGATGAACAAGAGAAATGTTATTGATGATCTGAAAAATCATGAAATTGATTATTGAAGCAAGAAAAAATAGTGAAAAACAAAGCTTGCGTAAAAAACGCAAGCAGAAAAAGTCAATAGCCCCTTAAACCAAAAGGCAAGGGCAAAAAGGATCCAAGGCTTTGAGCATCAATAGAAAGGAGGGCCTAAAGGAATAAAATATTGGCCGAAGCGGCTAAATCAAGCCGTCCCTAACCATGTGCTTGTGTCATGAAGGTCCAAGTGAAGAGCTTGAGACTGAGTGGCTAAAGTCGCAATCCAAAGCAAAAGAGTGTGCAAAAGAGTGTGTCACAATCTGAAAAGGTTCACCTAGTTATGCGTCTGTGGTAATTTATGTATCTGGTGGTAATACTGGAAAACAAAATGCTTAGGGTCACAACAAAGACTCATAAGTAACTGTGTTCAAGAATCAACATACTGAAATAGGAGAACCAATAACATTATCTGAATTCTGAGTTCCTATGGATGCCAATCATTCTGAATCTCAAAGGATAAAGTGAGATGTCAAAACTGTTCATAAGCAAAAAGCTACTAGTCCCGCTTATCTAATTAGAATCTGAGCTTCACTTAAAACTCTGAGATATTATTGCTTCTTGATTTCTTTTTATCCTATTTTATTTATCTATTTGCTTGGGGACAAGCAACAGTTTAAGTTTGGTGTTGTGATGAGCAGATACTTTATACGCTTTTTGGGGGTAATTTCATGTAGTTTTTAGTATGTTTTAGTTAGTTTTTAGTATATTTTTATTAGTTTTTACGTGAAATTCATACTTCTGGACTTCACTATGAGTTCGTGTGTTTTTCTATGATTTCAGGTATTTTCTGGCTGAAATTGAGGGATCTGAGCAAAAATCTGATTTAGGCTGAAAAAGGACTGTTGATGCTGTTGGATTCTGACCTCGCTGCACTCGGAATGGATTTTCTGGAGCTACAGAAGTCAAATTGGAGTGCTCTCAATTGTGTTGGAAAGTAGACATCCAGAGTATTCCTGCAATATATAATAATTCATACTTTGCTCGAAGATAAATGATGTAAACTGGTGTTTAACGCCAGTTACATGTTCCACTCTGGCGTTAGACGCCAGAAACAGGTTACAAGTGGAGTTAAACGCCCAAAACAGGTTACAACCTGGTGTTTAACTCCAGAAACAGCCTAGCACGTGTAAAGCTCAAAGCTCAACCTCAGCACACACCAAGTGGGATCCAAAAGGGGATTTCTGCACTATCTATCTCAGTTTACTCATTTTCTGTAAACCTAGGTTACTAGTTTAGTATTTAAACAACTTTTAGAGATTTATTTTGGACCTCTTGACATTTTAGATTTGAACTTTGTACTCTTTGAGGGCATGAGTGTCTAAACTCCATTGTTAGGGGTGAGGAGCTCTGTTGTGTCTCGATGGATTAATGCAATTATTTCTGTTTTCTATTCAAACACGCTTGTTTCTATCTAAGATATTCATTTGCACTTCAATATGATGAATGTGATGATCCGTGACACTCATCACCATTCTCAATCTATGAACGCATGCCTAACAACCACCTCTGTTCTACCTTAGATTGAATGAGTATCTCTTGGATTCATTAATTAGAGTCTTCGTGGTATAAGCTAGAATCCATTGGCAGCATTCTTGAGAATCTGGAAAGTCTAAACCTTGTCTGTGATATTCCGAGTAGGATTCAGGGATTGAATGACTGTGACGAGCTTCAAACTTACAAGGGTTGGGCGTAGTGACAGATGCAAGGATAAATGGATCCTATTCCAGCATGAGTGAGAACCGACAGATGATTAGCCGTGCGGTGACAGCGCACCTGGACCATTTTCACTGAGAGGACGGATGGTAGCTATTGACAACGATGATCCACCATCACATAGCTTTCCATAGGAGGAAACTTGCATACGTAAAGAAGAAGACATGGGGAAAGTAGAGATTCAGAAGACAAAGTGATGAGCGGATAATTTATACGCTTTTTGGCATTGTTTTTAGGTAGTTTTTAGTATGATCTAGTTACTTTTAGGGATGTTTTCTTTAGTTTTTATGATAAATTAACATTTCTGGACTTTACTATGAGTTTGTGTGTTTTTCTGTGATTTCAGGCATTTTTTGGCTGAAATTGAGGGACCTGAGCAAAACTCTGATAAAAGGCTGACAAAGGACTGTTGATGCTGTTGGAATCTGACCTCTATGCACTCAAAATAGATTTTCTGGAGCTACAGAACTCCAAATGGCGCGCTCTCAACGGCTTTGGAAAGTAGACATCCAGAGCTTTACAGCAGTATATAATAGTCCATACTTTGTTCGAGATTTAATGATGTAAACTGGCGCTCAACGCCAGTTCCATGCTGCATTCTGGAGTCAAACGCCGGAAACACGTCACGAACCAGAGTTGAACGCCCAAAAACACGTTACAACTTGGCGTTCAACTCCAAGATAAGCCTCAGCTCGTGGATCGATCAAGCTCAGCCCAAAAATACACCAAGTGGGCCCCGAAAGTGGATTTATGCATCAATTACTTACTCCTGTAAACCCTAGTAGCTAGTTTAGTATAAATAGAACTTTTTACTAGTGTATTAGACATCTTTGGACGTTTAGTTCTGAGATCTTGGGGGATGGCCATTCGGCCATTCCTGGACCTTCATCACTTATGTATTTTCAATGGTGGAGTTTCTACACACCATAGATTAAGGGTGTGGAGCTCTGCTGTACCTCAAAGTTTTAATGCAATTACTACTATTTTCTATTCAATTCGATTTATTCCTGTTCTAAGATATTCGTTGCACTTCAACTTGATGAATGTGATGATCCGTGCACTCATCATCATTCTCACCTATGAACACACGTGACTGACAACCACTTCCGTTATACCTTAGACCGGGCGCATATCTCTTGGATTCCTTAATCAGAATCTTCGTGGTATAAGCTAGAATTGATGGCGGCATTCATGGGAATCCGGAAAGTCTAACCTTATATGTGGTATTCTGAGTAGGATTCCAGGATTGAATGACTGTGATGAGCTTCAAACTCTTGAAGGCTGGGCGTTAGTGACAGACGTAAAAGAATCACTGGATTCTATTCCAACCTGATTGATAACCGACAGATGATTAGCCGTGCTGTGACAGAGCATTTGGACCTTTTTTCACTGAGAGGATGGGATGTAGCCATTGACAACGGTGATGCCCTACATACAGCTTGCCATAGAAAGGAGTGATGAAAAACTAGAAGAAAGAAGTAGGAAAGCAAAGATTCAGAAGGAACACAGCACCTCCATACACCTATCCGAAATTCCCACCATTGGATTACATGAATAACTTTATCTTTATTTTCTGTTTATTTACTATTATTTGATTTTCAAAATTCCATAATCAATTATTATCCTCCTGACTAAGATTTACAAGATGACCATAGCTTGCTTCATACCAACAATCTCTGTGGGATCAACCCTTACTCACGTAAGGTATTACTTGGACGACCCAGTACACTTGCTGGTTAGTTGTGCGGAGTTGTGACAAAGTGTGATTCACGTTTGAGAGCACCAAGCCTTTGGAGCCATTGTTGATGATCACAATTTTGCCCACCACAAAGCATCTTCAAAACTCCAACATATTCTCTATTACTGCATAACAAGTATTATTTAATCCATGCTTTTTATTTACTACCAATCAAAACTGAGAATTATTTTTATCCTGACTAAGAGTTACAAGATAACCATAGCTTGCTTCAAGCCAACAATCTCCGTGGGAATTGACCCTTACTCACGTAAGGTATTACTTGGACGACCCATTGCACTTGCTGGTTAGTGGTACGAGTTGTGAAAAGTGTGATTTACAATTTTGTGCACCACTGTGATTCAAAGGGGCATTCCATCAAAGCTTAAAGATCCAGGGAGTTTTGTAGTTTCATGTACCATAGGCAAGATGACCTTAGACAAAGCTCTCTGTGATCTTGGTGCTAGTATCAATTTGATGCCCCTATCAATGATGAGAAAGCTTGCCCTAGAAGAACTCAAACCTACTAGGATGTCTTTGGTAATAGCCGACAGATCAATCAAGACACCCAATGGCATTGTGGAAAATCTATTGGTGAAGGTTGGAGAGTTTATTTTTCCAGGAGACTTTGTAATTTTGGACACAGAAGAGGAAGGAAACAATTCAATCATTTTGGGAAGGCCGTTTCTAGCCACAGTAAGAGCTATTATTGATGTGGAGAAGGGAGAAATGATCTTCAGGGTACACAATGAGAAAATGATCATCAATGTTTTCAAAGCAATGCAACATCCCCCTGAGCAAGAAGATTACATGAGAGTAGATATGATAGAAAGTTTAGTGGAAGAAATGTTAGAAGTCAATCATCATGAGCAACAAGAGGAAGAAGGGGAAGAAGATCAGGAGACAATGGAAGCACAAGTAGCTGAAATTTCTAGTGAGAAAGAGGTGAAACAAGACAAGAAGGAAGAAGTGCCAAAATAAGACTTGAAGCCTCTCCCTATTCATCTCAAATATGCATTCCTTGGCATAGCAAATAGCTTTCCAGTGATCATCAACTCTTCCCTGACTGAAGAAGAAGAAGAAGGAAAGCTTCTTAATGTACTAAAGGCTCACAAAGATGCATTAAGATGGACCATTGATGACTTGAAGGGTATTAGTCCTGCAGTTTGCATGCATAAGATCCTCTTGGAAGACAATTCCAAACCAGTGGTTCAACCTCAAAGGAGGCTAAATCCCACAATGAAGGAAGTTGTCGAGAAGGAAGTAATGAAGTTATGGAATGCAAGGATTATCTATCCTATCTCTGACAGTTTATGGATAAGCCTAGTTCAAGTGGTACCAAAGAAAGGTGGGATGACAGTTATTCTTAATGAGAAGAATGAGCTCATTCCCACAAGAACTATGACAGGATGGAGGATGTGTATTGTCTATAGCAGGCTAAATGATGCCACACGCAAAGATCACTTTCCTCTCCCTTTCATTGACCAAATTCTTGAGAGGCTAGCTAGTCATGCATATTACTGCTTCCTTGATGGGTATTCTGGCTACAATCAAATAGTAGTTGATCCCATGGATCAGGAGAAGACATCTTTCACCTGTCCCTTTGGATTTTTTGCATACAGAAGGATGCCTTTTGGATTGTGTAATGTTCCAGCAATATTTCAAAGATGCATGCTATCAATCTTCTAAGATATGGTAGAAAAGTTTATTAAAGTTTTCATGGATGATTTCTCTGTTTTTGGTGACACTTTTAGTACTTGCTTGCACCATCTTACCCTTGTCTTGAAACAGTGCCAAGAAACCAATTTGGTTTTAAATTGGGAAAAATGCCATTTTATGGTACCTGAAGGGATTGTTCTTGGTCACAAAGTTTTAAGAAAAGGGATAGAAGTTGACAAGGCAAAGGTAGGAAATCATAGAGAAACTCCCTCCACCAACTAATGTGAAAGTGGTTAGAAGTTTCTTAAGACATTTTTGATTTTATAGAAGATTTATCAAGGATTTTTCAAAAATAGCCAAACCATTAAGCAACTTGTTGATGGTTGATAATCCTTTTGTTTTTTCTGAAAGCTGCCAACATGCCTTTGACACTTTAAAAACCAGACTCACCACTGCACCAATCATCACACCCCCAGATTGGGGATCACCCTTTGAACTCATGTGTGATGCAAGTGACATTGCAATTGGTGCTGTGTTGGGACAAAGGAAGGGGAACTTGCATCATGTCATCTATTATGCAAGCAAAGTATTGAATAAAGCTCAAAAAAATTACACCACAACAGAGAAGGAATTATTGGCTGTGGTCTATGCATTTGATAAGTTTAGATCATACTTGATTGGATCCAAAATTGTAGTTTATACTGACCATGCTGCCCTTAAGTATTTAATGTCAAAACGGGATGCTAAACCAAGACTTATCAGATGGATATTGCTTCTACAAGAGTTTGACATTGAAATAAAGGACAGGAAGGGCAGTGAGAACCAAGTTGCTGATCATCTATCAAGATTACCACAAGAAACAATTCAAGAAGCCTCACATCTAGTGAATGAAAGCTTTCCAGATGAACACCTCTTACAGATTCAACAAACCCCTTGGTTTGCGGACATTGCAAACTATAAGGTTGGAAGAAAAATTCCCAAGGAATTCACCAAGCAACAAGTGAAAAAGCTACTTAATAAAGCAAGGAAATTCCTATGGGAAGAACCATTCTTATTCAAAAGATGCTCAGATGGGATGATAAGGAAATGTGTTCCTGAAAGTGAGATGAGAAGCATATTATGGCACTGTCATGGTTCAGCTTATGATGGACATTTTGGGCCAAAAAGAACAGCAACCAAGATACTTCAAAGCGGATTTTATTGGCCTACCATATTTAAGGATGCTAGAGAGTTTGTTCATCAGTGCAATGAGTGCCAAAAGGGTGGAGGATTAATAAAAAGGAGTGAGATGCCTTAGAACTACATCCTGGAGGTAGAACTCTTTGATTTATGGGACATTGATTTTATGGGCCCTTTTCCTCCTTTATACTCTTTCAAACACATAATTGTAGCAGTGGAGTATGTCTCAAAGTGGGTGGAAGCTATAGCCACAACCACGTGTGAAGCACAAGTTGTCCTTCAATTCCTAAAGAAGCACATATTTACCAGGTATGTAGTACCTAAGGGTCTGGTTAGTGACGGTGGTAGCCATTTCTGCAACAAATAGATGGAGAAACTACTCCACAAATATGGGGTGATGCATAAAGTGGCCACACCATATCACCCACAGACCAATGGCCAAGTAGAGCTTGCAAATAGGGAGTTGAAGAGGATTTTGGAGAAGACTGTGGGAGCAACCAAGAAAGATTGGGCCAGAAAACTAGAAGATGCACTTAGGGCATATAGGACAACATTCAAAACTCCTATTGGAAAGTCCCCTTTTCAGCTGTTATATGGCAAATCTTGTCACCTCCCTGTAGAGCTTGAACATAAAGCTTTTTGGGCCACTAAACTTCTCAACCTTGATTCTCAAGCAGTAGGGAAAAGAGGCTGCTACAACTGAATGAGTTTGATGAGTTTAGGCTAGAAGCTTATGAAAGTGTTAAGATATACAAGGAAAAAGCAAAGAGGTGGCATGACAAGAAGATCTCAAAAAAGGAGTTCAAACCAAGACAGCAAGTACTCTTATATAACTCCAGGCTTAAGGTTTTCCTTGGCAAGCTCAAATCCAAATGGACTGGTCCATACTTGGTGAGGAAGGTTTTTCTTTATGGAAGCCTTGAATTGCTATATGAAGTAACAAAGAGTCATTTCACAACAAATGGTCACAGGGCAAAGCATTATTTGGGAGGCCAATGGGACAAAGAAAAAGAGGTTCAGAACCTAAATTGAGCAAGAATGAAAGATGTCAAGCTAGTGACAATAAAGAAGCGCTTGTTGGGAGGCAACCCAACCTGAGGTAGTTTTCTTTTATACTTATTTTAATAAAAAGGCTAATTAGTTTTATTTGTATTACAAGGAGCTAAGTTTGGTGTTGCACACCAAAATAATTTAGGGAGAATGAAGAATTCTAAGTTTGGTGTTCCACCAAAAATCTCATCTAAAAACACATTTTCACCTTCTGCATAATGCTAGCTCCAAGCAATCAGATAAACCATTTAACCAATTTGCTGTTTTCTAGTCTTTAGTTTTAGTACCTTTAGCAAAGACAAGGATTTCACATATGGTTAACTTGATGCATAAGAAATAATGGCAAGGGACTAAGTTTGGGGTTCACACACCAAAGTAAATTCAAAAGCCAAACTCAATTCATGCATATTAACCAATTGCTTAAGGGCTTGAGAAGCAAGCAACTTCTAAGGATTATGCAGGGAAACACTTAATCTGTAAAAGGGATCTGCATCATAATCCAGGGGATACAACAGAAGGAAAGATGAGAGATATTCCCAACAGGTTATATTGAATACTTAATCCTTGTTGCTGTAAAGTGTTTTAATTTAGAGATTACTATATGTCTTGCTAAAGTGTTCAATTAGGTGAAGATGTTTGCTTAGAAATGCTGGGATCTGCATAATTTCTGTCATCCATCATTAGCTTGAATTTGGTTTTGTATCCCTGCTGCTTGAATAAAAGAAAAGTGTTTGGAAAAGGAAGTGAATGTCCAATGCTGTATAAGGTAGAATGAAAGTCAGTGGTGGAACTTGTTTGATTCAATTGTTAGCTCATAAAACAAAAAGCCACATAATAACATGATTCTTTGAAGTGTGAGTTAGTTTGCTGCTATAATCTGTCAATTAATGAAAATCCCTTGAGAACAAATCAAAACAAAAAGAAAAGAAAGATAAAAGCCAAGAATCGGCAAAGAAACAAACAATAAGGCTAGACACCAATAGCTTGGACCCTAGGACATATGCCTGTGGTGTTTTTGTACTAGGATATGCTTGGACAAGTAGGTTCTGAGGAGTATTTTGAAACTTGGCCACTTAGATCAACTGATTTGGGATTGCCAACCAAAAGTCCACTATCAAGAGCAACCTAGCTACAAAACATTTAGTAATCCAAAGAGATACTGGGCATCAATGTTGCTAGGAAGAAAATTTAAGCCATGTGTTTGTGGTGAAGAAACGTTGAGAAAAATTGAGCCAAAAGGCTGCTGCAATATTTTCCACCAAGCCTTCATTAAGCAATAAGCTTTTTAAGCAAAATAAAGAAGGAAAAGCTAGCAAGGGATCAAGCAAAAGTAAGGCAATATAGCAGCAAGTCTAATGAACCTTTGAAGAACATTTCTTATCTATCAGCAAAGAATAAATGAGCTACCATTGATCTACATAAAACCCCATGAACCAAGTTCAATTATCTGCTAAATAAGGACATGCATACTTCTCTGCTTCATTTTATTTTCTCTTATGTTTAGTGCTTGCTTGGGGACAAGCAAGGTTTAGGTTTGGTGTTGTAATGACAAGTCATCTTATGCTAGTTTTTCAAGCATTTCTCACTTGTTTCGTTAGGTTTTATGCTCTTTACTTGTTTCAACCATCCTTTATTTGAGACAAAATCATGAGGTTTAAGCTAGAATTAATTGATTTTTGAATGATTTATAAACCTTGTAAATTTGGTGATACTTTGATTGGTTATTTTGATTACTTGTAGGTGAAGAAAAGAAAGAAATAAGGAAAGCGTGGCCTAAGGAAGAAGAAAAGCGTGGCACATCAAGAAACCAAGGAGCAGCGCTCTCTTAGTGAGCACAGCGCTACTCAAATCAAAGAAAGCAAAGGACAAGGAATGATGCGCTCTCTCACTTAACCGAGCACTACAAGGAACTAAGCAAACAAGGCAAAAAGCATAGCGCTCGGTTAACTCAGTTAACCTTTTCGGGCTCCTCCCCAAAGAAAAACAAAGTGAAAAACCAAGGAGTGGAGGCCACAAGGTTCGAACCAAGCACCCAAGGGACCAAGAGAAGCGCTTATGCAAGGAAAAATGCACAAAATGCACTCACAAAGGCTCGAACAAGGGAGCTTGCACTCCAGGCAAGGAGCTACCTTTCACTATTCACAAAGAAATTGGCCAAAATGCCTCCCTCGTGGTTTGAAGGTGGAGCGCTACACAAGGCACACAAAGGGAGCTCAGTTAACTCTTTCAACCGAGCTCTACCTTTGATTATTTCACAAAAGAAAGTGGCACACAGGTGCTTCCCTCATGGTTCAAAGTTAGGTCTCACTAACAAGGCAACGGGCGCTCGGTTATGTATCTCAACTGAGCTCCGCACATTGCATCACCCCCTCACAATTTGTCACGCACCAATTGTTGCAAGCAAAGGCCGCTCGGTTGAATAAGTTAACTGAGCATTATGGAGCCGTGACAAAGAGGCTTGGGTGCACAACAAATTGCAAGGCCAAAAGCAAGGATTGAGTGCTCGGTTAAGTAACACAACTGAGCGCTGCCCTGGGAGTGGTCCAAGAGCTCAATTTTAAATAAAAAATCAATTGGATCCAAATCTTCACCAAATTTGACAAGCCCACTCCAAATTCTGAAATTCAAAAATAGGAAGTGTATAAATAGAAGTTAATTTGATTTAGAGAGGACCTTTTTGACAGTTTTACTTTTGATTTTTCATTTTTGAGCTCATTTTAGATTTTAGCTTTGGGTTTGGGAATTGGGATTGAGAATTGAATTCTCTTCTTCTTTGTTCTTACTTCTACACTCTTCACTCTTTGTTTTGAATCTTGGATTGAGAATTGAAGGAATTCTATTTCATTCTTGATCTGAGATCTCTCTTTGTTTACTTTCTGCATAATTTCAAGGAATTGTGATTTGGATCTAAGTTCTCTTTACTACTTTCATCTCTATTTCTTCTGCAATTATTCTCTCTTGGATCAAGGAAGGAGTTGAGATCTAGACTTGTTTTTTAGTTTCATTCAGCCCCTGAGATCTTTAACTTCTCTTTTAGATTTCATAATTGAGTTGAATTCACTTTCTGTATTGCTTTTTCAAGCAATTTTTCTTTTATGTTTGAGATCTACTGCATTTCAATTCATCTTTTACTTCTCTGATTGACTGCTATTTACATTCTCTTGTTTAATTTTAAATTCCAAGCTCCCTCACTTGTTCGCTTCTCGTGCGTTCGCTTCTCTGTGCGCGTGCTCACTGCTGTGCGTTGGCACAACTCTTTTTGTGCCCTCTGTCTACAGCGATCGCACGATGTGTATGTTTGCACCTTTCTCTTTTTTGCCTTTTGTGCGCGCCTACGGATCTGTGTGCGCATGCACACGTCTCTGCCTGGGCATTAACAGGGAAAACTCCCCTGTTGAGATGGCAGCTTCTTCACTTATCTTCTCCATTGCTGCTTCTCACTACACCACCCAGCTTTCTCAGGCAACCCTGCCACCGTCAGCCGCCGCTGTCTCTCTCTCTCTCTCTCTCTCTCTCTCTCTCTCTCTCTCTCTCTCTTCCTTCTTTCATTCTTTTTTCTTTTCTTTCTTCACCACCGGTGAGTTCTTCCTACTCCGGTGCATCTCCAACGAAGTTGACCGCCGTGAGGTCGCAGTGGCTATAAGAAATGCCATTGTTTCTTCTCCTAGTCTTGCTTTCTTCAACCTTCAACTTTACAGTGCTTATTCTCTTTTGGGGTTGATTTTTTAACTTATTTTTATTTTCTTTTTCATGTTTCTTAGAATAAGTTTATTGTTTTCTTTATGTTCCTTTGTATTGCAAATATTGATACTTGATTGTTGGGTTGATTATAATTGAATTTGAGCTTAATTGTGATAAGATTCCACATTCCATACCACATGTTTGATGAAGTGCCTCAATGAAATTATTGTCTGATTCATATGGAATGGCTATCATATGCTTTCAACATTCTCTTATGTGGCATACTCTATGATATGTGCAACTTCAAATATGATTTTGATCATGAATTTGCCAATGCATTCCCTTACTTCATGAACTTAAGGTTCCAAACACCCATATTTTACATGACTTTTCTTTGTTCATCTTAGCAATTTAATTGAGTAATCACATTACAATTGTTCACTTTTTGATGTCTTGATCAAACATCTTTTGGCTTTAACTCAAGAGCATTGTATATGTGATTATCACTTCTTGAAAATGAACAAATGACAGTTCTCTTTGCTTGAATGGCTATGTTGTTGTGTAACCCCTTTTTAATAGTGCACTTTCATGCCCACAACCTCAATAACCATTTCTTTCAAAGAATTCAATTAAGTTACTAGGTGCTTGCTTAAGGTTGCTTCCATGTTAATCCTTTACACTTGCAATTTAAGCACTTGATTGAGAAGCATTGAACTTTGATTATTTTATCAGTGTGATTTCTGTTTCAATCGGCCAGTGTGTTTTCCAACCGTGCGCACCCTTGGAATACACACGTTGTTTTCTCCTAGAGCACACTATTTTGAAAGCTTCCAATCAAGAATCTCAAATTTCTTCATTTTATATGTCCTTCCTCGTTGATCTTGTTTTAAGTGTTACTGGATAATCTTGAAATCTTTTGTTTTTGATTCTCTATTTTCAGGATGCGTAAGAAAGGCAAGGAACCGGTTCCGCAATCAGTTTGCCTAGAGAATGCTCTCCCATGTCCTTCCTATTGTCGGAGCGATGAACCGGATACTTTTACCAACCAAGGAGCCAACTTCCAATATTTTAAGCTTGAGAGAAGGAAAATACATTGGGAGAGAAGGCTCAAGATTCTGGAAAATTACAAGACGATCATCCATAAAAGGATTGCCTCGCTTCATTGGGGATTTCTCGAACAAGACCCCATTGAAGTCAATGAATCCATGGTGCGGGAATTCTACACTAACTACCAAGCTTGGGAAGCGGAGTCGATATTCCTCTGGGGAAAGATGTTGGACACTTCCAACAAGGCTCTAGAAGCTATTCTGGAAATTCCCTACATCTCACTTGCAAAAGATGACTATTCAAGGATCAAAGCGGATGTGTTCAAGGGGAGGATGTCTTTGGCTCCTTTTCTTAAGAGAATTGGTCGTCCTGGTGCATCTTGGAAGTTTAACAAAGGGAGAAAATCAGTTCCCACTAGTATTGCTTACTCCAATTTAAATGCCAAGGTGCGTATTTGCCATCAGATTATGGCGGATTACATTATCCCTAGCACCCATGCTACCCATGTCATATTTAGAGCTGCTTTGCTACTTTGGGTTACTATGGAAGGAAAGAACATATCAATTATACCTTTGATGCACAAATCAATTTGGAAACTCATTGAGAATAAAAAGATCAACATTCTTTTTTCATTGATGGTGATGCATTTAGCAATAGCAGCGGGGGTAGAGAGGCAACCGACGGACATCATGTTCGAGATTCCAAGAGGCAACAAGTTCATTCCGAGGGGAGAATTGGACGAATCAACAAAGAAGACACCCTCCAAGAGGAAGGCACCTACAGCACCACCATCAAGTCTATCAACTTCAACTCCTCTACCGTTTCTCGGATCTCTTCAGGATTTATTCCAAGACATCTTGCACGATATCCACAACATGGAGAATCTTGAGCACAAGCCTTTCGAGTTGATAGCGATAAAGCAACAAGGAAGATACCGCGGCCTAACTCCCAAAGCTTCTTACGAGTTAGTTGGGGAGGAAGAGGGTGAAGGTGACCAACCTATGTCTGAGACCACCGGCTGAAGGTGGACCCTGAAATTATCATTCTCCCAAATTATGAGCATGCAAGGAGGACCATGCATGGATTAAGTGTGGGGGAGGATCGATGGCTTCGTGGGGGGTAAAACTCTTTTCTCAAGACACTTTGCAATACAATACCTTTTTAGTACTTTTATTTCTATTGCACCTTGTATGGTTTGTTTGTATATATTTCTTTAGTGCTTATAGTTATGTGGTAGTTAATGTTTGCATGTTGCATGATAGAGTGAATACGTTTGGTAAAATAAAACAAGAAATTTTCATGAAATATCTCTTAGGGCGTGCCATTGATTGAATTGAAGAAAATTTTTTGTGTTTTTCAACTTGCTTGGAGTATTCTGCTTATAGAAAATAGAAGAAGAGCTAGAACAACATACCTTGTGAGATTTGAGCTCTAATAGATGGTTGCATATTTTCAACCACAATATTTGTTCTTGCGTGATTATACTCCTTCTGATTGTGATCTTAGATTTGCATAAATCTTTATTTCTTGTATTTGTTGTTTGGATGCATTTAGCATGATTGAGGCCATCTTTGATGTTAAACTTACTAACCTATATGGCCAACTCTTGCATTCACCTTTGTTAACCCCTATTGAGCCTTTAAATCCCCTTTTTTTCTGATTTTAAGCACATTGTTCTCCCTAAAGCAAAAAACCATTGATGCCCTTGAATTACTCTTTGATTAGCATGTGTGGAGTAGTGTGTATATTCTAAGTGTGGGGGAAATTATTGGGAAGCATTGGTGATGAAGGTACATGGAACTCATTTTGAAAAAAATTGGAAATTGGGTAATGCTCATGCATTCATTATTCAAGACATGTGCATCTCTTGTTGTTATAAAAAAAACAAGAAAAGTTTAAGTCTTGTAATTTAAAAAAACTATGAATAATAGAATGTGAAATAAAAAGTCAAACAAATAATGCATATGTTTATGTTTTGAAAAGAAAATGCATGAGTAAAGGTGAGATAGGAGAAAAATGGGTAGATAGTTGTGTTGTTATGTGTAAATAGGTGATATAGGATTAGGTGGTCGCTTGAGCTAATCAAAGATATAATTCACTAAGTCCACTTAACCATACTAATCCCACCTTAACCCTAGCCCTATTAGAACCCTCCAAAGACCTCATGATATTTGTTTTTCATGCATCAAATATTAGATGATTGTTAGATGACTTGCAATTCTTCGAGGAACATGATTAAAGGAGAATTGAGTGATTAAGCCCTAAATACTAAGCGAATAGAGTGAATACACATCCGATGAGGGGTTTGATTGCTCAATTCTATGTTCTTGTTCCTTATGTTGTATCTTCTTGCAAGTTGTTTGTTGTTACTTTTGAAAATCTCAATTCAATCCTTTGTACTTTGATCATAGTGCATTTACTCTTTGCCTTGGCCTTGAGACTTTCTTGAGATTGATTGAAATTTCATGATTTATTTCTACCAAATCTTAGTAGATAGATATTAGTAAGTAATATTTAGGATAGTTGCATGCATTTAGGTAGTATATAGAATAAATTGTTTTCCCTTTCATCCACCTCCTTTGAATGTGATTCGCATGAGGATATGCTAGTGTTTAAGTGTGGGGGAATTGATGAATCAATATTTGATGATGATTTTTGATTGAAATTGTATGGATTTCATCATATAAACTTGCACTTATGCCCTTAAATAGCATGCTTCTGAGCTTTCCTCTTAAATTATGCTTGATTATGAAAACATGCTCTTTTGTGCCTAATTTAGCCTATTTTGTTCCATTTACCTTCCATTCGATACCTTGATGTTGTTTGTGAGTGATTTCAGAGGTATAAGGTAGGAATGGCTTGGAGAGAATGGAAGAGGAGCATGCAAAGAGGAGGAAGCATGAAGAACCAAAGGAGAGGAGTAAAGCAATGTGTGCGTACGCACAGACCTGTGCGTGTACGCATAGGAACCAAAGCAGAGCGAAGCGTGCACGTGAGTCGCATCTTAGGCATTGCGTGAGCATCCAGAGCATCGCCTAGTGTGCGTGCGCTTAACCTCTTGTGCGTACGCACAACCAGACTTTTTGGCAGAGTGTGCGTGCGCACATGTCTGTGCATACGCACAAGTACCCGCACATGCATTCATTAAAAGCACACGTGACTCGCATTTTTGATGGATTGGAGGCCCAATTCTGAAGCCAATAGCTCATAATGGAGGGGGAAAACAACACCATAGCATAGAATATCATTAGGATAGTTTTAGGAGTACTGGTAGGAGGTTTTTAGAGTAGTTTTTCTCTAAGTTTCTTTCTTCTCCATTAGATTTTATATTAGGGTTTTACATTTCAAGTGCCATTTCCATTTTTGCTCTTGGATTTTGCTAGCCTCCATTGTAAGTATTGGTGTTAATGTATATACTTTTTGCAATTTTGATATACTTACTTGTAATTAAAGTTTTGGTGTTAATGTATATACTTTTTGCAATTTTGATTTTTTGTTGGTGATTTTGTTGATTGATGATTATTACATGCTTGGTTGAGTTACTATTGTTGCTTTTGATCATTTGTTGCTCAAAGTTTCAAGAATTTTCTTAATTTTACCATGATTTGTATTTATGCCCACCAAGTATTTGTGGAAATGTCAATCTTAATTATGGGCTAAATTTCCACCTCTTGGCTTTGGAAAAATGAGCAATTGTGTTTTTAGAGTTGGAATATCCAACATTTAGCAATTGGTTTGAATTGTGACATCTCTTGACTTTCCAAACTTTGGTTGCGAGTTGTTCGTCGGTTGAGACTATGCTATTAACGAAGTGATTCTTGTTTTTGATAAATTCCTAACCGACGTTCGGGCCTATACCATATACCCTACATAAGTATCTTCTAATTAAAGTTATTGTCGATTCATGAATGTTTTCCTCTTGGTGCTGTTGTTTAGCCTTAATGTCTCCAAGTTCACCCTTCAAAGAAATTACTATGATAGCAAGCTGCCTTTTCATGGAAAACCACTGTAGAAGAAATTAAACAATGAGTGAAGACACATCTAAATGTGTGACATATGTTCATGACCTACACATAATAACATATGTAACATTTTTTTAGAAACCAAGCCTTAGATTACAGTATACAACAACACAAGCCATATCAAATTGCAATCCATTGAATAAATAAATAAATAAATAAATAAATAAATTAATTAATTAATTAAGTAAATAAAATAAATAAAAAAAGGTGAAGGAGTTCACACAAGATCAAAAAAAAAATAAATTAGTATTACTGAAGATTTATTCATGTTGTTTTTATGTCAAAAGAATGAAAGATTTCAGGTGTAACAAAATAAATAAATAAAAGAATGATGGTTGCTTTTATTTTACCCAGCTACATCAGGTGGAAGGGATTACTACAAAATATAGTAGCATATGTACCTTGTTGGAGTTAATAAGCAAATAGTTCAAAATGTTAAAATCTAAACACCATTGTAATCTTAGCATTATTATACTTGTGCACCCTTTCTGAAATCCTTCACCTCGACTGTAGGTTACATGTGGTCTGAATACCTGCCATTGCCATTAAGGCCAAGATCCTTAAAGCTAATAAGAAAAACAAAACTCACATTAGTAAATTACATCAAGTGATGGTAGAATGCAGAGAAAGAGCTATCAACTCAGTAAAAATCCAAAAGGGACTAATCTAATACTTCTTGACATACTGGTCAACAAAGCTAATATTTGAATACATCAGATCGTTGTACACATTGTTAAAATTATACAATGCTACACATCTGCAAAACTAACATAAACAAATCAGAAATTGAAAAAACAATTATAACAATTACTCACCTTGAACAAAACTAAGAATTTTAATAGCTTGTTACTTATTAGAAAGTAAAACAAAGTGCATGTTGTCAGGGTCTTGAAGTGCATTTTCCAATAGTCATCTCCCAGCATCATTGATGAGCGGATAATTTATATGCTTTTTGGCATTATTTCTAGGAAGTTTTTAGTAGGATCTAGCTAATGTTTAGTATATTTTTATTAGTTTTTAAGCAAAATTCATATTTCTGGACTTTACTATGAGTTTGTGTGTTTTTATGTGATTTCAGGTATTTTCTAGCTGAAATTGAGGGACCTGAGTAAAAATCTGATTCAGAGGCTGAAGAAGGACTGTAGATGCTGTTGGATTCTGACCTCCTTGCACTCAAAAAGGAATTTTTGGAGCTACAGGAGTCCAAATGGCGCGTTCTCAATTGCGTTAAAAATTAGACATCAAGGGCTTTCCAGCAATATATAATATTCCATACTTTGCTCGCGTTTAGATGACGCAAACTGACGTTCAATGCCAGCTTTCTGCCCTATTCTGGCGTTAAACGCCAGAAACAAGTTGCAAGCTAGAGTCAAACGCCAGAAACAAGTTACAAACTGAAGTTTGACTCGAAGGTCTCTACACGTGAAAGCTTCAATGCTCAGTCCAAGCACATACCAAGTTGGCCCGGAAGTGGATTTCTGCATCATTTACTTAATTCTGTAACCCTAGTAACTAGTTTAGTATAAATAGAACTTTTACTATTGTACTAGGGGTCTTTTTTCCCTAATTTCAAATTCATATGCCATTTGGGGAGGCTAGACATTCGGCCATGCCTAGACCTTGTACTTATGTATTTTTAACGGTGGAGTTTCTACACACCATAGATTAAGGTGTGGAGCTCTGCTGTTCCTCGAGTATTAATGTAAAGTACTATTATTCTTCTATTCAATTCATGCTTATTCTTATTCTAAGATATTCATTCGCACACAAGAACATGATGAATGTGATGATTATGTGACACTCATCACCATTCTCACTTATGAACGCGTGATTGACAACCACTTCCGTTCTACATGAAGACAAGCTTGAATGTATATCTCTTGGGTTTCTAACCAACGATTCACATCGACTCCCCTCTGAAAATGGGGCATCTGAATCTGAGATTAAAATCTTTGTGGTATAGACTAGAGTCCATTGGCAGCATTCTTGAGATCCGGAAAGTCTAAACCTTGTCTGTGGTATTTCGAGTAGGACTTGGGATAGGATGACTGTGACGAGCTTCAAACTCGCGACTGTAGGGCGTGGTGACTGATGCATGAGCATCTTTTCTATCTTTTCCTAGTGAATTTGCATCTAATTTGTTGAGTTTAATAAAGAATTAATTATCTTTTAGCCAATATGGATGCTACATTATGTCTTTTGCAATTTTGTTTATTTTAGGTAGCATTCGGCGGAATTTGATGGAGTTTTTGCAACACAAGAATCAAAGGAGATGGCAGCGAGGAGCGACACGTACGCGTGACTAACGCGTACGCGTGATTTGGAGCTTTCCACGGCGATGCGTGCACATGACTGACGCGTACGCGTGATTTGAAGATTTGCTCAGCAATGCGTCCGCGTGACCGACGCGTCCGCGTGACTTGCGAAAAAGACCATCGACGGGTACGCGTGACTGATGCGTACGCGTAACATGCGCCACGTGTAGAAAATGCAGAAATCCCTGGGGGGTGATTTCTGGGCCCCATTTTAGCACCCAAGTCAGGTGCGGATCCAGTGAAGCCAAGTGGTCCCGACGTTACAAGACGCAGAGTAGTTAGTTAATTCTGATTTAAATTCGAATTTGATTTTAAAATAGGAAAAGATATTATCTTAATTTTAAATATTAGATTTCGAATTAATTAGGATTAGTTATAAAAAGGGGGTTCCAGAGTTCCATTAGGGGGATTCCATTAGGAAATTCTATACAAATTTACATTCCACATTCCATGAGCAACTAAACCTCCACCGTTAAGGTTAGGATATCTGTTTATTTGTATGGATTGATTTTATTGCTTTTTCTATTTTAATTCATGTGTGGATTTATAATTTAAGAATTATTTTTGCTCTTTATTTTATGAATTTGGGTGGAATGGAAGTATGACCCTCTTTCTATTTGAGTTCTTGTATAACTTGGAAAAGCTCTTTACTTGAACAATAGCTTGAAAATATATTCTCCTAAATTTTAATTATTTGAATTTAACAGGATACGTGACATATAATCCTCTTATTTTTGGGTAATTAGAATTTTTGTGGCATATAAACTAAAATTTGAACTTCACCCTCTAATTGGAATTAATTGAACAAGGAATTGGCAGAATGGCAGTTAATGAATTTTAGAAGAGACTAGAAAGGTCTAAGGAATTAGGGTCTAGTCACATATATTTTGCCATAAATTAAATCCTACATGATTAACATAGTTAGTAAGAAACGTTAATCCGAAAAAATAGATAACTCTGAAGCCTTAACTGTTTCTTCAATATTTTATTTTCAACTTATTTATTTGCATGCTTGCCTTCTGATATTTTTGAATTTAAACCTTTTGAATATCTCAAAACCCTTTTCTTCTTGCCTAACTAAGCCAATCAATCAATAACTGTTGCTTAATCCATCAATCCTCGTGGGATCGACCCTTACTCACGTAAGGTATTACTTGGTACGACCGGTGCACTTGCCGGTTAGTTTGTGGGTTATAAAATACCGCACCAAGTTTTTGCCGCCGTTGCCGGGAATTGATTGTTATTGACAACTACCCGTTTTTTGATTCCTTAGATTAGATCATTTTTCTTTTAATTAGTTTTATTTTAATATTATTAATTTTTTTATTTATTTTTATTTTTATTTGTTTATTCTTCGTTTCTTTAATTTTTTTCTTTCCTTCTTGCCGTTAGCAAGTTTCCCATCCCTGTCCCCGTTTTCGTTTTCTTTTTTTACTTCCTTTAAAAAAAATAAAAAATAAAAATTATCTCGTCAGTTTTTTTTCTTCGTCCTACTTTGTTTATTTGTCGTTATTTTTTTTACTTTATATATTCTATTAGTTTTATTTTATTTTTGTCTTTAATTTTAAAAAAATATAAAATAAAATAAAATAAAATTACATCTTATATTATTTTTTCCTCTTAATTTTTGAAATTAAGTTTGGTGTCCTCATAGTAATTTTTCTCAAAAAAAATAATTTCAAAAATAAATAAATAAATAAATAAATATTTCTGTTATGTCTTCTTTGCTTTCCTGTTTACCACATGGTGCGTTTAATTCTTTTTGGTATTTCGTGCTAAGAAAAATAATGGAGAGGGAGATCACATGGGTTACTACTCACACCCAAGGAGTGATTCTTATTATTATGGATGGAGGAATGACTCAAATTTTGGTTGGCAAAGTCAAAACCAAAGAAACTTCAGTGCTCCATGTTCCAACTATCAAGAACCACCATCTCCATATTTATACCAAGAGCCACCACCTCTCTATCCATATCAAGAACCATCATCTTTCTACCTATATCAAGAGCCACCATCTCCCTATTCATACCAAGAGCCAATATCTCCCTATTCATATCAAGAACCATCATCTCCTTCTTATGCATATCAAGAGCCACCATCTCTTTATCCATCTCAAATACCATCAGATCTTGAGCTTCTCATGAAAGAATTCCTACATGATATAAAGACAAGTGTCAAAAATGTAGAGAAATATGTGCAGACAATGATCAAGAACCAGGAAGAGGAACAAGCGAATTCCTTCCCAAGAGACACAATGCAAGATCCTATGGAAGAAAGTGAGGAAACCAATCAAAGGAGTTTATACTCTAGTGAATTAGAGAACTTTCCACCCTCACATATGGAAGAAGAGGGAGATGCACAACTTCCCATGCCCTTGGTAAGCAATGAAGAAGAGATTGAATTAGAAGAAAGCTACCAAGAGGAAGAGGTTGAAATTGAGGAAGCTTGCATAGAGGTAGAAGAATTCAAAGAAGAACACAAGAGAGTGGAGCTTGAAAGACCTCTTCCAAAGCCATCACCATCCAATACAACATTCAAGTGGGTAAAATTCCTATCCTTAACCTTTACTTTCCCACTTGAATATGGGCTACTGGAGACGGATGGCCAACATAAAGCTCTTTATGGCATTAAGAGTAAGAGGAAGATGGTTAGTGGCAAGAGTTGTCAAGCAAGGTTCAATATGGTTGCATGCTCCAAATTGAAGTGCAAGGATTTGTGTAGAGCTCAATTGAATGGATCTAGAAGGTTGTTTGGATGTCTCTGTGAGAATTCAGATCACTTGCCACCTGGTGGGAACAATGGTGATCCACAAGAAGACGGGTGTAAAAGCAATGTTTGGGACCCTAGAACTCATTCCCACAATCAATACTCTTGGGGCCTTGTCACTTGCTTCAACTTGCTCAAAGGCGTTATGCGCCTAGTTTGGGATCCCGGTAGCCATTGGAATTACAAACATTGGTGGAGATTCCTGGATCAATACAAGCAAAAGCCACAATGACAAGGAGCTCACCACATGTCCAACTTAAGGACTTTAACTAAAAGTGCTTGGTGGGAGACAACCCACTGTGGTATGATCGTTCCTTTTCATTCTTAGTTATTTTTCGTAATAGTATTTTTCTTACTTATTTTATTTTTATTGAATTCTTACTAATTTTCTGATCATGCAACTATTTAGAATAGGAACCGGATAATAAAAAAATAAAAAATAAAAAAAGAAGAGGAGCACATGACGCACAAGTGTCGCTGATGCGTACGCGTCATATGCATGTGCGTGAAAAATAAAATTTAACAGAGAGATGCGCGGGAGTGGCGTAGAAATAATGCCTTTTGCACAAACAAGCCCACGCGTACGCGTAGCCCACGCGTGCGCGTCATTGGTAATTTTGGCACTCCACGCGTGCCCGTCTACGCGTACGCGTCATTGGTAATTTTGGCACTCCACGCGTGCGCGTCACTGACGCGAACGCGTGACCTGGAAAAATAGCGTAAATATGTGTTTGGGCAGAGACTTGTGCTGGTTTGGGGCTGGAAGTGTGCTAGACGCACAAAATTGACCACGCGTACGCGTCCCTGACGCGTGCGCGTCATTTGACCAACTGGCCATCCACGCTTGCGCGTACATGACGCGAACACGTCGTATGCCAATATTGGTTCCCTAGCCATGTGAACAGAGAGCTGCGCGGATGCGCAGCTGGCTTCACACGAATCACACAAAACCCATGGCACGCGAACGCGTGCCTGATGCTAACGCGTCATTAAGAAAATTCGCGACCCATGCGTATGCGTTCTGCACGCGTACGCGTCGCCTTCGCTGCACAGTTTTCACTTTTCTTTCTCTCTCTCCCACTCCTAATATTTTTCTTTCCTCTCACTATTTGTTTTTATTTTCAGTTCTTCTCTACTTGAGGACAAGCAAACCTTTAAGTTTGGTGATGACGCTGCGCTTATAGGTTTTCTAGCACAAAAGGGAGGCGAATCATCTTCACGGAGGAGCATAACCTGAAGAATAAAGCGACCACTAGGATAACTAAGGTGGTTGAGTTCCTTTCATTTTTTATTCCTCCCCTCTTTTTTCTATGTTATGTTCCGGTTTTTTGCTATTTTGCTTTGTCTGTTGCATGATCCTTTATTAATTAGAATCCTAGGTCTAGTTTAGTTTTCCCTTAAATGCTTTAATTCTGAAAAGATGTCTCATGTATTACCTACTGAGCTTGAATTCAAAAAAATAAAAGAAAATAAAAATACAAAAGTGATGTATTGCATGAGAAATTAAGTTAATTTTAAGAGTAGTTTTATTTACTTAAAGGTGGTGGTATTTTCTGTGATTTTTGAATGCATGATATGAACAGTGCATATTTGAATTTGAATCAAGGGATGTTGATGTACAATGAATAGGAATTTAGAGAATTATTATCACTTCTCTGAAGTAAACAGAAATTTAATCCTTAAAGCAAAAGAAACAGCAAAAGAAAAAATAAATAAATAAATAAATAAATAATAATAAAAGCAAGGTCCAAGGCTCTGAGTATCAATGACTAGGGAAGTTAGACATGATTAAAATCTTAAAGAGTTGTTTCCCCTAGTCATATGCTTGTGGTGTGATTGTGTCAAGTAATCCTTGAGACAGAACACTTAGAGTCGAGACCAAGTGCATTTAACAGAGTATGCCAAAGGCTTTGAGCACCACTGTCTAGGAGTAACTGAAAGAAAAAATCAGGACTCAAAGAGAGTCCCCCAATTAAGTGCTTGTGCTGTTTCTGTGTCAAGTAATCCTTGGGACAAAACATTTAAAGTCACGGCTAGGCTCAAGGTGCAAAGCACCAAAGAAAAATAAATTAAAGTAAATTTGCTGTGTTCAAGGATAGTGACATCCTTCTAATTTAAAAGGAGAGTGAGATGCCAAAACTATTTAGGATTACAGTTGTAAACCCATCTATAAGAAGAGACATGAGCTTAATCGAACTCTCATTCTCATGAAAATTCACATCCTAAGCCTATATTAGTTTTGGTTGCTTGAGGACAAGCAACAGTTTAAGTTTGGTGTTGTGATGCGTGAGCATCTTTTCTATCTTTTTCTAGTGAATTTGTATATAATTTGTTGAGTTTAATAAAGAATTAATTATCTTTTAGCCGATATGGATGCTACTTTGAGTCTTTTGAAATTTTGTTTATTTTAGATAGCATTCGGCGAAATTTGATGGAGTTTCTGCAACACAAGAATCAAATTAGCAGGATTCCATTAGGGAATTCTATACAAATTTACATTCCACATTCCATGAGCAACTAAACCTCCACTGTTAAGGTTAGGAGCTCTGTCTATTTGTATGTATTGATTTTATTTCTTTTTCTATCTTAATTCATGTGTGGATTTATAATTTAAGAATTATTTTCACTCTTTATTTTATGAATTTGGGTGGAACGGAAGTATGACCCTCTTTTTATTTGAGTTCTTGTATAACTTGGAAAAGCTCTTTACTTGAACAATAGGTTGAAAACATATTCTCCTAAATTTTAATTATTTGGATTTAACAGGATACGTGACATATAATCCTCTTATTTTTGGGTAATTAGAATTTTTGTGGCATATATACTGAAATTTGAACTTCACCCTCTAATTGGAATTAATTGACCAAGGAATTGGCAGTTAATGAATTTTAGAAGAGACTAGAAAGGTCTAAGGAATTAGGATCTAGTCACATTTATTTTGCCAAAAATTAAATCCTACATGATTAAAATAGTTAGTAAGAAACGTTAATCCGGAAAAATAGATAACTCTGAAGCCTTAACTGTTTCTCCAATATTTTATTTTCAACTTATTTATTTGCATGCTTGCCTTCTGATATTTTCGAATTTAAACCTTTTGAATATCTCAAAACCCTTTTTTGCTTGCCTAACTATGCCAATCAATCAATAACTGTTGCTTAATCCATCAATCCTTGTGGGATCGACCCTTACTCACGTAAGGTATTACTTGGTATGACCCGGTGCACTTGCCGGTTAGTTTGTGGGTTATAAAATACCGCACCAGTGACAGACGCAAAAGGATAGTAAATCCTATTCCTACACGATCGAGAACCAACAGCTGATTAGCCATACGATATCTGTGCATGGTATTTTTCATCCGACACGAGCAACCCGACAGTTGATTAGCCGTACAGAAACCGTAGAGGACCAATTTCACTGAGAGGACGGGAAGTAGCCATTGACAACGGTGACACCCAACATACAACTTTCCATGGAAAGAAGTATGAAGGATTGGATGAAGGCAGTAGGAAAGCAGAGATTCAGAAGGAATAACGCATCTCCATACGCTTATCTGAAATTTCCACCAATGAATTACATAAGTATCTCTATCTTTATTTTATGTTTTTTATCTTTTAATTTTCAAAACTCTATAACCATTTGAATCCGCCTGACTGAGATTTACGAGATGACCATAGCTTGCTTCAAGCCGACAATCTCCGTGGGATCGACCTTTACTCACGTAAGGTTTATTACTTGGACGACCAAGTGCACTTGTTGGTTAGTTGTGCGAAGTTGTGAAAAGGAGTTGAGATTACAATTGTGCGTACCAAGTTGTTGGCGCCATTGAGATCACATTTTCGTGCACCAAATTTTTGGCGCTGTTGCGGGGGATTGTTTGAGTTTGGACAACTAACGGTTCAGCTTGTTGCTCAGATTAGATAATTTTCTTCTTGTTTCAACCTTTATTTTATTTTCAAAAAGTTTTCAAAAATCTTTCAAAAATTTTTCTTCTTTTTCGGTTTTCCAAAATTTATTTTCGAAAAATCCAAAAACATTAAAAAAAATCAAAAAATAAAATTTTTGTGTTTCTTGTTTGAGTCTTGAGTCAATTTTTAAGTTTGGTGTCAATTGTATCTTTTTAATTTTCAAAAAAAAAATTCGAAAAAAAATTCATGCAAGTGTTCTTCATGATCTTCAAGTTTTTCTTGGTAAGTCTCCTTGTTTGATCTTCATATTTTCTTGTTTTGTGTCTTTTGTTGTTTTTCATATGCATTTTTGAATTCATAGTGTCTAAACATGAAAAATTTCTAAGTTTGGTGTCTTGCATGTTTTTCTTTTCTTGAAAATTTTTCAAAAATAAGTCTTGATATTCATCTTAATCTTCAAAGTGTTCTTGGTGTTCATCTTGACATTCATAGTGTTCTTGCATGCATCATTTGTTTTAATCCAAAATTTTTATGTGTTGAGTCATTTTGTGGTTTTTCTCTTTCCTCATTAAATTCAAAAAAAAAAATCAAAAATATATCTTTCCCTTATTTCTCTCATAAATTTCGAAATCTTTGGGTTGACTTAGTCAAAAAAATTTTTAAAATAAGTTTTTTCTTGTTAGTCAAGTCAAGATTTCATTTTTAAAAATCTTATCTTTTCAAATCTTTTTCAAAAAATCAAATCTTTTTTATTTTTTCTTTATATGTTCAAAAGCTTTAAAATTTGTTTTTCAAAATCTTTTTCTTAATTTTATTTCATAAATTTTCGAAAACTTTACTAACAACTAATGTAATTGATTCAAAAATTTAAAGTTCTTTCTTGTTAAGAAAGGTTCAATCTTTAAGTCCTAGAATCATGTCTTTTAGTTTCTTGTTAGTCAAGTAATCAATTTTAATTTTAAAAATCAAATCTTTTTAATTTACTTTTCAAATCTTTTTCAAAATAAATTTCAATCATATCTTTTTCAAATCATATCTTTTTCAATCAAATCTTTTTCAATCACATCTTTTTCAAAAATGTTTTTATTTAACTAATTGTTTTAACTTTTAATTTTATTTCTTTTCTTAATTTTCGAATTTTAACTAATAATTAAAATAAAAACAAAAATATTTTCCTTCTCTCTTAATTAAAACTCAAATTTTCTCCCCTCTCTCATCTTTTTCTATTTATTTATTCATTTACTAACACTCTTCTCTACTTCTTATAATTCGAACCCTCTCTTCCTCTCCGTGTTCGAATTTTTCTTCTTCTTCCTTCATTCTTAACTTCTTCTACTCACATAAAAAAATCTCTATACTGTGACATAGAAGATTCCTCTTCTTTTCTGTTCTCTTCTTTTTCATATGAGCATGAGCAAGGATAAGAACATTCTTGTTGAAGCTGATCCGGAACCTGAAAGGACTCTTAAGAGGAAGCTAAGAGAAGCTAAAACACAACACTCTGAAGAGGACTTTACTGAAATTGTCGAAAAAGAAGTAGAGATGGCCGAACCCAATAACAATGGTGGAGGTGCAAGGAAGATGCTTGGTGACTTTACTGCACCAAATTCCAACTTTCATGGAAGAAGCATCTTAATCCCTGCCATTGGAGTAAACAATTTTGAGCTAAAGCCTCAATTAGTTTCTCTGATGCAACAGAATTGCAAGTTTCATGGACTTCCATCAAAAGATCCTTTTAAGTTCTTAACTAAATTCTTACAGATCTATGATACTGTTAAGACCAATGGAGTTGATCCCGAGGTCTATAAGCTTATGCTTTTCCCTTTTGCTGTAAGAGACAGAGCTAGAACATGGTTGGACTCTCAACCTAGAGATAGCCTGAACTCTTGGGATAAGCTGGTCACGGCTTTCTTAGCCAAGTTCTTTCCTCCTCAAAAGCTGAGCAAGCTTAGAATGGATGTTCAAACCTTCAGACAGAAAGAAGGTGAATCCCTTTATGAAGCTTGGGAGAGATACAAGCAACTGACCAAAAAGTGTCCTTCTGACATGCTTTCAGAATGGACCATCCTGGATATATTCTATGATGGTTTGTCTGAATTGTCTAAGATGTCATTGGACCATTTTCCAGGTGGATCCATTCACCTGAAGAAAATTCCTGCAGAAGCTCAGGAACTCATTGAGATGGTTGCAAATAACTAGTTCATTTACACTTCTGAAAGGAATCCTGTGAGTAATGGGACGCCTCAGAGGAAGGGAGTTCTTGAAATTGATGCTTTGAATGCCATATTGGCTCAGAATAAAATGTTGACTCAACAAGTCAGTTTGATTTCTCGGAGTCTGAATGGATTGCAAAATGCATCCAACAGTACTAAAGAAGCATCTTCTGAAGAATAAGCTTATGATCCTGAGAACCCTACAATGGCAGAGGTGAATTACATGGGTGAAGCCTATGGAAACACCTATAATCCCTCATGGAGAAATCATCCAAATTTCTCATGGAAGGATCAACAAAAGCCTCAACAAGGCTTTAATAATGGTGAAAGAAACAAGTTTAGCAATAGCAAGCCTTTTCCATCACCCTCTCAGCAACAGACAGAGAATTCTGAGCAGAGCCCCTCTAGCTTAGCAAACATAGTCTCTGATCTATCTAAAGCCACTCAAAGTTTCATGAATGAAACAAGGTCCTCCATTAGAAATTTGGAGGGACAAGTGGGCTAGCTGAGTAAAAGAGTCACTGAAACTCCTCCTAGTACTCTCCCAAGCAATACAAAAGAGAATCCAAAAAGAGAGTGCAAGGCTATAACCTTACATGGTGTGGCTGAACCTAGAGAGGAGGAGGAGGACGTGAATCCCAGTGAGGAAGACCTCATGGGACGTCCTCTGGACAAAAAAGAGTTCCCAATTGAGGAACCTAAGAAATCTGAGGCTCATCTAGAAACCATAGAGATTCCATTGAACCTACTTCTGCCATTCATGAGCTCTGATGAATATTCTTCCTCTGAGGAGGATGAAGATATTGCTGAAGAGCAAGTTGCTAAGTACCTTGGAGCAATCATGAAGCTGAATGAGAAGTTATTTGGTAATGAGACTTGGTTGGATGAACCCCCCTTGCTCACCAATGAACTGAATGACTTAGTTAGGCAGACATTACCTCAAAAGAAATAGGATCCTGGTAAATTCTTAATTCCCTGTACCATAGGCACCATGACCTTTGAGAAGGCTCTGTGTGACCTAGGGTCAGGCATAAACTTAATGCCACTCTATGTAATAGAGAAACTGGAAATCTTTGAGGTACAGGCTGCCAAATTCTCATTAGAGATGGCAGACAAATCCATGAAAAAGGCTTATGGACAGGTAGAGGACGTGCTAGTAAAGGTCAAACGGCTTTACATCCCTGCTAATTTTATAATCCTAGACACTGGGAAGGATGAGGATGAATCCATCATCCTTGGAAGAACCTTCCTAGCCACAGTAAAAGCTGTGATCGATGTGGACAGAGGAGAGTTGATCTTTCAATTGAATGAGGACTACCTTGTGTTTAAAACTCATGGATCTCCCTCTGTAACCATGGAGAGGAAGTAAGCAAAGCTTCTCTCAATGCAGAGTCAAACAAATCCCCCACAGTCAAACTCTAAGTTTGGTGTGGGAGGCCACAATCAAACTCTAAGTTTGGTGTTGAACCCCCACATTCAAACTCTAAGTTTGGTGTTGGGAGGTCCCAACAATGCTCTAAACATCTGTGAAGCTCCATGAGAGCTCACTGTCAAGCTATTGACATTAAAGAAGCGCTTATTGGGAGGCAACCCAATTTTATTTATCTATGTTATTTCTTATTTTCTTAGGTCGATCACCATGTGGAGTCACAAAAAAAACTACAAAAATTAAAGAAAAATAAAAAACAGCATTAAAAACAGCACACCCTGGAGGACAAATTTACTGGCATTTAAACACCAGTAAGAGTAATGATGTGTGGAAAGCGATCCAACACAAAACTCACCGGCAAGTATACCGGGTCGCATCAAGTAATAAAACTCACGGGAGTGAGGTCAATCCCACAAGGATTGAAGGATTGAGCAATTTTAGTTTAGTGGTTGATTTAGTCAAGCGAATCAAGTATTGGTTGAGTGATTTTGTGTCCGACAGTAATTAAACAGCAGGAAATGTAAAGGGAGAGGGATGAATTGTAGAAATTAAAGAGAACTGAAAGTAAAGGTACTGAATCTTAAAGAACAAGAAACTAAATGACTGAAACTTAAAGTGCAAGAAATGTAAATTACAGTAACTTAAAGTGCAAGAAATATAAATTGCTAGAATGGAAAAGGGATTTGAGGACTGGGAATTCAGAATTCAAGTAAGGGAAATTAAATTGCAACAATTATCAAAACAAGAGATGAATTGAAATTGACTAGATCTCAAACAGAAATGGAAATTTGATTGTAGCAGTGGTTCAACAGAAGAACCAAAAGGAAAATTGGATCTCAGGACTCCAGAGACTAGATAGCAGAGTCTAGATCTCAATTGCCTTCCCAGATCCAAGTTCACAAAGCCAGTAAAGAGAAATTGAAGATTGAAGCAGTAAAGGAAATTGAATTCAACTCAATTATGCAGTAAGAAAATCAAAGAGATCTTAAATGGAGATTGAGACAGAAGTTCCTCAATTCTTCACACTCAAGACTCAACAAAAACCCAGCAAAGAAAACAAAATGATCAGAGGAAAAAGAAGTGAATTCTCTCCTCCAATTCTCAAGACAAGTTTGCAGGAAAACAGAAAAATGGAACGTGCTCTTCAGTAATTAAGAATGAAAATTCAAAATGAAAAGAAGCTCTCCAAAGGAAAAACTCTAAACTCTCCTCTAATCCTAACTAACACCTATTTATACACTTTCTATTTTGGATCTAAGAATTTTGAGTGGGCTTTTTGATTTGGTGAAGAAATGAATTAAGTTGGATTTTTGAGTGAAATTCAGCCCATCTTGCTCCCAGGAGGCTGCCCTACCCTTGTGGAGGGCAGAGCAGGGAAATTGTGTGATGAAGCATGTTGCGTGCCATGTGTGGGATAGGCAACAGGATGCTGCCCTGCCCTTGTGGAGAGCAGGGCAGTGGTGTCATTTTGCGGCCTTGCCTTCCTGCCCGTGCGTCCAAGCTGTGCGCGCCCAAGCTCCTGGCTGTGCCAATTTGTGTGCCATGCACCAAGAAATGCTGCCCTGCCCTCCACAAGGGCAGGGCAGCGCAGGCTTTCCTTGTTCTTGGGTGTCCCAAGTTCGAAACTTGCTGGATGGCTTTTGTTGCCCTTTTTTCTTGGTTTTCTTGGCACCAAAGTAGCGCCTAGTTCTTTGCTTCCTCAAGGTGCTATGTTCGATCCTTGGAGTTTGAAAACAAACTAATTTTTGCTTGTTTTCCTTGTATTTGAGCGCTACTTCTTTCCTTCTTGTTCTTGGGTTCGAAACCCATGGGTGGCACTTGGAGACAATTTCCTTTGATTTATTTTGGTGAGAGCTCGATATTGCTCTTGAGGGAGGCAGGGCAGAATTTTTCCTTCCCTTGTTTCTTGGCCTAGAATTGTGCTCCGCCCTCAAGGAGGGCAGGGCAGTGAGGCCTTGAGTGCTTGGTTCATTGTTGTGCTCCCTTGGAGGGCAGTGTGCTCTTGAGGAGGGCAGTGTGGCTTCCTTCCTTCCATGCGCTACACTCTTTTCTTCCTTGGGCCATGCTTTCTTAAGCCACGCTTCACTCTTTTCTTCTTTTTCTTCACCTTCAAATAATCAAAACAACCAATCAAAGTATCACTAAATTTACAAGGTTTATAAATCAATTAAAAATCAATTAATTTAGCTTAAACCTCATGATTTAGCATCAATTAAATGGTGGTTGTTTGATTCAAATAAAACATGAAATTCCACTCTAAATTGCTTACTTATGGTGCAAGAAAGTGCATAAAAACTAATGAAACAAGTGAAATTAGCTTGAGAAATGGATATATGATGACTTGTCATCACAACGCCAAACTTAAATCTTGCTTGTCCCCAAGCAAGCATCAAATTAAGAGGAAATGAAATGAAAAAAGAAAAGCATACATATCCTTATTAGGCATATAGCATAACTTGATTCATGGAGTTTTTATGCAGACAATGATAACTCAGTTATTGTTTGCTATTACATAATATACACCTTTCCTCAAAGGCTCACTAAACTTGCTGTTGTAAGGTTTACTTTGTGCTTGCTCCCTTGCTAACTTTTCTTTAACCTCTTGGCCTAAAAAAAGTAGTCTTTCTCTATAAAGTCGGTTGATTAGGATAAGATTTTATCCTTTAAGAGCCGTACATGCATCTTTTGATGCATACGGTTCACAAAAGATCGCAAAAATAAATCAATGTGTAGATTTCAACCCCCTTTTTATTACTTTATGACTCTTTTCCAGAATGGACTTTTTAGAATTCCTAACGAAGGGAAAGGAAAGGTCTTTTTCTTACAATTCTTTTTTTCAATAAAGAGGACTTTTGAGCCCTTCTTTTATCCATACATATAGAATGTATTTAACTTTTTGAACTAACTCCTCATTGATGTATTGTTTTCATCGAGATCGAATCTAAATAAAATTAAATCACAATGTAATTTTCTTGTTTCTGAATGGGCTTCTTCAATTCTTTTCTTTTAGGTTTCTGTTCTACTCTGAGTAAAGATCTGCCCGATTCTTATTTGCACATATAGGACAAATACTGTAATACCACATCTTTTTGCTTTTGCTACGAACCCCCTGATTCTGAATTTCTTTTTTCACATATATGACATGCTAGAAGTAGTAATCCTTGGTATATTACCCAATTGGGTTTGTCTAAACAGAGCCTGGATGCTTCATTTTATTTATTGGTCCAGTCAAGCCAACCATAAATAATTCAAAATTGAGAATACTAATTTGGATACCCCCTAAAAAACTAAAAGATCGATATAATTGAACTTCATTACACTTCACGCTCCAGATTTATGACGATTCAATCAATATTTTTCGGGGTGAAAGAGAAGATACCTCAATCGGTGGAGAAAACGGGGAAATGCCATATAACCCATATATATCTGACAAGTCGCAATTCTCATTTTGCTTAACAAGCTTATTATTCTTTGAAGGCTTGGTGTCAAATGTTGCAGCAGCCTTTGGCTTTATTTTTACTCAACATTTCTTCACCACAGACACATGGCTCACTATTTCCTCCTAGGATCATTGATGCCCAGCACCTCTTTGGATAACTAAATGTTCTGTAGCTAGGTTGCTCTTTATTGTGGACTTTCAATTGGCCATCCCAAATCAGTTGATCTAAGTGGCCAGGTTTTGAAATACCCCTTAGAATTTACTTATCCAAGCATATCCTAGTACAAGAACACCACAGGCATGTGTCCTAGGGTCCAAGCTATTGGTGCCCAGCCTTTATTCTTTGTTTTTCTTGCCACATTGGCTTTTTCTACTTCCTTTTCTTTCTATTTTATTTTCTTCTCAAGGGATTTTTTTCATTACTGATAGGACCCTTTATGACAGCAAGCTAGCTCACACTTCAATGAAAATGACATTATGCAGCACTTATTTCATGAGTTATGCATTTAATCAAACACATATACCACCATTAACTTCCATTCTAACTTATGCAACATTGGATATTTACTTTCTAATTCAAACATTTCTCTTTTATTCAAGCATATAGGAAACAAAACAAAATTTAAAGCTAAGTGATGAATGACAAGCATTATACAGATTATTTCTCTAGCTACTTATTGAACAAGAAAAAGTGCATGAAAATGAAATAAAAGGAAATAAACAGTGGAGGCATCTCATGTTTCAGACATGCATCTCCTTATTAGAAGTATGAAAGAACTTTGCCACCTTCTAATGATTGTGGCTGCTGCTTGATTCTCCCTTTTTCTTCTTTCTCTTCCCTAGCTTGGAATAGTCTCGGGCTTCTTCACCAGGGCACCTTCTATCCCAAACAGAATCTAAGAGTCCTGAGAGCCCAACTTCTTCCAATCTGTTAAGTGTTACCTCCGTATAGTGATGGGACCTTGCTTGCTGCTTGGCTTTAAATTCTTGGCACTGCTCAAATGGCTTGATATGTGGATTGAGTGTTGGCAAATTGTGGGTCAAGTACTCCAACCTTGCTTGTATGTTTTCATCACTCTCCACTTTTTGCACATATCTAACTTCTTCCATAGTGTGATGAATATTCTTCCACTGATACAGGTTGTGACTATATTCCCCTGCTTTAGCTTGACTAAAGTACAGCTTATCATATGATTCTTTGAATTCTTTATATTGCTCTTTTTGTCCTTCAAGAATCTTTGCTTGAAACTCTTGCTGCTGAGTCATCATTTGTTGTTGCCATCTCTCTTGCTTCTCCTCCATTTGACGCTGCCAAGCTTCTCGTTCCTCTTTATCCCTCAAATATTGCTCCCTGTGCTCTGGATGGGGCTCTAAATATTGCTCTTGGTGCCCTTGATTTTGCTCTTGTTGAGCTTGCATGAGTTGCTGAGATAGCTCTTCAATTACTCTTTGTAGCTGGCTCATGTCTATGGCACCATGAGCTTGCTCTTGTCCTTCCTCACTTTGTGATCTCCTTTGTCTGGGAGCTACCACCCCCTCTTGATCATCTTCTTCATTCATCCCTTCCATGCTCCTCTTGGTGATTCCTTTCCCCTTTTTCACCTTTTCTGTGTCCTCATCTTCAAAGATCACTCCAGCTTTGTTGCATAGCCTGAGGATGGTACTTGGATGGCCAAGACCACTTGATTTGCTTGTGTTGTTAGCCATTTCTTGAATACTATTGGCTATAAGTTGTGCGAGGTTGATTTCACCTCCATGTAGGATGCAGTATGTCAAGAGTGCTCATTTGATTGTGACCCAAGAGGCGTTTCTAGTAGGAAGGATAGATCTCTTTACTATCTCATACCATCCCTTGGCCACAGGAGTAAGATTTATTCTCTTCAAGTGGTTTGGGATCCCTTTTGAATCTCTTTCCTAGTCTGTGTTTCCATACATAACCCTTGCAAGATCTCATCAGGATTATTTTCCATCTGCAATCTGGTCTCATAACTAGGCTCTGCATAAGTTATGGTTCTCAACTTCAGGGCCCTAGTGATGGCTGCTAGACTGAAATTCACTTCAACTCCTCTGACATAACTCGTGTAGGGGACACTATCTTTGTTCTCTTTTACAGCATTTGCATAGAATTCCCTGATCATGACTGCACTAATGTCAACGAGAGGAGAACATAAAAGTTCCCACCTTCTTTCTTTAGTGATTTGCCTCATGATGGGGTATTCCCCGTCCTTCAACTCAAGGCCCTTCTCATAAATGACATTTTTTGTCTTCATGAACCTATGATATCTCTTTTCATAGAATTTGGATCTAAATTTTCTTGCATCATAGGATGGAGGCTTGGTCACCATTGGTTCCTTTCCCGGCCTTCTTTTTGAACTTGAAGAGGCCATTATAATTTGAGGTGAGAGGAAGGGAAAAGTGGGAGTATGGGAAAAATGTGTTGTGTTTGGGATGATGCTCGATTTTGTTGTGTAAGAGAAGGGAATTGTTGGCTTTAGTTTTGGGAGCAGAGGTGATTATGGTTTACAAGTGAAGGTAGGTTGTATGAATGTGTAAGCCATTTAGTGCTAACAGCTTCTTATAGGCAAGTCCTTCAAACTTTCTAACAAAACCATAATGAATGAGGAAGGAGTTCGTTGGTGCTCATGAAGGGTTGAGATTGAGTTGAACATATAGAGGCTCATGGATTGAACGGTCTGCATGCATTGTTGAAGTTTTGACGAGGATTCTCTTCTCATTGGTTGCATGTATTTAGGTGTTCGATGATGCATGCATGCAGATTCTGCTTCCCAAGGAGCACGCTTTTCTAGGAACATGTGACCACTCCTCACTTAGCTTGTCCTAGCCGTGGCCCCTCCTTGTATTTGTCTCAATCTCTTTCTCCTAAATAAACCAAAACAGCTAGCCTTAGAACATGAATATATACGTTGGTAAGTGGTTTGCAATAAAGAAGAAAATTGTTTTTGTTTCTTTTTCATAAATGTTTGATTCTATAAATAGGAAATGATCTTCTGAACATTGTTACACATGCAGACACCAAACTTAGTGTTTGGTCATATGCTTCATCAAAATGACTATGCATATGGTCTAAGAATACCCCCTTCCCTTTTTTTGAAAACAAATTTGGGTGTGCCTTAGGGCACACCAAACTTAGAAGTCTGACATATGCTTCAAAACAATGTATGCATTTATCAAGTATGAACGTTCAAAATCATGCTCAGGTAATCATAACTTATTGAATAAAAGAAAAGACAGAAATCTTAAATCATGGGTTGCCTCCCATGAAGCGCTCTTTTATTGTCACTAGCTTGACATTGAACTCCCTTTAGGGTGGTTGATGCTGGTGATGTCTCAACTTGTCCCCTCTCACTGTAAGCTTTCTCTGTGTGCCTTGATGCTCAATTTCAATGTGCTCAAGAGAGAGTACTTGGTTGACAGTGTAATGATCTTCTGTTCCCAGCTGTTGATATACTAATTGCACCTTGTCACCTTTGGAAAATCCTTCAGTTGGGAATTTTTTTTTCTTCCACCCTTTGTAAGCCTTCTTCTTGTTTTTCTTCTTTTTCTTTCTTGTTGATCTTTCTCCCTTGACAGTGACTTGAGTTGTGATACCTCCCTTTTTGTTTATCATCCCGGCTTCGTTTAGAATTCCTTCTCCTCCTTGCACCTGCTCATTCTTCTATTCTACTATGTTGTTGGTTGCTTGCCTTGGAAGACAATCACTACTTGTCTTGCTTGTTTCTTCATTACTTTCTGATTCTGGGAACACTTTGAAGGTAATGCTTTCCTCATGCATCCTAAGGGTTAGATCTCCTTGCTCTATATCTACGATGGCTCTAGCAGTGGCCAAAAATGGGTGACCAAGTATTATGGAGTCATTCTCATTCTCTGCTAAATCCAGGATCACAAAGTTTGTAAGAAAGATGAACTTGTCAACCTTAACTAAGAGGTTTTCAATTACCCCTTTGGGGTATACTACTGATTAGTCCACCAATTCCAAGGACATTTGTATTGGTTTTACCTCTCCTATGCCAAGCTTTTTCACTAAAGAGGATGGAATTAGATTTATGCTTGCTCCTAAGTCACACATCCCCTTGTTGATGAATAGACTTCCAATAGTGCAAGGTAGGAAGAAGCCTCCAGGATCTTCAACCTTGGGAGGGAGTCCTTTTCTGATTAGTGCACTACATTCTTCAGTGAGCATTACAGTCTCCTTCTCATTCCAACTCCTTTTCTTGTTGATGAGCTCCTTTAAGAACTTGGCATACAGAGGCATTTGCTCCAATGCCTCAGCCAAGGGTATGTTGATCTCTAGCTTCTTGAAAGTCTCGAGGAATTTGTGAAAATGTTGATCCTTTTCTTCTTTGTGGAATCTCTGTGGATAAGGTAGTGGAGGTGTAAGACTCTTCTCCACTTGCTACTGTCTTGGATTTGGTTCTTCCATGATCTGCTTTCCCTTCTTCAAATTCTGTGGTTGGTTGTTCTCTTCTGTGAGCTCTTCTGGGACATTCTTACTTGTTATGTCCTTGTTGTTAGCTCTATCTTTCTCTGTTGGTTCTTTGTCACTCTCCATGAGCTTCTTGGTTGCCCCTTTGTTGCCATCCACCAATGTCTTTCCATTCCTTAGTTGCACAGCTTTGCACTCTTCTTTTGAATTAGGAATGGTGTCACTTGGTAGTGAGCTTGAAGGTCTCTCAATAGAAATCTGCTTGGAGATTTGTCCAATCTGCCTTTCTAGGCTCTTCATGGAAGCTTCTTGGTTCTTTGTTGTCAATTCTTAGTTCTTCATCATCTTCTCCATGAGCATCTCTAGATTAGTAATTCTCTGAGAGTCTTGTGAGGTTGGTTGGTTTTGGGGTGTTGATGGATAATGGTAAATGTGTTGGTTTGTTGGTTGGTTATTGGATGGATAATGGTTGGAGTTGGGGTAATTGTTTTGGGGTTTTCTGTAAGGATTTTGGTTAGTTGGCTGCTGGTTGTGATTTTGGTTGTTTCTTGGAGTGTTTTGAGCTGAGTTCCTTTGCCATGGTTGTTGGTTTTGGTTGTGGTTATCTCCTCACCTAAGGTTTGGGTGGTTCTTCCAAGATGGATTGTAGGTGTCACCATACACCTCATTTGATCCAGAATTTTGGTTGTGCATATAGTGCACTTGCTCTTGTTGTTGTTCTTCTTGGTTCTCTTCATTCTGCCCCCAAGGAGTTGATGGTTGGCTTGTGGCACTTATTGATGTAACCTGAAGGCTATCAATTCTCTTGGCCATTTACTTAAATTGTTGTTGAATCTTCTGCTGCATCACTTTGTGTTGAGCAAAAATTGTATCCACTCCTTCCAATTCTAACACTCCCTTCCTCTGTGATGGTTGGCATTGCCTTTGGTGAGCAAAGAAATATTGGTTGTTGGCCACCATATCAATGAGGTTTCAAGCTTCCTCTGCAGTTTTCATCAATTGCAGTGATCCTCCAGCTGAGTGATCAAGTGCCTCTTGAGCCTTTAGAATAAGTCCTTCATAGAAGTTCTGCAGCTTGTCCCACTCAGTGAACATCTCTGGTGGACATTTCCTCAGCAGAGCCTTATATCTTTCCCATGCTTCATATAGATTTTCAGCATTCATTTGAGTGAATGTCTGCACCTCGGTCTTCAATCTTATGATCCTTTGAGGGTGATAAAATTTGGCAAGAAACTTGCTCACCAAATCATCCCAAGTGTTGATGGTCTCCTTTGGAAATGTTTCTAGCCATTGAGTGGCTTTGTCCCTGAGAGAGAATGGGAATAACAGCAGTTTGTATATATCAGGGTGCACTCCATTGCTTTTAACTGTGTCACAGATCCTCAAGAAAGTGGATAGATGTTGATTCGGGTCCTCCAATGGCCCTCCTCCAAAAGAGCAGTTGTTTTGGACCAATGTGATGAGTTGTGGCTTCAATTCAAAGTTGTTTGCATTGACATTAGGGGTAAGAATGCTACTCCCACAATGTCTAGCATTTGCAAATGTATAGGAGGCCAATACTCTCCTCTATTGTGGGTTATTGTTGGCCCCTCTTTCTGGCTGATTGAGATTAGATGGATCTCCTTCCATCTCTTGAAATTCCTCCTCAAATTCTTCCTCCCCAACAATGTTTTTCCCTCTTTCAGCTCTTCTTAGTCTCCTGATGGTTCGTTTGTCTTGTTTATGAAAGGTGGGTATATCACTTCTTGCATCTGTCATATAAACAACACACAAGAAACACACAAAATCTGTGACACTTCAATCTATTGCTAGAGTGAAGTTTTAGTTAGCTTAAGCAAAAATTCAAACAGCTAGTGGTTAATGAAAAATTTAAGAAACAAAAAAGAAAAAGTGCTTGATCTAGACCTCCACTTCACCTAATCATTGTCAATCTATTTCAATCCCCGGCAACAGCGCCAAAAACTTGATGTGTGGAAAGCGATCCAACACAAAACTCACCGGCAAGTGTACCGGGTCGCATCAAGTAATAAAACTCACGAGAGTGAGGTCGATCCCACAAGGATTGAAGGATTGAGCAATTTTAGTTTAGTGGTTGATTTAGTCAAGCGAATCAAGTATTGGTTGACTGATTTTGTGTCCGACAGTAAGTAAACAGCAGGAAATGTAAAGGGAGAGGGATGAATTGCAGAAATTAAAGAGAACTAAAAGTAAAGGTACTGAATCTTAAAAAACAAGAAACTAAATGACTGAAACTTAAAGTGCAAGAAATGTAAATTGCAGTAACTTAAAGTGCAAGAAATATAAATTGCTAGAATGGAAAAGGGATTTGAGGACTGGGAATTCAGAATTCAAGCAAGGGAAATTAAATTGCAACAATTATCAAAACAAGAGATGAATTGAAATTGACTAGATCTCAAACAGAAATGGAAATTTGATTGTAGCAGTGGTTCAACAGAAGAACCAAAAGGAAAATTGGATCTCAGGACTCCAGAGACTAGATAGCAGAGTCTAGATCTCAATTGCCTTCCCAGATCCAAGTTCACAAAGCCAGTAAAGAGAAATTGAAGATTGAAGCAGTAAAGGAAATTGAATTCAACTCAATTATGCAGTAAGAAAATCAAAGAGATCTTAAATGGAGATTGAGACAGAAGTTCCTCAATTCTTCACACTCAAGACTCAACAAAACCCAGCAAAGAAAACAAAATGATCAGAGGAAAAAGAAGTGAATTCTCTCCTCTAATTCTTAAGACAAGTTTGCAGGAAAACAGAAAAATGGAACGTGCTCTCCAGTGACTAAGAATGAAAATTCAAAATGAAAAGAAGCTCTCCAAAGGAAAAACTCTAAACTCTCCTCTAATCCTAACTAACACCTATTTATACACTTTCTATTTTGGATCTAAGAATTTTGAGTGGGCTTTTTGCTTTGGTGAAAAAATGAATTAAGTTGGATTTTTGAGTGAAATTCAGCCCATCTTGCTCCCAGGAGGCTGCCCTGCCCTTGTGGAGGGCAGAACAGGGAAATTGTGTGATGAAGCATGTTGCGTGCCAAGTGTGGGATAGGCATCAGGATGCTGCCCTGCCCTTGTGGAGAGCAGGGCAGTGGTGTCATGGTGAGGCCTTTCCTTCCTGCCCGTGCGTCCAAGCTGCGCGCGCCCAAGCTCCTGGCCGTGCCAATTTGTGTGCCATGCACCAAGAAATGCTGCCATGCCCTCCACAAGGGCAGGGCAGCGCAGGCTTTCCATGTTCTTGGGTGAGGTCCCAAGTTCGAAACTTGCTGGATGGCTTTTGTTGCCCTTTTTTCTTGGTTTTCTTGCCACCAAAGTAGCGCCTAGTTCTTTTCTTCCTCAAGGTGCTATGTTCGATCCTTGGAGGTTGAAAACAAACCAATTTTTGCTTGTTTTCCTTGTATTTGAGTGCTACTTCTTTCCTTCTTGTTCTTGGGTTCGAAACCCATGGGTGGCACTTGGAGACAATTTCCTTTGATTTATTTTGATGAGAGCTCGATATTGCTCTTGAGGGGGGTAGGGCAGAATTTTTCCTTCCCTTGTTTCTTGGCCTAGAATTGTGCTCCGCCCTCAAGGAGGGCAGGGCAGTGAGGCCTTGAGTGCTTGGTTTATTGTTGTGCTCCCTTGGAGGGCAGTGTGCTCTTGAGGAGGGCAGTGTGGCTTCCTTCCTTCCATGCGCTACACTCTTTTCTTCCTTGGGCCACGCTTTCTTAAGCCACGCTTCACTCTTTTCTTCTTTTTCTTCACCTTCAAATAGTCAAAACAACCAATCAAAGTATCACTAAATTCACAAGTTTTATAAATCAGTTAAAATTCAATTAAATTTAGCTTAAACCTCATGATTTAGCATCAATTAAATGGTGGTTGTTTGATTCAAATAAAACATGAAATTCCACTCTAAATTGCTTACTTATGGTGCAAGAAAGTGCATAAAAACTAATGAAACAAGTGAAATTAGCTTGAGAAATAGGTATATGATGACTTGTCATCAAGTAATAGAATAGGCGTTTAACGCCCAGTCTGGCACCATTCTGGGCGTTAAACCCCAGAAAGAAGCACCAGACTGGCGTTAAACGCCAGAAAGAAGTAACAAACTGGTGTTAAACACCAGAAATAGGTTGTAGCTTGGTGTTTAACTCCAAGAAAGGAATAAAAGCTGGCGTTTAATGCCAGAAACAAGCATCAGTCTGGCGTTCAACGCCAGGATTACATACTAAGGGCGTTTACACGCCTAATTGGAGCAGGGATGACAAATCCTTGACCCCTCAGGATCTGTAGACCCCACAGAATCCCTACCAACCCCATCTTTCACTCTCTCCCTCCATCTCCTTTATTCTCTTCTTCTTTTCCTTCTTCCTTTCTTCTTCTGCTCGAGGACAAGCAAACATTTGAAGTTTGGTGTGGTAAAAGAATTGCTTTTTGTTTTTCTATAACAATTTATGGCACCTAAGGGTGGAGAAACCTCTAGAAAGAGGAAAGAGAAGGCAGAAGCTTCCACCTCTGAGTCATGGAAGATGGAGAGATTCATCTCAAAGGTCCATCAAGACCACTTCTATGAAGTTGTGGCCAAGAAAAAGGTGATCCCTATGCAATTCAGCTATAATTGTCATAGAGGAAGACACACTGATGGACCTCAACAAGAGCATGAGGAATTCCCTCATCAAGAAATCCGTGAGATGCCTCAAGGGATACATTTTCCTCCACATAACTATTGGGAACAACTAAGGATAGGAGCACCAAAAGCACTAAGGATGGAGTAACATATGCAAGGAAGAGACATAGAGGAGCTTAGGGGTTCCATTGGATCTTCAAGAGGAAGAACTAGCTGCCATCACTAAGGTGGACCCATTCTTTAATTTCCTTGTTCTTATTTTTTCTGTTTTTCGATTTTTATGCTTTATGCGCTATCCTTGTTTGTGTCTTCATTACATGATCATTAGTGTCTAGTGTCTATGTCTTAAAGCTATTAATAATTCCTTGAATCCTTCACCTCTCTTAAATGAAAAATGTGCCTGATTACAAAAGAACAAGAAGTACTTGGATTTCAAATTTTATCTTGAAATTAGTTTAATTATTTTGATGTGGTGGCAATACTTTTTGTTTTTCTGAATGAATACTTGAATAGTGCATATTTTTTATAGTAAAGTTTATGAATGTTAAAATTGTTGGCTCTTGAAAGAATGATGAACAAATAGAAATGTTATTGATAATATGAAAAATCGTGAAATTGATTCTTGAAGCAAGAAAAAGCAGTGAAAAAAAAGTGGCAGAAAAAAAAAAGGAAAGAAAAAGAAAAAGCAAGCAGAAAAAGCCAATAGCCCTTAAAACCAAAAGGCAAGGGTAAAAAGAATCCAAGGCTTTGAGCATTAATGGATAGGAGGGCCCAAGGAAATAAAATCCAGGCCTAAGCGGCTAAATCAAGCTATCCCTAACCATGTGCTTGTGTCATGAAGGTCCAAGTGAAAAGCTTGAGACTGAGTGGTTAAAGTCGTGATCCAAAGCAAAAAGAGTGTGCTTAAGAACTCTAGACACCTCTAACTGGGGACTTTAGCAAAGCTGAGTCACAATCTGAAAAGGTTCACCCAGTTATGTGTCTGTGGCATTTATGTATCCGGTGGTAACATTGGAAAAAAAGTGCTTAGGGCCACAGCCAAGACTCATAAAGTAGCTGTGTTCAAGAATCAACGTACTGAACTAGCAGAATCAATAACACTATCTGAAATTCTGAGTTCCTATAGATGCCAATCATTCTGAATTTCAAAGGATAAAGTGAGATGCCAAAACTGTTCAGAAGCAAAAAGCTACAAGCCCCGCTCATCTAATTAGAACTAAGTTTCATTGATACTGTGGGATTCATTGTATATTCTCTTCTTTTTATCCTATTTTGTTTTCAGTTGCTTGGGGACAAGCAACAATTTAAGTTTGGTGTTGTGATGAGCGGATAATTTATACGCTTTTTGGCATTGTTTTTAGGAAGTTTTTAGTAGGATCTAGCTACTTTTTAGTATATTTTTATTAGTTTTCAAAAAAAATTCACATTTCTAGACTTTACTAAGAGTTTGTGTTTTTCTATGATTTCAGGTATTTTCTGGCTGAAATTGAAGGACCTGAGCAAAAATCTTATTCAGAGGTTGAAGAAGGACTGTAGATGCTGTTGGATTCTGACCTCCCTACACTCGAAATAAAATTTTATGAGATACAGTAGTCCAAATGCCACGCTCTCACTTGCGCTAAAAAAGTAGACATCAAGGGCTTTCCAGCAATATATAATAGTCTATACTTTGATTGAGTTTAGACGACGCAAACTGGCGTTCAACGCCAGCTTTCTGCCCTATTCTGGCGTTAAACGCCAGAAACAAGTTGCACGCTAGAGTTAAACGCCAGAAACAAGTTACAAACTAGCGTTTGACTCCATAGAAGGCCTCTGCACGTGAAAGTTTTACTGCTCAGCCCAAGCACACAACAAGTGGGCCCAGAAGTGGATTTCTGCATCATTTACTTAATTTTGTAACCCTAGTAACTAGTTTAGTATAAATAGAACTTTTTACTATTGTACTAGGGGTCTTTTTCCCTAATTTCGAATTCACATGCCATTTGGGGAAGCTGGCTATTCGGCCATGCCTAGACCTTGTACTTATGTATTTTCAACGGTGGAGTTTCTACACACCATAGATTAAGGTTTGGAGCTCTGCTGTTCCTCGAGTATTAATTCAAAGTACAATCGTTCTTCTATTCAATTCATGCTTATTTGATGAGCGGATATTTTATACGCTTTTTGGGGGTAATTTCATGTAGATTTTAGTATGTTTTAATTAGTTTTTAGTAGAATATTATTAGTTTTTAGGCAAAAATCATATTTCTGGACTTTACTATGAGTGTGTGTATTTTTCTGTGATTTCAGGTATTTTCTGGCTGAAATTGAGGGAGTTGAGCAAAAATCTGACTTAGGCTGAAAAAGGACTGCTGATGCTGTTGGATCCTGACCTCCCTGCACTCGGAATGGATTTTTTAGAGCTACAGGAGTCCAATTGGCGCGCTCTCAACGGCGTTGGAAAGTAGACATCCAGGGCTTTCCAGCAATATATAATAGTCCATACTTTGCGCGAAGATAGACGACGTAACTTGGCGTTGAACGCCAAGTACATGCTGCTGTCTGGAGTTAAACGCCAGAAAAACGTCATGATCCGGAGTTGAACGCCCAAAACACGTCATAACTTGGAGTTTAACTCCAAGAAAGGCCTCTACTCGTGGATAGCTTTAGTCTCAGCCCCAGCACACACTAAGTGGGCCCCAGAAGTGGATTTCTGCACCAATTATCTTAGTTTACTCATATTCTGTAAACCTAGGTTACTAGTTTACTATTTAAACAACTTTTAGAGACTTATCTTGTACCTCATGACATTTTTAGATCTGAATTACATACTTTGTGACGGCATGAGTCTCTAAACTCCATTGTTGGGGGTGAGGAGCTCTGCAGCGTCTCGATGATTTAATACAATTCCTTTGTTTTCCATTCAAACACGCTTGTTCTTATCTAAGATGTTTATTCGCGCTTAATTGTGAAGAAGGTGATGATCCGTGACACTCATCACCTTCCTCAATCCATGAACGTGTGCCTGACAACCACCTCCGTTCTACATCAGACTGAATGAATATCTCTTAGATTCCCCAACAGAATCTTCGTGGTATAAGCCGGATTGATGGCGGCATTCATGAGAATCCGGAAAGTCTAAACCTTGTCTGTGGTATTCTGAGTAGGATTCCGGGATTGAATGACTGTGACGTGCTTCAAACTCCTGAGGGCTGGGCGTTAGTGACAGACGCAAAAGAATCAATGGATTCTATTCCAACCCGATTGAGAACCGACAGATGATTAGCCGTGCTGTGACAGAGCATAGGAACGTTTTCACTGAGAGGATGGGAGGTAGCCATTGACAACGGTGACACCCTACATAGAGCTTGCCATGGAAGGAACCTTGCGTGTGGGAAGAGGATTTCAAGGAAGAGTTGAAGTCAGAGGACAAAGCATCTCCAAAACTCCAACATATTCCCCAGTTCTGCAAAACAAGTAACTCTATTGTTCTCGTTTATTTTAACTTACAATTTTAAACACTTTGGCTTCTTACAAATAAATCCAAATAACCTTGTTGACATCCTAACTAAGATTAATAAAATAAATATTGATTGCTTCAAACCAATAATCTCCGTGGGATCGACCCTTACTCACGTAAGGTATTACTTGGACGACCCAGTGCACTTGCTGGTTAGTTGAATGGAGTTGTGAAAAGAAAGTAATCAGTTAGTTGAATTAGTTCTCTTTGGCACATGCCAAAGAGCCATTAATTAAGGATCACAATTTCGTCCACCAAGTTTTTGGCGCCGTTGCCGGGGATTATTGAGTTTGAACAATTGAAGGCATATTTTATTTCTTAGATCAGGAATAATTTATTTTTGTTGTTACAGAGTCATTAAATTTTGATAGGATAGTTTCTTTTCAAAAATTTCTTTTCAAAAATATTATTTTTCTTAATTAGTTGTTAATTTTTCGTGAGTTTAGTGTCTTATTTTAAGTTTGGTGTTAATTGCATATTTTATATTTTCTTTAAAATTTTCGTGTTAGTGTTCTTGGTTCTTCCTTGATCTTCAAGTTGTTCTTGTCCATTTTTCTTGATTGATCTTTAGTTTTTCTTGTTTTGTGTCTTTTCTTGTTTCTCTTGTGCTTTTTCAAACAGTAACTTTCAAAAATTTTTACTTATATCCATTTTTAAAAAAAAATTAACTCTGAAGTTGCTGCCCATTTTGCTGGAGCTTTAGTAGTTGTTCTTCATAATTGGTTATCCCCTTTGGAACCTTTTACAAAAAAATAATTTTTCTTTGATTTAATCTTGTGCCAAACTTTAAGTTTGGTGTTTTCTTGTTAATCTTTTCATAAAATTCGAAAATTTATTTTGATTTTCTAAAAATTTTAAGTTTGGTGTTCTTTCTTTTGTTCTTGGTGTTCTTGTGAATCTTCAAAGTGTTCTTGAGTTTTTCTTGTGTCTTGATCTTAAAATTTTTAAGTTTGGTGTTCCTTGGTGTTTTTCCTCCAAAAATTTTCGAAAATAAGGAGCATTAGATCTAAAAATTTTAAGTCTTGTGTCTTTTGTGTGTTTTTCTCTTTCATCATAAAATTCAAAAAAAATATATCTTTTCTAACTAATTTTAAAACTACATTTTCGAAATTTTTATATAAATTTCAGATTTCAATTTCAAAATCATTCAAAAAAAAAATTTTCACAAAATATTTTTAAATTTTTTTTATATATTTTGTTTTTATTTATTCCACTTTTATAAAATAAATAAAATCAACATATAAATTATCTCTTGTAATCCATCATGGAAGCAAGTAGGAATGAACAGTCCAAGAGGACTCTGGGGTCATATGCTAACCCCACTACTGCTTCATATGGGAGTAGTATCTGTATACCCTCCATTGGAGTTAGTAGCTTTGAGCTGAATCCTCAGCTCATTATCATGGTACAGCAAAACTGCCAGTATTCTGGTCTTCCACATGAAGAACCTACAGAGTTTCTGGCACAATTTCTGCAAATTGCTGATACAGTACATGATAAGGAAGTAGATCAGGATGTCTACAGATTATTACTATTTCCGTTTGCTGTAAAAGATCAAGCTAAGAGGTGGTTAAATAACCAGCCTAAGAACAGCATAAAAACATGGAAACAGCTGTCAGAAAAATTCCTGAATCACTATTTCCCTCCAAAACGGATGACACAGCTAAGGCTAAGCATCCAAGGCTTCAAACAAGGAGATAATGAATCCCTTTATGATGCCTGGGAGAGATACAGAGAGATGCTAAGAAAATGCCCCTCTGAAATGTTTTCAGAGTGGGTGCAACTAGACATCTTTTACTATGGGCTTACAGAAAAAGCTCAGATTTCTCTAGACCACTCAGCTGGTGGATCTATACATATGAGAAAAACAATTGAAGAAGCTCAAGAGCTCATTGATACAGTTGCCAGAAATCAGCATCTGTACCTAAGCAATGAATCTTCCATGAAGGAAGAAGCTAAAACAGTAACTGCAGAACTTAGTCCGGTGGATCAGGCTAATGAAATTAATCAACAATTGGACTTTCTTACTCAGCAGCTAGCCGAATTCAAAGAAATATTACAGGAAACAAGAATGGCTAACAGGAATATGGAAGTGCAATTAAAGCAGACAGAAAAGTAACTGTCAAAACAAATAGCAGAAGAATGCCAAGCAGTTCAATTAAGAAGTGGGAAAACATTAAATACCTCACTTCAAAGCAGCAGGAAGCCAAGAAATGAACAGATGTCTACTCAAAATCCCTCTGAGGACAATCAGAGCCCAGAGAGGAATGATGCTGGCGCTGAACGCCCAGACCATGCTCATTCTTGGCGTTCAACGCCAGAAACAAGCATGAATCCGGCGTTGAACGCCCAAAGAGAACATGGTTCTGGTGTTCAAACGCCAGTAACAAATAAGGAAGTGGCGTCTAACGCCACTCCAGCTTCCACCCCTGGCATTCAAATGCCAGTGGGTGATCAGTCACATACAAGTGCTGATAACAACCCTTCTAAAAAGGCTTCCCAACCCACTTCTGTAAGTAATAAACCTGCAGCAACTAAGGTTGAGGAATACAAAGCCAAAATGCCTTATCCTCAAAAACTCCGCCAAGCGGAACAGGATAAGCAATTTGCCCGCTTTGCAGACTATCTCAGGACTCTTGAAATAAAGATTCCGTTTGCAGAAGCACTTGAGCAAATACCCTCTTATGCTAAGTTCATGAAAGAGATCTTAAGTCATAAGAAGGATTGGAGGGAAACTGAAAAAGTTTACCTCACTGAAGAATGCAGTGCAGTCATTCTGAAAAGCTTACCTGAGAAGCTTAAAGATCCTGGGAGCTTTATGATACCATGCACATTAGAGGGTACTTGTACCAAACAAGCTTTATGTGATCTTGGGGCAAGTATCAATCTAATACCTGCATCCACTATCAGAAAGCTTGGTTTGACTGAAGAAATCAAACCAACCAGGATATGTCTTCAACTTGCTGATGGCTCCATTAAATACCCATCAGGAGTGATTGAAGACATGATTGTCAAGGTCGGGCCATTCGCCTTTCCTACTGACTTTGTGGTGCTGGAAATGGAGGAGCACAAGAGTGCAACTCTCATTCTAGGAAGACCTTTCCTAGCCACTGGCCGAACCCTCATTGATGTCCAAAAAGGGGAAGTAACCTTGAGAGTCAATGAGGAGGAGTTTAAGTTGAATGTTGTCAAAGCCATGCAACATCCAGACACCCCAAATGACTGCATGAGTGTTGATATTATTGACTCTCTGGTAAGAGAGATCAATATGGCTGAGAGTCTCGAATCAGAGCTAGAGGACATCTTTAAAGATGTTCCGCCTGATTTGGAGGAATCAGAGAAGATAATAGAACCTCTGAAAATCCCTCAAGAAGAGGAGAAACCTCCAAAACCCAAACTCAAACCATTACCACCATCCCTGAAATATGCATTTCTGGGAGAAGGTGACACTTTTCCTGTAATTATAAGCTCTACCTTAGAGCCACAGGAAGAGGAAGCACTAATTCAAGTGCTAAGGACACACAAGACAGCTCTTGGGTGGTCCATCAGTGATCTTAAGGGCATTAGCCCAGCCAGATGCATGCACAAGATCTTACTGGAGGATGACGCCAAGCCAGTGGTTCAACCACAAAGGCGGCTGAATCCAGCTATGAAAGAAGTGGTACAAAAAGAGGTTACTAAATTACTAGAGGCTGGGATTATTTATCCTATTTCTGACAGCCCCTGGGTGAGCCCTGTCCAGGTTGTCCCTAAGAAAGGAGGCATGACAGTGGTTCATAATGAAAAAAATGAACTGGTCCCTACAAGGACAGTTACAGGGTGGCGTATGTGCATTGATTATAGAAGGCTCAATACAGCCACCAGAAAGGATCATTTTCCTTTACCATTCATAGACCAGATGCTAGAAAGACTAGCAGGTCATGAATACTACTGCTTCCTGGATGGATATTCAGGTTATAATCAAATTGCAGTAGATCCCCAGGATCAAGAGAAAACGGCATTCACATGTCCATCTGGAGTATTTGCTTACAGAAGGATGCCATTTGGCCTGTGCAATGCACTTGCAACCTTTCAGAGGTGCATGCTCTCAATTTTCTCTGATATGGTGGAAAAATTCCTGGAAGTCTTCATGGATGACTTCTCAGTATTTGGAGACTCATTCAGCTCCTGCCTTAACCATTTAGCACTTGTTCTGAAAAGATGCCAAGAGACTAACCTGGTTTTAAACTGGGAAAAATGTCACTTTATCGTGACTGAAGGAATTGTCCTTGGGCACAAAATTTCGAACAAGGGAATAGAGGTGGATCAAGCTAAGGTAGAAGTAATTGAAAAATTACCACCACCTGCTAATGTTAAGGCAATCAGAAGCTTTCTGGGGCATGCAGGATTTTATAGGAGGTTCATAAAGGATTTTTCAAAAATCGCCAAACCTCTGAGCAACCTGCTAGCTGCTGACACGCCATTTATCTTTGATAAAGAGTGTCTGCAGGCATTTGAGACTCTGAAAGCTAAATTGGTTACTGCACCAATCATTTCTGCACCAGACTGGACATTACCATTTGAATTAATGTGTGATGCCAGTGACCATGCCATTGGTGCAGTGTTGGGACAAAGGCATAACAAGCTTCTGCACGTCATTTACTATGCCAGCCGTGTTCTAAATAATGCACAGAAGAATTACACAACCACAGAAAAAGAGCTACTAGCAGTGGTTTACGCCATTGACAAATTCAGATCCTATTTAGTAGGATCAAAAGTGATTGTGTACACTGATCATGCTGCTCTTAAATATCTACTCACAAAGCAGGATTCAAAACCCAGACTCATCAGATGGGTGTTGCTTCTGCAAGAGTTTGATATAGAAATAAGAGACAGAAAAGGGACAGAGAATCAAGTGGCAGATCACCTGTCCCGAATAGAACCAGTGGAAGGGGCGTCCCTCCCTCTCACTGAGATCTCTGAAACCTTTCCGGATGAGCAACTGTTTGCCATCCAGGAAGTGCCATGGTTTGCAGACATTGCAAACTACAAGGCAGTGAGATTCATACCCAAAGAGTACAGTAGGGTGCAATCAAAGAAATTAATCACAGATGCAAAGTACTATCTTTGGGATGAACCATATCTCTTCAAGAGATGTGCAGACGGAGTAATCCGTAGATGTGTGCCTAAGGAAGAAGCGCAAAAGATTCTATGGCACTGCCATGGATCACAGTATGGAGGACATTTTGGAAGTGAGCGAACAGCCACAAGAGTCCTCCAAAGTGGCTTCTACTGGCCCACTCTTTATAAAGATTCCCGAGCATTTGTGCTTAATTGTGACAGTTGCCAAAGATCAGGCAACCTACCTCACAGTTATGCCATGCCTCAACAAGGGATCTTGGAAATTGAGTTGTTTGATGTATGGGGCATTGACTTCATGGGACCTTTCCCACCATCATACTCAAACACTTATATTCTGGTGGCAGTGGATTATGTATCCAAATGGGTGGAGGCTATTGCAACACCCACTAATGACACTAAAACAGTGTTAAAATTCCTCCAGAAACATATTTTCAGTAGATTTGGTATCCCTAGAGTGTTAATCAGTGATGGGGGCACTCATTTCTGCAATAAACAGCTTTACTCTGCTCTGGTACGTTATGGAGTCAACCACAGGGTAGCTACTCCATATCACCCACAAACTAATGGGCAAGATGAAGTCTCAAATAGAGAACTCAAAAGAATCCTGGAACGGACTATAATTAACCGTAGAAGGGATTGGGCAAGAAGCCTGGATGATGCTCTGTGGGCATACAGAACAGCATTCAAGACCCCTATAGGGACCTCTCCATACCAGCTTGTGTATGGAAAGGCATGTCACTTGCCAGTGGAACTGGAACACAAGGCTTACTGGGCAACCAGATTCCTAAACCTTGATGCCAAGTTAGCTGGAGAAAAACGATTGCTCCAGTTAAATGAGCTAGAGGAATTTAGACTCAATGCTTTCGAGAATGCAAAAATATACAAAGAGAAAGCGAAAAGATGGCATGATAAGAAATTGTCATCCAAAGTCTTTGAGCCAGGGCAGAAAGTTCTGTTATTTAATTCAAGGCTCAAATTATTCCCTGGGAAATTAAAATCCCGGTGGAGAGGTCCATATGTAATCACAAGCGTATCACCATATGGATACATAGAACTTCAGGATAGTGACTCTAACAAAAAGTTCATTGTTAATGGACAAAGAGTTAAACACTATCTTGAAGGTAATTTCGAGCAAGAATGCTCAAAACTGAGACTTGATTAAAAGCTCAGTAATAGTCCAGCTAATGACATTAAAGAAGCGCTTGCTGGGAGGCAACCCAGCCAATCACAAAATTTAATTTTATTCGTTTTTCTAATAAATTAAAGTTTTACAGGTAGATGCTACAGTATCTTCAAAAGGTGAAATAGCAATTGGTTGAAGTCACAGAATTACAGGAAAATTTGGAAGCTCACTGGCGTGAAAAAGCCAGTAAGAAACATTTTGGGCGTTGAACGCCCAAAAGAAGCACCCACTGGGCGTTCAACGCCAGTAAGGGTAGCCATCTGGGCGTTAAACGCCAGAAAGGAGCATCTTCTGGGCGTTGAACTCCAGAAAGAAGCATCAGCTGGGCGTTGAACGCCCAGGAGAAGCAGCATTTGGGCGTTAAACGCCCAAAACATGCATCGTTTGGGCGTTTAACGACAAGATGGTGGGAGGAGGTAAAATTCGTTTTTCTTTATAATTTTTCTAAATTTTTATGTTTCAATTCATGATTTCTTGCATAAACATGTTTCAAATTGTCATCCCTCAAATCAAATTAGTTTTCTAAAAGTCCTAATTTCTAAAATCCCTTTTTCAAAAGTATCAAATATATCTTAATTCATAAACACAAATCTTTTTTTTCAATCCAAATCTTTTTCAAATCTTTTTCAACTCATCATATCTTCTGGATTTCGAAATTGCCTCTCCCTCTATTCCTCTCCTTTTCTTTCTTTTGCTTGAGGACAAGCAAACCTCTAAGTTTGGTGTGAGTTGCCATGATCACTGAGCTAAAACTCATCAAGATCATGGAACCTAAGGGAACAGGAAGAGCAAGGATGTGAACTGAAGGAACTAAAGCGTCAGAAGCTATTCCTTGAAGGACCAAGCACCCCACAGACTAGAGGAACATCCACTTCCCAAAAATACAGGTTGTTAAGTTCTAATTTTAAGCTTTAACTCTGTGATAGTATTTTTATAGAAATTTACCTTAGAAGTTATATAGGAGTAGTAGTAATTAGTATCTCTATTTTGATTTTATCTCCAATTAAGCTATAATTTATTTTTCTCATCATTATCAAACATGAATAAATTAGTAGATTCTTAGAATAAAGAGGCAATATTTTTTTGAGTTCTTAACAAGGAAAATTCTAATTATTTATATGTGGTGGCAATACTTTTTGTCTTCTGAATGAATGCTTGAACAGTGCATATTTTTGATATTGAATTTTATGAATGTTAAAATTGTTGGCTCCTGAAAGAATGATGAACAAGAGAAATGTTATTGATGATCTGAAAAATCATGAAATTGATTCTTGAAGCAAGAAAAAGCAGTGAAAAACAAGCTTGCGAAAAAAAAAGGGGTAAAAAAAAATTTACAAGGAATCATTGGATAAAGAAAAAAAGAAAAAGCCAATAGCCCTTAAAACCAAAAGGCAAGGGTAAAAAGGATCCAAGGCTTTGAGCATCAATGGATAGGAGGGCCCAAGGAAATAAATCCAGGCCTAAGCGGCTAAATCAAGCTGTCCCTAACCATGTGCTTGTGGCATGCAGGTCCAAGTGAAAAGCTTGAGACTGAGTGGTTAAAGTCGTGATCTAAAGCAAAAGAGTGTGCTTAAGAACTCTGGACACCTCTAACTGGGGACTCTAGCAAAGCTGAGTCACAATCTGAAAAGGTTCACCCAATTATGTGTCTGTGGCATTTATGTATCCGGTGGTAATACTGGAAAACAAAGTGCCTAGGGCCACGGCCAAGACTCATAAAGTAGCTGTGTTCAAGAATCAACATACTAAACTAGGAGAATCAATAATACTATCTGAATTCTGAGTTCCTATGGATGCCAACCATTCTGAAGTTCAAAGGATAAAGTGAGATGCCAAAACTGTTCAGAAGCAAAAAGCTACTAGTCCCGCTCATCTAATTAGAATCTGAGCTTCACTTGAAACTCTGAGATATTATTGTTTCTTAATTTCTTTTCATCCTATTTTATTTATCTAGTTGCTTGAGGACAAGCAACAGTTTAAGTTTGGTGTTGTGATGAGCGGATATTTTATACGCTTTTTGGGGGTAATTTCATGTAGATTTTAGTATGTTTTAATTAGTTTTTAGTAGAATATTATTAGTTTTTAGGCAAAAATCATATTTCTGGACTTTACTATGAGTGTGTGTATTTTTCTGTGATTTCAGGTATTTTCTGGCTGAAATTGAGGGAGTTGAGCAAAAATCTGACTTAGGCTGAAAAAGGACTGCTGATGCTGTTGGATCCTAACCTCCCTGCACTCGGAATGGATTTTTTAGAGCTACAGGAGTCCAATTGGCGCGCTCTCAACGGCGTTGGAAAGTAGACATCCAGGGCTTTCCAGCAATATATAATAGTCCATACTTTGCGCGAAGATAGACGACGTAACTTGGCGTTGAACGCCAAGTACATGCTGCTGTCTGGAGTTAAACGCCAGAAAAACGTCATGATCCGGAGTTGAACGCCCAAAACACGTCATAACTTGGAGTTTAACTCCAAGAAAGGCCTCTACTCGTGGATAGCTTTAGTCTCAGCCCCAGCACACACTAAGTGGGCCCCAGAAGTGGATTTCTGCACCAATTATCTTAGTTTACTCATATTCTGTAAACCTAGGTTACTAGTTTACTATTTAAACAACTTTTAGAGACTTATCTTGTACCTCATGACATTTTTAGATCTGAATTACATACTTTGTGACGGCATGAGTCTCTAAACTCCATTGTTGGGGGTGAGGAGCTCTGCAGCGTCTCGATGATTTAATACAATTCCTTTGTTTTCCATTCAAACACGCTTGTTCTTATCTAAGATGTTTATTCGCGCTTAATTGTGAAGAAGGTGATGATCCGTGACACTCATCACCTTCCTCAATCCATGAACGTGTGCCTGACAACCACCTCCGTTCTACATCAGACTGAATGAATATCTCTTAGATTCCCCAACAGAATCTTCGTGGTATAAGCCGGATTGATGGCGGCATTCATGAGAATCCGGAAAGTCTAAACCTTGTCTGTGGTATTCTGAGTAGGATTCCGGGATTGAATGACTGTGACGTGCTTCAAACTCCTGAGGGCTGGGCGTTAGTGACAGACGCAAAAGAATCAATGGATTCTATTCCAACCCGATTGAGAACCGACAGATGATTAGCCGTGCTGTGACAGAGCATAGGAACGTTTTCACTGAGAGGATGGGAGGTAGCCATTGACAACGGTGACACCCTACATAGAGCTTGCCATGGAAGGAACCTTGCGTGTGGGAAGAGGATTTCAAGGAAGAGTTGAAGTCAGAGGACAAAGCATCTCCAAAACTCCAACATATTCCCCAGTTCTGCAAAACAAGTAACTCTATTGTTCTCGTTTATTTTAACTTACAATTTTAAACACTTTGGCTTCTTACAAATAAATCCAAATAACCTTGTTGACATCCTAACTAAGATTAATAAAATAAATATTGATTGCTTCAAACCAATAATCTCCGTGGGATCGACCCTTACTCACGTAAGGTATTACTTGGACGACCCAGTGCACTTGCTGGTTAGTTGAATGGAGTTGTGAAAAGAAAGTAATCAGTTAGTTGAATTAGTTCTCTTTGGCACATGCCAAAGAGACATTAATTAAGGATCACAATTTCGTCCACCATTATTCTTATTCTAAGATATTCATTCGCACACAAGAACGTGATGAATGTGATGATTATGTGACACTCATCACCATTCTCACTTATGAACGCGTGATTGACAACCACTTCCGTTCTACATGAAGACAAGCTTGAATGTATATCTCTTGGGTATCTAATCAACGATTCACATCGACTCCTCTCTGACAATGGGCATCTAAATCTGAGATTAGAATATTCGTGGTATAGGCTAGAATCCATTGGCAGCATTCTTGAGATCCGAAAAGTCTAAACCTTGTCTGTGGTATTCCGAGTAGGATCTGGGATGGGATGACTGTGACGAGCTTCAATCTCGCGACTGTAGGGCGTGGTGAAAGACGCAAAAGGATAGTAAATCCTATTCCTACATGATCGAGAACCATCAGTTGATTAGCCATACGATATTTGTGAATGGTATTTTTCATCCGAGACGAGCAATCTGACAGTTGATTAGCCGTACAGAAACCGTAGAGGACTATTTTCACTGAGAGGATGGGAAGTAGCCATTGACAACGGTGACACCCAACATATAGCTTGCCATGGAAAGGAGTATGAAGGATTGGATGAAGGCAGTAGGAAAGTAGAGATTCAGAAGGAATAATGCATCTCCATACGCTTATCTAAAATTCCCACCAATGAATTACATAAGTATCTCTATCTTTATTTTATGTTTATTTATCTTTTAATTTTCAAAACTCTATAACCATTTGAATCCGCCTGACTGAGATTTATGAGATGACCATAGCTTGCTTCAAGCCGAAAATCTCCGTGGGATCGACCCTTACTCATGTAAGGTTTATTACTTGGACGACCCAGTGCACTTGCTGGTTAGTTGTGCGAAGTTGTGAAAAAGAGTTGAGATTACAATTGTACGTACCAAGTTGTTGGCACCATTGAGATCACAATTTCGTGCACCAATCATCCTTAGAAACTTTTCTCTACACCACCTTGAACAAGATGAATTCCTATTAGAAGAGCCAAGTACTAGAAAAGCACATATTAAAGGAAACCAACAGATAGTTACAACTTGAATCACTATTTAGAGCTAACATAGTTTAACTTGGAAATACATTATTCAGCAATAGTTGCAGAAGATTTTTAAATATATGTAATTCACCAGATCAATTTCTTTGATATCACAATGATTCCTATCCTATGCCAAAAAATGCTCTCTACTCTTGATCAAACAATAAATCTTTAATATATACATAGAGACAAACACATGCACCCAAAAGCATTCAAAACAACAACTACAACAACAAAGTCTCATCCCACTAGGTGGAGTCAGCTACACAAACATTTAAAACCATTATATAAATTGGTTAATTTAAATCTAAACATACAAGAATAATACAACCGTAAATGATTAGGAAACTAAATACAAGACAACATGCACTTGGTCACTGCGTATATCCCGTTCAACAAAATAATGGCTCTCATGAACTGGTTTGGTCTTCGATGCATGAACATTGATAGAAAACTTCCTTTCATGACCTTGACAAAAACGAGAATAGCATCTTCCAGGTAAATGCAAACTCAAACATTGATGTGTTCATATTTCAAAAGCAAAGACAACACAGTACCAACCAATAAAATACATGAACAAACTACAACTTTTTATTCATTTCAAAACAGTTATCAAGAATTTATTAATAAAAAGACATTTCATATCTCAGATGGTGTAACTGTGTCGTAGGAAGTGTAAGGGTTAACGCTAGAAGTAGTAAGCACTTTGATTTAGCAGATTTGACATCTCAGATAAATACTTTCCTTTCTAATATATACGCACATTACATTCACAGAAACATGAACTAGAAGAGCAGAAAATTTCAAAGAATAGTGAAGCATCAACTCAGGTAAGACGCAGTGGTAACAAGATGAGTGTTTTATAGCTTGAAGACATAAATATATTACAATTAAGAGAATAGATAAGAATTGGAATCATTGATGATGTGAAATAATTGAGTATAAGGAATATATACTAGTATGACACAATGATTACTTATACAACTATGAAGCTAAAATGAACCTAACAGGAAAGATGCAAAATCAGAAAAGCAAATTCAAACGAAGCAAGCAACATAAACTCGAAAAATTAGAAAAACAATACCATAGTAAAAAAGTTTAACTGTTATCATGTACTATTCATATAGTAAAATAAAAAATGCTCACTCAAATAGAATTTAGAGTAGATTCATAAGATAATAAGCATGCTAACCATATCAAAAGTTACCAGGCCATTCCCATTCCCAATCAGCATATCTGACAACAACAGGAGATGATTCCTAGAACATGTAAATGATCCCAACAACAAATATATGTCTAACTCTGAAATAATAAGCTGTATAGCAAAAAGAAAAGGTTCAAGTACATCATAGGTAGTGTTGTCCTTACCCCAGGAAATGTATACTTATTGTTTAAAGCCTTAATGGTTCTCTCAGCTTCATTTAATGTTGCATATTTCACAATACAACTTCCTACAAAGTTGATCAAAATTTGAACTAGTGTGATTTCTTTCAAATATGGTATGTGATTACTGGCAATGTAAAATGAAATTCATTTATCCTTGCAACCATTGGGAAACCAAATTATACAAACTAATGATGAAAAATAACTTATATCTTGTCATCCACCAGTTCTCTTATTTCTTAAACGAACAACCTTAACAATAGTCCCGTGCTGTTCAAACATAAATTTATAAACAATTATCCAACAAAGAAGTCAGAATCAACCCCACCTTTGAGCAACCAGCAACAAATGTGACTTTGCAACTCTCACTACTGATAGAAAAAGGCTAGCATAGGATCGTTAATTCTAGAAGAGCATCAACATCATTGAACTAGATATACAAAAGACATCAAAAGAGAGGAAAAATATGAAACACATTCTATCACTCACCACACCAGATCTATGGTTATTTGAAAGCATAAATATGACATTTCATCAAATAGTTTGATGGCATAAAAGTTAAAACAAAAGAGTTGAGTGGAGAAGAATCACGAGAAGAGGTCGTGGCAGCACCAAAGCACAGGTAGAGAGGAGGCAACAATGGAGCAGAGTGGTTAACGTCAATTTTCTAGCTCCATTGTTGCTTCCGTTTATGCCAACACACAGAAAGGAATAATAACAAATAAAGAATCAGAAGCTGAAATCCCAAAATTAAAAAACCTAAAATTAAAACCCAACCCCCCCCCCAAAAATTCACAGAACCAATTGAAAATCGGTACATACTGTCTTTATCTCAATTAGCCATTGCAGTTCATCATCACTATCAAAACCATATACACATTAGAACTGAAAAGTGAGAGTGAGTTAGAGAATGAGCGATAAAGAGAGGATACAGAACAGAGAATGCTTACCTGGTGACAGAGGATACGATGATGGTGATGAGCGGCGACAGTGGAGAAGAGATGAACGGCGATGCAATGGCTTGGAGATGGTGCAATAGCTCAGTAGCGAGCTCCAGTTCACGGCAATTTCGTGACAAAGCACGACGGTGGCGAGATATCCCTCCTTCCTGTAATACCCTAACATTCAAATCCTTAATCATGAGTCATAACTTAATGATAATAAGGAGGTACGATAGGTGACAGAGGATACGATGATGGTGATGAGCGACGATGGTGAAGAAGAGATGAACGGCGACGCAATGGCTTGGAGACGGTGTAACAACTCAGCAGCGAGCTCTAGTTGATGGCAGCGTAGCGACAAAGCATGACGGTGGCGAGACATCCCTCATTCTTGTAATACCCTAACATTCAAATCCTTATGCTTGAGTCATAAGTCAATGATAATAAGGTGGTACGACTCAAAGAGGATTTATAATACATGTGTATATATATAGTTAGAATGAATTATTAAACGAGAAGTCTAAGAAGGGAGTAAAAAAAATCAGAGACACACACGTAACGAAAAGATATATCATATTCGAGAAACAGAATAAAATAAAAACTTAAAAGGAAGAATAGAGTAAATACATAATATATACGGAATGAGAACCCCCAACCCATGGGTTTTCAGTATGGTAAAAGTGCTAAATAGATATAATATAAGGTAATAGGAAACTCACTAAGCAATCTCAACTTCATACATTAACATTTTCATCCTAGGTTCTCACTAATCCGTAATTAGGTAACTCTCCTAGGAAATGCTAGTCTAAGTAACTTTTATTAAAGTTTCCACAATTATTCTTCTCAAAGTTTCCCACCATCAGGTAACTCTCCTAGGAAATGCATAATTAATCATGCCAAGAAAAGAATAGCAAGCCAAAATAATTCAATCAAATACAAATGATGTATGCCTGCTCTATGGCTGATAATATTATCTATCGGTTATATAGCCAAACCTGACTTGTCTGATAGAGATGAGCGGATATTTTATACGCTTTTTGGAATTATTTTCATGGTGTTTTAGTTATGTTTTGTTGAGTTTTACTATGTTTTAGTAGGTTTAGTGCAAAATTCACATTTTTTGATTCTACTTTGAGTTTGTGTGTTTTCTTGTGATTTCAGGTAATTTCTGGCTGAAATTGATGAGTTTTGGAAAAGTACTGATTCAGAGGCAAAGAAAGGACTGTAGATGCTATCAACACCTGACCTCCGTACATTTAAACAAGCATTTCTAGAGCTACAGAGGTCCAATTGATGCACTCTCAATGGCGTTGGAAAGCGAACTTCCAGGGTTTTCTAGCAATATATTATAGTCAATACTTTAGTTTGGAAATAATGGCCCAAAATGGGCGTTGAACGCCCAAATCATCCCCTCCCCGGCGTTTAACGCCCCAAAAGAAGCAAGCTCGGTGTTGAACACCCAAATGGACCAAATCCGGTGTTCAACACCCCTAGAGGAGCACTAGGACGTGGATTCACTGCAAGCTTAGCCCAAACATTCACCAAGTGGGCCCGGAAGTGGATTTTCGCACCCATTAGCTTAGTTTATCACATTTTTGTAATTTTTAATTATGAGTAACATCTTTTAGGTCTAGTACTTTATTATAAATAAGAAACTTCCTTCCTCCTGAGGATTCGGCCTCCCGGGAGGGGAGAAGCGCAGACACATTACTTCTATTACTTCTGTAAAGCATGAGCAACTAAACCTCCTAAGTTAGTGTTAGGAGCTTTGCTGATTCTCATGGATTAATAATATTACTGTTTCTATTTCAATATGTTTGATTCCATTATCTTGTGCATTTTCGATCTTCATCTCATGAATTGAGGATGAACCGTGACATTCATCCTTGTTCAACATGGGTTTTGTGTGAGTCCTGACTCGGATAACATTGAACCATATCTATAGAGTGCACTGCAGATTCCAAGAGTGTACTTGTGCGACTTTAGACAAGTGACTTAAAATCCCATTGACCATGGGTTAATGAGGTCTCTTTGGCATTAAGGCTAGAGTTAGAGAAGCAGCATTCCTTGATCCGAAAGATTCGACCTTATCTGTGGCGTTTTGAGTAGGATCGCAAAGGAGAGTGGATTGCTTAGAGCTTCACCTTCGGCCATAGTGCGAAACCATAAGGTAACTTTATGAGAGGACATGAGTTGCTCGAAATATGGTGGACTGTTATGGTTTAGAAGAGATTAACTTGATGAGAGGACATGAGTTAATCACGTACTGCTGCCATTGAAGGAATTATTCGTTATTGAGGTAGACAGTAAGAAAAATTAATCCAGAAAGAATATGCATCTCTGAAGCATTAACTGAATCCTTATCACTGTTTTCACATCAATTTGGTATTTTGTATTTATTATTTCGTTTATGCTTTTAAACAAAAAACCATCTTCTCTAATCGCCTGACTAAGATCTACAAAATAGCCATTGCTTGCTCATTCCAAGAATCTCTGTTGGATTCGACCCTCACTCACCTGAGGTATTACTTGGATGACCCGGTGCACTTGTTGGTTCATCTGTGAGAAACTTACGGAGTTCAATTTTGCACACCAAGTTTTTGGTGCCATTGCCGGGGATTGTTCGAGATTGACAAACCAATGGACTTGTTACTTAGTGATGAGCTGATATTTTATACACTTTTTGGCACTATTTTCTCATTATTTTTAGTATGTTTTATGAAGTTTTATTTTGTTTTAATGAAAAAATTACTTTTTGGATGCTACTTCGAGTCTTTGTGGTATTTCTATGATTTTAGGTGATTTTTGGGTGAATCTGGCAAGTTTTTGAAAAGTTTGATTTAGATGCTGAGAAAGGACTGCAGATGCTGTTAGATTCTGACCTCCGTGCATTCAAACAAGAATTTATGGAACTACAGAAATCCAAATGCCACGCTCTCAACGTCATTCGAAATCTAACTTTCAGGGACTTACAGAAATATATAATAATCTATACTTATTTTTGGAAAGAAAGGTCTAAAACGGGCGTTGAACGCCCAGAACACGCTCTTTCTGGCATTCAACGCCCCAAAGGGAGCAAGCTTGGCATTTGGACGCCCAAAAGGGATCAAACTCGGTGTCCAACGCCCCAAGAGAGGAACTAGGACGTGGATTCACCCTAAGCTCAGCCCAAACACTCACCAAGTGGGCCCGGAAGTGGATTTTCACACCCTTTAGTTTAGTTTATCACATTTTTGTAATTTTTAATTAACAGTAACATCTTTTAGGTCTAGGATTTTTATTTTAAATAAGAGACTTCCTTCCTCCTGAGGATTATGCCCCCCCAGAAGGGAGAAGCACAGACACATTATTTCTATTACTTTTCTAAAGCATGAGCAACTAAACCTCCTAAGTTAGGGTTCAGAGCTCTACTGATTCTCATTGATTAATAATATTACTGTTTCTATTTCAATACACATTTGACTCCATTCTCTTGTGCATTTTCGGTCTTCATCTCATGTTTTAAGGATGAATCGTGACATTCATCCTTGTTCTACATGGGTTCCGTGTGAGTCTTGACCCGGATAGCATTAAATCACAGCTAGAGAGTGCACTGCAGATTTCAAGAGAGTGCCTGGGCGACTTTGGATAAGTGACATAAAATCCCATTGATCGTGGGTTGCTGAGGTCTCTGTGGCATTAAGTCTAGAGTCTGAGAGGCAACATTCCCTGATCCGAAAGATCTGACCTTGTTTGTGGCATTTTGAGTAGGATCGCGAAGGGGAGTGGATTGCTTAGGTCTTCACCTTCGGCTATAGTGGGAAGCCATGAGTTAACTTAATGAGAGGATATGAGTTGCTCGGATATGGTTGACTGCTATGGTTTAGAAGAGGCTAAGTTGATGAGGATGCTACATGAGTTAGTCAATTACGGCTGCCATTGAATGAATCATTCGTTGTTGAAGTAGACAATGAGAAAAGTTATTCCAGAAAGAATACGCATCTTCGAAACCTTAACTGAATCCTTCTCATTGTTTTCAAATCAATGTGGTATTTCTTTCTTTATTATTTCATTTATGCATTCAAACAACCATCTTTTCTAATCTCCTGACTAAGAATTTTAAGATAGCCACTGCTTGGTCAATCAGATAATCTCCGTGGGATTCGACCCTCACTCACCTGAGGTATTACTTGGACGACTTGGTGCACTTGCCGGTTTAGTTGTGCGGAGTTCAATTTTGCGCACCAAGTTTTTAGCGCCGTTGTTGGGGATCATTCGAGATTGACAAACAACCGGACTATCTTGTTGCTTAGATTAAGTACTTTTTGAGGTTTTATTGCTCTTTTACTTGTGTTTCTTGTTTTCTTTTTCAAAAACTTTTTCAAAACCATTCTTTTCTTTATCTTTTGTTTGAGTCTTCTGTCAATCTTTAAGTTTGGTGTTTCTTCATGTTTTTCCTTTCCAAAATTTAAAAAATTATAGTCTTTGATTTTAAAATCTATAAGTTTGGTGTCTTTCTGTGTTTGTATTTGCAAATTTTCGAAAATTAGTGCTTTGATTTCAAAAATTTTTAAGTTCGGTGTCAGTTTGGTTAATATTATTCTGTCTTTTGGGCTTTAGTTGGTCTGTCTTTTCTTGAGTTTTTGAAAACTTGTTCTTGTTTTTCATTCTTGGTATTCGAATTGTTCTTAGTGTTTTTCTTTATTTGATTCCAAAATTTTTAAGTTTAGTATCTTTTAGTGTTTTTCCTTTTTAAAAATTTCAAAACTAGTGTCATTACTTCAAAATTTTTAAGTTTGGTGTCTTTTTGTGTTTCTCCTTTGTACTTTTCGAATTTAATAGGTTTTGAATTTAAAATTTTTAGTTTGGTGTCCAATTAGTTTTCTTTTTATTTATCTTGTTATCTTTTCAAATCTTTATCTTATCTTTCCTTTCTTTGAATTTCAAAATCTTGTTATCTTATCTTAATTCAAATTCATTTTTCAAAAGTTTACCGTTCTATTGGCTTCTCTCTATTTCAAAATTAAATTTCAAATCATATCTTGCTTATCTTTCTTAATCTTTCAATCTTTATCTTTATCATATCTTTTTCCTTAATTTTCAAAATTCGATTATCTTATCTTATTTAATTTCAAGTTTAAATTCAAATTTTAAAAGTTTAGTGTCTTGTTATTTTTTCTTTCTTTCAAAATTGAATTTCAAATCTTTAAAAATATTTTCAAATCTTATCTTATCTTGTTTGACCTATTCTTTCAAAAATTAAAATTTTAAAATCTTTGTTTGACTTTTTAAATTTCAAAAACTTTCAAAATCAAATCTTTTTCAAATCTTATCTTTTTTAGTTTCAAATCTTGTTATCTTATCCTTACTTTTAAAATTTAAATTTTTAAAAGTTGAGTATATTGTTAGTTGTTCTTTTCAAATTTGAAATTCAAATCTTTAAAATTTTTAAATCTTTTCTTTTTCTTTTCAAATTAATTTTTAAGTTTTCAAATCACATCTTATTTATCTTTTCTTTGATTCTAGTTATTTGATTTAAATTCAAATTTTAAATTTAAATTTTAAAAATTTGGGGTTTTATCTCTCTTTTTGAATTTCAAAATTTCTTTTTCTAAATTGTTTTCACAATTTTTCAAAATTTCTAAAATTATTTTTTATTTTTTTCGAAGTATTTTTTTCTTTTATTTTAATTATTTTATTAGTTTTGAAATTTTAAATAAAAAAATTTAATTCTTACTTCTTCTTGGGTATCTCACAGGGAGTTCTCTATACTCTGACATAGAGACTCCCACTTTTCTTTGTCTCTTGTTTGTGTATGTAGGAACAGGAAGAGTGCACTATAGATCAATAGGGAGAGACACAACCAAGAAGAACCTTGGAGTCGTACACAGCCCCTACTCTTGACTTCTATGAAAGCAGCATTAGTATACCTCCTAATGGAGTAGCTCATTTCGAGCTCAACCCACAGCTAATTACTTTAGTGCAGCAAAACTACCAGTTTCAGAGACTTCCACAAGAAGAACCCATAGAATTCCTTACTGAATTCTTGCAGATAGCTAACACAGTAAGAACTAGCAGAGTAGACCAAGATGTCTACATGCAACTACTCTTTTCATTTACTGTAAAAGGCCAAGCAAAGAGGTGGTTGGATAATCAGCTCAAATCAAGCTTGAAAACATGGAATAAGCAGGTGGACAAGTTTTTGAACCACTATTTACCCCCAAAGAAGCTAACCCAGCTAAGACTGGACATTCAAGGCTTCAGACAAGAGGGGAATGAGTCTCTTCATGATGCTCGAGTGAGATACAAGCTGACGCTGAGAAGATGTCCCATTGAAATGTTTTTAGAATGGGTAAAGCTAGATATTTTCTATTACGGACTCATAGATATGACTAAGATGACCTTAGATTATTCTGCAGGTGGTTCAATCCACATTAGAAAGACAATTGAGGAAGCTCATGAGCACATCGAGATAGTTGCCAGCAATCAGCATCTGTACTCATCTAATAAGACTCCAATGAAGGGAGAGGTTAAGATAGTATCCACTGAATTAGACCCTCCTAAGTAAAGTGAGTCATTCACCCAGCAATTACACTGCCTCACACTGTAGTTGCTAAACTTGCAAGAAGAAGTGTAAAAGACCTGAGCCTCCAGCAAAAATATGGAAGTACAGTTGAACCAGGCTAAACAGCACTTGTCTGAACAGATAAGAGAAGAGTGACAAGCTCTCCAATTAAGAAGTACCCTAAACACCCAGCCTCAGAACAGTAAGTGGCACAGAGAAGAGCTGGCAAAAGATGAATAAGCTATAGTTCAAGGCACTCATGAGAGCACTAAACACCTAGATGGGGGCAGCTAGGACGTCCAACGCGCAATAGGGGGCAGCCCAGGCGTTGAATTCCAGTCCAAGGGAGGCCAGACATGTGTAAGTGCTGAGACCACCTCTCCTAAAGAAGCTGGTAGCCCTTCTATAGGCACTATAGACACTCACCTTTCACCACTCATGGCCCTTAAGTACAGAGCCAAGTTACTATACCCTCAAAGATTCCAGAAAGTAGAAAAGGATAGGCAATTTGCCAAATTCTTAGAAGCTTTCAAGAAGCTGGAGATAAAAATCCTCTTTGCTGAGGCTCTTGAATAAATACTGTTCCGGGGGTTACCTGAAACTGTAGGTCGATCTCGGTTGAGATCTTCTATGTTGGTCGGAGTCGACGTGTCCGGCAGGTGTATAGCGGCCGGAGCTGGTGTGTCCGACTTGTTGGACTTGGAGATGGTGCTGATCCTTCGTCCCCGGAGGGTGGGGGGTACCTACAAGGGACTACGATGCTTAAGTTAGCAAAGGTATTAAGCAGGTATTGAGTAGAATCAGAGTATGAGTTATACCTGGGTGCTCCAGTGTATTTATAATGGTGAGATGTGGTCTCCTGTGGATAAGATAAGTTAGTTATCTTATCTTATCTTTATCTTATCTTTAAGTGAGGTCATCTTTACGGGAACCACCTTTATCTCTATGGGCTTGGGCTGCCCTTGGATTTGGGACGTGTTCCTCTATTTGGGCCCTTTGTTTTGGCTTTCCTGTGACTTGGCCGAGCTCTTTGAGAAGAGGTCGGGTTGTCCTGACCTGAAGAGGTCGGTCGCTTTGTCTGTAGAACATCCCGAGTCGGACAGCTCGACCCAGGGTATGAACAGTGCCCTTGCTTGAGCTCGGTCTTTCTTTTTTGAGGCCGAGTTTTTTTACTTTGGTCCTTCTTTTGGTGAAGCCGAACTTAAGCATTTTGTCGATTCTTTTGTATCAGCTTTGAATGTAGAACATTTTCTCTAAAAGGCGCGCGTTTTTATACCGGTGCTTTTTTTGGGAGCGTGCGAGGGTTTAATGCTTTTAATTTTGAGCATTAATTGCCCCGTTTCCCCTAGGCTCTTTACTTTCGATTTTGAGATCCTAAAAACGGTTTCTCTCCTTTTGCTCTTTCGTAACTTCTTTTCTAAGTTCTCTCCACTCTCTGTTTTTCGTTTGCATTTCTGCTTTCCTTTCGTTGCGGCGTCATTTGGTGTTGGAGCTTGGGGTCTTTGTATTTCCTGCGACATTACTCTTGTTCGTGTTCCCAGATTTCGTCTTCCTCTTTTGGTTTTCGTTGAAGCTTGCTGCTCTTTCCAGGTTGGTACTAGCTTATCTCGCTTTTTCGTAACTTCATCTTTAATTTTGGTGAAGCTCTGGTTTTGCATGTTTGAAAGGTTGGATCTTTTTGCGATCTTATATTTATCTATTGCTGCGATATGCTTTTCCTGTGGTTTTTCTTGGAATTTTGAGGCTTTTTGAGTTTTTACTGTTGCTTCTGGTCGTTTTTGATACTAGTATGAAATCTGCATCTGTTTCTCACTTTTGGAGATTGCTTTCTGTCTGATCTTTGAAAAAAGGTTGCTTCTTTAATGGTCTCGTGCTCGATGCTTGGGAGTGTTTTTTGCTTGGTAGGCTTGTAATGATTTGCTGTGTTTTCTTTTGATGAAAAAGCGCTTGTTGTTTTGAATTCTTTTTGAGAAATGCTGGGATGTGATCTGTAGAGTATTTCTGGGAACCTTGCTTTGTTGCTGCCTCCAAAGGATGCCCCAGGACTTTGGTTTGAGTCTTGGGGTTTTCCTTTTCGTGGTTTCATCTTCTGAGAAGTGTTGACCGAGTTGTTTTTTCCCTTTGTCCGAGATGTTTGTAGTAACCTTATTTTCTTTTCTTACTTGTAGGGTTAGTTGGCCTCATGTCTTCTCGCAATAATATTGTAGAGATGTCGTCCAGAGTTCCCGAGGGGATGTCCGATTGGCTGGACTCCCTTGTTTTGTTGTGTGCTTCTGTTGTAGATGCGGAGTTTTGCACAGAACTGAGGAAGCACCATAGGGTTTGTGGTAACAATGCCCGTGAGGAAGATTACGAGCTTGTTGCCCTTGACTCTGATGAGAGAGTTTGCTTTCTGACTTCTGTTGAGGGAGAGCGTCCCTTCTTTTCTGCTTACGAATACTTTTTTAGTCAGTTGAACGTTTCTTTTCCTTTTACTGCTTTTGAAACCGACCTGTTGTGGTCGTGTAACATTGCTCCGTCCCAGCTTCACCCGAATTCCTGGGGTTTTATTAAAATTTTTCAGCTTCTTTGCCAGGAGTTGGACATAACACCTTCTGAAACTCTTTTCCTTTATCTTTTTGTCTCGGCCAAACCCGGAGGTTCCTCCAAAAAGAAAGCTTCCTGGGTTTCTTTCAGATCAGCCCAGGGGCATAAAGTTTTTGCCATGTATGACGAGTCGTTTAAAGATTTTAAGAAATACTTCTTTCGAGTCCGTGCTATTGGGGGGGTCCGCCCCTTTTTTCTCGATGAAAATGATGAGCCTGCTTTTCCTCTAGAGTGGCAAAAGAATGTAAGAGTGCCACGTTACACATGGGAAATGCTTTGTGAGGTTGAGCGGGCCTTTGTAGTTGTTCTTGAAGATTTGTGGGGGAAGCCTCTCCATCTGGATACGAAAAGATTTTTGAGTGATCCATCTTTGGTTCGAGCTGCTTTGGGTACTGTCTGCTTTATTTTTATACTTGCTTTCCGAGCTTTTTCTTCTTCTATGTTGTAATTTGTTTTTTGTGATTGATTTTGTGTTTTTCAGAGATGTCGAAGAATAATGATTCTATGAAGGCCTTCAAGAAGGCGAAGAAGGCAACTGCTGCTTTAAACATTTCGGCCAAGGGTCTGAAGGAGGAGTTGGAGGTGAAGTTGGCGAAGGTGGAGAAGGAGCTGGAGGGTGAGAAGGCTGGTTCTATTGCCTTGGCTGCTTCTTTGAAGCTGGCCGAAGACATGGCATTGAAACATAAGGATAGCTATGTCTCGGCTTATAGGGAATTGATGCATCTTCGGGAGGATTTGGAAACTGCTCGGGTTAATTATGGTGAGCTTCAGGGTCACCTTGTGGGTAGCATAACTGCTGCTTCTGAGAACCTGATGGAGCAGTTCTGGGTTGTTGCTCCTGATGCCGACTTGACTCTCATCAGCCTGGACAATGTCGTGAGAGATGGTAAGATTGTCTCTGATGACCAGAATGATGATGAGACTGATCCTCCCCCCGTGCCTTCTCTTAAGGTGTCGACCTCCTCTGTTCCTCCCATTACATCTGATCCGGAATGCCAGATTCTGAACCGGGAGGATGGAACCGTAGATGCTGTGCCCCTTTAGACTCACCCTCCTTCTCCCCGTATTGATGCTGCTGGGAAGGCTCCCGATCTTTAGCTGATCTTTTTTCTGCCTATTTGTGTAAATAGCCCGGTTTGTGGACTTTTGAACTTGTTTTTGTGGATGATGTTTTATTGACTTGTCGATGCTCTAGTTGCTGTTTTTAGCAACTTTATTTTGAAAACAAAATAGTTTTTCTAAGGCTGATTTTGGTGGCCTCTTTGAAGCTTTATCATACTATGCTTTCATTGTGCTCTAGCAGGGTGTTTGTCGGAATCTTGTTGCTTGGCCTTTTTAGATTGCTTTCGCATTTTGTTTGTAGCTTGGATCCTTTTGAGGTCGTGACTTGTGGGGGGTCCAACTTGTTTTTCGGTATCCTAGCTTTGTTTTGTGTTTTTAGCGCCTTATGACCGATTGCTTTATGTTGGTCCCCTTCAAAGTTATTTTTCTGATCCCTTTTTCTGGGCCTTTACCCGGTCTCTTTTAGGGATTACTTTTACAACTTGTTTTGTAGGAAACCGACTTCATTAGGTCGATCTCTCCTAAGCTATTTTTGTAATCCTCTTTCTTGGACCTTTGGTAGGTCTCTTTCAGGGATTACTTTGATATCTTTTTAATGGTAGGAGTCCGACATGGTTATGTCGGTCTCCTTTAAGTTATTTTTTGTAGTCCTCTTTCTTGGATCTTTATCAGATCTCTTTCAGGGACTACTTGTATAACTTTTTAGTGGTAGGAGTCCGACTTGGTTATGTCGGTCTCCTTTAAGTTATTCTTTGTAGTCCTCTTTCTTGGATCTTTGTCAGCTCTCTTTCAGGGACTACTTGTATAACATTTTAATTGTAGGAGTCCGACTTGGTTATGTCGGTCTCCTTTAAGTTATTTTTTGTAGTCCTCTTTCTTGGATCTTTGTCAGATCTCTTTCAGGGACTACTTGTATAACTTTTTAGTGGTAGGAGTCCGACTTGGTTATGTCGGTCTCCTTTAAGTTATTCTTTGTAGTCCTCTTTCTTGGATCTTTGTCAGCTCTCTTTCAGGGACTACTTGTATAACTTTTTAATTGTAGGAGTCCGACTTGGTTATGTCGGTCTCCTTTAAGTTATTTTTTGTAGTCCTCTTTCTTGGATCTTTGTCAGATCTCTCTTTCAAGGACTACTTGTATAACTTTTTAGTGGTAGGAGTCCGACTTGGTTATGTCGGTCTCCTTTAAGTTATTCTTTGTAGTCCTCTTTCTTGGATCTTTGTCAGATCTCTTTCAGGGACTACTTGTATAACTTTTTAATTGTAGGAGTCCGACTTGGTTATGTCGGTCTCCTTTAAGTTATTTTTTGTAGTCCTCTTTCTTGGATCTTTGTCAGATCTCTTTCAGCGACTACTTGTATAACTTTTAGTTTCGGGCTGACATTGTTATGCCAGGCCCTTCTAAGTTAAAGTAATCCTCTTTAATAGGTTGGCCAGACCACTTTCCAGGGTTTACTTATAACTTGGGTTGACTTGGTCCGACTTCCGAACGTCGGCCAGTCTTTAAGTTATTATATTAGCTATCCGTAAGACCTCGTCAGGTTCTTTTTTGGATTGCTTTCGATAAGTTCTTATATTATTCTATTTTCATCTTTGCCGATTTGTAGAAAATGGTTGGCAACTTTAGATCGTCCTTTAGGTGAATCGCGTTTTCACCTTTATCACACGATTATCTTTATCGTGGTCGTGCAGTGAATTTGTTTTTCACTTTCTGTCGACCTGTTGCTTTATAATCGGACGATGAATACTTCAGATTAATGCGTCTTGGAATCTTGTAGAATATCTCAATAAACTTTATTTAAAGAAAAATGCAAATATATACATGTGGGAATTTTCTCATCCCTTTAAGTCGGGTATGGTCTAGGTCTCGACCTGGTGCCTCATTAAAAAACCTTTTCAGGAAAAAGAGCGCATCCATTTAGTGAGATCCTTTACCTTTTCTAACTGTAGTACCTTCTTAGGTTGCAGGCGTGCCATGATCGGGGAAGCTCTCATCCTTCAAGCTCGGACAGTCTGTAGTAGCCCTTCCCAAGTACTTCTATGACTCGGTAGGGTCCTTTCCAGTTTGCTGCCAGCTTCCCTTCTCTGGGTCGAGTTGTTCCAATATTATTTCGGATTAGGATGAGATCATTCTCTGCAAAACTTCTCGGTACTACCTTTTGATTATATCTGGAAGCCATTCGGCGCTTTAGAGCTTCTTCCCTGATCCGAGCTCTTTCTTGGATTTCGGGTAACAAGTCGAGCTCTTCTCTCTGAAGTTGGGAGTTTGCTCCCTCATTGTAGTGAACTACTCTAGGTGACCCTTCCTCAATCTCTACTAGAATCATCGCCTCTATTCTGTATGCTAATCGGAAGGGGGATTCCTTCGTGGTGGAATGTGGCGTTGTTCGATATGCCCATAGGACTTGTGGAAGCTCCTCCGCCCAGGCTCCCTTTGCGTCTTGTAATCTCCATTTTAATCCGGCCAATATGACTTTGTTAGCCGCTTTGGCTTGTCCATTGGCTTATGGATGTTCAACGGAGGTGTACTGGTGCTTTATATTCAAGTCAACTACTAGTTTTCTGAAGCCTACATATGTGAATTGAGTGCCATTGTCTATGGTTATTGAATATGGAACCCCGAATCTTGTGACAATGTTTCTATATAAGAATTTCTGGCTCCTCTGAGCGGTGGCATTGGCTAGGGGCTCTGCCTCGATCCACTTTGTAAAGTAATCTGCCCCTACTATGAGGAATTTAACTTGTCCTGATCCTTGTGGGAAGGGGCCGAGAAGATCGAGTCCCCATTTTGCAAACGGCCAAGGCGAGGTCACACTAATGAGCTCTTCTGGCGGGGCGATGTGAAAGTTGGCATGTTTCTGACATGGTGGACATGTCGTCACAAATTTTGTAGCTTCTTTCTGTAGAGTTGGCCAATAAAATCCCGCCCGGAGTACGTTTTTGGCGAGAGCTCGTGCTCCGAGATGATTGCCACAAATGCCGCCGTGTATTTCTTCTAGCACTTCCCTTGTGTTGGAGGTCGGCACGCATTTTAGTAAAGGTGTTGAGATTCCCCTTTTGTACAAGATGTTGTTTATAATGGTGTAGTACTGTGCCTCCCTTTTTAACCTCTTTGCCTCCTTTTCTTTTCTGGGGAGCATTCCTGTTTTGAGGTAGTTGATTATGGGGGTCATCCATCCTTGGTCCTGACTTGTTATAGTCAGGACTTTTTCTTCTTCCGAGATTGACGGGTTTTGCAACATTTCCTGGATGAGGCTCCAATTGTTGCCCCCTGGTTTGGTGCTGGCTAGTTTTGAGAGTGCATCAGCTCGGGCATTCTGTTCACGGGGTATGTGGCAGATTTTATACTCCCCGATTTGTCTGAGTTGTTCCTTGGTTTTATCCAAATATTTTTTCATGGTAGGATCTTTGGCTTGGTAGCTCCCTGTTATTTGTGATGTGATCACTTGTGAGTCGCTGTAAATGTTGAGTTTTTGAGCTCCGACCTCTTTAGCCAGCTTCAAACCAGCTAATAATGCTTCATATTCTACCTGGTTGTTTGAGGCCGGGAACCCGAACTTGAGGGAGAGCTCTACTTGGGTTCCTTGGTCGCTTTCTATTATCACGCCTGCGCCGCTTCTAGTTTTATTTGAAGAACCGTCAACGTAAAGATTCCATTCTGTCGGGGTTTCTAGGGCATCTGTGAATTATGCGATAAAGTCGGCCAGATACTGTGATTTGATGGCCGTCCAAGCTTCATATTGGAGGTCAAACTCTGACAACTCAACTGCCCATTGTAGAATTCTGCCTGCCAGATCTGTTTTCTGCAATATTCCTTTTATGGGCTGGTTAGTTCGAACCTTAATGGTGTGAGCCTAGAAGTACGGGCGGAGTCGTCGAGATGTTAGAATGAGGGTATAGGCAAATTTTTCTATTTTCTGGTAGTTCAGCTCGGATCCCTGTAGCGCTTTGCTAATGAAGTAGATGGGTTGTTGCCCATGTTCGTCTTCTCTGACTAGTGCTAAGGCTATTGCCCAGCTCCCTACTGCGAGATATAATATGAGCGGTTCTCCTTCTCGTGGCCGAGATAGGATAGGTGGCCATCCTAAGAACTCCTTCAAGTCTCGGAAGGCTTGCTCACATTCTGTCGTCCATTCGAACTGTTTTCCCTTTCTTAAAGGAGCATAGAAGGGAAGAGATCTTATCGCAGCTCCTGCTAAGAATCAGGATAGAGCGGCCAACCTCCCGTTGAGTTGTTGTACTTCTTTGACACAGGTTGGGCTCTTCATGTTGAGTATGGCTTGACATTTGTCTGGATTTGCTTCAATTCCCCTTTGTGTGAGCATGAAGCCTAAGAATTTGCCTGCTTCTACTGTGAAGGTGCATTTTGCGGGATTGAGCCGCATGTTGTGCTTCCTTATAGTGTAAAACACTTGAGTTAGGTCGGATAATAATGTATCTTCGCTTTGTGTCTTTATCAACATGTCGTCCACATAAACTTCCATGATTTTTCCGATGTGATCTAAGAAGACTTTATTCATTAGCCTTTGATAAGTAGCTCCTACGTTCTTGAGACCGAAAGGCATCACGATGTAGCAGTAGTTTGCTTTCGGTGTTAGGAATGAGGTCTTTTCTTGATCTGGTGGATACATGGGGATTTGGTTATACCCCGAATATGCATCCATGAATGAGAGATACTTATATCCTGATGAAGCATCTACTAGAGCGTCGATGCTTGGGAGTGGGTAAGGGTCTTTTGGGCAGGCTTTGTTGAGGTCGGTGTAGTCGGTGCACATTCGCCACTTCCCATTTGACTTTTTGAACAAGACGACGTTTGCTAGCCATAGTGGGTATTTAACTTCCCTTATGAACCCTGCCTCTAGTAGCACTTGTACTTGTTCTTCTACAGCTTGAGATCGTTCTGGTCCGAGTTTTCTTCGTCTTTGTTGTACCGGCCGGGATCCCGGGTAGACTGCCAATTTGTGGCTCATTAGTTCGGGATCAATGCCTGGCATGTCAGCAGCTTTCCATGCAAAGAGATCAATATTATCTCGTAGGAACCGTATTAGTGATTCCTTTGTGTCTCCTTTCAGGATCATGCCAATATTAGTTGTTTTATCTGAGGTGTTTCCGATCTGGACTCTTTCTACTTATCCTTCGGGTCGTGGTCGGAGTTCTTCTCGCCTCTGAACTCCACCGAGCTCGATTGTGTGGAACTTTCCTCCTTCGCTTCGGAGGTTTATACTTTCGTTATAACAGCGACGCGCCATCTTTTGATCTGCTTTTATTGTAGCTATCCCTTTCGCAGTTGGGAATTTCATACATAGATGTGGAGTTGAAACTATTGCGCCAAGTTGATTTAACATTGTCCGACCTTTTAAGGCATTGTAGGCTGAGCTTACGTCGACCACGATGTAGTCTATCTTGAGTGTTCTGGATTGGTTCCCCTTCCCGAAGGTTGTATGCAGCGATACGTATCCCAGTGGTTGAACTGGGGTATCTCCAAGTCCAAACAGGCTGTTCGGGTATGCTCTTAGTTCTTTATCTTCTAGGCCGAGTTTGTCGAAGGCAGTTTTGAATAAGATGTCGGCAGAGCTTCCCTGGTCAATTAGTGTACGGTGAAGGTTGGCGTTTGTTAGTATGATCGTAATGACCATGGGGTCGTCGTGTCCCGAGATGATTCCAGATGTATCTTCCTTGGTAAACGTGATTGTGGGGATGTCTGGCACTTCCTTCTTTGCTTCAACATGGTACACCTCTTTGAGGTGTCGCTTGCGGGATGATTTGGAGATTCCTCCCCTAGCAAATCCGCCGTGTATTACATGAACGTGTCTTTCCGGTGTGCGAGGTGGTCGTTCAGATCGTCCGACATCCTCATCCCTTCTTCTTTTTCTTGGTTCGTCGTCCTGATTGGCCAAAAACCGATTTAGCTTTCCTTCTCTTACTAATTTTTCTATGACGTTTTTCAAGTCGAATCATCCGTTGGTGGAATGCCCTCGAAGTCGGTGATATTCACAGTATTCATTCTGATTTCCTCCTCCTCTTTTGCCTTTAAGTGGCCAAGTTGGAGGGATTTTCTCCGTATGGCAGACTTCTTTGTAAACATCTACCAAAGATACCCTAAGAGCAGTGTAGTTATGATATTTTTTGATTTTTTCTCCGGAGCGATCTTCCTTTTTCTTGGATTCTTTATCTCGGTAGGCAGCACCGGACCTTGAGGCTTCGCCAAGTCGAGCATTTTCCTCCATGTTGATGTACTTCTGCGCCCGTTCTTGTACTTCGTCTAGGGATGTTGGGTATCTCTTTGATATAGATTGGCTAAATGGTCCTTCTCGCAGGCCATTTATGAGGCCCATAATGGCAGCTTCTGTTAGTAGACTTTGTATGTCCATGCATGTTTTGTCGAATCTTTCCATGTAGTTGTGAAGACTCTTCCGATCTCCTTGCTTGATCCCTAGTAGGCTAGGTGTGTGTTTGGCTTTGTCCTTTTGTATGGAAAATCGGGCCAGGAACTTTTTGGCCAGGTCGTCGAAACTCGAGATGGATTTTGGAGGTAGGTTGTCAAACTATTTAATGGCTGTCTTGGTGAGAGTTGTTGGAAAGGCTTTGCAGTGAACTGCATATTAGGCATCAGTGAGGTACATTCTACTTCTGAAGTTGCTGAGATGATGGTTGGGGTCCGAGGTGCCGTCATATAGAGTCATATCCGGAAGTTTGAAATATTTTGGGATTTTGGTCTTCATAATTTCTCTGGTGAATGGATCTTGATCTTTCTGAGAGCTATCCTCTGTGGATGGTCGAGTAGCTTTAGTTTTGAGATCAGCTTCGAGTTTTATAAGCTTATCTTCTAATTCTCGGCGCCGCCTTATCTTCCGACGTAGATCTTCTTCTTTTTCACGTTGATGTTGGGCTTCTTTCTCAAGTTGCTCCAATCGATTTTGAAGCGCTTCTATTACTCCTGGATTTGATAAATTTTTGTCTCCGTTGGGTTCCGAAGTATCTTTAAGTATAGTATCCGCATTTTTATACGGCGTTCTGTCTTCCAAACCTGAATCGTGGTCGTTGTCATGGTCATCCGCCATGTTGATGGGATGACTTCCAGGTTCCCCGGCAACGGCGCCAATGTTCTGGGGGTTACCTGAAACTGTAGGTCGATCTCGGTCGAGATCTTCTATGTTGGTCAGAGTCGACATCCGGCAGATGTTTAGCGGCCGGAGCTGGTGTGTCCGACTTGTTGGACTTGGTGATGGTGCTGATCCTTCATCCCCGAAGGGTGGGGGTACCTGCAAGGGACTCCGATGCTTAAGTTAGCAAGGGTATTAAGCAGGTATTGAGTAGAATCAGAGTATGAGTTATACTTGGGTGCTCCAGTGTATTTATAATGGTGAGATGTGGCCTCCTGTGGATAAGATAAGTTAGTTATCTTATCTTATATTTATCTTATCTTTAAGTGAGGTCATCTTTACGGGAACCGCCTTTATCTCTATGGGCTTGGGCTGCCCTTGGATTTGGGACGTGTTCCTCTATTTGTGCCCTTCGTTTGGGCTTTCCTGTGACTTGGCCGAGCTCTTTAAGAAGAGGTCGGGTTGTCCTGACCTGAAGAGGTCGGTCGCTTTGTTTGTAGAACATCCCGAGTCAGATAGCTCGACCCAGGGTATGAACAAATACCTTCATATGCTAAGTTCATAAAGGAAATACTGAATAACAAGAGGGATTTGAGGGAAGTAGAGACAATGGTGCTTACTAAGGAGTGCAGTGCAGTGCAATCATTCAAAGGAATCTTTCTCAGAAACTTTAGAGACCCCCTAACACTCTTTCCAAAGACACAGAGGTGAATCAAAGAGAAGAGTGCCAGGCCCTATTAGTAGCAAGGAGGCTGAGCCTAAGGGGGTACACACTGTTGAGGAACTAAATGAAGAAGAGGCTCAAGAAGAGGCTGGAAGAACACTGTTAGACTGTTAAAAGCCTGAAGTACCATACCCTCAGAAGCTCCAAAAGGAGGCCAAGGATGAGCACTGCTCACAGTCCTTGGAAGGCTTTAAGAAGTCGTAAATCAATATTCCTTTTGCTAAGGCTTTGGAGCAATGGTCTCTCTCTACTGGAAGAAGCCTCTCTGATGCTGAGAGAGGCAAATTGGTGCTTAGGTTATAGAAGGATTACATGATTATCAAGGCCCTTAAACCTCCACTACCCCCTGACAAAGGAGGTACTTCCATGCAGAGTACAATACTAAAGCCTCCTCCCATGGTGAAAACTCATACAGTTCCCCAGACATCAAACCTAAGTTTGGTGTTGGGCAGTCACAACCCACTAAGGAGGAAGGTCCCAAGTGGAAGATGGATAAGGGATGGAGACACAATACAACCCCTACCCTAACATGCAAAAAGAATCAAGCTGATAACAATAAAAGAAAGCTTGTTAGGAGGAATTCAAATCTGAGAGCATTAATCTTCTACTCTTCCCCCTTGGAGTAATTTCTTTTAACCAACTAGAAGAAAAAGGATGAAAAAAGCAATCAAATGTCAAGCTAGTGACGGTAAAAAAGCGCTTGTTGGGAGGCAACCCAACCTTGAGTAGAGTACTATTGTTTTTATTTCTTTTGTTTTTCCTCAATTTAGTCGATTTCCATTGTTTTCCCTTTTTAACGTTTGTGATCATGTGTTGTACATAAAATAGAAACAGAGACATTCAGAGTTGGAAACAGAACACCCTGGGGGATCCCCTTGTTGGTGTAGAATGCCAGATAAGGAGGAAAATGTGTGTTCAACGCCCATAGAGAATAAGAAGCTGGCCACTCTGGGCGTTCAATGCCCTAAAAGGACACATGCTTAGTGTTGAATGCCAGGTAGGCGACAGGGAACTCAAAGTTTGAAGCCTCCTCAGCTAGTGGGTCCCACCCAAACCCCACCTACTTCAACTTCAAACCTTTTCCACTCCTTCTTCCCTCCCATATTTTCTTTGCTTGGGGACAAGCAAAGTTTTTAAGTTTGGTATTGCAGAGCAAGCTCTGGGATTATGCTAAAGGAAGGTGGATCATCTTCATAAGCTGTAGCCACCGACAGTAAGGTGGTCAAGTTCCATTACTCCCTTGCTTATGTTAATTTCTGTTTTCTATTGTATTTTATCTTATTGTCTATTCCCTATTTCTAGTTGCAAGATCATCTTTAATATATTTTTCTTTACTTGTTTTGTCATAGGCTATAAAATATCCTATGTATCTCTCACCATGCTTAAAAAAAAAATTTATTTGAAAAAGAATAGTGAGATACATAAGCTCGAGTTATATAATAATAGTAGTTCAATTATTTTGATGTGGTGGCCTCGCTTTTACTTTCTAAATGCACGAATTAACAATGCATATTTGATCTTGGAGTTAAGTGTGTTGGCTCTTGAAAGAATGATGAAAAAGGAGAAGTATTATTGGTGATTTGAAAAATCCAAAAAAATTTGATTCTTGAAACAAGAAAAAGCAGCAAAAAGAAAAAGAAAAAAAAGAAAAAGTGAAGAAAAAAGAAAAAAAGAAAGAGAGAAAGAAAACAAAAGAAAAAGAAATAGCCAAAGGCTCTTAAAACCAAAAGGCAAGAGCAAGGATCTAAGGCTTTGAGCATCAATGATTAGAAGGGTCTAAGAAAACAAAATCTTGGCCTAAAAAGTTCAAATGAGCTTTTTCCCCTAACTAAATGCTTGTGGTGTGAAGGTGTCAAGTGAAAAGCTTGAGACTGAACAGTTAAAGTCGTGATTCCAAAAGAAAAAGAGTGTGCCTAAGAACTCTGGACACCACGGTTTGGGACTTTAAGTGAAACTAAAGTTGAATCCAAAGGTTCTCCCAATTAAGTGTCTCTAGAGTTTATGTATCCGGTGGTAATAAGGGAAAACAAAACGCTTAGGATCACGGCCAGGCTAAAAAAGAAGCTATGTTCAAGAATCAAGAAAAGCTAAACTAAGAAAATCAATAATATCATCCGGATTCTAAGTTCCAAGGGATGCCAACACTTCTGAGCTTCAAAGGAAAGTGAGATGCCAAAACTATTCAAAAGTGAATATCTTTCTTTTCTTTTTAATCGTACTTTGTTTTTGGTTGCTTGGGGACAAGCAATAGTTTAAGTTTGGTGTTCTGATGAGCGGATATTTTATACACATTTTGCAATTACTTTCATGGTGTTTTAGTTATGTTTTGTTGAGTTTTACTATGTTTTAGTAGGTTTTACGGCAAAAGTCACATTTTTGGAATCTACTTTGAGTTTGTGTGTTTTCTTGTGATTTTAGGTAATTTCTAGTTGAAATTGATGAGTTTTGGGAAAGTACTGATTCAGAGGCAAAGAAAGGATTGCAGATGTTGTCAACTCCTGACCTCCGTACATTCAAACAAGCATTTATGGAGCTACAGAAGTCCAATTGATGCACTCTTAACGGCCTTGGAAAGGGAACCTCTAGGGCTTTCAGGCAATATATTATAGTATTTATTTTACTTTGGAAATAATGGCCCAAAACGGGCGTTGAACGTCCAAATCATCCCCTTCCCAGCATTCAACGCCCGAAAAGAAGCAAGCTCGGTGTTGAACGACCAAATGAACCAAATCCGGTGTTCAATGGCCCAAGAGGAGCATTAGGACGTGGATTCACCCCAAGCTTAGCCCAAACACTCACTAAATGGGCTTGGAAGTGGATTTTTGCACCCTTCAGCTTAGTTTATCACATTTTTGTAAATTTTAATTATGAGTAACATCTTTTAGGACTAGTATTTTATTATAAATAAGAAAATTCCTTCCTCCTGAGGATTAGGCCTCCCAAGAGAGGAGAAGCACAAACACATTACCTTTATTACTTCTGTAAAGCATGAGCAACTAAACCTCCTAAGTTAGGGTTAGGAGCTATGTTGATTCTCATGGATTAATAATATTACTGTTTCTATTTTAATATGTTTGATTCCATTCTCTTGTACATTTTCGGTCTTCATCTCATGAATTGAGGTTGAATCGTTACATTCAGCCTTGTTCTACATGGGTTCCATGTGAGTCTTGAACGAGATAGCATTGAACCACAGCTAGAGAGTGCACTACGGATTCCAAGAGCGTACCTCGGCGACTTTGGATAAGTGACATAACATTCCATTGACCATGGGTTATTGAGGTCTCTGTGGTGTTAAGGCTAGAGTCAAAGAAGCAACAATCTCTTATCCGGAAGATCCGTTCTTGTCTGTGGCATTTTGAGTAGGATCGCGAAGGTGAGTGGATTGCTTAGGGCTTCCCTTTCGGCCATAGTGGGAAGCCATGAGTTAACTGGATGAGAGGACATGAGTTGCTCGGATATGGTGGACTGCTATGGTTTAGAAGAGATTAACTTGATTAGAGGACATGAGTTAATCACGTATGGCTGCCATTAAAGGAATCATTCGATATTGAGGTAGATAGTAAGAAAAGTTAATCCGGAAAGAATACGCATCTCTGAAGCCTTAACTGAATCCTTATCACTGTTTTCACATCAATTTGGAATTTTGTATTTATTATTTCGTTTATGCTTTTAAGTAAACAACCATCTTTTCTAATCGGCTGGCTAAGATTTACAAGATAGCCATTGCTTGTTCAAACCGACAATCTCCGTGGGATTCGACCCTTACTCACCTGAGGTATTACTTGGACGACCCGGTGCACTTGCCAATTCATCTATACGAAACTTGAGGAGTTCAATTTCGCACACCAGGTAGCAACCCTGGACAGGAACACCACAACACAGAGCAAGTGGGACCAAACTGTAACCCTTGCATCTTACTCGTGTAACATGGAGCAAGTGGGACAGCCACAACCCTTGCGTCTTACCCAAGTGGTGTTACAATTCTGAACATGGAGCCAGTGTGACAAAACTCAACTCTTACATCTTACCTAGTGTCTTGAACCTTTACCCAGAGTAAGTAGACAATGCCATCGTATCTTACCCGATGTCTCAAATCTTGACCCGGAGCAAGTGGACAATGCCATTGCATCTTACCCGGTGGTATATCTCAATCAGATTCAATTTGATTTCCGAATCCATTTTCAATATTATTTTCATTTCTTCAAAAATCACAATTAAGATCAATCATCATCATCCATCATTCTCAAAGCCAACCTCATCATCCTCAATTCCTTTTTCAATCATCATCATTCCTCATTATTACACTCATCCTAATCACTCCTCTCATTCCATATAATCCATTTCTCCTCAATTCACTTTCTCGACTCATTAGGTCTCATTCTTAACTCCTCTACCCTCTATTACGTCTCTAGACACATAACAAGATTTACGAAGGGTTAGAAGGCTCGAAGAATGATTAGAAACAAAAAATACATTTTTTGAAAAGTTGGATGGTCATGCCTACGCATGCCTCCCGCGTACGCATGAGTGTATGTTTTCACATGTCGCAGACGTGGCTATGGAAACATTTGGGGTAGAAAGATTTTCCCGCGTATGCGCACCTTCAAAAATGCCAATTCGACATACACATGCCAGTGACATGTACATGAGATCACTGGGCAGAGCCGTTTTCTCGTGTACGCATGAATATGGATTTTTCCAAAACTTTAAATGTTCATATCTTTTTCATTAAAAATCATTTTCAACCATTCTTAAACTGTTAGGAAGATCAATAAATAAATTTTCATAAAAATCTATTTTCGTTAAATTTTCAAATCCGAGTACTGAGTTACGGCTTGCTGAAGTTGGTCAAAAATCAACTTTTAACCCAAACATAGAATTTTAAACTTTCCAAGAGGTTCTCAAGCCAAAATCAGTTTCGACATCAATATAGCACCTACCAACTATCCAAATTCACTCATTTCCCCTCAACCAAAGTTCAAGCCTACTTAATTTACACATTACAACCTTAAATCATCATTTTCACATCTCCAATCCTCAATTCGTCTATTCTAACAATTCGTTACCAAATTTCACATGCTCAATCACATACTTACTATTTCAAGCTCATACATCAATATTCAATAAATTCACCAACTTACCAAACTTACCTTTCAAGGCCTCCGACCCAAATTCACAGCCTCTGGCCCAACATTCACTAATTTAATCAACTCAATATTTCAACAATTCATAATTTTAATCATCAATTCATATCACATTCTCATAACTCATAACAACCAATCACCAGATCAAAATCAAATCAAACACTTCATAAATGACCACATCTTAATTCTATCCAATCACACTGATGATTGGATTTTTGATGGTTTAGAATTTCACAAATGAATTCTCGTTGCAAGTATAGTTCCTAAACCAAACAATAATCTTTTCATACAAAAAGTTGTTTGTCACTAAAACAAACCCCTAAATTTATAAACCGAAGTATTGGAACCTCAGGTCATTCTCCCTAGGAATTACAATAAAGTGTCTTGTTATTGGTTATGAGTTATTTTGGGGTTTTTGAGATTTTAGACAAGAATTATAAATGGCAAAGAAAATAAACTAACAACTAACAAAGCTCTTGGCAAGATATGAGAACTAGAAGTCCTATCCTAGTTATCCTCCTCAATTGTAACAACAAATTGTCCATTGCTCCCACCTAGTTAACCTCTAACCATGGAGGAAAGTCAAGTAGATGAATCAATTTGATTCCTCAAGTCCTAATCAAATCCTAAAGGAAAGACTAGCTTTAGAGGTATTCAAATCAATTAGCAACTTCTAATTGTCAATCAACAAAGGAATTAGATAACTTAAGAGTCACTAATTACTCAACCAAAGCCAAGAGGAACAAAATCTATACTAAAATCCAACCAAGCATTTCATCAAACACTTGGAAGGTAAAAAGAAAAGCAAAGAAAATTGACAACAAGAATAGAATCTAACAACAATTATTGCAAAGAATTAGTAACAACAATCAAGAGAAGCACAATTATTATGAATTACCTTGAATAGAATGGAAAGAAAGGAGAAGGAACAAGAGTAGATCTACAACAAAATATAGAAACAACATAAAGGAGATTACAACAAAAGAATAGAAGAAGAGTAAATGTAACAACAAGGAATTGAGAAGTAGAAGTAGAAGAAAGAATGAATGAAAACCTAGATCTAAAAACTAAACCTAATCCTAATCCTAATCCTAGAGAGAAGTGAGAGCTTCTCTCTCTAAAACTAACTCTAAACTAATCCTAATGAATGTAAATGATGCTAAGTGAGTGAATCCCCTTTGCTCTTTGATCCTTGGCTTTAAATAGCAAATTAGGCACCAAAGTTGGTTGGGATTGGGCCCCACAATTCCTCAGAATTTGTTGGGTGCAAATTTACTTAAAAATCAAGTATCAGCATCGACGGGTACGCGCACAGCACGCATACGCGTCCATGGGCCATTTCGCAGGGTGCGCGCGCGCGTCCATGGGCAAGTTCAACTCTTTGACTTTTCATGATTTCTCCACTTTGCATGCTTTCCTCTTCACTCCTTTGATCCATTCCTAGCCTTTTCAATCTGAAATTACTAACAAACACATCAAGGCATCTAGTAGAATCAAAGGAAGATTAAAATCATCAAGTTAAAGGCCTAAAAAGCATGTTTTCACATCTAAGCACAAATAATGAGACAATCACAAAATCATGCTAATTCATTGAAAAAATCTGGGTAAAAGGTGTTAAAAATCTCCTAAAATCGATACAAGATAAACCCTACAAATGGGGTTTATCAAACATCATACATACATATAGGAAATAAGCTTTGGTGAAAAACAACAAATTTTCCAAGAATTTTGTTTCAAGGGCTTTCTAAAGAATTAATTTGTGAAATTGTTCTTAAAACTTGCTTGAATGATTTTTTTATGGAACATAGAAGAGAGAAAGAACAAAATACCTTGTGAGTTGCTGAGCTTTAATGAGTGGTTACACATTTTAACCACTATTTTTGTTCATTGTGTGCTATGCTCCTTCTATGATTGTAATCTTTGTTTTACTTGATTCTTTATGTCCGATGTTTAATGTTTTGAATGCATTTAGCATGATTGAGGCCATTTTTGAATTAGACTCACTCACCCATATGGACCTACCCTTGCATCTACCCTTGTTAACCCTTTTGAGCCTCTTAATCCCCTTTGTTCTAATTGTTAGCACATCACAACCCTAAGCAAAAGACCATGAATTATCTTGAATTGCATCTTTGATTAGCTTAGGTTGAAGAGTGTGTTTCATTTATGTATGGGGGAACTTTTGGGAAACATTGGCAGTGAATGAAGAAGATTGTATTGGGTATGCATTGAAAAAGAAAAAAATTAGGAAATGGGTGTACATTCATGTATCAATTTGTTTTAACCATATGCATTTGTCATAGGAAAAAAAAGAAAAAAAATGTAATAAGAAGGGACAAAGATTGCCCCAAAGAAAAAGAAAAAAATGATGAATAAGAAGTGCATATGTGGATTTGGATGAAAAAGATGCATAAATGTGTATAAAAAAGTGTGATTAAGGGAAGTTAGGTTGCATATTTTAATATAGGATGAGTGGAGCACTTGAGCTAATCAAAGATCCAATTCCTTAGTCCACTTAGACATATTTATCCTACCTTAACCCTAACCCCATTACAACCCTCTAAAGACCTCATGATACTTGCACTCATGCATCACATATTTGTTGATTGTTAGATGAAAAGCAAAACCTTGAAAGCATGATTAGGAGGAGACTTGAGTGAATTGGCCTTAAACACTGAGTGATTAGAGCGTATACACACCTAGTGAGGGTTCAATTACTCAATTCTATGTTTCCACCTCACTTATCATGTATTCTTGCAAGTTGCTTCATTTTTAAACTTGAATCAATTCTTTAGATTTTGATTGCATTGAATTAATTCTTTGCTTAGCCATATATGTCTATATACTTGCTTGGAAATTTGATTGTTTGTTTTCACCAATTTAATAGGATACTATAGTATATATAGTTATATATAGTATATACATACTTGCATGCATATAGCTAGCTGCATTCAATAAGTTGTTTCCCTTTTGATCATTTTTTCTTGTTGGTTTAGCATGAGGACATGCAATTGTTTAAGTGTGGGAGAATTGATGAGCCCATATTTGACGATATATTTTAGCTTGAATTCGATGGATTTCATCATATAAACTCACATTTATTCACTAAAATAGCATACTTTTGTGTTTGATCCCTAAATAGAACCCAAATGTGAAAACATGTGTTTTTGAGAAATTTAATTCCACTTTTATTCTATTTGATGCCATGACATGTTTGTTGAGTGATTTCAAGCATTAGAGGCAAGAATGGATGGCCAAAAGTGGAAGGAAGCATGTACAAGGGAGAATACATGAAGAAAACAAGGAAAAGCACACACATCGACTTGTGCGTGCGCACAAGCACTTGTGCATACGCACAGCAGAATTTTTAGCCAAGTGTGCATCCGCACATGTCCCTACACGTGATTTTGTTAATGAAATATGTGCTGTGCGATTTTGGGGGCCTTTGGCTCAATTTTGGAAGGCTTGGATGCTGAAATCAAGTGCTATATGAAGGGGACTTCCTGCCATATGAGAGGAGCCATCTTAGAATAGGAAAAACACATAGTAGGAGTAATGTAGTGTAGTTTTAGGTTTTGCTCTCTGGTATACAAAATCGTGATACACAACTTCGTGCAGCTAACCAACAAGTGCCCTGGGTCGTCCAAGTAATACCTTATGTGAGTAAGGGTCTATCCCACGGAGATTGTCAGCTTGAAGCAAGCTATGGTCATCTTGTAAATCTCAGTCAGGTGGATTCAAATGGTTACAGGGTTTTGATAATTAAAAGAATGAAATATAATATAAAATAGGATAGAAATACTTATGCAATTCATTGGTGGGAATTTCAGATAAACGTATGAAGATCTTTGTTCCCCCTGAGCCTCTGCTTTCCTATTCCCTTCATCCAATCAGTCATACTCCTTTCCATGGCAAGCTGTATGTAGGTGGATCACCGTTGTCAATGGCTACCATCCATCCTCTCAGTGAAAATGGTCCTCTACGGTGTCCCGCATGGCTAATCAGCTGTCGGTTCTCAATCGTGTTGGAATAAGATCCATTGATCCTTTTGCGCACTGTCACTATGCCCCACAGTCACGAGTTTCAAGCGCGTCACAGTCATCCCATCCCAGACCTTACTTGGAATACCACAGACAAGGTTTAGACTTTCTGGATCTCAAGAATGTTGCCCATTTGATTCTAGTTTATACCATGAAGACTCTGATCGCACGGAATGGAACGCTCTATTGTCAGGAGAGGTAACCATGCGTCGTGAACTAGGAGGCCAAGAGATACACACTCAAGCTTTCGCAAATAGAATGGAAGTGGTTGTCAGGCACGCGTTCATAAGGGAGGATGATGATGAGTGTCACGGATCATCACATCCATCAGGTTGAAGTACGAGTGAATATCTTAGAACAAGAATAAGCTTGAATTGAATAGAAAACAGTAGTAATTGCATTAATTCGTGAGGAACAGCAGAGCTCCACACCTTAATCTATGGTGTATAGAAACTCCACCATTGAAAATACATAAGAACAAGGTCTAGACATGGCCCAATGGCCATGCCTCCCAAATAACATGCAACAATCGAAAAAGGGTTCAAAGACATAATCCCAAGATCAAAGATGAACAAAAGATGAAAATACAATAGTAAAAGTTCCTATTTATAGTGAACTAGTAACCTAAGATTTACAGAAATAAGTAAATGATGCAGAAATCCACTTCCGGGGCCCACTTGGTGTGTGCTTGGGCTGAGTGTTGAAGCTTTCACGTGCATAGGCTTTTCTTGGAGTTAAACGCCAGCTTTGGTAGCAGTTTGGGCGTTTAACTCCAATTCTGTGCCAGTTTGGGCATTTTACGGCATAATTTTTATGCTGACTTGGAACGCCAGTTTGGGCCATCAAATCTCCGACAAAGTATGGACAATTATACATTTCTGGAACGCCCAAGATGTCTACTTTCCAACGCAATTAAGAGCACACCAATTGGGCTCCTGTAGCTCCAGAAAATCCATTTTGAGTGTTGGGAGGTCAGAATCCAACAGCATCTGCAGTCCTTTTTTAGCCTCTAAATCAGATTTTTGCTCAGGTACCTCAATTTCAGCCAGAAAATACCCGAAATCATAGAAAAACACACAAACTCATTAAGTCCAGAAATGTGATTTTTGCATAAAAATTAATAATTATATGCTAAAAACTAACTAAATCATACTAAAAACTACCTAAAAACAATGCCAAAAAGCATATAAATTATCCGCTCATCACAACACCAAACTTAAATTGTTGCTTTTCCCCAAGCAACTGAAAACAAAATAGGATAAAAAGAGGAGAATATACAATGAATCTCACAATATCATTGAACTTTGGTCCCAATTAGATTAGTAGGGCTAGTAGCTTTTTGCTTCTGAACAGTTTTGGCATCTCACTTTATCCTTTGAAATTCAGAATGATTGGCATCTATAGGAACTCATAATTCTTGAACACAGCTATTTTATGAGTCTTGGCCATGACCATAAGCACTTTGTTTTCCAGTATTACCACCTGTTCATACCCTGGGTCGAGCTATCCAATCCGGGATGTTCTACAGACAAAGCGACCAACCTCTTCAGGACAAGACAACCTGATATCTTCTCAAAGAGCTCGGCCACGTCACAGGAAAGCCCAAACAAAGGGCCTAAATAGAGGAACACGTCTCAAATCCAAGGGCAGCCCAAATCCCGTAGAGATAAAGGCGGTTCCCTTGAAAGATAAGATGACCTCACTTAAAGATAAGATAAAGATAAAGATAGGATAACTAACTTATCTTATCCACAGGAGGCCACATCTCACCATTATAAATACACTGGAGCACCTAGGTATAACTCATACTCTGATTCTACTCAATACCTGCTTAATACCCTTGCTAACTTAAGCATCAGAGTCCCTTACAGGTACCCCCCACCCTCCGAGGACGAAGGATCAGCACCATCACCAAGTCCAACAAGTCGGACACACCCGCTCTGGCCGCTATACATCTGCCGGACGCGTCGGCTCTGACCAACACAGAAGATCTCGACCGAGATCGACCTACAGTTTCAGGTAACCCCCGGAACATTGGCGCCGTTGCCGGGGAACCTGGAAGTCATCCCATCAACATGGCGAACAACCACGACAACGACCATGACTCAGGATTAGAAGATAGAACGCCGCATAAAAATGCGGATACTATACTCAAAAATATGTCGGAACCCAACGGAGACAAAAATTCATCAAATCCAGGAGTAATAGAGGCGCTTCAAGATTGATTAAAACAACTTGAGAAAGAAGCCCAACATCAACGCGAAAAAGAAGAGGATCTACGTCGGGAGATAAGGCGGCGCCAAAAATTAGAAGAAAAGCTTATGAAACTCGAAGCCGACCTTAAAACTAAAGCTACACGACCCTCCACAGAAGACGGCCTTCAGAAAGATCAAGATCCATTCACTAGGGAAATTATGAAGACCAAAATCCTGAAAGATTTTAAACTGCCGGATATGGCTCTATATGACGGCACCTCAGACCCCAACCACCATCTCAGCAACTTCAGAAGTAGAATGTACCTCACTGACGCCTTAGATGCAGTCCGCTGCAAAGCCTTCCCAACAACTCTTACCAAGACAGCCATTCGATGGTTCGACAACCTACCTCCAAAATCCATCTCAAGCTTCGACGACCTGGCCAAAAAGTTCCTGGCCAGATTTTTCATACAAAAGGACAAAGCTAAATATGCACCCAGCCTACTAGGAATCAAGCAGGGAGATCGGGAGAGTCTTCGTAACTACATGGAAAGATTGAATAAAACATGCATGGACATACAGAATCTACCAACAGAAGCTACCATCATGGGTCTCATAAATGGCCTACGAGAAGGACCGTTTAGCCAATCTATATCAAAGAAGTATCCTACATCCCTAGACGAAGTACAAGAAAGGGCGCAGAAGTACATCAACATGGAGGAGAATTCCCGACATGGAGAAGCCACGAGGTTCGGTCCTGCCTACCGAGATAAAGATAAAGAATCCAAGAAAAAGGAAGATCGCTCTGGGGAGAAAATAATAAAATATCACAACTACACCCCTCTTATGGTATCCTTGGTAGACGTTTACAAAGAAGTCTGCCATACGGAAAAAATACCCCCAGCTCGGCCACTTAAAGGCAAAAGGGGAGGAGGAAATCGGAATGAGTAATGCAAGTATCATCGAGTCCGAGGACATTCCACCAACGAATGCTTTGACTTGAAAAATGTCATAGAGAAATTAGTAAGGGAAGGAAAACTAGATCGGTTCTTGGCCAATCGGGACGAAGAACCAAGGAAAAGAAGAAGGGATGATGATGTCGGACGATCTAACCGATCACCTCGTACACTGGAAAGACACGTCCACGTGATACACGGCGGATTTGCTGGGGGAGGAATCTCCAAATCATCCCGCAAATGACACATCAAAGAAGTGTACCATGTCGAAGGAAAGCAGGAGGCGCCGGACCTCCCAGCAATCACGTTTACCAAGGAATATGCAGCCGGAATCATCTCGGGACACGATGACCCCATGGTCATTACGATCATATTAGCAAATTCCAACCTCCGCCGCACACTAATTGACCAAGGAAGCTCTGCCGACATCCTATTCAAAACTGCCTTCGACAAGCTCGGCTTAGAAGAAAAAGAGCTAAGAGCATACCCGAACAGCCTGTTCGGACTTGGAGATAACCCAGTTCAACCGCTGGGATACGTATCGCTGCATATAACCTTCAGGAAGGGGAACCAATCCATAACACTCAAGATAGACTACATCGTGGTCGACGTAAGCTCAGCCTACAATGCCTTAACAGGTCGGACAACATTAAATCAACTCGGCGCAATAGTTTCAACTCCACATCTATGTATGAAATTCCCAACTGCGGAAGGGATAGCTACAATAAAGGCAGATCAAAAGATGGCGCGTCACTGTTATAACGAACGTCTAAACCTCTGAGGTGAAAGAGGAGAGTTCCACACAATCGAGCTCGGTGGAGTTCAGAGGCAAGAAGAATTTCGACCACGACCCAAAGGAGAAGTAGAAAAAGTCCAGATCGGAGATACTTCGGATAAAACAACTAATATTGACACGATCCTAAAAGGAGACACAAAGGAATCACTAATACGGTTCCTACGAGATAATGTTGATCTCTTTGTGTGGAAAGCTGCCGACATGCCAGGCATTGATCCCGAACTAATGAGCCACAAATTGGCAGTCTACCGGGGATCCCGGCCGGTACAACAAAGACGAAGAAAACTCTGACCAGAGCGATCTCAAGCTGTAGAAGAACACGTACAAGCGCTACTAGAGGCAGGGTTCATAAGGGAAGTTAAATACCCACTATGGCTAGCAAACGTCGTCTTGGTGAAAAAGTCAAATGGGAAGTGGCAAATGTGCACCGAATACACCGACCTCAACAAAGCCTGCCCAAAAGACCCTTACCCACTCCCAAGCATCGACGCTCTAGTAGATGCTTCATCAAGATATAAGTATCTCTCGTTCATGGACGCATATTCGGGGTACAACCAAATCCCCATGTATTCCCCAGATCAAGAAAAGACCTCGTTCCAAACACCGAAAGCAAACTACTGTTACATCGTGATGCCTTTCGGTCTCAACAACGCAGGAGCTACTTATGAAAGGCTAATGAATAAATTTTTCTCAGATCACATCGGAAAAAACATGGAAGTTTATGTGGACGACATGTTGATAAAGACACAAAGCAAAGATACATTATTATCCGACCTAACTCAAGTGTTTTACACTATATGGAAACACAACATGTGGCTCAATCCCGCAAAATGCACCTTCGCAGTAGAAGCAGGCAAATTTTTAGGCTTCATGCTCACACAAAGGGGAATTGAAGCAAATCCAGACAAATGTCAAGCCATACTCAACATGAAGAGCCCAACCTGTGTCAAAGACGTACAACAACTCAACGGGAGGTTGGCCGCTCTATCCCGATTCTTAGCAGGAGCTGCGATAAGATCTCTTCCCTTCTATGCTCCTTTAAGAAAGGGAAAACAGTTCGAATGGACGACAGAATGTGAGCAAGCCTTCCGAGACTTGAAGGAGTTCTTAGGATGGCCACCTATCCTATCTCGGCCACGAGAAGGAGAACCGCTCATATTATATCTCGCAGTAGGGAGCCGGGCAATAGCCTCAGCACTAGTCCAAGAAGACGAACATGGGCAACAACCCGTCTACTTCATTAGCAAAGCGCTACAGGGATCCGAGCTGAACTACCAGAAAATAGAAAAATTTGCCTATACCTTCATTCTAACATCTCGACGACTCCGCCCGTACTTCCAGGCTCACACCATTAAGGTTCGAACTAACCAACCCAGAAAAGAAATATTGCAGAAAAAGATCTGGCAGGCAGAATTCTACAATGGGCAGTCGAGTTGTCAGAGTTTGACCTCCAATATGAAGCTCGGACGGCCATCAAATCACAGTATCTGGCCGACTTTATCGCAGAATTCACAGATGCCCTAGGAACCCCCACAGAATGGAATCTTTACGTAGACGGTTCTTCAAATAAAACTGGAAGTGGCGCAGGCGTGATAATAGAAAGCAACCAAGGAACCCAAGTTGAGCTCTCCCTCAAGTTCGGGTTCCCGGCCTCAAACAACCAGGCAGAATATGAAGCATTATTAGCTGGTTTGAAGCTGGCTAAAGAAGTCGGAGCTCAAAAACTCAACATTTACAGCGATTCACAAGTAATCACATCACAAATAACAGGGAGCTACCAAGCCAAAGATCCCACCATGAATAGATATTTCGATAAAACCAAGGAACAGCTCGGACAAATCGGGGAGTATAAAATCTGCCACATACCCCGCGAACAAAATGCCCGAGCTGATGCACTCTCAAAACTAGCCAGCACCAAACCAGGGGGCAACAATAGGAGTCTCATCCAGGAAATGTTGCAAAACCCGTCAATCTCGGAAGAAGAAAAAGTCTTGACTATAACAAGTCAGGACCAAGGATGGATGACACCCATAATCAACTACTTCAAAACAGGAACGCTCCCCCCAAATGAAAAGGAGGCAAAGAAGTTAAAAAGGGAGGTACAGTACTACACCATTATAAACAACATCCTGTACAAAAGAGGAATCTCAACACCTTTACTAAAATGCGTGCCGACCTCTAACACAAGGGAAGTGCTAGAAGAAATACACGGTAGCATTTATGGCAATCATCTCGGAGCACGAGCTCTCGCCAAAAAAGTACTCCGGGCGGGATTTTATTGGCCAACTCTACAGAAAGAAGCTACAGAATTTGTGAAGACATGTCCACCATGTCAGAAACATGCCAACTTTCACATCGCCCCGCCAGAAAAGCTCATTAGCGTGACCTCGCCTTGGCCGTTTGCAAAATGGGGACTCGATCTTCTCGGCCCCTTCCCACAGGGATCAGTACAAGTTAAATTCCTCATAGTAGGGGTAGATTACTTTACAAAGTGGATCGAGGCAGAGCCCCTAGCCAATGCCACCGCTCAGAGAAGCCAAAAATTCTTATATAGAAACATTGTCACAAGGTTCAGGGTTCCATATTCAATAACCACAGACAACGGCACTCAATTCACAGATGCAGGCTTCAAAAAACTAGTAGCCGACTTGAATATAAAGCACCAGTACACCTCCGTTGAACATCCACAAGCTAATGGACAAGCCGAAGCGGCTAACAAAGTCATACTGGCCAGATTAAAATGGAGATTACAAGACGCAAAGGGAGCCTGGGCGGAGGAGCTTCCACAAGTCCTATGGGCATATCGAACAATGCCACATTCCATCACGAAGGAATCCCCCTTCCGATTAGCATACGGAATAGAGGCGATGATTCTAGTAGAGATTGAGGAAGGGTCGCCTAGAGTAGTTCACTACAATGAGGGAGCAAACTCCCAACTTCAGAGAGAAGAGCTCGACTTGTTACCCGAAATCCAAGAAAGAGCTCGGATCAGGGAAGAAGCTCTAAAGCGCCGAATGGCTTCCAGATATAATCAAAAGGTAGTGCCGAGAAGTTTTGCAGAGAATGATCTCATCCTAATCCGAAATGATATTGGAACAACCCGACCCGGAGAAGGGAAGCTGGCAGCAAACTGGAAAGGACCCTACCGAGTCATAAAAGTACTTGGGAAGGGCTACTACAGACTGTCCGAGCCTGATGGACGAGAGCTTCCCTGGTCATGGCACGGCTGCAACCTAAGAAGGTACTACAGTTAGAAAAGGTAAAGGATCTCACTAAATGGATGCGCTCTTTTTCCTGAAAAAGTTTTTTAATGAGGCAACAAGTTGAGATTCAGACAATCCCATATGTATATATTCGCACTTTTTCCTTTAAATAAAATATATTTTAGATATTCTACAAAGATTTCAAGACACATTAATCTGAAGCATTCATCGTCCGATTATAAAGCAACAGATCGGCAGAAAGTGAAAAACAATTTCACTGCACGATCACGATAAAGACAACCATCCGATAAAGGTGAAAATGCGATTCACCCAAAGAACGGTCTAGAGATGACAACCACTTTCTACAAATCGGCAAAGATGAACACAGAATAATGTCAGAAGTTATCGAAAGTGATCTAAAAAAGAACCTGATGAGGTCTTACGGATCGCTAAAATAATAACTTAAGGACTGGTGGAATATTAAGAAGTCGAACCAAGTCAACCCAAGTTATAAGTAAACCTTGGAAAGAGGTCTGGCCAACCCTATTAAAGAGGATTACTTTAACTTAGAAGGGCCTGACATAACAAAGTCAGCCCAAAGCAAAAAATTTATACAAGTAGTCCCTGAAAGAGATCTGACAAAGATCCAAGAAAGAGGACTACAAAAAATAACTTAAAGGAGACCGATATAACCAAGTCGGACTCCTACCACTAAAACGTTATACAAAGTAGTCCCTGAAAGAGATCTGACATAGATCCAAGAAAGAGGACTACAAAAAATAACTTAAAGGAGACCGATATAACCAAGTCGGACTCTTACCACTAAAAAGTTATACAAAGTAGTCCCTGAAAGAGATCTGACAAAGATCCAAGAAAGAGGACTACAAAAAATAACTTAAAGGAGACCGATATAACCAAGTCGGACTCCTACCACTAAAAAGTTATACAGGTAGTCCCTGAAAGAGATCTGACAAAGATCCAAGAAAGAGGACTACAAAAAATAACTTAAAGGAGACCGACATAACCAAGTCGGACTCCTACCGCTAAAAAGTTATCTAAGTAATCCCTGAAAGAGATCTAACAAAGATCCAAAAAAGAGGATTACAGAAATAACTTAAACGGGGACCAGCGCAAAAGAACCACCAAAAAACAAGTTGGACCCATAAGGCATAAACTCAAAGGATCCAAGCCATAAACAAGGCAATCCCAAGAGGTCGAGCTACAAGGTTCCAACATTCTCAGAAAGCAGAAGAGAAAACAAGTCAAAAACCTTCATATAATCCACAATGTTATAAGAGCATCGGCGGCTATCAACACCTACTAAAAATAGTGAGCTACTTTTTGTTTTTTAAAAATAAAGTTGCTAAAATAAGCAACTAGAACCGTCAACAAAACAAACAAAGTTTTAAAGAGCCCACAAGCCGGGCCAACTGCACAAATATCTAGAAAGAGATCAGCAAGCAGCAGGAGCCTTCTTGGCATCATCAGGACAAGGAGAAGGAGGACGAGTCTGAAGGGGCACAGCATCTACAGTTCCATCATCCCGATTCAGGATCTGGCAATCCGGATCAGACGTAACGGGAGGAACCGAGGAGGTCGACACCTTGAGAGAAGGCACTAGAGGAGGATCAGCATCATCATCATCCTGGTCATCAGGGACAATCTTACCATCCCTCACGACATTGTCCAGACTGATGAGAGTCAAGTCGGCATCAGGAGCGACAATTCGGAACTGCTCCATCAGGTTCTTGGAGGCGGCAGTCACGCTGCCCACCAGATGACCCTGAAGCTCACCATAATTAACCCGAGCAGTCTCCAAATCATCCCGAAGACGCATCAATTCCCTATAAGTCGAGACATAGCTATCCTTGTGCTTCAGTGCCATGTCCTCAGCCAGTTTCAAAGAATCAGCAAGGGCAATAGAGCTAGCCTTCTCACCCTCCAGCTCCTTCTCCACCTTTGCCAAATTCACCTCCAACTCCTCCTTCAGACCCTTGATCCGATCAAATTCTGACTTGGCTTCCTCCATAAAAGATTTAGTGGCATGAATCGGAATCCCCTGAACTGTTCGGAAAATAGCTGCACCCATATGAGCCATCTTCACGCTATTTTTAGTGATAAAATCCAAATGCTGAAGAAGAGACACGTCGTCCATGGAAAGCCCACCATAAGGGGCAATTTGCTGGTCAACAAACTCGATGGCATCAAAGTCCGGGGCATCCAAGTTAAAAGGCTCGGATGTTTTTTGCTTTTTCAAAGGAGGGACACCAGAAGCAGCGGCAGAAGTCTGAGGAGGATTGACCTGATGAAGCCGAGGAGTAGGAATTACTTTCCTCAGTCCAAGGGAACTCGACACAGGAGGCTTCACGGGAACCTGTGAAGATCCCTCGCCGGCCACCTTGGCCGAGATGTTCAGGGCAGCAGTCACCTTCTTTGCCCTTTTGAAGGCCTTCATAGAGTCGTTGTTCTTTGACATCTCTACAAACACAAAAACAGCCACGACAAAGAGTTACAAAATTAGAAGAAAAAGGAAATAAGTATAGAAACAAGCCAGGAAAATAGACAAATAAATACCCAAAGCAGTCCGAACCAAGGACGGATCATTCAAAAATCTTTTTGTATCAAGATGAGGTGGTTTCCCTCAGAGATCCTCAAGAACAACTACAAAAGCGTATTCAACATCATCAAGCATCTCCCAAGTGTAGCGAGACACTCTTACATCCTTCTACTACTCTAGGGGGAAGGAGGGCTCGTCATTTCCATCAAGAAAAAAAGGGGCGGGCCCTCTCAACAGCTCGAACTTTAAAAAAGTAGTTCTTGAAGTCCTTAAAGGACTCATCATACATCACAAACACTTTATGGCTGATGAGCGGATAATTTATACGCTTTTTGGCATTGTTTTTAGGTAATTTTTAGTAAGTTCAAGCTACTTTTAGGGATGTTTTCATTAGTTTTTATGTTAAATTCACATTTCTGGACTTTACTATGAGTTTGTGTGTTTTTCTATGATTTCAGGTAATTTCTGACTGAAATTGAGGGACTTGAGCAAAACTCTGAAAAAGGCTGACAAAAGGACTGCTGATGATGTTGGAATCTGACCTCCCTGCACTCAAAATGGATTTTCTGGAGCTATAGAACTCCAAATGACGCGGTCTCAACGGCGTTCGAAAGTAGACATCCAGGAATTTCCAGCAATATATAATAGTCCATACTTTATTCGGAAATTGACGACGTAAATTGGCGTTGAACGCCAAGTACATGCTGCTGTCTGGAATTAAACGCCAGAAACACGTCATGATCCGGAGTTGAACGCCCAAAACATGTTATAACTTGGAGTTCAACTCCAAGAAAAGCCTCAGCTCGTGGATAGATCAAGCTCAGCCCAAGCATACACCAAGTGGGCCCCGGAAGTGGATTTATGCATCAATTACTTACTCATGTAAACCCTAGTAGCTAGTTTATTATAAATAGGACTTTTTACTAGTGTATTAGATATCTCTGGACGCCTAGTCCTTAGACCATGGGAGCTGGCCATTCGGCCATGCCTGAACCTTTCACTTATGTATTTTCAACAGTGGAGTTTCTGCACACCATAGATTAAGGGTGTGGAGCTCTGCTGTACCTCAAGTTTCAATACAATTACTATTACTTTTTATTCAATTCTCTTTTATTCTTATTCCAAGATATACGTTGCACAACACTTTGATGAATGTGATGATCCGTGACACTCATCATCATTCTCACCTATGAATGCGCGTGACTGACAACCACTTCCGTTCTACTTTAGGCCGGGCGCATATCTCTTAGATTCCCCAACAGAATCTTCGTGGTATAAGCTAGATAGATGGCGGCATTCATGGGAATCCGGAAAGTCTAACCTTGTCTGTGGTATTCCGAGTAGGATTCCGGGAATCTGGAATGTCTAACCTTGTCTGTGGTATTCCGAGTAAGATTCCGGTATTGAATGACTGTGACGAGCTTCAAACTCCTGAAGGCTGGGCGTTAATGACAGACGCAAAAGAATCAATGGATTCTATTCCAACCTGATTGAGAACCGACAGATGATTAGCCGTGCTGTGACAGAGCATTTGGACCATTTTCACTGAGAGGATGGGATGTAGCTATCAACAAGGGTGATGCCTCCAGACAATTAGCCGTGCAGTAACAGCGCATAGGACCATTTTCCCGAGAGGATTAAAAGTAGCCATTGATGATAGTGATGCCCTACATACAGCTTGCCATGGAAAGGAGTAATAAGGATTGGATGAAAGTAATAAGAAAGTAGAGATCCAAAAGGATTCTAGCATCTCCACACACCTATCTGAAATTCCCACTATGAATTTACATAAGTATTTCTATCCCTTTTTATTTTCTATTTATTATTAATTTTTGAAACCCATAACCATTTAATCTGCCTAACTGAGATTTACAAGGTGACCATAGCTTGCTTCATACCAACAATCTCTGTGGGATCGACCCTTACTCACGTAAGGTATTACTTGGATGACCCAGTACACTTGTTGGTTAAGTTGAACGGAGTTGTGAGCTTCTCTAACATTGCCTAGAACTCTTGTTTCACAATTTCGTCCACCAAGTTTTTGGCGCCATTACCGGGGATTGTTCGAGTATGGACAATTGACGGTTCATCTTGTTGCTCAGATTAGGTAATTTTCTTCTCAAAAATCCTTTTCAAAATTTTTCTTTTCTTTTTCGGTTTTTTTTCCAAACTTTATTTTCGAAAAAATTAATAAAAATACAAAAAAATCATAAAATCATAAAAAACCAAAAATATTTTGTGTTCTTGTTTGAGTCTTGAGTCAATTTTTAAGTTTTGTGTCAATTGCATGTTTTTAAAATTTATGCATTATTTTTTCGAAAATTTCATGCATTCATAGTGTTCTTCATGATCTTCAAGTTGTTCTTGGTAAGTCTTCTTGTTTGATCTTGATGATTTCTTGTTTTCTGTTTTTTGTTGTTTTTCATATGCATTTTTCGTTTGTTAGAGTCTATGCATTAAAGATTTCTAAGTTTGGTGTCTTGCATGTTTTCTTTGCATCAAAAATTTTTTCAAAAATATGTTCTTGATGTTCATCATGATCTTCAAAGTGTTCTTGGTGTTCATCTTGACATTCATAATGTTCTTGCATGCATCTTGTGTTTTGATCCAAAATTTTCATGTTTTGCGTCATAATTGTGTTTGTCTCTCTCATAATTAAAAATTCAAAAATCAAAAAAATATATTTTCCTTATTTTTCTCATAATTTTCGAAAATTTGAGTTGACGTAGTCAAAAAATTTTCAAAATTAGTTGTTTCTTACAAGTCAAGTCAAATTTTCAATTTTAAAAATCTTATCTTTTCAAAATCTTTTTCAAAAATTATATGTTTTTCATTTTTTTTTCTATTTTTCGAAAATTTCAAAAATCGTTTTCAAAATATTTTCAAAATCTTTTTATTATCTTTATATCAAATTTTTGAAAATATGCTAACAATTAATGTGATTGGTTCAAAAATTTGAAGTTTGTTACTTTCTTGTTAAGAAAGGTTCAATCTTTAAATTCTAGAATCTTATCTTGTAGTTTCGTGTTAGTTAAGTCATTTTAAAAATTAAATCTTTTTCAAAATACCTTTCTCTTAAAAATCTTATCTTTTTATCTTATCTTTTTCAAAATTATATCTTTTTCAAAATTTGATTTCAAAATATCTTATCTAACCTCTTATCTTCTTATCTTTTCAAATTTGATTTAAATATCTTTTTCAACTAACTCTTTGACTTTTTGTTTGTTTCTTATCTTTTTCAAAACCACCTAACTACTTTTCCCTCTCTAATTTTCGAAAATATCTCATCTCTTTTTCAAAAATTCTTTTGCTTTAAATTTAAATTTTAATCTTATCTTATCTCCAATTTTCAAAAATTACTAACACCTTCTTTAAAATTATTTTCGAAATTCTCCCTCTCTTTTCTTATTCTATTTAATTATTTATTTACTAACACTTCTCTTCACCTCTCCTCATCTAAAAATCCGAACCCAATCTATCCCTTGTGTTTGGATTCTTCACTTTTCTTTCTTCTATCCCCTTCTTTTTCTACTAACATAAAGGAATCTCTATACTGTGACATAGAGGATTCCTCTTCTTTTCTTGTTTTCCTCTCTTTCATATGAGCAGGAACAAGGAAAAAGGCACTCTTGTTGAAATTGATCCAGAACCTGAAAGGACGCTGAAGAGAAAATTAAGAGAAGCTAAGTTACAACAATCTAAAGGTAACCTTTCAGAAATTTTCGAACAAGAGAAGGAGATGGCAGCCGAAAATAATAATAATGCAAGGAGAATGCTTGGTGACTTCACAAAGCCAACGTCCAAATTTGATGGAAGAATCATCTCCATTCCTGCCATTGGAGCCAACAACTTTGAGCTGAAACCTCAGCTAGTTGCCTTAATGCAACAGAACTACAAGTTTTATGGACTTCCATCTGAAGATCCTTACCAGTTTTTAACTGAGTTCTTACAGATTTGTGAGAATGTAAAAACGAATGGAGTTGATCCTGAAGTCTACAGACTCATGCTTTTCCCTTTTGCTGTAAGAGACAGAGCTAGAATATGGTTGGATTCACAACCTAAGGATAGCCTGGACTCCTGGGATAAGCTGGTCACAGCCTTCTTGGATAAATTCTTTCCTCCTCAAAAGCTGAGCAAGCTAAGAGTGGATGTTCAAACCTTCAAACAAAAAGATGGTGAATCCCTCTATAAAGCTTGGGAAAGATACAAGCAGTTGACCAAAAGATGTCCATCTGACATGTTCTCAGAATGGACCATATTAGATATATTCTATTATGGTCTATCTGAGTTTTCGAAAATGTCATTGGACCATTCTGCAGGTGGATCCATCCACCTAAAGAAAATGCCTGAAGAGGCTCAAGAACTCATTGACATGGTTGCAAACAACCAATTCATGTACACTTCTAAGAGGAATTCCGTGAATAATGGGATACCTCAAAAGAAAGGAGTTCTTGAAATTGATGCTCTGAATGCCATATTGGCTCAGAACAAAGTGTTGACTCAACAGGTCAATATGATCTCTCAAAATCTGAATGGATGGCAACATGCATCCAACAGTACTAAAGAGGCAGCTTCTGAAGAAGCTTATGATCCTGAGAACCCTGCCATGGCAGAGGTTAATTACATGGGTGACCCTTATGGAAACACCTATAACTCATCATGGAGAAATCATCCAAATTTCTCATGGAAGGATCAACATAAGCCTCAACAAGGCTTTAACAATGGTGGACGCAATAGGCTGAGCAATGGTAAGCCTTTTCCATCATCCTCTCAGCAACAGACAGAGAATTCTAAACAAAACACTTCTAATTTAGCCAATCTAGTCTCTGATCTGTCAAAGGCCACCTTCAGTTTCATGAGTGAAACAAGATCCTCCACCAGAAATCTGGAGGCACAAGTGGGCCAGCTGAGTAAGAAAGTCATTGAAACTCCTCCCAGTATTCTCCCAAGCAATACAGAAGAGAATCCAAAAGGAGAGTGCAAGGCCATTGATATAATCAATATGGCCGAATGCACAAGGGAGGAGGAGGACGAAAATCCTAGTGAGGAAGACCTCCTGGGACATCCCTCAAGCAAGAAGGAGTTTCCTATTAAGGATCCAAAGGAATCTGAGGCTCATATAGAGACCATAGAGATTCTATTAAATCTCCTTCTGCCATTCATGAGCTCTGAAGACTATTCTTCCTCTGAAGAGGATGAAGATGTGACTGGAGAGCAAGTTGCTCAATATTTAGGAGCTATCATGAAGCTGAATGCCAAGTTGTTTGGTAATGAGACTTGGGAAAATGAACCTCCTTTGCTCATTAGTGAACTGGATACCTGGATTCAGCAAATTTTACCTCAAAAGAGACAAGATCCTGGCAAGTTCTTAATACCTTGTACCATAGGCACCATGACCTTTGAAAAGGCTTTATGTGATCTAGGGTCAGGGATAAATCTTATGCCACTCTCTGTAATGGAGAAGCTGGGGATCATTGAGGTACAACCTGCCTTGTTCTCATTACAATTGGCAGACAAGTCATTGAGACAAGCTTATGGAGTAGTGGAGGACGTGTTAGTAAAGGTTGAAGGCCTTTACATCCCTGCTGATTTCATAATCTTAGACACTGGGACGGAAGAGGATGAAGGCATTATCCTTGGAAGACCTTTCCTAGCCACAGCAGGAGCTGTGATAGATGTCAACAGAGGTGAACTAGTCCTTCAATTGAATGGGGACTACCTTGTGTTTAAGGCACATGGCCATCCCTCAGTGACAAAAGAGAGTAAGCATGAAGAGCTTCTCTCAGTTCAGAGTCAAGAAGAGCCCCCACAGTCAAACTCTAAGTTCGGTGTTGGGAGGCCACAACCAAACTCTAAGTTTGGTGTTAAGACCCCATATCCAAACTCTAAGTTTGGTGTTGGGACTATACAACATTGACCTGATCAACTTTGTGGCTCCATGAGAGCCACTGTCAAGCTATTGACATTAAAGAAGCGCTTGTTGGGAGGCAACCCAATTTTATTTATCTAATTTTTATTTTATTGTTATTTTGTGTTTTATTAGGTACATGATCATGTGGAGTCACGAAAAAAATATAAAAATTAAAAATAGAATCAAAAACAGCAGAAGAAAAATCACACCCTGGAGGAAGCATAGACTGGCGTTCAACGCCAGTAAGGAGCATCTAGCTGGCGTTCAACGCCAGAACAGAGCATGAATCTGGCGCTGAACGCCAGAAACAAGCAACATTATGGCGTTTGAACGCCAGGAATGTGCCTAGAGGAAAAGCTGGCGCTGAACGCCAGTAACAAGCATGAAACTGGCGTTCAACGCCTGAAACATGCTTTACATGGGCGTTGAACGCCCAAAACGTTCACCACTCGGCGTTTAAACGCCAAAATAGTGTGAAAAGGCATTTTAGATGCCTATTTGGTGCAGGGATGGAATTCCTTGACACCTCAGGATCTGTGGACCCCACAGGATCATCTCAGGATCTGTGAACCCCACAGGATCCCCACCTACCTCACCCTCTCTCTCCATTCATGGTCATCCCTTCTGTTTTTCATTTACCACCTACATTTATCCACTCTTCCCTATACACCACCTACCTTTAAAATTCAAATTCTCTTTCCCACCCAATCCCACCCATATAGCCGAATACACACATCCCTCAATCTCCTCCATATCTTCTTCTTATTCTTCATCTTTTCTTTCTTATCTTGCTCGAGGGCAAGCAATTTTCTAAGTTTGGTGTGGTAAAAGCATAGCTTTTTGCTTTTCCATAACCATTAATGGCACCTAAGGCCAGAGACATCCAAAAAAAAAGAAAAAAGAAAAAAAAAAAGAGAAAAAAGGGAAGACAAAAGCTTCCACCTCTGAGTCATGGGAGATGGAAAGACTCATGTAAAGGGTTTATAGCTCAGTGGTAGAACATTTGACTGCAAATCAAGAGATCCCTGAGATACCTCAGGGGATAAATTGTCCTCCACACAATTATTGGGAGCAACTAAGGATAGGAGCACCAAAATTACTAGAAATCATTAAACAGAAGCAAGGAAGAGACATAGAGGAACTCAAAGAGCACCATTGGTTCTTTAAGAAGGCGCCACCCTCACTAAGGTGGACTCATTCCTTGTTCTTATTTCTCTGTTTTTCGATTTTTATGCTTCATGTTTATTTATGTTTTGTGTCTCTACTTCATGATCATTAGTGTTTAGTACCTATGTCTTAAAGTTATGAATAATTCCATTAATCCTTCACCTCTCTTAAATGAAAAATGTTTTAATTCAAAAGAACAAGAAGTACATGAATTTCGAAATTATCCTTGAATTTAATTTAATTTTAGGGAAAATGACACTCCCCTCCCCTGAGAGATACTAAAATGACACTCCCCTCCCCTCTATTTGTAAAATGTACAGTTTAATCCATTTAGTTAAAATTGTTAACAGGATATTTCATTTAAAAAAATTAAATATTTTATTCAATAAAATTAATATTCTAATTTACCATACTATCCCTTTATATTTGTTTACTAACTAAACTCAATTTCTGAGTTAGGATTCCAATTCCCTCACAGTCACATTCCAGCGCTATTTCTCTTTCAATCTCTTCAATTTCCTTTGGTTGTCTCTGCCATCGCTACCTAGGTGCTGCCATTGCTGCATAGCTTTGTGTAATCATCGCCGTTATTATCAATTCAAGTAATAAGGTTTGACATCCTTTTCTCAAACTAAATTAATTTACAAAAAAAATTCATATCATTGGCAATTCTGGATATATCCTTAAACCCTTCATTTTTGCTATCCCTAAATCCTTTTCTTCGTCGTTTCTGTTATAGTTATTCATTATTAATTACGCCAATTTTTTTTTTCATATTAGGAAAATGTCTACCAATATTGAAGCTATATCTAGTGTTAATGAGTACGATGGAACTGAACCCCCTATTGAACAATTATTTACCGATAGTGATGAAGAATATGATGTTAATAAGGATCAATGTGTAGAGAGTTATTTGGATGATGAGGAGTGGAATGAGGATGACTACACTTCAGAGGAAGAAAGTGAAGTAGAAGTTAACAAAGAGAATGAAGGTGAGATAATGAAAAGATTTGATGTTGAAGATAATGAAAAAATTAGTCTAGAAAGGTTTATGATATTTGTTGACGTACATGAGTTCAGGAATGTATTAAGAGATTACATAATTCAAGAGAATTTTGATATAATAAGAGTGAAAAATGAGAAAGCAAGAGTGACTGCCATTTGTGCTTCTGAAGGTTGTCCTTGGAGGTTTCATGCTTCTCCTTCTCCAGATGGTATTGCTTTTATGATCAAGAGTTATGAGCCAAGGCATACTTGTATTAGAAAATCTGAGAAGAGAAATGCTAATTCTACATGGATAGCAAAAAAGTTAAAACAATCTTTAAATGCTGATCCAAATATGAGCTATGAACTCATGTCTAATGAATTGATTACCATGTTTGGAGTTGAAGCCCATCCTAAGCAATTATATTGGGCCAGAAGAAAAGGAAGGAAAGAAGTTGAAGGTTCTCATGCTTTAAGTTATAAGAAAATAGTTAAGTTTGCTAATCTGTTACTAGAAAAAAACAGGGAGAACATAGTAAGATTGGAGTACTATGATCAAATGACATAGTAAGATTGGAGTACTATGATCAAAAAACAGGGGGAGCAATTATATATACAAATGTATTTTTTTACCTTTTCAAATTATAGGAAATTTCAGCAAGTGAATCACAAACTTCAATGATAAAACAAACTCAACAACATGCTTCAGCACAGGCCAAAGCAAAGTCACAACTACAAGCCAAACAAATAAAAAGGGTTAGATTTATCTAACTTTACAACAAATATATGTTTATTAATAGCTTTTGTAAAAGCAAAAAATTAAAATGCACTATTTATTTGATGTTGTAGGATATTAGGAAAGATAAACTTCTTAGAAAGCATTCTTCAAATTTGACGATTCAATGAGTATTTAGAAGTTTCAAGAGTTGGGTATTGGAGATTTCAGCTTGTACAAAGGACAATACACCAACATAAAAACATATTCTATTATGCAGAATGCTCTTTATTTAGATTAAGAAACTTACTTTGTAGGGATGTGAAGGAATGAGATGTTGATTTTTTAAATTTGGGATTTATTCATCTCGACTTGTTTTTAAATTTTGATAAAGTTGTTAATAAATTTCAATAGTTTTATGAAACAAATTATTTATCAATATTAATTGTTATACATATTAGCAGTGGTAAGATTTTTTATTTAATGTTAAAATAATAGTAAAATATAAAAATAATTATTAACAAAAATTTTGGTAAAATCACAATTTAATAATTAAAAAATTATTGAAGGGTATATTAGAAAAAATAATTTAATTATTAATTTTTTAAAAATATTTTAGTAAAAATATAATTTAATCAATAAAAAAAGAATTTATTAAAGGGTATTTTAGTAAGCAAAATTTAATGACAAAAAAATAAAATTTTTTACTAAAGGATATTTTTGTAAAAATAATTGTTTTTCAAAAAAAAATGAATAAAGTTAACATTAGTTAACACAAAATTTAAAATGGATTAAAGAAGGGTTTTTTTAAAGGTTATAGGGGAGGGGAATGTATATTTTATAAATAGAGGGGAGGGGAGTGTCATTTTAACATCTCTCAGGAGAGGGGAATGGCATTTTCTCTTAATTTTATTGATGTGGTGACAACACTTTTTGTTTTCTGAATGAATGATTGAACAGTGCATATTTTTGATCTTGTTGTTTATGAATGTTAAAATTGTTGGATCTTGAAAGAATGATGAATAAGAGAAATGTTATTGATAATCTGAAAAATCATGAAATTGATTCTTGAAGCAAGAAAAAGCAGTGAAAAGAAGAAGCTTGCGAAAAAAAAAATGGCGAAAAAAATAGAAAGAAAAAGAAAAAGCAAGCAGAAAAAGCCAATAGCCCTTAAAACTAAAAGGCAAGGGTAAAAAGGATCCAAGGCTTTGAGCATCAATGGATAGGAGGGCCCAAGGAAATAAAATCCAGGCCTAAGCGGCTAAATCAAGCTGTCCCTAACCATGTGCTTGTGTCATGCAGGTCCAAGTGAAAAGCTTGAGACTGAGTGGTTAAAGTTGTGATCCAAAGCAAAAAGAGTGTGCTTAAGAGCTCTGGACACCTCTAACTGGGGACTCTAGCAAAGCTGAGTCACAATCTGAAAAGGTTCACCCAGTCATGTGTCTGTGGTATTTATATATCCGGTGGTAATACTGGAAAACAAAATGCTTAGGGCCACGGCCAAGACTCATAAGTAGCTGTGTTCAAGAATCAACATGCTTAACTAGGAAAGTCAATAACACTATCCGAAATTCTAAGTTCCTAGAGAAGCCAATCATTCTAAACTTCAAAGGAAAAAGTGAGATGCCAAAACTGTTCAGAAGCAAAAAGTTACAAGTCCCGCTCATCTAATTAGAATTAATATTCATTGATATTTTGGAATTTATAGTATATTCTCTTCTTTTTATCCTATTTGATTTTCAGTTGCTTGGGGACAAGCAACAATTTAAGTTTGGTGTTGTGATGAGCGGATAATTTATACGCTTTTTGGCATTGTTTTTAGGTAATTTTTAGTAAGTTCAAACTACTTTTAGGGATGTTTTCATTAGTTTTTATGTTAAATTCACATTTCTGGACTTTACTATGAGTTTGTGTGTTTTTCTATGATATCAGGTAATTTCTGGCTGAAATTGAGGGACTTGAGCAAAACTCTGAAAAAGGCTGACAAAAGGACTGCTGATGCTGTTGGAATCTGACCTCCAAATGGCGCGCTCTTAACGGCGTTAAAGAGTAGACATCCAGAGCTTTCCAGCAATATATAATAGTCCATACTTTATTCGGAAATTAATGACATAAATTGGCGTTGAACGCCAAGTACATGCTGCTGTCTGGAGTTAAACGCCAGAAACCCGTCATGATCCGGAGTTGAACGCCCAAAACACGTTATAACTTGGAGTTCAACTCCAAGAAAAGCCTCAGCTCGTGGATAGATCAAGCTCATCCCAAGCATACACCAAGTGGGCCCCGGAAGTGGATTTATGCATCAATTACATACTCATATAAACCCTAGTAGCTAGTTTATTATAAATAGGACTTTTTACTAGTGTATTAGATATCTCTGGACGCCTAGTCCTTAGACCATGGGAGCTGGCCATTCGGCCATGCCTGAACCTTTCACTTATGTATTTTCAACAGTGGAGTTTCTGCACACCATAGATTAAGGGTGTGGAGCTCTGCTGTACCTCATGTTTCAATACAATTACTATTACTTTTTATTCAATTCTCTTTTATTCTTATTCCAAGATATACGTTGCACAACACTTTGATGAATGTGATGATCCGTGACACTCATCATCATTCTCACCTATGAACGTGCGTGACTGACAACCACTTCCATTCTACTTTAGGCCGGGCGCATATCTCTTAGATTCCCCAACAGAATCGTCGTGGTATAAGCTAGATAGATGGCGGCATTCATGGGAATCCGGAAAGTCTAACCTTGTCTGTGGTATTCCGAGTAGGATTTCGGGAATCTAGAAAGTCTAACCTTGTCTGTGGTATTCCGAGTAAGATTCCGGTATTGAATGACTGTGATGAGCTTCAAACTCCTGAAGGCTGGGCGTTAGTGACAGACGTAAAAGAATCAATGGATTCTATTCCAACCTGATTGAGAACTGACAGATGATTAGTCGTGCTGTGACAGAGCATTTGGACCGTTTTCACTGAGAGGATGGGATGTAGCTATCAACAAGGGTGATGCCTCCAAACGATTAGCCGTGCAATGACAGCGCATAGGACCATTTTCCCGAGAGGATTAAAAGTAGCCATTGATGATAGTGATGCCTATATACAGCTTGCCATGGAAAGGAGTAAGAAGGATTGGATGAAAGTAATAAGAAAGTAGAGATTCAAAAGGATTCTAGCGTCTCCACACACCTATCTGAAATTCCCACTATGAATTTACATAAGTATTTCTATCCCTTTTTATTTTCTATTTATTATTAATTTTCAAAACCCATAACCATTTAATCTACCTAACTGAGATTTACAAGGTGACCATAGCTTGCTTCATACCAACAATCTCTGTGGGATCGACCCTTACTCACGTAAGGTATTACTTGGATGACCCAGTACACTTGCTGGTTAAGTTGAACGGAGTTGTGAGCTTCTCTAACAGTGCCTAGAACTCTTGTATCACAATTTCGTCCACCAATGGCCCTGGGCGGACCGGAAAGAAACCCAGAAGCTTTCTTTTTTGAAGAACCGCCAGGCTTGGCAGAAACAAACAAGTAAAGAAACAGAGTCTGGGAAGGTGTTACATCTAGTTCACGGCAGAGAAGTTGAAAATTTTTTATAAAACCCTAGGAATTGGGGTGAAGCTGGGATGGAGCAATATTACACGACCAGAACAGGTCGGTCTCAAAAGCAGTAAAAGAAAAAGAAATGTTCAGCTGACTGAAAAAGTATTCGTAAGCATAAAAGAACGGACGCTCTCCCTCAACAGAAGTTGGAAAGCAAACTCTCTCGTCAGAATCAGGGGCATCAAGCTCGTAATCCTCCTCACGGGCATTGTTACCACAAATCCTATGGCGCTTCCTCAGTTCTGTGCAAAACTCAGCATCCACAACAGAAACACACAACAAAACAAAGGAGTCCAACCAGTCGGACATCCCCTCAGGAACTCTGGATGACATCTCTACAATATTATTGCGAGAAGACATGAGGCCAACTAATCCTACAAGCAAGAAAAGAAAATAAGGTTACTACAAAGCATCTCAAACAAGGGGCAAAAACAACTCGACGGACGAACAAAAAAGGAAAGCCCCAAGATCCAAATCAAAATCCTAGGGCATCCTTTGGAAGCAGTAACAGAGCAAGGATTCAAGAAATCTCTACAGCTTACGCCCCGGCACTCATCAGAAAGAAAATAAAGTCTCAAATGAAGCAAAGGAAGTAAAAACAAAAACACAAAGTCACCACCTTTTCTACAACCTATCAGCAAAAAGTATTGTCAAAACATCAAAAATGCCAAGCAGAAAATCACCAAAGATGCAAACTTTTTCAGAATCAAGCAAAAATCATCATCAAAGGCGCAACCAGAAGCGGAAAAAACATGCAAAAGCCCTAAGAAAAGATTCAAGCAACGAGAAAAGCAAAAAGACTCACACCAAAAAACAAAGAAATTCCAGAACACGCAAACAATCAGGCATGGTAAAAACAGAAAGATCCCAACTTTCCCTGAGCAAAATTCAAACCTTTCTACCGACATATAAAAGCGACAGAGGAAGAAAAATTGAACCTGGAGAAATAGGAAAACCTTGAAAGAAAGCCGAAGAGCAGAAGCAAGAAAGCCACCCCTTGAAAGCGAGAAACCGCAAAGATAGAAGGAGAAAATCTGGGAATCACCCCTCTTCCATAGAGAGCAATGACAGAACAGACGTTGCAGGAAGAAGTTACGAAAGAAACAAAAAATGAGAGAGTAAAGGGAGAAGTTACGAAGAAGAGCGAAGAAGAGAAACCGTTTTTGATCGAGAAAATTCAAAATAAAAGCCAGGAGAAAACGGGGCAATTAATACCAATTAAATGAAGGTATTAAACCCTTTCACGTTCCCCAAAAGCAAAGCACTGATATAAAAGTGCGCGCCTTTAGAGGAAAACGTTCTACATTCAAAAAGATTCTACAAAAAGAAGAAATCGACAAAATGCTTGAGTTCGGCTTTGTCATGAAAGGACCGAAGTCAAAAACTCGACCTCAACAGAAAGACCGAGTTCAAGCAGGGGCACTGTTCATACCCTGGGTCGAGCTGTCCGATCTGGGATGTTCTACAGACAAAGTGACTGACCTCTTCAGGACAAGACAACCCGACCTCTTCTCAAAGAGCTCGGCCAAGTCACAGGAAAGCCCAAACAAAGGGCCCAAATAGAGGAACACGTCCCAAATCCAAGGGCAGCCCAAATCCCATAGAGATAAAGGCGGTTCCCTTGAAAGATAAGATGACCTCACTTAAAGATAAGATAAAGATAAAGATAGGATAACTAACTTATCTTATCCACAGGAGGCCACATCTCACCATTATAAATACACTGGAGCACCCAGGTATAACTCATACTCTGATTCTACTCAATACCTGCTTAATACCCTTGCTAACTTAAGCATCGGAGTCCCTTGCAGGTACCCCCCACCCTCCGGGGACGAAGGATCAGCACCATCACCAAGTCCAACAAGTCGAACACACCCACTCCGGCCGCTATACACCTGCCGGACGCGTCGGCTCCGACAACACAGAAGATCTTGACCGAGATCGACCTACAGTTTCAGGTAACCCCCGGAACACCACCGGATACATAAATGCCACAGACACATAACTGGGTGAACCTTTTCAGATTGTGACTCAGCTTTGCTAAAGTCCCCAGTTAGAGGTGTCCAGAGTTCTTAAGCACACTCTTTTGCTCTGGATCTTGACTTTAACCACTCAGTCTCAAGCTTTTCACTTGGACCTTCATGCCACAAGCACATGATTAGGGACAGCGTGATTTAGCTGCTTAGGCCAGGATTTTATTCCTTTAGGCCCTCCTATCCATTAATGCTGAAAGCCTTGGATCCTTTTTACCCTTGCCTTTTGTTTTAAAGGGCTATTGGCTTTTTCTGTTTGCTTTTTCTTTCTTTTCTCTCTCTTTTTTTTGCCATTTTTTTCACTGCTTTTCTTGCTTCAAGAATCAATTTCATGATTTTTCAGATTATCAACAACATTTCTCTTTGTTCATCATTCTTTCAAGAGCCAAAAAGTATGCACTATAAAAAAATGCACTGTTCAAGCATTTATTCAGAAAACAAAAAGTATTGCCACCACATCAAAATAATTAAACTAATTTCAAGGTAAAATTTGAAATTCATGTACTTCTTGTTCTTTTGTAATTAGGAACATTTTTCATTTAAGAAAGGTGAGGGGTTCATAGGACATTCATAGCTTCAAGGCATAGACACCAGAGACTAATGATCATGTAATAAGGACACAAACATAAGAATAAGGAAATCAAAGAACGGGTCCACCTTAGTGATGGCGGCTAGTTCTTCCTCTTGAAGATCCAATGGAATGCCTGAGCTCCTCTATGTCTCTTCCTTGCCTTTGTTGCTCTTCCCTCATGGCTATTTGATCCTCTCTAATTTCATGGAAAATAATGGAGTGCTCTTGGTGTTCCATCCTTAGTTGCTCCATATTGGAACTCAAATTTCCCAAAGAGGTGTTGAGTTGCTCCCAATAGTTGTGTGGAGGAAATGCATCCCTTGAGGCATCTCAGGGAATTCTTGATGAGGGACTTCCTCATGCTCTTGTTGAGGTCCATGACTGGGCTCTCTTATTTGCTCCATCTTCTTTTTGGTGATGGGCTTGTCCTCTTCAATGAGGGTGTCTTCTTCTATGACAATTCTAGCTAAATTGCATAGGTGACAGATGAGATGAGGGAAGGCTAACCTTGCCAAGGTGGAAAGTTTGTCAGCAACCTTGTATAGTTCTAGAGGTATGATCTCAGGAACTTCCACTTTCTTTCCAATCATGATGTTATGGATCATGATAGCTGGTGCACGAATTTGTAATCCGTACAACTAACCAGCAAGTGCAATGGGTCGTCCAAGTAATATCTTATGTGAGTAAGGGTCGAATCCCACGGAGATTGTTGGTTTGAAGCAAGCTATGTTTATCTTATTATTCTTAGTCAGGATGCCAACAACAGTGTTTTTCAAGTTCAGTGAAGAAAGGGAAAAGGGCATAAAATAAATACTTGTTATGCAGTAATGGAGAATATGTTGGAGTTTTGGACATGCTTTGTCTGATTTATTCCTGTAATGTAATATTCCATCCATGGAAAAGTGCAAAGTTCCCTCCATGGCAAGCTGTATGTAGGGTGACACCGTTGTCAATGGCTACTTCCCATCCTCTCAGTGAAAATGGTCCAAATGCTCTGTCACAGCACGGCTAATCATCTGTCGGTTCTCAATCAGGTTGGAATAGAATCCAATGATTCTTTTGCGTCTGTCACTAACGCCCAGCCTTCAGGAGTTGAAGCTCGTCACAGTCATTCAATCCCGGAATCCTACTTGGAATACCACGGACAAGGTTTAGACTTTCCGGATTCTCATGAATGCCGCCATCAATCTAGCTTATACCACGAAGATTCTGATTAAAGAATCTAAGAGAAGCTCATTCAATCTGATGTAGAACGGAGGTGGTTGTCAGGCACATGTTCATGGATTGAGGAAGGTGATGAGTGTCACGGATCATCACCTTCTTTATAATTAAGCGCGAATGAACATCTTAGATAGGAACACACACGTTTGAATGGAGAAATAGAAACAATTGCATTAATTCATCGAGACGCTGCAGAGCTCCTCACCCCCAACAATGGAGTTTAGAGACTCATGCCGTCAAAGTGTATAAAATTCAGATCTGAAAATGTCATGAGGTACAAGATAAGTCTCTAAAAGTTGTTTAAAATAGTAGACTAGTAACCTAGGTTTACAGAATATGAGTAAACTAAGATAATTGGTGCAGAAATCCACTTCTGGGGCCCACTTGGTGTGTGCTGGGGCTGAGGCTTTTCTTGGAGTTGAACTCCAAGTTATAACGTGTTTTGGGCGTTCAACTCCGGATCATGACGTGTTTCTGGCGTTTAACTCCAGACAGCAGCATGTACTTGGCGTTCAACGCCAAGTTACGTCGTCTATCTTCGCGCAAAGTATGGACTATTATATATTGCTGGAAAGCCCTGGATGTCTACTTTCCAACGCCGTTGAGAGCGCGCAATTGGACTCCTGTAGCTCCAAAAAATCCATTCCGAGTGCAGGGAGGTCAGGATCCAACAATATCAGCAGTCCTTTTTCAGCCTAACTCAGATTTTTGCTCAGCTCCCTCAATTTCAGCCAGAAATTACCTGAAATCACAAAAAAACACACAAACTCATAGTAAAGTCCAGAAATATGATTTTTGCCTAAAAACTAATAATATTCTACTAAAAATTAATTAAAACATACTAAAATCTACATGAAATTACCCCCAAAAAGCGTATAAAATATCCGCTCATCACAACACCAAACTTAAACTGTTGCTTGTCCTCAAGCAACTAGATAAATAAAATAGGATTAAAAGAAATTAAGAAGTAATAATATTTTAGAGTTTTTAAGTGGAGCTCAGATTCTTATTAGATGAGCGGGGCTTGTAGCTTTTTGTTTCTGAACAGTTTTGGCATCTCCCTTTATCCTTTGAAATTCATAATGATTGGCATCCATAGGAACTCAGAATTCAGATAGTATTATTGATTCTCCTAGTGTAGTATATTGATTCTTGAACACAGTTACTTTATGAGTCTTGGCCGTGGCCCTAAGCACTTTGTTTTCCAGTATTACCACCGGATACATAAATGCCACAGACACATGACTGGGTGAACCTTTTCAGATTGTGACTCAGCTTTGCTAAAGTCCCCAGTTAGAGGTGTCCAGAGCTCTTAAGCACACTCTTTTTGCTTTGGATCACGACTTTAACCACTCAGTCTCAAGCTTTTCACTTGGACCTACATGCCACAAGCACATGGTTAGGGACAGCTTGATTTAGCCGCTTAGGCCTGGATTTACTTCCTTGGGCCCTCCTATCCACTGATGCTCAAAGCCTTGGATCCTTTTCACCCTTGCCTTTTGGTTTTAAGGGCTGTTGGCTTTTATTCCTTTTCTTGATCCAATGATTTCTTGTAAATTTTTTTTTTCATTGCTTTTTCTTGCTTCAAGAATCAATTTCATGATTTTTCAGATCATCAATAATATTTTTCGTGTTCCTCATTCTTTCAGGAGCCAATATTCATAAAATTCAAGATAAAAATTATGCACTGTTCAAGCATTCATTCAGAGAACAAAAAGTGTTGCCACCACATATAGTTAATTATAATTTTTATTATTAAGAACTTGAAAAAAATAAATTACTTCTTTATTCTAATTATCTACTATTTTATTCATGCCTGATGATGATGAGAAAAATAAATTATAACTTAATCGGAAATAAAACCAGAATAGATATACTAATTACTACTACTACTATATATATCCCCTAAGGTAAATTTCTATAATAACACTATCACAGAGTTAAAGCTAACATTAGAACTCAACAACCTGTGTTTTGGGAAGTGGATGTTCCTTTGATCTGTGGGATGCTTGGTCCTTCAAGGATTAATTTCTGGCGCTTCAGCTCCCTTAAATCACGCCCTTGCTCTTCTTGTTCCTTAAGCAGTTTGCAAAGCATGCTGCTTTGATTGTTCTGTTATTCCTTTATTTGGTTCATAGCTTCTTGCAATTTGGAAATAGATGCTTCAATATGTTCCCAATATTCGAATTGAGGAAGTTCTGGGAGGACTTCCTGTGCTCTCCTCTTGATTGGATCATCCTGCAGCTGTTGTCTGTCCATTGATATTCTAGTGATTGGCCTTTCAACTGAGATATACTATGTTATTCCCATCTTCACTCTGGCATCTCTGCAGAGCATAGAAATTAAGCTTGGATAGGCCAATCTGGCATCCTTGGAATTCCTATTTGCTATTTTGTATAGTTCACACGAGATCAGTTGATGGACTTCTACTTCTTTTCCCAACATGATGCAGTGAATCATCACTGCTCTTTTAATGGTAACTTCAGAACGGTTGCTGGTGGGCAATATGGAACGCCCAATGAAATCCAGCCAGCCTCTGGCTACTGGTTTGAGATCTTCTCTTTTGAGTTGATTTGGGATGCCAGTCGTGCTGGTGGTCCACCTGGCTTCGGGGATGCATATATCCTCTAGAATCTTGTCCAGACCTTTATTTACCCTCATCATTCTCCTATTAAAGGAGTCTAGGTCATCTTTCAGTTGAGGGAGCTTAAAGATCTCCCTGATTTTGTCAGGATGGGTATGAACAATCTTTCCTCTAACTAAGGTCCGATGGTCATAGAGGGCAGCTCCAATTATTCTTTGCCTGTCTGTCTGCCATAGATTAGCATAGAACTCCTGAACCATGTTCCTTCCCACTTTCGTTTCAGGATTAGCTAGGATTTCCTAGTTCCTGTTTCGAATTTGTTCTTGGATCTCCGGATATTCATCTTCTTTCAGATCAAACTTGACTTCCGAGATCACTGATCTGTGACTCATTATTTTGTAGTAATGGTCTGAATGTTCTTTAGTTAAGAACTTCCCTTGATTCCAAAGTGGCTTTGGAATATTCTCTTTCTTGCTTCTTGGGTTGGGTTGTTTTCCTTTAAGGGCCATGATCAAAGTGAGAATGTTTTTGTGATCACGGATAAGCACACCAAACTTAGAGGTTTGCTTGTCCTTAAGCAAAAGAAAAGAGAGAAGAGGAATAGGAGGAGAGCAAGTGTGGAATGGTGGATGATGAGAGGGGCGCCGAAAGTGGATATAAAGGGAGGGGGTGGGTATTCGAAAATAAGAAAAAGATATAAGATAAAAGATATGATTTATAAAAGATAAATATGACAAGAAAATGATATAATTTAAAAAGATATGAATGATATTTAAAAATAAATTTGAAATTTATAATTTGAAAAAGATTTTAAAAGATAATTAAGTTGGGAAAGAGCTTGGAAAAAGAGTTGGATTGGATTGAAAATCAATTGTCTTTATGGATTAAAATGCATGTAAAATCTTTGAAATAGGGATTTCAGAAATTAGAGATTTTAGAAATTAGGATTAAAATTTTTGAAATTGAAGGATGATATTTGGAAACATGTTTATGCAAGAAATCATGAATTAAAACATAAAAATTAGAAAATTTTTGAAGAAAAACGAATTTTTCCTCCTCCCCACCATCCTGGCGTTAAACGCCCAAACGCTGCATGTTTTGGGCATTTAACGCCCAATTGATGCTTCTCCTGGGCGTTCAACGCCCAGCTGTTGCTTCTTTTTGGCGTTGAATGCCAGGAAGTCCTTTGTCACTGGGCGTTTTTCTGAACGCCCAGGACGCTGTCAATCTGGCGTTAAATGCCCAGAAGGTGCTTCTTTCTGGCGTTCAACGCCCAGAAGATGCTCCTTTCTGGCGTTTAACGCCCAGATGGCTACCCTTACTGGCGTTGAACGCCCAGTGGATGCTTCTTTTGGGCGTTCAATGCCCAAAACGTTTCTCACTGGCTTTTCCACGCTAGTGAGCTTCTAGATTCCCCTGTAACTCTGTGAACTCAAACGATTGCTATTTTACCTTTTGAAGATACTTGACACATACCTGTAAAGAAAAAGGAAATTTATTTAATTAGTAAATAAACTTTGTAAATGGCTGGGTTGCCTCCCAGCAAGCGCTTATTTATTGTCTTTAGCTGGATTATTACTGAGCTCTAATCAAGTCTCAGTTTTGAGCATTCTTGCTCCAGATTACTTTCAAGATAATGTTTAATTCTCTGTCCATTAACAATGAACTTTTTGTTAGAGTCATTATCCTGAAGCTCTACGTATCCATATGGTGATACACTTTTAATCACATATGGACCTCTCCACCGGGACTTTAATTTCCCGGGGAATAATTTGAGCCTAGAATTGAATAGCAGAACTTTCTGCCCCGGCTCAAAGACTCTGGATGACAGTTTCTTATCATGCCATCTTTTTGCTTTCTCTTTGTAAATTTTTGCATTTTCGAAAGCATTGAGTCTAAATTCCTCTAGCTCATTTAACTGGAGCAATCGTTTTTCTCCAGCTAACTTGGCATCAAGGTTCAGGAATCTGGTTGCCCAGTAGGCCTTATGCTCCAGTTCCACTGGCAAGTGACATGCCTTTCCATACATAAGCTGGTATGGAGAGGTCCCTATAGGTGTCTTGAATGCTGTTCTGTATGCCCACAGAGCATTGTCCAAGCTTCTTGCCCAATCCCTTCTACGATTAATTACAGTCCGTTCCAGGATTCTTTTGAGTTCTCTGTTTGAGACTTCAGCTTGCCTATTATTCTGTGGGTGATATGGAGTAGCTACCCTGTGGCTAACTCCATAACGAACCAAAGCAGAGTAAAGCTGTTTATTGCAGAAATGAGTGCCCCCATCACTGATTTATACTCTAGGGGTACCAAATCTGCTGAAGATGTGTTTCTGGAGGAATTTTAACACTGTTTTAGTGTCATTAGTGGGTGTTGCAATAGCCTCTACCCATTTGGATATATAATCCACTGCCATCAGAATGTAAGTGTTTGAGTATGATGGTGGGAAAGGTCCCATGAAGTCAATACCCCATACATTAAACAACTCAATCTCCAAGATCCCTTGTTGAGGCATGGCATAACTATGAGGAAAATTGCCAGATCTTTGGCAACTGTCACAATTAAGTACAAACATTCGGGAATCTTTATAGAGAGTAGGCCGGTAGAAGCCACATTGGAGGACTCTTGTGGCTGTTCGCTCACTTCCAAAGTGTCCTCCATACTGTGATCCATGGCAGTGCCATAGGATCTTCTACGCTTTTTCTTTAGGCACACATCTACGGATTACTCCGTCTGCACATCTCTTGAAGAGATATGGTTCATCCCAAAGATAGTACTTTGCATCCGTGATCAATTTCTTTGATTGCTGCCTACTGTACTCTTTGGGTATGAATCTCACTGCCTTGTAGTTTGCAATGTCTGCAAACCATGGGACTTCCTGAATGGCAAAGAGTTGCTCATCCGGAAAGGTTTCAGAGATCTCAGTGAGAGGGAAGGACGCCCCTTCTACTGGTTCTATTCGGGACAGGTGATCTGCTACTTGATTCTCTGTCCCTTTTCTGTCTCTTATTTCTATATCAAACTCTTGCAGAAGCAACACCCATCTGATGAGTCTGGGTTTTGAATCCTGCTTTGTGAGTAGATATTTAAGAGCAGCATGATCAGTGTACACAATCACTTTTGATCCTACCAAATAGGATCTGAACTTGTCAATGGCGTAAACCACTGCAAGCAGCTCTTTTCTGTGGTTGTGTAATTTTTCTGTGCGTCATTTAAAACACGACTGGCGTAGTAAATAACATGCAGAAGCTTGTCATGCCTCTGTCCCAATACTGCACCAATGGGATGGTCACTGGCATCACACATCAATTCAAATGGTAATGTCCAGTCTGGTGCAGAGATGATTGGTGCTGTGACCAATTTAGCCTTCAGAGTCTCAAATGCCTACAGACACTCTTTATCAAAGATAAATGGCGTGTCAGCAGCTAGCAGGTTGCTCAGAGGTTTGGCGATTTTTGAAAAATCCTTTATAAACCTCCTATAGAATCCTGCATGCCCCAGAAAGCTTCTGATTGCCTTAACATTGGCAGGTGGTGGTAATTTTTCAATTACCTCTACCTTAGCTTGATCCACCTCTATTTCCTTGTTCGAGATTTTGTGCCCAAGGACAATTCCTTCAGTCACCATAAAGTGACATTTTTCCCAGTTTAAAACCAGGTTAGTCTCTTGGCATCTTTTCAGAACAAGTGCTAAATGGTTAAGGCAGGAGCTGAATGAGTCTCCAAATACTGAAAAGTCATCCATGAAGACTTCCAGAAACTTCTCTATCATATCAGAAAAGCTAGAGAGCATGCACCTTTGAAAGGTTGCAGGTGTATTGCACAAGCCAAATGGCATCCTTCTGTATGCAAATACTCCAGATGGAGATGTGAATGCAGTTTTCTCTTGATCCTGGGAATCTACTGCAATTTGATTATAACCTGAATATCCATCCAGGAAGCAGTAGTATTCATGACCTGCTAGTCTTTCTAGCATCTGGTCTATGAATGGTAAAGGAAAATGATCCTTTTTGGTGGCTGTATTGAGCCTTCTATAATCAATACACATACGCCACCCCGTAATTGTTTTTGTAGGAACCAATTCATTTTTTTCATTGTGAACCACTGTCATGCCACCTTTCTTAGGGATAACTTGGACAGGACTCACCCAGGGGCTGTCAGAAATAGGATAAATAATCCCAGCCTCTAGTAATTTAGTGACATCCTTCTGCACCACTTCCTTCATGGCTGGATTCAGCCGCCTTCGTGGTTGAACCACTGGCTTGGCGTCACCCTCCAATAGGATCTTGTGCATGCATCTGGCTGGGCTAATGCCCTTAAGATCACTGATGGACCACCCAAGAGCTGTCTTGTGTGTCCTTAGCACTTGGATTAGTGCTTCCTCTTCCTGTGGCTCTAAGGTAGAGCTTATGATTACAGGAAAGGTATCACCTTCTCCCAGAAATGCATATTTCAGGGATGGTGGTAATGGTTTGAGCTCGGATTTGGGAGGTTTCTCCTCTTCCTGAGGGATTTTCAGAGGTTCTATTATCCTCTCTGATTCCTCCAAATTAGGCTGAACATCTTTAAAGATGTCCTCTAGCTCTGATTCGAGACTCTCATCCATATTGACCTCTCTCACCAGAAAGTCAATGATATCAACACTCATGCAGTTATTTGGGGTGTCTGGATGTTGCATAGCTTTGACAACATTCAACTTGAACTCCTCCTCATTGACTCTCAGGGTTACTTCCCCTTTTTGGATGTCAATGAGGGTTCGGCCAGTTGCTAGGAAAGGTCTTCCTAGAATGAGAGTTGCACTCTTGTGCTCCTCCATTTCCAGCACCACAAAGTCAGTAGGAAAGGCAAATGGCCCAACCTTGACAATCATGTCTTCAATCACGCCTGATGGGTATTTAATGGAGCCATCAGCAAGTTGAAGACATATCCGGGTTGGTTTGACTTCTTCTGTCAAACCAAGCTTTGTGATAATAGATGCAGGTATTAAGTTGATACTTGCCCCAAGGTCACACAGAGCTTGCTTGGTGCAATTACCCTCTAATGTGCATGGTATCATGAAGCTCCCAGGATCTTTAAGCTTCTCAGGTAAGCTTTTCAGAATGACTGCACTGCATTCTTCAATGAGGTAAACTTTTTCAGTCTCCCTCCAATCCTTCTTATGACTTAAAATATCTTTCATGAACTTAGCATAAGAGGGTATTTGCTCAAGTGCTTCTGCAAATGGAATCTTTATTTCAAGAGTCCTGAGATAGTCTGCAAAGCAGGCAAATTGCTTATCCTGTTCCGCTTGGCGGAGTTTTTGAGGATAAGGCATTTTGGCTTTGTATTCCTCAACCTTAGTTGCTGCAGGTTTATTACCTGTAGAAGTGGGTTGGGAAGCCTTTTTAGAAGGGTTGTTATCAGCACTTGTATGTGACTGATCTCCCACGCTGGAGTGACGTTAGACGCCACTTCCTTATTTGTTACTGGCGTCTGAACACCAAAACTGTGCTCCCCTTGGGCGTTCAACGCCGGATTCATGCTTGTTTCTGGCGTTGAACGCCAGGAATGAGCATGGACTGGGTGTTCAGCGCCAGCCTTATTCCTCTCTGGGCTCTGATTGTCCTCAGAGGGATTTTGAGTAGCCATTTGTTCATTTCTTGGCTTCCTGCTGCTTTGAAGCGAGGTATTTAATGTTTTCCCACTTCTTAATTGAACTGCTTGGCATTCTTCTGCTATTTGTCTTGACAGTTGCCTTTCTGTTTGCTTTAACTGTACTTCCATATTCCTGTTAGCCATTCTTGTTTCCTGTAGTATTTCCTTGAATTCGGCTAGCTGCTTGGTTAGAAAGTCTAATTGCTGATTGATTTCATTAGCCTGATCCACAGGACTGAGTTCAGCAGTTACTGTTTTAGCTTCTTCTTTCATGGAAGGTCCACTGCTTAGGTACATATGCTGATTTCTGGCAACTGTATCAATAAGCTCTTGAGCTTCTTCAATTATTTTTCTCATATGTATAGATCCACCAGCTGAGTGGTCTAGAGAAATTTGAGCTTTTTCTGTAAGCCCATAGTAGAAGATGTCTAACTGCACCTACTCTGAAAACATTTCAGAGGGGCATTTTCTTAGCATCTCTCTGTATCTCTCCCAGGCATCATAAAGGGATTCATTATCTCCTTGTTTGAAGCCTTGGATGCTTAGCCTTAGCTGTGTCATTCGTTTTGGAGGGAAATAGTGATTCAGGAATTTTTCTGACAGCTGTTTCCATGTTTTTTATGCTGTTCTTAGGCTGGTTATTTAACCACCTCTTAGCTTGATCTTTTACAGCAAATGGAAACAGTAATAATCTGTAGACATCCTGATCTACTTCCTTATCATGCACTGTGTCAGCAATTTGTAAAAATTGTGCTAGAAACTCTGTAGGTTCTTCATGTGGAAGACCAGAATACTGGCAGTTTTGCTGCACCATGATAATGAGCTGAGGATTCAACTCAAAGCTACTAACTCCAATGGAGGGTATACAGATACTACTCCCATATGAAGCAGTAGTGGGGTTAGCATATGACCCCAGAGTCCTCCTGGACTGTTCATTCCCAATTAGTTCCATGATGGAATAAAGGAGATGGTATGTATGTTGATATTATTTATTTTATAAAAATAAAATAAAAATGGAATAAATAAAAACGGAATAAAATAAAAAAATTGAAAATATTTTGTGAACATTTTCGAAAAATTTTGAAATTGAAATCTGAAATTTTTATATAAAAATTTCGAAATTATTGTTTAAAATTAGTTAAAAAGATATATATATATATATATTTTTTGAATTTTGAATTTTATGATGAAAGAGAAAAACACATAAAAGACACAAGACTTAAAATTTTTAGAACTAATCTCCTTATTTTCGAAAAATTTGGAGGGAAAATACCAAGGAACACCAAACTTAAAAATTTTAAGATCAAAACACAAGAAAGACTCAAGAACACCTAGAAGATTCACAAGAACACCAAGAACAAAAGAAAGAACACCAAAGTTAAAATTTTTAGAAGACTTTAATAAAATTTTCGAAAATTATGAAAAGATTAACAAGAAAACACCAAACTTAAAGTTTGGCATAAGATTAAATCAAGAAAAATTATTTTTGAAAAAGGATTTTAAAAAGAAGGTGCCCAATTGCCAAGAACATAAGCCAACGCTATAACCAACTGAGCTAAAAATGTAATGTATTTTAAAGATGTATTATTTTTATGGATAAAAGTATAATTTTTGAAAGTTAATGTTTTGAAAAAGCACGAGAAAAACAAGAAAAGACACAAAACAAGAAAAACTCAAGATCAAACAAGAAAAATAAACAAGAACAACTTGAAGATCAATGAAGAACAAAGAACACAAGTTCAAAAATTTAAAGAAAAATATAAAATATGCAATTGACACCAAACTTAGAACAAGACACTAAACTCACGAAAAAGATTAAAATTGGTAAAGAAAAATAATATTTTTGAAAAATTTTTAAAAAAGAAATTATCCTATCAGAATTTAATGACTCTATAACAACAAAAATAAACTATTCCTAATCTAAGAAATAAAATAAACCTTTAGTTGTTCAAACTCGAACAATCCCTGGCAACGGTGCCAAAAACTTGGTGCACGAATTTGTAATCCGTACAACTAACCAGCAAGTGCACTGGGTCGTCCAAGTAATACCTTACGTGAGTAAGGGTCGAATCCCACGGAGATTGTTGGTTTGAAGCAAGCTATGTTTATCTTATTATTCTTAGTCAGGATGCCAACAACAGTGTTTTTCAAGTTCAGTGAAGAAAGGGAAAAGGGCATAAAATAAATACTTGTTATGCAGTAATGGAGAATATGTTGGAGTTTTGGAGATGCTTTGTCTGATTTATTCCTGTAATGTAATATTCCATCCATGGAAAAGTGCAAAGTTCCCTCCATGGCAAGCTGTATGTAGGGTGTCATCGTTGTCAATGGCTACTTCCCATCCTCTCAGTGAAAATGGTGCAAATGCTCTGTCACAGCACGGCTAATCATCTGTCGGTTCTCAATCAGGTTGGAATAGAATCCAATGATTCTTTTGCGTCTGTCACTAACGCCCAGCCTTCAGGAGTTTGAAGCTCGTCACAGTCATTCAATCCCGGAATCCTACTCGGAATACCACGGACAAGGTTTAGACTTTCTGGATTCTCATGAATGCTGCCATCAATCTAGCTAATACCACGAAGATTCTGATTAAAGAATCTAAGAGAAGCTCATTCAATCTGATGTAGAACGGAGGTGGTTGTCAGGCACACGTTCATGGATTGAGGAAGGTGATGAGTGTCACGGATCATCACCTTCTTCATAATTAAGCGCGAATGAACATCTTAGATAGGAACACACACGTTTGAATGGAGAAATAGAAACAATTGCATTAATTCATCGAGACGCTGCAGAGCTCCTCACCCCCAACAATGGAGTTTGGAGACTCATGCCGTCAAAGTGTATAAAATTCAGATCTGAAAATGTCATGAGGTACAAGATAAGTCTCTAAAAGTTGTTTAAATAGTAGACTAGTAACCTAGGTTTACAGAATATGAGTAAACTAACATAATTGGTGCAGAAATCCACTTCTGGGGCCCACGTGGTGTGTGCTGGGGCTGAGACTAAAGCTATCCACGAGTTGAGGCTTTTCTTGGAGTTGAACTCCAAGTTATAACGTGTTTTGGGCGTTCAACTCCGGATCATGACGTGTTTCTGGCGTTTAACTCCAGACAGCAGCATGTACTTGGCGTTCAACGCCAAGTTACGTCATCTATCTTCGTGCAAAGTATGGACTATTATATATTGCTGGAAAGCCCTGGATGTCTACTTTCCAACACCGTTGAGAACGCGCCAATTGGACTCCTGTAGCTCCAAAAAATCCATTCCGAGTACAGGGAGGTCAGGATCCAATAGTATCAGCAGTCCTTTTTCAGCCTAACTTAGATTTTTGCTCAGCTCCCTCAATTTCAGCCAGAAATTACCTGAAATCACAGAAAAACACACAAACTCATAGTAAAGTCCAAAAATATGATTTTTGCCTAAAAACTAATAATATTCTACTAAAAACTAATTAAAACATACTAAAATCTACATGAAATTACCCCCAAAAAGCGTATAAAATATCCGCTCATCAATAGCCCGATCCACAGTTACTTCGGACCGGTTGCTAGTAGGAATGATGGACCGTTGGATGAATTCCAACCATCCTCTAGCCACGGGTTTGAGGTCATGCCTTCTCAATTGAACTGGCTTGCCTTTGGAGTCTCTTTTCCACTGAGCTCCTTCTACAAATATGTCCATGAGGACTTGTTCCAACCTTTGATCAAAGTTGATCCTTCTAGTGTAGGGGCGTGCATCTCCTTTCATCATTGGTAAGTTGAATGCCAACCTTACATTTTCTGGACTGAAATCTAAGTATTTCCCCAGAACCATTGTGAGCCAATTCTTTGGGTTCGGATTCATACCTTGATCATGGTTTCTAGTGATCCATGCATTAGCATAGAACTCTTGAACCATGATGATTGGATTTTTGACAGTTTAGAATTTCACTAATAAAATCTCGTTGTAAAGTATAGTTTCTAAACCAAGCAATAATCCTTTCATACAAAGATTGTTTGTCACAAGTAACAAACCCCTCAGGTCGTTCTCCCTAGGAATTGTAATGACGTGCCTTGTTATTGGTTATGAGTTATTTTGGGGTTTTTGAGAATTTAGACAAGAATTATAAATGGCAAGGAAAATAAACTAACAACTAACAAAGCTCTTGGCAAGATATGAGAACTAGAAGTCCTATCCTAGTTATCCTCCTCAATTATGACAACAAATTGTCCATTGGTGCCACTTAGTTAACCTCTAACCATGGAGGAAAGTCAAGTGGATGAATCAATTTGATTCCTCAAGTCCTAATCAACTCCTAAAGGAAAGACTAGCTTTAGAGGCATTCAAATCAATTAGCAACTTCTAATTATCAATCAACAAAAGAATTAGATAACTCAAGAGTTATTAATTACTCCACCAAAGCCAAGAGGAACAAAATCTATACCAAAATCCAACCAAGTATTTCATCAAACATGTGGAAGGTACAAAAGAAAAGCAAAGCAAATTGACAACAAGAAGAGAATCTAACAATAATTATTGAAAGGAATTAACAACAACAATAAAAGAAAACACAATTATTCTGAATTACCTTGAATTGAATTGAAAGAAAATGGAAGGAACAAAAGTAGATCTACAACAAAGTATAAGAACAACATAAAGGAAATTACAACAAAAGAATAGAAGAAGAATGAATGTAACAACAAAGAATTGAGAAGTAGAAGTAGAAGAAAGTATGAATCTAAATCTAGATCTAAGAACTAAACATAATCCTAGAGAGAAGTGAGAGCTTCTCTCTCTAAAAGTAACTCTAAACTAATCCTAATGAGTGTAAATGATCAAAAGTCCAAAAGTCCCCTTTGCTCTTCTGTCCTTGGCTTTAAATAGCATCTTTGGCGCCAAAGTTGGTTGGGATTGGGCCCCACATCCCTTCTGAATTTTCTGGCCACGTTTTCATTAAAAAATCATATTCCAGCATCGACACGTATGTTCACAGCACGCGTACGCGTTCATGGGATAATTCGCAAGGTGCGCGTAAGTGCCTCGTGCGTGCGTGCATCCATGGGCGAGTTTAACTCTTTGGCTTTTCATGATTTCTCCACTTTGCATGCTGATGAGCGGATAATTTATACGCTTTTTAGCATTGTTTTTAGTATGTTATAGTTAGTTTTTATTATATTTTTATTAGTTTTTAGTTAAAATTCACTTTTCTGGACTTTACTATGAGTTTGTGCATTTTTCTATAATTTCAGGTATTTTCTGGCTGAAATTGAGGGACCTGAGCAAAAATCTGATTCAGAGGCTAAAAAGGACTGCAGATGCTGTTGGATTCTGACCTCCTTGCACTCTAAGTAGATTTTCTGGAGCTACAGAAGCCCAATTGGCCAGATCTCAATTTCGTTGGAAAGTAGACATCCTGGGCTTTCCAGCAATATATAATAGTCTATACTTTGTTCGAGATTTGATGGCCCAAACAGGCGTTCCAATTCAGCTCAAGAATTCTGGCGTAAAACGCCGGAACTGGCACAAGAATGGGAGTTAAACGCCCAAACTGGCACAAAAGCTGGCGTTTAACTCGAAGAAAAGTCTCTACACATGAAAGCTTCAATGCTCAGCCCAAGCACACACCAAGTGGGCCCGGAAGTGGATTTTTATGTCATTTACTCATCTTTGTAAACCCTAAGCTACTAGTTCTCTACAAATAGGACCTTTTGCTATTGTATTTTCATCTTTGATCAGTCTTATGCTATCTTAGATCATGGGGCTGGCCTCTCGGCCATGCCTAGACCTTGTTCTTATGTATTTTCAATGGTGGAGTTTCTACACACCATAGATTAAGGTGTGGAGCTCTGCTGTACCTCGAGTATTAATGTAATTACTATTGTTCTTCTATTCAATTCAGCTTATTCTTGTTCTAAGATATTCATTCGCACCCAAGAACATGATGAATGTGATGATTATGTGACACTCATCATCATTCTCACTTATGAACGAGTGCCTGACAACCACTTCTGTTCTACAAGCAAACAAGGCTTGAATGTTTATCTCTTGGATTCCTTAATCAGAATCTTCGTGGTGTAAGCTAGAATTGATGGCGGCATTCAAGAGAATCCGGAAGGTCTAAACCTTGTCTGTGGTATTCTGAGTAGGATTCAAGTGTTGAATTACTGTGACGAGCTTCAAACTTCTGAAGGCTGGGCGTTAGTGACAGACGCAAAAGAATCACTGGATTCTATTCCAACCTGATTGAGAACTGACAGATGATTAGCCGTGCTGTGACAGAGCGCGTTGAACATTTTCACTGAGAGGATGGGACTGTAGCCACTGACAACGGTGATGCCCAACATACAGCTTGCCATGGAAAGGAGTAAGAAGGATTGGATGAAGATAGTAGGAAAGCAGAGAGACGGAAGGGACAAAGCATCTCCAAACGCTTATCTGAAATTCTCACCAATGAATTACATAAGTATCTCTATCTTTATTTTATGCTTTACTCATAAATCATCCATAACCATTTGAATCTGCCTGACTGAGATTTACAAGATGACCATAGCTTGCTTCTTACCAACAATCTCCGTGGGATCGACCCTTATTCGCGTAAGGTTTATTACTTGGACGACCCAGTGCACTTGCTGGTTAGTTGTGCGAAGTTGTGATAAAGAGTTGAGATTGAAATTGAGCGTACCATGTTGATGGCGCCATTGATGATCACAATTTCGTGCACCAAGTTTTTGGCGCCGTTGAATTAAATATCCTAACTACAATTTCGCATTTGTTCCCTGCAATAACAATGCCAAGTTTTGATCCGGCAACAACACCAAGTTTTTGGCGCCGTTGCCGGGGATTGTTCGAGTTTGGACAACTGACGGTTCATCTTGTTGCTTAGATTAGGTATTTCTCTTCAGAATTTTTAAGAATGAATTCTAGAGTTTCAAGGTGATGTTTTTATCATCACCAAAGCTGATTGGTTCTCATCAATTTAGCTCTTGAATGTAATGTCCTGCTGAAGCTTGGCTAGCCATGTCTAATTTCTTTAGACTAAAGCTTTAGACTAACATTGCATGATTCCTGGAATTCTTATTAAAAATTTTGAATCTCTTTATTTTCTTTCCATATAATTTTCAAAAAAACCAAAAAAATTACAAAATCATAAAAACCAAAAATATTTTCTGTTTCTTGTTGAGTCTAGTGTCTCATTTTAAAGTTTGGTGTCAATTGCATGTTTCTATTCTTCTTGCATTTTTTCGAATTCAATCATGTGTCTTCATTAATCTTCAAGTTGTTCTTGATGATTTCCTTGCTCTGATCTTTAAATTCTCTTGTATTGAGTGTTTTGTTGTTTCTCATATGCATTCTCAATTTGTTAGTGTCAGTAGTATACAAACTTCTAAGTTTGGTGTCTTTCATGCATTGTTTATTTGATCTTAGTTTCATTTTGATTATTCCTCATTATTAAAAATCCAAAAAAATTTTAATTTGTGTCTTTTCAAGTCAATAATACAAAGAATTGAAGATTCAGAACATACAGCAGAGGAATAACACAGAAAAAGCTGGGCATTCAAAACGCCCAATGAGGAAGGAAAACTGGCATTTAAACGCCAGCCAGGGTACCTGGCTGGGCGCTTAATGCCCAAAAGGGTAGCATTTTGGGCGTTAAACGCCAGAATGTATACCATTCTGGGCGTTTAACGCCAGGATGGCACAAGAGGGAAGATTTTGTTTTTAATTCAAATTTTTTTTTAGTTTTCATAATTTTTCAAAATCAAATCTTTTTCAAACCATATCTTTTCAATCATATATTTTCAAAATCAATTTCTTTCCATTTTCAAAAATACTTGCTAACAATTAATGATTTGATTCAACATTTCAATTATGTTGCCTTTTCTGTTGAGAAAGGTTTAATGTCTGAATTATATCTTTTAAATTTCTTGTTAGCCAAGTCATTAATTTTCAAAATCAAATCTTTTTAAATTGTTTTTCGATCATATCTTTTCAATCATTTCTTTTTTTAAAAAAAAAACCATAACTTTTCAATCATATCTTATTAATCACATCTTTTTCAAAATAGTTTTCAATCATATCTTTTTGATTTCTAATTTCAAAGTCTTTTTCAAAAATCACTTTATTTCTTTCCCAATCATATTTTTCGAAAATCATTCTTCAATTTTTCAATATGTTTTTTAATTATTTTCGAAAATTTCTTCCCCTCTTCTCACATCCTTCTATTTATGGACTAACACTCCTCCTCAATGCACAAATCGAATTCTATCTTTCTAGATAAGTTCGAATTCTTCTTCTACCCTCTCCTTCTTCTTTTCCTCTGACACCTCAAGGAATCTCTATACTGTGACATAGAGGATTCCATACTTTCTTGTTCTCTTCTCTTTCATATGAGTAGGAGCAAAGACAAAAGCATTCTTGTTGAGGCTGACCCTGAACCTGAAAGGACCTTGAAGCGAAAGCTAAGAGAAGCTAAAGCACTACTCTCTGTAGAGGACCTAACAGAAATCTTCAAACAAGAAGAAGACATGGCAGCCGAAAACAACAACAATACCAACAATGCAAGGAAGGTGCTTGGTGACTTTACTGCACCTACTCTCGACTTCTATGGGAGAAGCATGTCTATCCCTGCCATTGGAGCAAACAACTTTGAGCTTAAGCCTCAATCAGTTTCTCTAATGCAACAGAATTGCAAGTTCCATGGACTTCCATTGGAAGATCCTTATTAGTTTTTAGCTGAGTTCTTGCAAATCTGTGACACTGTCAAGACTAATGGGGTTGACCCTGAGGTCTACAGACTTATGCTATTCCCTTTTACTGTAAGAGACAGAGCTAGGATATGGTTGGACTTACAACCTAAAGAAAGCCTGAACTCTTGGGAAAAGCTAGTCAATGACTTCTTGGCAAAGTTCTTTCCACCTCAAAAATTGAGTAAGCTTAGAGTGGAAGTCCAAACCTTCAGACAGAAGGAAGGAGAATCCCTCTATGAAGCTTGGGAAAGATACAAACAATTGATCAGAAAGTGTCCCTCTGACATGCTTTCTGAATGGAGCATTATAGGTATCTTCTATGATGGTCTGTTGAACTGTCCAAGATGTCATTGGACAGCTCTGCTGGAGGATCTCTTCATCTGAAGAAGACGCCTGCAGAAGCTCAAGAACTCATTGAAATGGTTGCAAATAACCAATTCATGTACACTTCTGAAAGGAATCCTATGAACAATGAGACGAATTAGAAGAGAGGAGTTCTTGAGATTGATACTCTGAATGTCGTACTGGCTCAGAACAAAATATTGACTCAGCAAGTCAATATGATTTTCCAAAGTCTGTCTGGAATGCAAGCTGCACCAGGCAGTACTAAGGACGCTTCATCTGAAGAAGAAGCTTATGATCCTGAGAACCCTTCAATGGAAGAGGTGAATTACATGGGAGAACCCTATGGAAACACCTATAATCCTTCATGGAGAAATCATCCAAATCTATCATGGAAGGATCAACAGAGACCTCAACAAGGTTTCAACAACAATAATGGTAGAAGAAACAAGTTTGGCAATGGCAAGCCTTTTCCATCATCTTCTCAGCAACAGACAGAGAATTCTAAGCAGAGCCACTCTGACTTAGCAACCATGGTCTCTGATCTAATCAAAACCACTCAAAGTTTCATGACTGAAACAAGGTCCTCCATTAGAAACTTGGAGGCATAAGTGGGTTAGCTGAGTAAGAAAGTTACTGAACTCCCTCCTAGTACTCTTCCAAGCAATACAGAAGAAAATCCAAAAGGAGAGTGTAAGGCCATCAACATGGCCAAAATTAGAGAGGAGAAAGAGGCAATGAGCGCCACTGAGGAAGACCTCAATGGAAGTCCACTGGCCTCCAATGAGTTCCCTAATGAGGAACCATTGGAATTTGAGGCTCACACTGAGACCATAGAGATTCCATTGGATTTACTTCTGCCATTCATGAGCTCTGATGAGTATTCTTCCTCTGAAGAGGACGAAGATGTCACTGAAGAGTAAGTTGCTAAGTACCTTGGAGCAATCATGAAGCTAAATGACAAGTTATTTGGTAATGAGACTTGGGAGGATGAACCCCCTTTGCTCACCAAAGAACTGGATGACTTGACTAGGCAGAGATTACCTCAAAAGAGACAGGACCCTGGGAAGTTCTCAATACCTTGTACCATAGGCACCATGACCTTTGAGAAGGCTTTGTGTGACCTTGGGTCAAGCATAAACCTCATGCCTCTCTCTGTAATAGAGAAGCTAGGGATCTTTGAGGTACAAGCTGCAAGAATCTCACTAGAGATGGTAGACAATTCAAGAAAACAAGCTTATGGAATTTTAAAGGATGTTCTGGTAAAGGTTGAAGACCATTACATCCCTACTGATTTCATAGTCCTAGAAACGGGGAAGTGCATGGATGAATCCATCATCCTTGACAGACCCTTCCTAGCCACAGCAAAGGCTGTGATTGATGTTGACAGAGGAGAATTGATCATTCAAGTGAATGAAGAATCCTTTGTGTTTAAGGATCAAGGATATCCCTCTGTAACCATGGAGAGGAAGCATGAAGAGCTTCTCTCAAAACAGAGTCAAACAGAGCCCCCACAGTCAAACTCTAAGTTTGGTGTTGGGAGGCCACAACCAAATTCTAAGTTTGGTGTTGAACCCCCACATTCAAACTCTAAGTTTGGTGTTGGGAGGTTCCAACATGGCTCTGAGTATCTGTGAGGCTCCATGAGAGCCCACTGTCAAGCTACTGACATTAAAGAAGCGCTTGTTGGGAGGCAACCCAATGTTATATTTATCTATTTTCCTTTGTTATTTTATGTTTTTTATAGGTTGATGATCATGGGAAGTCACAAAATCAATTGAAAAAGCAAAAACAGCATGAAAAACAGAAAGAAAAATAGCACACCCTGGAGGAAAATCTGCTGGCGTTTAAACGCCAGTGAAGATAGCAAAATGGGCGTTTAACGCCCAATCTGGCACCATTCTGGGCGTTTAACGCTAGAAAGCGGCACCAGACTGGCATTTAACGCCAGAAAGGGGCAAGAAGTTGGCGTTAAACGCCAGAAATGGGAACCAGCCCGGCGTTTAATGCCAGGATTGGCAGAAGGAGCATTTTTGCTTGCCACTTGGTGCAGGGATGAATTATCCTTGACACCTCAGGATCTGTGGACCGCATAGGATCCCCACCTACCCCACCACTCTCTCTCTTCTTCTACCATTCTCTTCACCACTCACATCCATCCTTCATAAAACTCCACCTACCTCACCATTCAAATTCAAACCACTTTCCCTCCCAAACCCACCCATAATGGCCGAACCCTACCCCTCTCTCCACCCCTATATAAACCCATCTTCACTCCTTCATTTTCACACAACCTATACACTACTTCTCCCCCTTGGTCGAAAAATAAAGCCACCTCCATCTCCTCTATTTCTTCTTCTTCTTCTCTCTTCTTTCTTCTTTTGCTCGAGGACGAGCAAACCTTCTAAGTTTGGTGTGGTAAAAGCATTGCTTTTTGTTTTTCCATAACCATTTATGGCATCTAAGGCCGGAAAAACCTCTAGAAAGAGGAAAGGGAAGGCAAAAGCTTCCACCTCTGAGTCATGGGAGATGGAGAGATTCATCTCAAGGGTGCATCAAGACCACTTCTATGAAGTTGTGGCCATGAAGAAGGTGATCCCCAAGGTCCCTTTCAAACTCAAAAAGAGTGAATATCCGGAGATCCGACATGAGATCCAAAGAAGAGGTTGGGAAGTTCTTACCAACCCCATTCAACAAGTCAGGGTCTTAATGGTTCAAGAGTTCTATGCCAATGCATGGATCACCAAGAACCATGATCAAAGTGTGAACCCGGATCCAAAGAATTGACTTACAATGGTTCGGGGGAAATGCTTAGATTTTAGTCCGGAAAATGTAAGGTTGGCATTCAACTTGCCCATGATGCAAGGAGATGAACACCTTTATACTAGAAGGGTCAACTTTGATCAAAGGTTGGACCAAGTCCTCATAGACATTTGTGAAGAGGGCACTCAATGGAAGAGAGATTCAAGAGGGAAGCCGGTTCAACTGAGAAGGCATGACCTCAAGCCCGTGGCTAGGGGATGGTTGGAGTTTATCCAACGCTCAATCATTCCCACTAGCAACTGGTCCGAAGTTACTATAGACCGGGCTATCATGATTCATAGCATACTGATTGGAGAGGAAGTAGAAGTTCATGAGGTTATAGCCCAAGAACTTTATAAGGTGGCGGACAAGTCCTATACCTTGGCAAGGTTAGCCTTCCCTCATCTCATTTGCCACCTCTGTTATTCAGTTGAAATTAACATAGAGGGAGACATCCTCATTGATGAGGACAAGCCCATCACTAAGAAGAGGATGGAGCAAACAAGAGATCCCACTTATCATGAAATCTCTGAGATGCCTCAAGGGATGCACTTTCCTCCACAAAACTACTGGGATCAAATCAACACCTCCCTAGGAGAATTGAGTTCCAACATGGGACAACTAAGGGTAGAGCACCAAGAACATTCCATCCTCCTCCATGAAATTAGAGAAGATCAAAGAATCATGAGAGAGGAGCAACAAAGGCAAGGAAGATACATTGAGGAGCTCAAACACTCCATAAGATCTTCAAGAGGAAGAACAAGCCGCCATCACTAAGGTGGACCCGTTTTTTAATCTCCTTGTTCTTTATTTTTCTATTTTTCAAATTTTCATGCTTATGTTTATCTATGTTTGTGTCTTATGATCATTAGTGTCTTAGTGTCTATGCCTTAAAGTTATGAATGTCCTATGAATCCATCACCTTTCTTAAATGAAAAATGTTCTTAATTGAAAAAGAGAAGAATTGCATGAATTTTGAATTTTATAATAGATTAATTATTTTGATGTGGTGGCAATACTTTGACTTCTGAATGTATGCTTGAACAGTGCATATGTCTTTTGAATTTGTTGTTCATGAATGATTGGTGGTGGACGAAATTGTGATCATCAATATTGGCTCTTTAGCATATACACAAAAACTATTGTGTCTCTTGGTTAAATTCACAACTCTGTTCAACTAACCAGCAAGTGTACTGGGTCGTCCAAGTAATAAACCTTACGCGAGTAAGGGTCGATCCCACAGAGATTGTTGGTATGAAGCAAGCTATGGTCACCTTGCAAATCTCAGTCAGGCGGATTTAAACATGATACTTAATTAGATTCAAATAAACAATAAAAAGATGAAATACTAAAAGGGATAGAATACTTATGCAGATCCATTGGTGGGAATTTCAGATAAGCATATAGAGATGCTGTACGGCTCAAGAACGCCTGCTTTCCCACTGCTTTAACTCAATCCTTCTTACTCCTTTCCATGGCAAGCTGTATGTAGGGCATCACCGTTGTCAATGGCTACATCCCATCCTCTCAGTGAAAACGTTCCTATGCTCTGTCACAGCACGGCTAATCATCTGTCGGTTCTCAATCAGGTTGGAATAGAATCCCTTGATTCTTTTGCGCTTGTCATCACGCCCAGCCTTCAGGAGTTTGAAGCTCGTCACAGTCATTCAATCCCAGGATCCTACTCGGAATACCACAGACAAGGTTTAGACTTTCTGGATCCTCATGAATGCCGCCATCTATCTAACTTATACCACGAAGATTCTGTTGGGGAATCTAAGAGATACACATTCAAGCTCTGTTGCATGTAGAACGGAAGTGGTTGTCAATCACGTGCGTTCATAAGTGAGAATGATAATGAGGGTTACTTATCATCACATTCATCATGTTCTTGGGTACGAATGAATATCTTGGAATAAGAATAAGAGAGATTTGAATAAAAGAAAATAGAATTGCATTAATACTTGAGGTACAGCAGAGCTCCACACCCTTAATCTATGGTGTGCAGAAACTCCACCGTTTAAAATACATAAGTAAAGGGTTCAGGCATGGCCGAATGGCCAGCCCCCATGTGGTCACAAGACCGAATGATCAAAGACATCTAATACAATAGATAAATGTTCTATTTATAATAAACTAGCTCCTAGGGTTTACATGAGTAAGTAATTGATGCATAAATCCACTTCCGGGGCCCACTTGGTGTATGTTTGGGCTGAGCTTGATTAATCCACGAGATGAGGCTTCTCTTGGAGTTGAACTCCGAGTTATGACGTGTTTTGGGCGTTCAACTCCGGATCATGACGTTTTTCTGGCGTTTAACTCCAGACAGCAGCTTGTACTTGGCGTTCAACGCCAAGTTACGTCGTCATTCTTCGAATAAAGTATGGACTATTATATATTGCTGGAAAGATCTGGATGTCTATTTTCCAACGCCGTTGAGAGCGCGCCAATTGGAGTTCCGTAGCTCCAGAAAATCCATTTCGCGTGCAGGGAGGTCAGATTCCAACAGCATCAGCAGTCCTTTTGTCAGCCTTCTTCAGAGTTTTGCTCAAGTCCCTCAATTTCAGCCAGAATTTACCTGAAATCACAGAAAAACACACAAACTCATAGTAAAGTCTAGAAATGTGAATTTAACATAAAAACTAGTGAAAACATCCCTAAAAGTAGCTTAAACTTACTAAAAACTACCTAAAAACAATGCCAAAAAGCGTATAAATTATCCGCTCATCACAACACCAAACTTAAAGTGTTGCTTGTCCCCAAGCAACTGAAAATCAAATAGGATAAAAGAAGAGAATATACTATAAATTCCAGAAAATCAATGAATGTTAATTATAATTAGATGAGCGGGACTTGTAGCTTTTTGCTTCTGAACAGTTTTGGCATCTCACTTTTTCCTTTGAAGTTCAGAGTGATTGGCATCTCTGGGAACTTAGAATTTTGGATAGTGTTATTGACTTTCCTAGTTAAGCATGTTGATTCTTGAACACAGCTACTTATGAGTCTTGGCCGTGGCCCTAAGCACTTTGTTTTCCAGTATTACCACCGGATACATAAATGCCACAGACACATGACTGGGTGAACCTTTTCAGATTGTGACTCAGCTTTGCTAGAGTTCCCAGTTAGTGGTGTCCAGAGCTCTTAAGCACACTCTTTTTTGCTTTGGATCACGACTTTAACCACTCAGTCTCAAGCTTTTCACTTGGACCTTCATGACACAAGCACATGGTTAGGGACAGCTTGATTTAGCCGCTTAGGCCTGGATTTAATTTCCTTGGGCCCTCCTATCCATTGATGCTCAAAGCCTTGGATCCTTTTTACCCTTGCCTTTTGGTTTTAAGGGCTATTGGCTTTTTCTACTGCTCCTTCTTTTTCTTTCTCAATTTTTCACCATTTTTTTTCACAAGCTTTTGCTTTTTCACTGCTTTTTCTTGCTTAAAGAATCAATTTCATGATTTTTTTCAGATCATCAATAACATTTCTCTTTGTTCATCATTCTTTCAAGAACCAACAATTTTAACACTCATAAACAACAATATCAAAAGACATATGCACTGTTCAATCATTCATTCAGAAAACAAAAAGTATTGTCACCACATCAATATAATTAAATTAAATTCAAGGATAAATTCGAAATTTATGTACTTCTTATTCTTTTGAATTAAAACATTTTTCATTTAAGAGAGGTGAAGGATTCATGGAATTATTCATAATCTTTAAGGCATAGTTACTACATACTAATGATCATGAAGTAGATAAACATATAAAAAAAAACGAAAAGTAGAAAAAAAAAATTTTAGAACAAGGAATGAGTCCACCTTAGTGAAGGTGGCGCCTTCTTGAAGGACCATTGATGTCCTTGAGCTCTACTATGTCTCTGAATTGTTGTAATTTAGTTTCTCTTAGTTTCCTCTTCAGAGTCCTTTCAGGTTCTGGATCAGCTTCAACAAGAATGCCTTTTTCCTTGTTCCTACTCATATGAAAGAGAAGAAGAAAAGAAAAGGAAGAGGAATCTTCTATGTCATAGTAAAGAGGATCCTTATTATTAGTAGAAGAAGAAAGGGGATAATGGAAGGAGAGGGATGAATAGTCTGTATAAAGAGTAAGGATAGGGGAGGTGATAAGAGATGAAGAGAAGTGTTAGTAAATAAATAAATAAATAGAAGAAGATGAGAGAGGGATTTTCGAAAATATTTTTGAAAAGGAGTTAGTAATTTCGAAAATTAAAGATGAATTAAAATTAAAATTAAAACTTGAAACAATTAGTTAATTAAAAAGAATTTTTTGAAAAAGAGGGAGGTATTTTCGAAAATTAGAGAGGGAAAGGTAGTTAGGTGGTTTTGAAAAAGATAAGAAACAACCAAAAAGTCAAATTTGAAAAAGATAAGAAAATAAGTTAGATAAGATATTTTGAAATCAAATTTTGAAAAAGATAAAATTTTGAAAAAGATAAGATAAAAAGATAAGATAATTAGATAAGATAAAAAGATATGAAAAGATAAGATTAAAAAGATATTTTTTTGAAAAGATATGATTTTAAAAGATATGGTTTTAAAAAGATATGATTGAAATTAGTTTTGAAAAAGATTTAATTTTTAAAATTAAAATTAATTACTTAACTAACAAGAAACTAAAAGATAAGATTCTAGAATTTAAAGATTGAACCTTTCTTAACAAGAAAGTAACAAACTTCAAATTTTTGAATCAATCACATTTACTTGTTAGCTAATTTTCAAAAATATGATGTAAAAGATAAGAAAAAGATTTTGAAAAATATTTTAAAAAAAATTTCGAAAATTAATAAAAAAAAGGAAAAGATTTAATTTTTGAAAAAGTTTTGAAAAGATAAGATTTTTAAAATTGAAACTTTGACTTGACTTGTAAGAAACAACTAATTTTTAAAATTTTTGACTAAGTCAACTCAAATTTTCGAAAATTAGGAGATAAAAAAGGAAAAGATAATTTTTTTATTTTTTTGAATTTTTTTTTATGATGAGAGAGAAAAACACAAAAATGACCCAAAACATAAAGATTTTGGATCAAAACACAAGATGCATGCAAGAACACTATGAATGTCAAGATGAACACCAAGAACACTTTGAAGATCATGATGAATATCAAGAACATAATTTTGAAAAATTTTTGATGCAAAGAAAACATGCAAGACACCAAACTTAGAAATCTTTAATGCATGGACTCTAACAAATGAAAAATGCATATGAAAAATAACAAACAACACAAAACAAGAAAACCTCAAGATCAAACAAGAAGACTTGTCAAGAACAACTTGAAGATCATGAAGAACACCATGAATGCATGAATTTTCAAAAAAAATGCAAGAAAAAATTTTTAAAGCATGCAATTGACACCAAACTTAAAAATTGACTCAAGACTCAAACAAGAAACACAAAATATTTTTGGTTTTTATGATTTTATCATTTTTTTGTATTTTTATTATTTTTTTTCGAAAATATTTTTGGAAAAACGAAAAATAAAAGAAAAATTTTTGAAAAAGATTTTTGAAAAGAAAATTACCTAATCTGAGCAACAAGATGAACCGTCAGTTGTCCATACTCGAACAATCCCCGGCAACGGCGCCAAAAACTTGGTGGACGAAATTGTGATCATCAATATTGGCTCTTTAGCATATACACAAAAACTATTGTGTCTCTTGGTTAAATTCACAACTCTGTTCAACTAACCAGCAAGTGTACTGGGTCGTCCAAGTAATAAACCTTACGCGAGTAAGGGTCGATCCCACAGAGATTGTTGGTATGAAGCAAGCTATGATCACCTTGCAAATCTCAGTCAGGCGGATTTAAACATGATACTTAATTAGATTCAGATAAACAATAAAAAGATGAAATACTAAAAGGGATAGAATACTTATGCAGATCCATTGGTGGGAATTTCAGATAAGCATATAGAGATGCTGTACGGCTCAAGAATGCCTGCTTTCCCACTGCTTTAACTCAATCCTTCTTACTCCTTTCCATGGCAAGCTGTATGTAGGGCATCACCGTTGTCAATGGCTACATCCCATCCTCTCAGTGAAAACGTTCCTATGCTCTATCACAGCACGGCTAATCATCTGTCGGTTCTCAATCAGGTTGGAATAGAATCCCTTGATTCTTTTGCACTTGTCATCACGCCCAGCCTTCAGGAGTTTGAAGCTCGTCACAGTCATTCAATCCCAGGATCCTACTCGGAATACCACAGACAAGGTTTAGACTTTCTGGATCCTCATGAATGCCGCCATCTATCTAACTTATACCACGAAGATTCTGTTGGGGAATCTAAGAGATACACATTCAAGCTCTGTTGCATGTAGAACGGAAGTGGTTGTCAATCACGTGCGTTCATAAGTGAGAATGATAATGAGGGTTACGTATCATCACATTCATCATGTTCTTGGGTACGAATGAATATCTTGGAATAAGAATAAGAGAGATTTGAATAAAAGAAAATAGAATTGCATTAATACTTGAGGTACAGCAGAGCTCCACACCCTTAATCTATGGTGTGCAGAAACTCCACCGTTTAAAATACATAAGTAAAGGGTTCAGGCATGGCCGAATGGCCAGCCCCCATGTGGTCACAAGACCGAATGATCAAAGACATCTAATACAATAGATAAATGTTCTATTTATAATAAACTAGCTCCTAGGGTTTACATGAGTAAGTAATTGATGCATAAATCCACTTCCGGGGCCCACTTGGTGTATGTTTGGGCTGAGCTTGATTAATCCACGAGATGAGGCTTCTCTTGGAGTTGAACTCCGAGTTATGACGTGTTTTGGGCGTTCAACTCCGGATCATGACGTTTTTCTGGCGTTTAACTCCAGACAGCAGCTTGTACTTGGCGTTCAACGCCAAGTTACGTCGTCATTCTTCGAATAAAGTATGGACTATTATATATTGCTGGAAAGATCTGGATGTCTACTTTCCAACGCCGTTGAGAGCGCGCCAATTGGAGTTCCGTAGCTCCAGAAAATCCATTTCGAGTGCAGGGAGGTCAGATTCCAACAGCATCAGCAGTCCTTTTGTCAGCCTTCTTCAGAGTTTTGCTCAAGTCCCTCAATTTCAGCCAGAATTTACCTGAAATCACAGAAAAACACACAAACTCATAGTAAAGTCTAGAAATGTAAATTTAACATAAAAACTAGTGAAAACATCCCTAAAAGTAGCTTAAACTTACTAAAAACTACCTAAAAACAATGCCAAAAAGCGTATAAATTATCCGCTCATCACAACACCAAACTTAAAGTGTTGCTTGTCCCCAAGCAACTGAAAATCAAATAGAATAAAAGAAGAGAATATACTATAAATTCCAGAAAATCAATGAATGTTAATTATAATTAGATGAGCGGGACTTGTAGCTTTTTGCTTCTGAACAGTTTTGGCATCTCACTTTTTCCTTTGAAGTTCAGAGTGATTGGCATCTCTGGGAACTTAGAATTTTGGATAGTGTTATTGACTTTCCTAGTTAAGCATGTTGATTCTTGAACACAGCTACTTATGAGTCTTGGCCGTGGCCCTAAGCACTTTGTTTTCCAGTATTACCACCGGATACATAAATGCCACAGACACATGACTGGGTGAACCTTTTCAGATTGTGACTCAGCTTTGCTAGAGTTCCCAGTTAGTGGTGTCCAGAGCTCTTAAGCACACTCTTTTTTGCTTTGGATCACGACTTTAACCACTCAGTCTCAAGCTTTTCACTTGGACCTTCATGACACAAGCACATGGTTAGGGACAGCTTGATTTAGCCGCTTAGGCCTGGATTTAATTTCCTTGGGCCCTCCTATCCATTGATGCTCAAAGCCTTGGATCCTTTTTACCCTTGCCTTTTGGTTTTAAGGGCTATTGGCTTTTTCTACTGCTCCTTCTTTTTCTTTCTCAATTTTTCACCATTTTTTTTCACAAGCTTTTGCTTTTTCACTGCTTTTTCTTGCTTAAAGAATCAATTTCATGATTTTTTTCAGATCATCAATAACATTTCTCTTTGTTCATCATTCTTTCAAGAACCAACAATTTTAACACGCATAAACAACAATATCAAAAGACATATGCACTGTTCAATCATTCATTCAGAAAACAAAAAGTATTGTCACCACATCAATATAATTAAATTAAATTCAAGGATAAATTCGAAATTTATGTACTTCTTATTCTTTTGAATTAAAACATTTTTCATTTAAGAGAGGTGAAGGATTCATGGAATTATTCATAATCTTTAAGGCATAGTTACTACATACTAATGATCATGAAGTAGATAAACATATAAAAAAAACGAAAAGTAGAAAAAAAAAATTTTAGAACAAGGAATGAGTCCACCTTAGTGAAGGTGGCGCCTTCTTGAAGGACCATTGATGTCCTTGAGCTCTACTATGTCTCTGAATTGTTGTAATTTAGTTTCTCTTAGTTTCCTCTTCAGAGTCCTTTCAGGTTCTGGATCAGCTTCAACAAGAATGCCTTTTTCCTTGTTCCTACTCATATGAAAGAGAAGAAGAAAAGAAAAGGAAGAGGAATCTTCTATGTCATAGTAAAGAGGATCCTTATTATTAGTAGAAGAAGAAAGGGGATAATGGAAGGAGAGGGATGAATAGTCTGTATAAAGAGTAAGGATAGGGGAGGTGATAAGAGATGAAGAGAAGTGTTAGTAAATAAATAAATAAATAGAAGAAGATGAGAGAGGGATTTTCGAAAATATTTTTGAAAAGGAGTTAGTAATTTCGAAAATTAAAGATGAATTAAAATTAAAATTAAAACTTGAAACAATTAGTTAATTAAAAAGAATTTTTTGAAAAAGAGGGAGGTATTTTCGAAAATTAGAGAGGGAAAGGTAGTTAGGTGGTTTTGAAAAAGATAAGAAACAACCAAAAAGTCAAATTTGAAAAAGATAAGAAAATAAGTTAGATAAGATATTTTGAAATCAAATTTTGAAAAAGATAAAATTTTGAAAAAGATAAGATAAAAAGATAAGATAATTAGATAAGATAAAAAGATATGAAAAGATAAGATTAAAAAGATATTTTTTGAAAAGATATGATTTTAAAAGATATGGTTTTAAAAAGATATGATTGAAATTAGTTTTGAAAAAGATTTAATTTTTAAAATTAAAATTAATTACTTAACTAACAAGAAACTAAAAGATAAGATTCTAGAATTTAAAGATTGAACCTTTCTTAACAAGAAAGTAACAAACTTCAAATTTTTGAATCAATCACATTTACTTGTTAGCTAATTTTCAAAAATATGATGTAAAAGATAAGAAAAAGATTTTGAAAAATATTTTAAAAAAAAATTTCGAAAATTAATAAAAAAAAGGAAAAGATTTAATTTTTGAAAAAGTTTTGAAAAGATAAGATTTTTAAAATTGAAACTTTGACTTGACTTGTAAGAAACAACTAATTTTTAAAATTTTTGACTAAGTCAACTCAAATTTTCGAAAATTAGGAGATAAAAAAGGAAAAGATAATTTTTTTATTTTTTTGAATTTTTTTTTATGATGAGAGAGAAAAACACAAAAATGACCCAAAACATAAAGATTTTGGATCAAAACACAAGATGCATGCAAGAACACTATGAATGTCAAGATGAACACCAAGAACACTTTGAAGATCATGATGAATATCAAGAACATAATTTTGAAAAATTTTTGATGCAAAGAAAACATGCAAGACACCAAACTTAGAAATCTTTAATGCATGGACTCTAACAAATGAAAAATGCATATGAAAAATAACAAACAACACAAAACAAGAAAACCTCAAGATCAAACAAGAAGACTTGTCAAGAACAACTTGAAGATCATGAAGAACACCATGAATGCATGAATTTTCAAAAAAAATGCAAGAAAAAATTTTTAAAGCATGCAATTGACACCAAACTTAAAAATTGACTCAAGACTCAAACAAGAAACACAAAATATTTTTGGTTTTTATGATTTTATGATTTTTTTGTATTTTTATTATTTTTTTTCGAAAATATTTTTGGAAAAACAAAAAATAAAAGAAATATTTTTGAAAAAGATTTTTGAAAAGAAAATTACCTAATCTGAGCAACAAGATGAACCGTCAGTTGTCCATACTCGAACAATCCCCGGCAACGGCGCCAAAAACTTGGTGGACGAAATTGTGATCATCAATATTGGCTCTTTAGCATATACACAAAAACTATTGTGTCTCTTGGTTAAATTCACAACTCTGTTCAACTAACCAGCAAGTGTACTGGGTCGTCCAAGTAATAAACCTTACGCGAGTAAGGGTCGATCCCACAGAGATTGTTGGTATGAAGCAAGCTATGATCACCTTGCAAATCTCAGTCAGGCGGATTTAAACATGATACTTAATTAGATTCAGATAAACAATAAAAAGATGAAATACTAAAAGGGATAGAATACTTATGCAGATCCATTGGTGGGAATTTCAGATAAGCATATAGAGATGCTGTACGGCTCAAGAACGCCTGCTTTCCCACTGCTTTAACTCAATCCTTCTTACTCCTTTCCATGGCAAGCTGTATGTAGGGCATCACCGTTGTCAATGGCTACATCCCATCCTCTCAGTGAAAACGTTCCTATGCTCTGTCACAGCACGGCTAATCATCTGTCGGTTCTCAATCAGGTTGGAATAGAATCCCTTGATTCTTTTGCGCTTGTCATCACGCCCAGCCTTCAGGAGTTTGAAACTCGTCACAGTCATTCAATCCCAGGATCCTACTCGGAATACCACAGACAAGGTTTAGACTTTCTGGATCCTCATGAATACCGCCATCTATCTAACTTATACCACGAAGATTCTGTTGGGGAATCTAAGAGATACACATTCAAGCTCTGTTGCATGTAGAACGGAAGTGGTTGTCAATCACGTGCGTTCATAAGTGAGAATGATAATGAGGGTTACTTATCATCACATTCATCATGTTCTTGGGTACGAATGAATATCTTGGAATAAGAATAAGAGAGATTTGAATAAATGAAAATAGAATTGCATTAATACTTGAGGTACAGCAGAGCTCCACACCCTTAATCTATGGTGTGCAGAAACTCCACCGTTGAAAATACATAAGTAAAGGGTTCAGGCATGGCCGAATGGCCAGCCCCCATGTGGTCACAAGACCGAATGATCAAAGACATCTAATACAATAGATAAATGTTCTATTTATAATAAACTAGCTCCTAGGGTTTACATGAGTAAGTAATTGATGCATAAATCCACTTCCGGGGCCCACTTGGTGTATGTTTGGGCTGAGCTTGATTAATCCACGAGATGAGGCTTCTCTTGGAGTTGAACTCCGAGTTATGACGTGTTTTGGGCGTTCAACTCCGGATCATGACGTTTTTCTGGCGTTTAACTCCAGACAGCAGCTTGTACTTGGCGTTCAACGCCAAGTTACGTCGTCATTCTTCGAATAACGTATGGACTATTATATATTGCTGGAAAGATCTGGATGTCTACTTTCCAACGCCGTTGAGAGCGCGCCAATTGGAGTTCCGTAGCTCCAGAAAATCCATTTCGAGTGCAGGGAGGTCAGATTCCAACAGCATCAGCAGTCCTTTTGTCAGCCTTCTTCAGAGTTTTGCTCAAGTCCCTCAATTTCAGCCAGAATTTACCTGAAATCACAGAAAAACACACAAACTCATAGTAAAGTCTAGAAATGTGAATTTAACATAAAAACTAGTGAAAACATCCCTAAAAGTAGCTTAAACTTACTAAAAACTACCTAAAAACAATGCCAAAAAGCGTATAAATTATCCGCTCATCACAACACCAAACTTAAAGTGTTGCTTGTCCCCAAGCAACTGAAAATCAAATAGGATAAAAGAAGAGAATATACTATAAATTCCAGAAAATCAATGAATGTTAATTATAATTAGATGAGCGGGACTTGTAGCTTTTTGCTTCTGAACAGTTTTGGCATCTCACTTTTTCCTTTGAAGTTCAGAGTGATTGGCATCTCTGGGAACTTAGAATTTTGGATAGTGTTATTGACTTTCCTAGTTAAGCATGTTGATTCTTGAACACAGCTACTTATGAGTCTTGGCCGTGGCCCTAAGCACTTTGTTTTCCAGTATTACCACCGGATACATAAATGCCACAGACACATGACTGGGTGAACCTTTTCAGATTGTGACTCAGCTTTGCTAGAGTTCCCAGTTAGTGGTGTCCAGAGCTCTTAAGCACACTCTTTTTTGCTTTGGATCACGACTTTAACCACTCAGTCTCAAGCTTTTCACTTGGACCTTCATGACACAAGCACATGGTTAGGGACAACTTGATTTAGCCGCTTAGGCCTGGATTTAATTTCCTTGGGCCCTCCTATCCATTGATGCTCAAAGCCTTGGATCCTTTTTACCCTTGCCTTTTGGTTTTAAGGGCTATTGGCTTTTTCTACTGCTCCTTCTTTTTCTTTCTCAATTTTTCACCATTTTTTTTCACAAGCTTTTGCTTTTTCACTGCTTTTTCTTGCTTAAAGAATCAATTTCATGATTTTTTTCAGATCATCAATAACATTTCTCTTTGTTCATCATTCTTTCAAGAACCAACAATTTTAACACTCATAAACAACAATATCAAAAGACATATGCACTGTTCAATCATTCATTCAGAAAACAAAAAGTATTGTCACCACATCAATATAATTAAATTAAATTCAAGGATAAATTCGAAATTTATGTACTTCTTATTCTTTTGAATTAAAACATTTTTCATTTAAGAGAGGTGAAGGATTCATGGAATTCTTCATAATCTTTAAGGCATAGTTACTACATACTAATGATCATGAAGTAGATAAACATATAAAAAAAAACGAAAAGTAGAAAAAAAAATTTTAGAACAAGGAATGAGTCCACCTTAGTGAAGGTGGCGCCTTCTTGAAGGACCATTGATGTCCTTGAGCTCTACTATGTCTCTGAATTGTTGTAATTTAGTTTCTCTTAGTTTCCTCTTCAGAGTCCTTTCAGGTTCTGGATCAGCTTCAACAAGAATGCCTTTTTCCTTGTTCCTACTCATATGAAAGAGAAGAAGAAAAGAAAAGGAAGAGGAATCTTCTATGTCATAGTAAAGAGGATCCTTATTATTAGTAGAAGAAGAAAGGGGATAATGGAAGGAGAGGGATGAATAGTCTGTATAAAGAGTAAGGATAGGGGAGGTGATAAGAGATGAAGAGAAGTGTTAGTAAATAAATAAATAAATAGAAGAAGATGAGAGAGGGATTTTCGAAAATATTTTTGAAAAGGAGTTAGTAATTTCGAAAATTAAAGATGAATTAAAATTAAAATTAAAACTTGAAACAATTAGTTAATTAAAAAGAATTTTTTGAAAAAGAGGGAGGTATTTTCGAAAATTAGAGAGGGAAAGGTAGTTAGGTGGTTTTGAAAAAGATAAGAAACAACCAAAAAGTCAAATTTGAAAAAGATAAGAAAATAAGTTAGATAAGATATTTTGAAATCAAATTTTGAAAAAGATAAAATTTTGAAAAAGATAAGATAAAAAGATAAGATAATTAGATAAGATAAAAAGATATGAAAAGATAAGATTAAAAAGATATTTTTTTGAAAAGATATGATTTTAAAAGATATGGTTTTAAAAAGATATGATTGAAATTAGTTTTGAAAAAGATTTAATTTTTAAAATTAAAATTAATTACTTAACTAACAAGAAACTAAAAGATAAGATTCTAGAATTTAAAGATTGAACCTTTCTTAACAAGAAAGTAACAAACTTCAAATTTTTGAATCAATCACATTTACTTGTTAGCTAATTTTCAAAAATATGATGTAAAAGATAAGAAAAAGATTTTGAAAAATATTTTAAAAAAAATTTCGAAAATTAATAAAAAAAAGGAAAAGATTTAATTTTTGAAAAAGTTTTGAAAAGATAAGATTTTTAAAATTGAAACTTTGACTTGACTTGTAAGAAACAACTAATTTTTAAAATTTTTGACTAAGTCAACTCAAATTTTCGAAAATTAGGAGATAAAAAAGGAAAAGATAATTTTTTTATTTTTTTGAATTTTTTTTATGATGAGAGAGAAAAACACAAAAATGACCCAAAACATAAAGATTTTGGATCAAAACACAAGATGCATGCAAGAACACTATGAATGTCAAGATGAACACCAAGAACACTTTGAAGATCATGATGAATATCAAGAACATAATTTTGAAAAATTTTTGATGCAAAGAAAACATGCAAGACACCAAACTTAGAAATCTTTAATGCATGGACTCTAACAAATGAAAAATGCATATGAAAAATAACAAACAACACAAAACAAGAAAACCTCAAGATCAAACAAGAAGACTTGTCAAGAACAACTTGAAGATCATGAAGAACACCATGAATGCATGAATTTTCAAAAAAATGCAAGAAAAAATTTTTAAAGCATGCAATTGACACCAAACTTAAAAATTGACTCAAGACTCAAACAAGAAACACAAAATATTTTTGGTTTTTATGATTTTATGATTTTTTTTGTATTTTTATTATTTTTTTTCGAAAATATTTTTGGAAAAACGAAAAATAAAAGAAAAATTTTTGAAAAAGATTTTTGAAAAGAAAATTACCTAATCTGAGCAACAAGATGAACCGTCAGTTGTCCATACTCGAACAATCCCCGGCAACGGCGCCAAAAACTTGGTGGACGAAATTGTGATCATCAATATTGGCTCTTTAGCATATACACAAAAACTATTGTGTCTCTTGGTTAAATTCACAACTCTGTTCAACTAACCAGCAAGTGTACTGGGTCGTCCAAGTAATAAACCTTACGCGAGTAAGGGTCGATCCCACAGAGATTGTTGGTATGAAGCAAGCTATGATCACCTTGCAAATCTCAGTCAGGCGGATTTAAACATGATACTTAATTAGATTCAGATAAACAATAAAAAGATGAAATACTAAAAGGGATAGAATACGTATGCAGATCCATTGGTGGGAATTTCAGATAAGCATATAGAGATGCTGTACGGCTCAAGAACGCCTGCTTTCCCACTGCTTTAACTCAATCCTTCTTACTCCTTTCCATGGCAAGCTGTATGTAGGGCATCACCGTTGTCAATGGCTACATCCCATCCTCTCAGTGAAAACGTTCCTATGCTCTGTCACAGCACGGCTAATCATCTGTCGGTTCTCAATCAGGTTGGAATAGAATCCCTTGATTCTTTTGCGCTTGTCATCACGCCCAGCCTTCAGGAGTTTGAAGCTCGTCACAGTCATTCAATCCCAGGATCCTACTCGGAATACCACAGACAAGGTTTAGACTTTCTGGATCCTCATGAATGCCGCCATCTATCTAACTTATACCACGAAGATTCTGTTGGGGAATCTAAGAGATACACATTCAAGCTCTGTTGCATGTAGAACGGAAGTGGTTGTCAATCACGTGCGTTCATAAGTGAGAATGATAATGAGGGTTACTTATCATCACATTCATCATGTTCTTGGGTACGAATGAATATCTTGGAATAAGAATAAGAGAGATTTGAATAAAAGAAAATAGAATTGCATTAATACTTGAGGTACAGCAGAGCTCCACACCCTTAATCTATGGTGTGCAGAAACTCCACCGTTGAAAATACATAAGTAAAGGGTTCAGGCATGGCCGAATGGCCAGCCCCCATGTGGTCACAAGACCGAATGATCAAAGACATCTAATACAATAGATAAATGTTCTATTTATAATAAACTAGCTCCTAGGGTTTACATGAGTAAGTAATTGATGCATAAATCCACTTCCGGGGCCCACTTGGTGTATGTTTGGGCTGAGCTTGATTAATCCACGAGATGAGGCTTCTCTTGGAGTTGAACTCCGAGTTATGACGTGTTTTGGGCGTTCAACTCCGGATCATGACGTTTTTCTGGCGTTTAACTCCAGACAGCAGCTTGTACTTGGCGTTCAACGCCAAGTTACGTCGTCATTCTTCGAATAACGTATGGACTATTATATATTGCTGGAAAGATCTGGATGTCTACTTTCCAACGCCGTTGAGAGCGCGCCAATTGGAGTTCCGTAGCTCCAGAAAATCCATTTCGAGTGCAGGGAGGTCAGATTCCAACAGCATCAGCAGTCCTTTTGTCAGCCTTCTTCAGAGTTTTGCTCAAGTCCCTCAATTTCAGCCAGAATTTACCTGAAATCACAGAAAAACACACAAACTCATAGTAAAGTCTAGAAATGTGAATTTAACATAAAAACTAGTGAAAACATCCCTAAAAGTAGCTTAAACTTACTAAAAACTACCTAAAAACAATGCCAAAAAGCGTATAAATTATCCGCTCATCACAACACCAAACTTAAAGTGTTGCTTGTCCCCAAGCAACTGAAAATCAAATAGGATAAAAGAAGAGAATATACTATAAATTCCAGAAAATCAATGAATGTTAATTATAATTAGATGAGCGGGACTTGTAGCTTTTTGCTTCTGAACAGTTTTGGCATCTCACTTTTTCCTTTGAAGTTCAGAGTGATTGGCATCTCTGGGAACTTAGAATTTTGGATAGTGTTATTGACTTTCCTAGTTAAGCATGTTGATTCTTGAACACAGCTACTTATGAGTCTTGGCCGTGGCCCTAAGCACTTTGTTTTCCAGTATTACCACCGGATACATAAATGCCACAGACACATGACTGGGTGAACCTTTTCAGATTGTGACTCAGCTTTGCTAGAGTTCCCAGTTAGTGGTGTCCAGAGCTCTTAAGCACACTCTTTTTTGCTTTGGATCACGACTTTAACCACTCAGTCTCAAGCTTTTCACTTGGACCTTCATGACACAAGCACATGGTTAGGGACAGCTTGATTTAGCCGCTTAGGCCTGGATTTAATTTCCTTGGGCCCTCCTATCCATTTATGCTCAAAGCCTTGGATCCTTTTTACCCTTGCCTTTTGGTTTTAAGGGCTATTGGCTTTTTCTACTGCTCCTTCTTTTTCTTTCTCAATTTTTCACCATTTTTTTTCACAAGCTTTTGCTTTTTCACTGCTTTTTCTTGCTTAAAGAATCAATTTCATGATTTTTTTCAGATCATCAATAACATTTCTCTTTGTTCATCATTCTTTCAAGAACCAACAATTTTAACACTCATAAACAACAATATCAAAAGACATATGCACTGTTCAATCATTCATTCAGAAAACAAAAAGTATTGTCACCACATCAATATAATTAAATTAAATTCAAGGATAAATTCGAAATTTATGTACTTCTTATTCTTTTGAATTAAAACATTTTTCATTTAAGAGAGGTGAAGGATTCATGGAATTATTCATAATCTTTAAGGCATAGTTACTACATACTAATGATCATGAAGTAGATAAACATATAAAAAAAAACGAAAAGTAGAAAAAAAAAATTTTAGAACAAGGAATGAGTCCACCTTAGTGAAGGTGGCGCCTTCTTGAAGGACCATTGATGTCCTTGAGCTCTACTATGTCTCTGAATTGTTGTAATTTAGTTTCTCTTAGTTTCCTCTTCAGAGTCCTTTCAGGTTCTGGATCAGCTTCAACAAGAATGCCTTTTTCCTTGTTCCTACTCATATGAAAGAGAAGAAGAAAAGAAAAGGAAGAGGAATCTTCTATGTCATAGTAAAGAGGATCCTTATTATTAGTAGACGAAGAAAGGGGATAATGGAAGGAGAGGGATGAATAGTCTGTATAAAGAGTAAGGATAGGGGAGGTGATAAGAGATGAAGAGAAGTGTTAGTAAATAAATAAATAAATAGAAGAAGATGAGAGAGGGATTTTCGAAAATATTTTTGAAAAGGAGTTAGTAATTTCGAAAATTAAAGATGAATTAAAATTAAAATTAAAACTTGAAACAATTAGTTAATTAAAAAGAATTTTTTGAAAAAGAGGGAGGTATTTTCGAAAATTAGAGAGGGAAAGGTAGTTAGGTGGTTTTGAAAAAGATAAGAAACAACCAAAAAGTCAAATTTGAAAAAGATAAGAAAATAAGTTAGATAAGATATTTTGAAATCAAATTTTGAAAAAGATAAAATTTTGAAATCAATCACGTGCGTTCATAAGTGAGAATGATAATGAGGGTTACTTATCATCACATTCATCATGTTCTTGGGTACGAATGAATATCTTGGAATAAGAATAAGAGAGATTTGAATAAAAGAAAATAGAATTGCATTAATACTTGAGGTACAGCAGAGCTCCACACCCTTAATCTATGGTGTGCAGAAACTCCACCGTTGAAAATACATAAGTAAAGGGTTCAGGCATGGCCGAATGGCCAGCCCCCATGTGGTCACAAGACCGAATGATCAAAGACATCTAATACAATAGATAAATGTTCTATTTATAATAAACTAGCTCCTAGGGTTTACATGAGTAAGTAATTGATGCATAAATCCACTTCCGGGGCCCACTTGGTGTATGTTTGGGCTGAGCTTGATTAATCCACGAGATGAGGCTTCTCTTGGAGTTGAACTCCGAGTTATGACGTGTTTTGGGCGTTCAACTCCGGATCATGACGTTTTTCTGGCGTTTAACTCCAGACAGCAGCTTGTACTTGGCGTTCAACGCCAAGTTACGTCGTCATTCTTCGAATAACGTATGGACTATTATATATTGCTGGAAAGATCTGGATGTCTACTTTCCAACGCCGTTGAGAGCGCGCCAATTGGAGTTCCGTAGCTCCAGAAAATCCATTTCGAGTGCAGGGAGGTCAGATTCCAACAGCATCAGCAGTCCTTTTGTCAGCCTTCTTCAGAGTTTTGCTCAAGTCCCTCAATTTCAGCCAGAATTTACCTGAAATCACAGAAAAACACACAAACTCATAGTAAAGTCTAGAAATGTGAATTTAACATAAAAACTAGTGAAAACATCCCTAAAAGTAGCTTAAACTTACTAAAAACTACCTAAAAACAATGCCAAAAAGCGTATAAATTATCCGCTCATCAATTGGCTCTTGAAAGAATGATGAAAAAAGGGAGACATGTTACTGAGGATCTGAAAAATCATAAAAATGATTCTTGAAGCAAGAAAAAGCAGTAAATTTAAAAAAATATATATAAAAAAATTTTGTTAATAATGATGAAGTCATGATCTAAGGCAAAAATAGTGTGCTTAAGAACCCTGGACACCTCTAATTGGGGACTCTAGCAAAGCTGAGTCACAATCTGAAAAGGTTCACCCAGTTATGTGTCTGTGGCATGTATGTATCCGGTGGTAATACTGGAAGACAGAGTGCTTTGGGCCACGGCCAAAACTCATAAAGTAGCTGTGTTCAAGAATCATCATACTTAACTAGGGGAATCAATAACACTATCTGGATTCTGAGTTCCTATAGAAGCCAATCATTCTGAATTTCAAAGGATAGAGTGAGATGCCAAAACTGTTCAGAGGCAAAAAGCTAAAAGCCCCGCTCATCTAATTAATACTGATCTTCATAGATGTTTTTGGAATTCATTGCATATTCTCTTCTCTTTATCTTATTTGATTTTCAGTTGCTTGGGGACAAGCAACAATTTAAGTTTTGTGTTGTGATGAGCGGATAATTTATACGCTTTTTGGCATTGTTTTTAGTATGTTTTTAGTATGTTCTAGTTAGTTTTTATTATATTTTTATTATTTTTAGTTAAAATTCACTTTTCTGGACTTTACTATGAGTTTGTGTGTTTTCCTATAATTTCAGATATTTTCTGGCTAAAACTGAGTGACCTGAGCAAAAATCTGATTCAGAGGCTGAAAAGGACTATAGATGCTGTTGGATTCTGACCTCCCTGCACTTGAGGTAGATTTTCTGGAGCTACAAAAGCCCAATTGGCGCGCTCTCAAATGCGTTGGAAAGTAGACATCCTGAGCTTTCCAGAAATGTATAATAGTCCATACTTTGCCCGAGATTTGATGGCCCAAACAGGCGTTCCAAGTCAGCTCAAGAATTCTGGCGTAAAACGCCAGAACTGGCACAAGAATGGGAGTTAAACGCCCAAACTGGCACAAAAGCTGGCGTTTAACTCCAAGAAAATTCTCTACATATGAAAGCTTCAATGCTCAGCCCAAGCACACACCAAGTGGGCCCGGAAGTGGATTTTTATGTCATTTACTCATCTTTGTAAACCCTAAGCTACTAGTTCTCTACAAATAGGACCTTTTGCTATTGTATTTTCATCTTTGATCAGTCTTATGCTATCTTAGATCATGGGGCTGGCCTCTCGGCCATGCCTAGACCTTGTTCTTATGTATTTTCAATGGTGGAGTTTCTACACACCATAGATTAAGGTGTGGAGCTCTGCTGTACCTCGAGTATTAATGCAATCACTATTGTTCTTCTATTCAATTCAGCTTATTCTTGTTCTAAGATATTCATTCGCACCCAAGAACATGATGAATGTGATGATTATGTGACACTCATCATCATTCTCACTTATGAACGAGTGCCTGACAACCACTTTTGTTCTACAAGCAAACAAGGCTTGAATGTTTATCTCATGGATTCCTTAATCAGAATCTTCGTGGTATAAGCTAGAATTGATGGCGGCATTCAAGAGAATTCGAAAGGTCTAATTCGGAAGGTCTGAGTAGGATTCAAGGATTGAATGACTGTGACGAGCTTCAAACTCCTGAAGGCTGGGAGTTAGTGACAGACGCAAAAGAATCACTGGATTTTATTCCAACCTGATTGAGAACCGACAGATGATTAGCCGTGCTGTGATAGAGCGCGTTGAACATTTTCACTTAGAGGACGGGACTATAGCCACTGACAACAGTGATGCCCAACATACAACTTGCCATGAAAAGGAGTAAGAAGGATTGAATGAAGACAGTAGGAAAGCAGAGAGACGGAAGGGACAAAGCATCTCCATACGCTTATCTGAAATTCTCACCAATGAATTACATAAGTATCTCTATCTTTATTTTATGCTTTATTCATAAATCATCCATAACCATTTCAATCTGCCTAACTGAGATTTACAAGATGACCATAGCTTGCTTCATACCAACAATCTCTGTGGGATCGACCCTTTCTCGCGTAAGGTTTATTACTTGAACGACCCAGTGCACTTGCTGGTTAGTTGTGCGAAGTTGTGATAAAGAGTTGAGATTGAAATTGAGTGTACCATGTTGATGGCGCCATTGATGATCACAATTTCGTGCACCACATGCTTTCCTCTTCACTCCTTTGATCCATTCTTAGCCTTTAGCCTTTTCAATCTGAAATCACTAACAAACACATCAAGGCATCTAGTGGAATCAAAGGGAGATTAAAATTATCAAGTTAAAGGCCTAAAAAGCATGTTTTCACATCTAAGCACAAATAAGGAGACAATCACAAAATCATGCTAATTCATTGACTAAATGTGGGTAAAAGGTATTAAAATCTCCTAAAATCAATACGAGATAAACCCTACAAATGGGGTTTATCAACCTCCCCACACTTAAACTAAGCATGTCCTCATGCTTAAACCAAGAATGAAGTAAGGGTATGGCATTTATTCAATGGAAACTAACTAAATGCAATCTACCCATATGCACTATCTACATGAATGCAATTGCTTGGTCAAAATAAATCAATTCCCAAGAAGCATATATGCACAAGGGCTAAGGACTAGCAAGTCTAATCCACAATTGATTGAATTATTAAATTTTTTTACAAACTTGCATGAAGAGTGATGATTGTAGGTGGAGACATGTAGTTGAGCATCAAACCCTCACCAGATGTGTTTGCACTCTATTCACTCAAGTGTTTAGGGTTAATTCTCTCAATTCTCCCATATTTCATGCTTTCTAAGATTTGTTCTTCTTATAACAATCAACATTTATTTCATGCATGCATACAATTATCATGAGGTCTTTTCTTTAGGTTGTAATGGGGTTAGGGTCAAGGTAGGATGCATATATGGTCAAGTGAGCTTAATATTTGAATCTTTGATAAGCTTAAACTTCCCACCTAACCTATGACATCCTATACAATTTTAAAGCTAACCTAACTACCCATTTTTCATTTTTTAACATACTCATGCATTCCTTTTCATTTCTCAACACTTATGCATCGATTTTATTGAGCTTCACTTTGCTTTGGGGTATTTTGTCCTCTTTTTATTTCTTTCTTTTTCTTTCTTTATCTATTTTTTCCATTTCTTTTCCATATTATTTTTCTTTTTCTTTTCTTTTTCTTTTTTCTTTTTTTCTCTTTTTTTTTCTTTCTATATACAAGAGCATCAATGCATAAGTTCTATACATTTTAATTAATACATGAGTATGTACCCAATTCCCAATATTTCCAATAAAAATACAAAACTACCCTTTTATTCACCCAATGTCCCAAGATTCCCACACTTGAATGTTACACACACTCTAGCCTAAGCTAATCAAAGATCCAAATAAGGACATTTATTGTTTTTCGCTTTAGGGCTTGTAATGTGCTAAATTAAAGAACAAAGTGGTTTAATCGTAAGCTCAAATTTGCTAACAATGGAAGATAAAAGGTAAGGCTATTTGGGTAAGTGAGCTAATGAAACAATGGCCTCAATCATATAAATACATGAATACACACAATAATGGACATAAAGAATCAAACAAATAAAATATTACAATCATAGAAAGAGAATAATGCACACAAGAAGGAAAACTAAGTGGTTATAAGATGTAACCACACCATTAGGCTCAAATGTCACAAGCTTGTGTTCTTAGCTCAAAAACATGATCCACAAGATATATAATTCAAGCAAGTTCTATGAAAAGTTTTCACTCAAATCAATCGATGCCCTATAGAAAATTTTCTCGAAAAAATTTATTATTTTGACTAAGCTTATTGTGTATATATATGCAAAATTTAAGAAAATGCAACAAAAATCCTAAAAACCTAAAATGAAATGCAAAAGTGTTGAAATTAGAAACTTGTCACCCAAAATTGCCGATCGGTCGGACGACCTCCCCACAGTTAAAGGTTTGCACCGTCCTCAGTACATTCAAAGATGAGCAAGGGGGTACGGCGACTTTCCGGATTGCTACCTTCAGCTGGTAGGTTAACCGGTTGCTGCGCGTTCTTTCTTCCGCATCTATTTTTGCTTGTGGTGCATCATTCAAGAAAAAAAATATAACACCATAAGATGAGAAAATACAAAATCAAGGAAGCATATATTGTTGAAATGAGGTAATAATCACTAGAATTGAGTGAGTGAATTAGTGTGACATTAATGAAAAATAAGCATGTGAATTCTAAATTGCGTGGTTTAGAACACACACTAGCATAAAAAGCGATGTCACAAAAGAAGCACGCACTTTACTCATTCTAGTATGCTTGAGATACTTTAAGTGAACTTGTAAGGTAAAACAAGCATTAAAGAAGCATGAGAGCATTCAAGCTAAAAGCGTATGGATGTATATAATCATGAAACACAATGCATTGAAGTAAATGCTCAACATCCAATATCAAGAAATTGCCTAATCAAAGAATAGGGTTCAAATCACATGGTGGCTAGCTACAACAAGCAATTCAAAAGAGTCACAAGCGTGAAGGCAATTCTCATCACTTGGTATTTTTCAAAACGTAAGCATGAAAAACTCAAAACCAAGTAGCAAAATATAACCTCAATCATAGAATCCAACAAAGATTATCTAAAAATATTCATGCTAAAATAGCATTTAGGCAATAAAGGGGCAGCAACGCATAGTAAACAAAGTCAATAATCCAACACTTATAATGAAAAGAGAGAAAATAAAATGAAAACTAAACTAAAACTAACTAATTAACTAACTAAAATAAATGGTTATCAATGGTGTTTAGAAGTGTTGGATGAGGGGTAGAAGGAGGGAAGAAGAAAGGAGAAGGAAAGAAATTAAAAGAGGAGAAGAAAAGAAGTGGATTGAAGGAAGGGCATCCACGCGTACGTGCACACAGCGCGCGCGGATGGTAGTGTAATGGACGTGACGCGTATGCGCACCTGGCACATCCGCGTCGATGGCTTATTTTGAGAATGGCGCGTACGCGCCAGGTGCGGGTACGCGCGAGTTGATTTGTGCCTCGGGCACAGTGCACGCACAGTATGGGCATAACTCTCGGGTCAATGTATGGAGCAATGAAATTTTGCAATCCATGCGTACGCACGCATGGCGTGCGCGCATGGATGGTTCAAAACGCTTGATGCACACGTACGCGCACAGTGCACATACGCATGGATGGTGCTCTGTTTTTCAAAATGTTTTCTATGTTTTTGCATCAATCCAAGCATTCCAAACCTCCAAGCAGCTACCAAAACACCATGAAACCTTATTTAACATACTAAACTACCAATTATACTCAAAAAAATTAATCAAAACATGAATTTAAACTAATTACCAATATGTACAAAAAGAGAAAATGAAAAGAAGTTACCATGGTGGGGTGTCTCCCACCTAGCACTTTTGTTTATTGTCCTTAAGTTGGACTTATGGGGAGCTCCTCTCAAGGTGGCTTGTGCTTGAAGCTATCTTGGAACATCCACCAATTCTTGGTTCTCCATTGTGCCCCAAGATTCCTCATGGATTGAGCTGGGTCTTGATGGAGTTCTTCACAAGCTTGGGGCTCCCAAAGTTGGTCCTCGTCTTGTGATCCGGGATCCCATACTTTATTTTCACACCTATCTTGAAGTTGATCATCATTAGTCCAACTGAGTGGTGAGTAAGGTGAATTCTCAATAAAGTGGCCAACAATCCTCCTAGACCCCTCTAGTTGAGCACTACTCCAACCTTTATATCTCATGTTTTGAAGCATCAACCATAATGAGCCTGGATTTGCAACGCCAACCACAAACATTTTTCTTTTACGCTTCATCCCACAAAGCTCCCTAAGTTGTCCCAATAAAGCTAATAGAAATGAGTTTTACCGACTCAAGTGAAGGAGTAGATGGCAACCTAGGCAAAGATGATTCCAAGGTTCTTGACAAAGCGTATTCCACTCCCATCCTTCTATTTCTAAGAACTTCCGCCTCCTCACAAGATCTCTTAATCTCAATCCTTTGTTCAAAAATTTTATCTAACTCCTTTCCCTTACTCAATTCATAAATGGGAGGGTGAGAGAAATTTACCTCCACATTACTTTCCATCTCATCAGGAGAGGGTTCTTCAAGTTCAAAAGATCTACCACCACTAGAATTTGATGCTTGCTCTTCATTGCCATGGGAACTCAATTCTTGTTCTATCCCATCCAAGTCTTCATATGGAATATGCCTTGGAGGTTGTGCACATCCCTCCTCAACATCAATTTCAATCTTCTTGGAGGGGTCTTCAACTCTAGGTTCCCATGGAGGTTCCGCATCTCGTATGTCTTCAACCATATCTCCCCTTTCTTCGATAATCCTAACTTCCTCTAATTGTTCTAACACAAAGCAACTTCCCTCATTTCCATCGGAGTTTCTAATCTCTCCTTCATGCTATGTTATTCATTCGATTCTCCACATGTAGCCATGGGAGTTCCTTGAGTGTTCAAGCATTGGAAGGCTAATTGATTTGTTGCCGCATCCAAGGCAACCATAAAATTTTGCACATCCCTTTTCATCTCTTCTTGCCCTTGAACAAGAACACCAAGGGTTTCATCCATTAGAGATTGGGGTGGGTGGAAGGATTCATCATTTTGGGAGAAGGGTTTATAGTAGGAAGGTGGTTCTTCTTGGTAGAGTTGTGGTGGTACAATATTTTTCACTCTTTCCATTTGTTACACAACACACTCCATGGTTACTTGAAATTGATCCAATGCTTCCTTGAGACGATCCCTTAACTCTTGTTCCTCTTGGATATCATGAGTAGGATCATATAGCTCTTGGATTGAAGGACATCAACATTCTTCCATGGGAGGTTGTGGAGTAAAGTAGTATTCATCTTGTGGTTGAAAATTTGTATACATTGGAGGTGGTTCATCTTGGTAATAATGTGGAGGGGATGGCTCTTGAAAATGTTGATGTTGGAATGGTGGTGGCTCTATATGTGTTTCATATGGCTCATATGGTTGTTGGTAGGATGGATATGGATTAGGGTCATATGAAGGTGGTTGGTAAGAAGGGGCTTGTGAGTTTGGTTGAGAGTTATGTTGAGGGTATGGATCATAGGCATATGGTGGTGGTTCTTGAAAGTCACAAGGGAATTCACCATAGCCATTGGATTGGTATGCCTCATAGAATGGCTCTTCTTCATAGTGCATTGGTGGAGGTTGTTGCCATGAGGATTGATCATATGCATATGGCTCTTCCCACCTTTGGTTATCCCATCATTGATACATCTCTTCATTGTAATCTCCACTTCCTACAACATAGTTGTAATCACACTCATAGCCAAAGTGAGAATTCATGATGGAAAGAGAAAAAAAATCAAAAGCTACTAGAAAACAAGAGAAACAAAATTCTATAACTAGCAAATAAAGCAAAAAGCAAGATATTCACACTATTCACATATGTACAATAACCAAGAACATAACACCATTGCAATTCTCCGGCAATGGCGCCATTTTGATGATTGGATTTTTGATGGTTTAGAATTTCACTAATGAAATCTCGTTGTAAAGTATAGTTTTTAAACCAAGCAATAATCCTTTCATACAAAAGATTGTTTGTCACAAGTAACAAACCCCTAAATTTACAAACCGAAGTATTCAAATCTCGGGTCGTTCTCCCTAGGAATTGTAATGAAGTGCATTGTTATTGGTTTTGAGTTATTTTGGGGTTTTTGAGAATTTAGACAAGAATTATAAATGGCAAGGAAAATAAACTAACAACTAACAAAGCTCTTGGCAAGATATGAGAACTAGAAGTCCTATCCTAGTTATCCTCCTCAATTGTGACAACAAATTGTCCATTGCTGCTACTTAGTTCACCTCTAACCATGGAAGAAAGTCAAGTGGATGAATCAATTTGATTCCTCAAGTTCTAATCAACTCCTAAAGGAAAGACTAGCTTTAGAGGCATTCAAATCAATTACCAACTTCTAATTATCAATCAACAATGGAATTAGATAACTCAAGAGTCACTAATTACTGCACCAAAGCCAAGATAAAAAAAATTTATACCAAAATCCAACCAAGCATTTCATCAAACACTTGGAAGGTACAAAAGAAAAGCAAAGCAAATTGACAACAAGAAGAGAATCTAACAACAATTATTGAAAGGAATTAACAACAACAATCAAAGGAAACACAATTATTATGAATTACCTTGAATTGAATTGAAAGAAAATGGAAGGAACAAAAGTAGATCTACAACAAAGTATAAGAACAACATAAAGGAAATTACAACAAAAGAATAGAAGAAGAATGAATGTAACAACAAAGAATTGAGAAGTAGAAGTAGAAGAAAGCATGAATCTAAATCTAGATCTAAGAACTAAACCTAATCCTAGAGAGAAGTGAGAGCTTCTCTCTCTAAAACAAACTATAAACTAATCCTAATGAGTGTAAATGATCAAAAGTCCAAAAGTCCCCTTTGCTCTTTGATGAGCGGATATTTTATACGCTTTTTGGGGGTAATTTCATGTAGATTTTAGTATGTTTTAATTAGTTTTTAGTAGAATATTATTAGTTTTTAGGCAAAAATCTTATTTCTGGACTTTACTATGAGTTTGTGTGTTTTTCTGTGATTCCAGGTAATTTCTGGCTGAAATTGAGGGAGCTGAGCAAAAATCTGAGTTAGGCTGAAAAAGGACTGCTGATGCTGTTGGATCCTGACCTCCCTGCACTCGGAATGCATTTTTTGGAGCTACAGGAGTCCAATTGGCGCGCTCTCAACGGCGTTGGAAAGCAGACATCCAGGGCTTTCCATCAATATATAATAGTCCATACTTTGCGCGAAGATAGACGACGTAACTTGGCGTTGAACGCCAAGTACATGCTGCTGTCTGGAGTTAAACGCCAGAAACACGTCATGATCCGGAGTTGAACGCCCAAAACACGTTATAACTTGGAGTTTAACTCCAAGTAAAGCCTCAGCACGTGGATAGCTTTAGTCTCATCCCCAGCACACACCAAGTGGGCCCCAGAAGTAGATTTCTGCACCAATTATCTTAGTTTACTCATATTCTGTAAACCTAGGTTACTAGTTTACTATTTAAACAACTTTTAGAGACTTATCTTGTACCTCATGACAATTTCAGATCTGAATTACATACTTTTTGACGGCATGAGTCTCTAAACTCCATTGTTAGGGGTGAGGAGCTCTGCAGCGTCTCAATGAATTAATGCAATTGTTTTTATTTCTCCACTCAAACGTTTGTGTGCTCCTCTCTAAGATGTTCATTCGCGCTTAATTATAGAGAAGGTGATGATCCGTGACACTCATCACCTTTCTCAACTCATGAACGCGTGCCTGATAAACACTTCCGTTCTACATCATATTGAATGAGCTTTTCTTAGATTCTTTAATCAGAATCTTCGTGATATAAGCTAGAATTGATGGCGGCTATTCTTGAGGATCCGGAAAGTCTAAACCTTGTCTGTGGTATTCCGAGTAGGATTCAAGGATTGAATGGCTGTGACGAGCTTCAAACTCGCGATTGCTGGGCGTGATGACAAACGCAAAAGGATCAATGGATCCTATTCCAACATGATCGAGAACCGACAGCTGATTAGCCGTGCTGTGACAGAGCATCTGGAACGTTTTCACTGAGAGGATGGGAAGTAGCCACTGACAATGGTGACACCCTACATACAGCTTGCCGTAGATGTGCTTTACAAACAATTGAGTTGAATATTACATTGCAGAAATTCAGAGGACAAAGCATCTCCAAAACTCCAACATATTTCCCATTACTGCACAACAAGTAACGATTTTATTCTCTTTATTTTTCCAATCTAATAATTCTAACTGATAATTTTGATTGACATCCTGACTAAGAATAATAAAATAAATATAGCTTGCTTCAAACCAACAATCTCCGTGGGATTCGACCCTTACTCACGTAAGGTATTACTTGGACGACCCAGTGCACTTGCTGGTTAGTTGTGCGGTTTGCAAAAAGTGTTATTGCAATTTCGTGCACCAAGTTTTTGGCGCCGTTGCCGGGGATTGTTCGAGTTTGAACAAATTAAAGGTTTATTTTATTTCTTAGATTAGGAATAATTTATTTTTGTTGTTATAGAGTCATTAAATTCTGATAGGATAGTTTCTTTTCAAAAATTTCTTTTCAAAAATATTATTTTTCTTAATTAATTGTTAATTTTCGTGAGTTTAGTGTCTTGTTATAAGTTTGGTGTTAATTGCATATTTTATATTTTTCTTTAAATTTACGAACTTGTGTTCTTTGTTCTTCATTGATCTTCAAGTTGTTCTTGTTTATTTTTCTTGTTTGATCTTGAGTTTTTCTTATTTTGTGTCTTTTCTTGTTTTTCTTGTGCTTTTTCAAAATATTAACTTTCAAAAATTGTACTTTTATCCATAAATATAATACATTTTTAAAATCAACACTGAAGTTACTGCCCAATTGGCTGGAGCATTAGGAGTTGTTCTTGATAATTGGGTATCTTCTTTGGAATCTTTTTCAAAAAAACAATTTTTCTTTAATTGAATCTTATGCCAAACTCTAAGTTTGGTGTTTCCTTGCTAATTTTTTCTTTAATTTTCGAAAATTTGTCTTGATTTTCTAAAAATTTTAAGTTTGGTGTTCTTTCTTTTGTTCTTGGTGTTCTTATGAATCTTCAAGGTGTTCTTGAGTCTTTCTTGTGTTTTAATCTTAAAATTTTTAAGTTTGGTGTTCCTTGGTGTTTTCCCTCCAAAATTTTCGAAAATAAGGAGCATTGGATCTAAAAATTTTAAGTCTTGTGTCTTTTGTGTGTTTTTCTCTTTCATCATAAAATTCAAAATTCAAATATATATATATATATATATATATATATATATATCTTTTCTAACTAATTTTGAACTACATTTTCGAAAATTTTATATAAAAATTCAGATTTCAATTTCAAAATATTTTCAATTTCTTTTATTTATTTCGTTTTTATTTTATTTTATAAAAAAATTAATTTTTATAAAATAAATAATATCAACATACATATCATCTCCTTTATTCCATCATGGAATTAAGTGGGAATGAACAGTCCAGGAGGACTCTGAGGTCATATGCTAACCCCACTACTGCTTCATATGGGAGTAGTATCTGTATACCCTCCATTGGAGTTAGTAGCTTTGAGTTGAATCCTCAGCTCATTATCATGGTGCAGCAAAACTGCCAGTATTCTGGTCTTCCACATGAAGAACCTATAGAGTTTCTGGCACAATTTTTACAAATTACTGACACAGTGCATGATAAGGAAGTAGATCAGGATGTCTACAGATTATTACTATTTCCATTTGCTGTAAAAGATCAAGCTAAGAGGTGGTTAAATAACCAGCCTAAGAACAGCATAAAAACATGGAAACAGCTGTCAGAAAAATTCCTGAATCACTATTTCCCTCCAAAACGGATGACACAGATAAGGCTAAGCATCCAAGGCTTCAAACAAGGGGATAATGAATCCCTTTATGATGCCTGGGAGAGATATAGAGAGATGCTAAGAAAATGCCCCTCTGAAATGTTTTCAGAGTGGGTGCAATTAGACATCTTCTACTATGGGCTTACAGAAAAAGCTCAGATTTCTCTAGACCACTCAGCTAGTGGATCTATTCATATGAGAAAAACAATTGAAGAAGCTCAAGAGCTTATTGATATAGTTGCCAGAAATCAGCATCTGTACCTAAGCAGTGAATCTTCCATGAAAGAAGAAGCTAAAACAGTAACTGCTGAACTCAGTCCTGTAGACCAGGCTAATGAATTCAATCAGCAATTAGACTTTCTAACTCAGCAGATAGCCGAATTCAAGGAAATACTACAGGAAACAAGAATGGCTAACAGGAATATGGAAGTACAGTTAAAGCAAACAGAAAAGCAACTGTCAAAACAAATAACAGAAGAATGCCAAGCAATTCAATTAAGAAGTGGAAAAACAATAAATACCTCACTTCAAAGCAGCAGGAAGCCAAGAAATGAACAAATGGCTACTCAAAATCCCTCTGAGGACAATCAGAGCCCAGAGAGGAATAAGGCTGGCGCTGAACGCCCAGACCATGCTCATTTCTGGCGTTCAACGCCAGAAATAAGCACGAATCCGGCGTTGAACGCCCAAAGGGAGCACAGTTCTGGCATTCAGACGCCAGTAAAAAATAAGGAGTTGGCGTCTAACGCCACTCCAGCTTCCACCCCTAGCATTCAAACGCTAGTGGGGGATCAGTCACATACAAGTGCTGATAACAACCCTTCTAAAAAGGCTTCCCAACCCACATCTGTAGGTAATAAACCTGCAGTAACTAAGGTTGAGGAATATAAAGCTAAAATGCCTTATCCTCAAAAACTCCGCCAAGCGGAACAGGATAAGCAATTTGCTCGCTTTGCAGACTATCTTAGAACTCTTGAAATAAAGATTCTGTTTGCAGAAGCACTTGAGCAAATACCTTCCTATGCTAAGTTCATGAAAGAGATCTTAAGTCATACGAAGGATTGGAGGGAGACTGAAAAAGTTTACCTCACTGAAGAATGCAGTGCAGTCATTCTGAAAAGCTTACTTGAGAAGCTTAAAGATCCCAGGAGCTTTATGATACCATGCACATTAGAGGGTACTTGTACCAAGCAAGCTTTATGTGGTCTTGGGGCAAGTATCAACCTAATACCTGCATCTACTATCAGAAAGCTTGGTTTGACTGAAGAAATCAAACCAACCAGGATATGTCTTCAACTTGCTGATGGCTCCATTAAATACCCATCAGGAGTGATTGAAGACATGATTGTCAAGGTTGGGCCATTTGCCTTTCCTATTGACTTTGTGGTGCTGGAAATGGAGGAGCACAAGAGTGCAACTCTCATTCTAGGAAGACCTTTCCTAGCAACTGGCCGAACCCTCATTCATGTCCAAAAAGGGAAAGTAACTTTGAGAGTTAATGAGGAGGAGTTTAAGTTGAATGTTGTCAAAGCCATGCAACATCCAGACACCCCAAATTACTGCATGAGTGTTGATATTATTGACTCTCTGGTAAGAGAGGTCAATATGAATGAGAGTCTCGAATTAGAGCTAGAAGACATCTTTAAAGATGTTCAGCCTGATTTGGAGGAATCAGAGAAAATAATAGAACCTCTGAAAATCCCTCAAGAAGAGGAGAAACCTCCAAAACCCGAACTCAAACCATTACCACCATCCCTGAAATATGCATTTATGGGAGAAGGTGATACCTTCCCTGTAATCATAAGCTCTACCTTAGAGCCACAGGAAGAGGAAGCACTAATTCAAGTGCTAATGACACACAAGATAGCTCTTGGGTGGTCCATCAGTGATCTTAAGGGCATTAGCCCAGCCAGATGCATGCACAAGATCCTATTGGAGGGTGACGCCAAGCCAGTGGTTCAGCCACAAAGGCAGCTGAATCCAGCCATGAAGGAAGTGGTGCAGAAGGAGGTCACTAAATTACTAGAGGCTGGGATTATTTATCCTATTTCTGACAGCCCCTGGGTGAGCCCTGTTCAAGTTGTCCCTAAGAAAGGTGGCATGACAGTGGTTCATAATGAAAAAAATGAACTGGTTCCTACAAGAATAGTTACAGGGTGGCGTATGTGTATTGATTATAGAAAGCTCAATACAGCCACCAAAAAGGATCATTTTCCTTTACCATTCATAGACCAGATGCTAGAAAGACTAGCAGGTCATGAATACTACTGTTTCCTGGATGGATATTCAGGTTATAATCAAATTGCAGTAGATCCAAAAGATCAAGAGAAAACAGCATTCACATGTCCATCTGGAGTATTTGCATATAGAAGGATGCCATTTGGTCTGTGCAATGCACCTGCAGCCTTTCAGAGGTGCATGCTCTCAATTTTCTCTGATATGGTGGAAAATTTTCTAGAAGTCTTCATGGATGACTTTTCAGTATGTGGAGACTCATTCAGCTCCTGTCTTGACCATCTAGCACTTGTTCTAAAGAGATGCCAAGAGACTAACCTGGTTTTAAACTGGGAAAAATGTCACTTTATGGTGACTAAAGGAATTGTCCTTTGGCACAAAATCTCGAACAAGGGGATAGAGGTGGATCAAGCTAAGGTAGAGGTAATTGAAAAATTACCACCACCTACCAATGTTAAGGCAATCAGAAGCTTTCTGGGGCATGCAGGATTCTATAGGAGGTTTATAAAGGATTTTTCAAAAATCGCCAAACCTCTGAGCAACCTGCTAGCTGCTGATACGCCATTTATCTTTGATAAAGAGTGTCTGCAGGCATTTGAGACTCTGAAAGCTAAATTGGTTACAGCACCAATCATCTCTGCTACCAGACTGGACATTACCATTTGAATTGATTTGTGATGCCAGTGACCATGCCATTGGTGCAGTGTTGGGACAAAGGCATGACAAGCTTCTGCACGTCATTTACTATGCCAGCCCTGTTCTAAATGATGCACAGAAGAATTACACAACCACAGAAAAAGAGCTACTTGCAGTGGTTTACGCCATTGACAAATTCAGATCCGATTTAGTAGGATCAAAAGTGATTGTGTACACTGATCATGCTGCTCTTAAATATCTACTCACAAAGCAGGATTCAAAACCCAGACTTATCAGATGGGTGTTGCTTCTGCAAGAGTTTGATATAGAAATAAGAGACAGAAAAGGGACAGAGAATCAAGTAGCAGATCACCTGTCCCGAATAGAACCAGTAGAAGGGGCGTCCCTCCCTCTCACTGAGATCTCTGAAACTTTTCCGGATGAGCAACTCTTTGCCATCCAGGAAGTGCCATGGTTTGCATACATTGCAAACTACAAGGCAGTAAGATTCATACCCAAAGAGTACAGTAGGCTGCAATCCAAGAAATTGATCACAGATGCAAAGTACTATCTTTGGGATGAACCATATCTCTTCAAGAGATGTGCAGATGGAGTAATCCGTAGATGTGTGCCTAAGGAAGAAGCACAGAAGATTCTATGGCACTGTCATGGATCACAATATGGAGGACATTTTGGAAGTGAGCGAACAGCCACAAGAGTCTTCCAATGTGGCTTCTACTGGCCTACTCTCTATAAAGATTCCCGAGCGTTTGTACTTAATTGTGACAGTTGCCAAAGATTTGGCAATCTTCCTCACAGTTATGCCATGCCTCAACAAGGGATCTTGGAGATTGAGTTGTTTGATGTATGGGGTATTGACTTTATGGGACCTTTCCCACCATCATACTCAAACACTTATATTCTGGTGGCAGTGGATTATGTATCCAAATGGGTGGAGGCTATTGCAACACCCACTAATGACACTAAAACAGTGTTAAAATTCCTCCAGAAACACATCTTCAGCAGGTTTGGTACCCCTAGAATATTAATCAGTGATGGGGGCACTCATTTCTGCAATAAACAGCTTTACTCTGCTTTGGTTCGTTATGGAGTTAGCCACAGGGTAGCCACTCCATACCATCCATAGACTAATGGGCAAGCTGAAGTCTCAAATAGAGAACTCAAAAGAATCCTGGAACGGACTGTAATTAACCGTAGAAGGGATTGGGCAAGGAGCTTGGATGATGCTCTGTGGACATACAGAACAGCATTCAAGACCCCTATAGGGACCTCTCCATACCAACTTGTGTATGGAAAGGCATGTCACTTGCCAGTAGAACTGGAACACAAGGCCTACTGGGCAACCAGATTCTTTAACCTTGATGCCAGGTTAGCTGGAGAAAAATGTTTACTCCAGCTAAATGAGCTAGAGGAATTTAGACTCAATGCTTTCGAGAATGCAAAAATATACAAAGAGAAAGCGAAAAGATGGCATGATAAGAAATTGTCATCCAGAGTCTTTGAGCCAGTGCAGAAAGTTCTGCTATTTAATTCTAGGCTCAAATTATTCCCTGGGAAATTAAAATCCCGGTGGAGAGGTCCATATGTAATTACAAGTATATCACCATATGGATACGTAGAGCTTCAAGATAATGAATCTAACAAAAAGTTTATTGTTAATGGACAGAGAGTTAAACATTATCTTGAAGGCAATTTTGAGCAAGAATGCTCAAAACTGAAACTTGATTAAAAGCTCAGTAATAGTCCAGCTAATGACATTAAAGAAGCGCTTGTTGGGAGGCAACCCAGCCATTCACAAAATTTAATTTTATTTGTTTTTTCTAATTGATTAAGTTTTACAGGTATATGCCAGAGTATCTTCAAAAGGTGAAATAGCAATTGATTGAATTCACAGAGTTACAAGGAAATTTGGAAAGCTTACTGGCATCAAAAAGCCAGTAAGAAACATTTTGGGCGTTGAACGCCCAAAAGAAGCACCCACTGGGCGTTCAACGCCAGTAAGGGTAGCCATCTGGGCGTTAAACGCCAGAAAGGAGCATCTTCTGGGCGTTGAACGCCAGAAAGAAGCACCTTCTGGGCGATTAACGCCAGAACCACAGTATCCTGGGCGTTTAGAAAAACGCCCAGTGACAAAGGACTTCCTGGCGTTCAACGCCAGAAAGAAGCAGCAGCTGGGCGTTGAACGCCCAGGAGAAGCATCAATTCGGCGTTAAACGCCCAAAACATGCAACGTTTGGGTGTTTAACGCCAGGATGGTGGGGAGGAAGGTTAAATTCGTTTTTCTTTACAAATTTTCTAATTTTTTATGTTTAAATTCATGATTTCTTGCATACACATGTTTCAAATTGTCATCCCTCAAATCAAATTAGTTTTCTAAAAATCCTAATTTCTAAAACCCTTTTTTATATGGCTTCATACATAAACATAAACATAAACATTTTTTCAATCCAATCCAACTCTTTTTCCAATTTCTTTTCAAACTTCATTATCTTTTAAAATCTTTTTCAAATTATATATTTCAAATTTATTTTTAAAAATCATTCATATCTTTTTTAAATTATATCCTTTTCTTATCATGTTTATCTTTTATAAATCATATCTTTTATCTTATATCTTTTTCTTATTTTCGAATTCCCACCCCCTCCCTTTATAACCACTTTCGGCGCCCCTCTCATCATCCACCATTCCACACTTGCTCTCCTCCTATTCCTTTTCTCTCTTTTCTTTTGCTTGAGGACAAGCAAACCTCTAAGTTTGGTGTGCTTATCCGTGATCACAAAAACATTCTCACTTTGATCATGGCCCCTAAAGGAAAACAACCCAACCCAAGAGGCAAGAAAGAGAATATTCCAAAGCCACTTTGGAATCAAGGGAAGTTCTTAACTAAAGAACATTCAGACCACTACTACAAAATAATGAGTCACAGATCAGTGATCCTGGAAGTTAAATTTGACCTGAAGGAAGATGAATATCCGGAGATCCAAGAGCAAATTCGAAACAGGAACTGGGAAATCCTAACCAATCCTGAAACGAAAGTGGGAAGGAACATGGTTCAGGAGTTCTATGCTAATCTATGGCAGACAGACAGGCAAAGAATAATTGGAGCTGTCCTCTATGACCATTGGACCTTAGTCAGAGGAAAGATTGTTCATATCCATCCTGACAAAATCAGAGAGATCTTTAAGCTCCCTCAACTGAAAGATGACCCAGACTCCTTTAATAGGAGAATGATGAGGGTAAGTAAAGGTCTGGACAAGATTCTAGAGGATATATGCATCTCTGAAGCCAGGTGGACCACCAGCACAACTGGCATCCCAAATCAACTCAAAAGAGAAGATCTCAAACCAGTAGCCAGAGGCTGGCTGGATTTCATTGGGCGTTCCATATTGCCCACCAGCAACCGTTCTGAAGTTACCATTAAAAGAGCAATGATGATTCACAGCATCATGTTGGAAAAAGAAGTAGAAGTCCATCAACTGATCCCGTGTGAACTATACAAAATAGCAAACAGGAATTCCAAGGATGCCAGATTAGCCTATCCAAGCTTAATTTCTATGCTCTGTAGAGATGCTGGAGTGAAGATGGGAATAATAGAGTATATCTCAGTTGAAAAGCCAATCACTAGAATATCAATGGACAGACAACAGCTGCAGGACGATCTAATTAAGAGGAGAGCACAGGAAGTCCTCCCAGAACTTCCTCAATTCGAATATTGGGAACATATTGAAGCATCTATTTCCAAATTGCAAGAAGCTATGAACCAAATAAAGGAAGAACAGAACAATTAAAGTAGCATGCTTTGCAAACTGCTTAAGGAACAGGAAGAGCAAGGGCGTGATCTAAGGGAGCTGAAGCGCCAGAAATTAATCCTTGAAAAGCACCCCACAGACTAGAGGAACATCTACTTCTCAAAACACAGGTTGTTGAGTTCTAATTTTAGCTTTAACTCTGTGATAGTGCTATTATAGAAATTTACCTTAGAAGATATATAGTATATAGTAGTAGTAATTAGCATATCTATTCTGGTTTTATTTCCAATTAAGTTATAATTTATTTTTCTCATCACCATCAGACATGAATAAAGTAGTAGATTTTTAGAATAAAGAAGTGATTTATATTTTTCGAGTTCTTAATAATAAAAATTATAATTAATTACATGTGGTGGCAATACTTGTTGTTCTCTGAATGAATGCTTGAACAGTGCATAATTTTTATCTTGAATTTTATGAATATTGGCTCCTGAAAGAATGAGGAACACGAAAAATATTATTGATGATCTGAAAAATTATAAAATTGATTCTTGAAGCAAGAAAAAGTAGTGAAAAAAAAAATTTACAAGAAATCATTGGATCAAGAAAAGGAATAAAAGCCAGCAGCCCTTAAAACCAAAAGGCAAGGGTGAAAAGGATCCAAGGCTTTGAGCATCAGTGGGTAGGAGGGCCTAAGGAAATAGTTCTAGGCCTAAGCAGCTAAATCAAAGCTGTCCCTAACTATGTGGTTGTGGCATGCAGGTCCAAGTTAAAAACTTGAGACTGAGTGGTTAAAGTCGTGATCTGATGAGCGGATAATTTATACGCTTTTTGGCATTGTTTTCATATAGTTTTTAGTAAGTTTGAGCTACTTTTAGGGATGTTTTCATTAGTTTTTATGTTAAATTCACATTTCTGGACTTTACTATGAGTTTGTGTGTTTTTCTGTGATTTCAGGTAAATTCTGACTGAAATTGAGGGATTTGAGCAAAACTCTGAAGAAGGCTAACAAAAGGACTGCTGATGCTGTTGGATTCTGACCTCCCTGCACTCGAAATGGATTTTCTGGAGCTACAGAACTCCAATTGGCGCGCTCTCAACGGCGTTGGAAAGTAGACATCCAGAGCTTTCCAGCAATATATAATAGTCCATACTTTATTCAAAGAATGACGACGTAACTTGGCGTTGAACGCCAAGTACACGCTGCTGTCTGGAGTAAAACGCCAGAAAAACGTCATGATCCGGAGTTGAACGCCCAAAACACGTCATAACCTGAAGTTTGACGCCAAGAAATGCCTCTACACGTGAATTCATCAAGCTCAGCCCAAGCACACACCAAGTGGGCCCCGGAAGTGGATTTATGCATCAATTACTTACTCATGTAAACCCTAGAAGCTAGTCTAGTATATATAGGACATTTATCTATTGTATTAGACATCTTTTGACCACTTTAAGTCTTTCATTATTCGGTCACTTGATCATGGAGAGGGCTGGCCATTCGGCCATGCCTGAACCTTTTGCTTATGTATTTTCAACGGTGGAGTTTCTGCACACCATAGATTAAGGGTGTGGAGCTTTGCTGTACCTCAAGTATTAATGAAATTCTATCTTCTTTTATTCAATTCTCTCTTATTCTTATTCCAAGATATTCATTCGTACCCAAGAACATGATGAATGTAATGAGTTCAATTACCCTCATTATTATTCTCACTTATGAATGCGCGTGATTGACAACCATGTCCGTTCTACATGCAACAGAGCTTGAATGCGTATCTCTTAGATTCCCCAACAGAATCTTCGTGGTATAAGTTAGATAGTTGGCGGCATTCATCTGGATCCGGAAAGTCCAACCTTGTCTGTGGTGTTCCGAGTAGGATCCTGGGAGTCCGGAAAGTCCAACCTTGTCTGTGGTGTTCCGAGTAGGATTCCGATCATGAATGACCGTGACGTGCTTCAAACTTTAACCTGCTGGGCGTTGGTGACAGACGCAAAAGAGGGATTCTATTCCAGTAGGAGCGGGAACCAACCGGTGATTAGCCGTACTGTGACAGAGTGCGTTAGCATAGTTTTCACTGCGAGGATGGGATGTAGCTATCAGCCATGGGTGATGCCTCCAGACTGGTTAGCTGTGCGAGTGACAGCCGCACAGGTTATTTCCCCGTGAGGAATGAAAGTAGCCACAGTTGATGGTGAACCCCTATACAAAGCTTGCCATGGAAAGGAGTAAGAAGGATTGAGTAGAAGGAGTAGGAGAGCAGGCGTCCAAGAGCTCTACAGCATCTCCATCCGCTTATCTGAAATTCCCACCTTTGAATCTGCATAAGTGTTCTATCCCTTTTATTATTTATTTCTTTTTATTATTCCTATCCTCAAACCCATAAATAATGTTTAATTTGCCTGACTGAGATTTACAAGGTGACCATAGCTTGCTTCATACCAACAATCTCTGTGGATTCGACCCTTACTCACGTAAGGTTATTACTTGGACGACCCAGTACACTTGCTGGTTAGTTGAACGGAGTTGTGTCCACTCATGCCAATTTCTTAAATTCCATAATTTTACAATGATACCAAAAGGCACAAAATAGGGATCACAATTTCGTCCACCAAGTTTTTGGCGCCGTTGCCGGGGATTGTTCGAGTATGGACAACTGACGGTTCATCTTGATACTCAGATTGGGTAATTTTCTTTTCAAAATCTTTTTCAAAAATTTTTCTTTTTCGTTTTTTCCAAAAAAATTGTTTTTTTTTTCGAAAAATTAAAAATAAAAATACAAAAAAATTAGAAAATCATAAAAACCAAAAATATTTTGTGTTTCTTGTTTGAGTCTTGTGTTAATTTTTAAGTTTGGTGTCAATTGCATGCTTTTAAAATTTTTCTTGCATTGTTTTCGAAAATTCATGCATTCATAGTGTTCTTCAAGATCTTCAAGTTGTTCTTGACAAGACTTCTTGTTTGATCTTGATGATTTCTTGTTTTGTGTCTTTTGTTGTTTTTCATGTGCATTTTTGCATTCATATTTTCCATGCATTAAAGATTTCTAAGTTTGGTGTCTTGCATGTTTTCTTTGCATCAAAAATTTTTTCAAAATTATGTTCTTGATGTTCATCATGATCTTCATAGTGTTCTTGGTGTTCATCTTGACATTCATAGCATTCTTGCATGCATCTTGTGTCTTGATCCAAAATTTTCATGTTTTGGGTCATTTTTGTGTTTTTCATTCAATATTTAAAAATCAAAAATATCTTTTCCTTATTTTCCTCTAAAATTTCGAAATTTTGGGTTGACTTGGTCAAAAATTTTTAAAATTAGTTGTTTCTTACAAGTCAAGTCAAAATTTCAATTTTAAAAATCTTATCTTTTCAAAATCTTTTTCAAAAATCATATCTTTTTCATTTTTTTTATAAATTTCGAAAATTTCAAAAATATTTTTCAAAATATTTTCAAAATCTTTTTCTTATCTTTTTATCAAATTTTCGAAAAATTAGCTAACAATTAATGTGATTGGTTCAAAAATTTGAAGTTTGTTACTTTCTTGTTAAGAAAGGTTCAAACTTTAAGTTCTAGAATCTTATCTTGTAGTTTCTTGTTAGTTAAGTCAATTTTTAAATTAAATCTTTTTCAAATATCTTTTTCAAATATATCTTTTTATCTTTTATCTTATCTTTTTCAAAAATTTTATCTTTTTCAAAATTTGATTTCAAAATATCTTATCTAACCTCCTATCTTCTTATCTTTTTCAAAATTTGATTTCAAATCTTTTTCAATCAACTAACTAACTTTTGTTTGTTTCTTATCTTTTTCAAAACCACCTAACTACCTATCCTTCTCTAATTTTCGAAAATTCTCCCTCTCTTTTTCAAAAATTCTTTTTAATTGTTTTAAATTTTAATTTTAAACTTATTTTTATTTCTAATTTTCGAAAATTACTAACCTCTTTTTCAAAATTATTTTCGAAAATTCCTTTCTCTTTTCTTCTTCTATTTAATTATTTAATTACTAATACTTCTCTTCACCCCTCTTCATTCATATCCTAACATCTCATCTCACATCTCTGCCATCCTCACAGTTGTGTTTCTTTTCTACTCTTCTTCTACCCCTTTCTTCTTCTACTAACATAAAGGAAACTCTATACTGTGACATAGAGTATTCCTCTTTCTTTTCCTGTTTTCTTCTCTTTCTTATGAGCAGGAACAAGGAAAAGGGCACTCTTGTTGAAGTTGATCTAGAACCTGAAAGGACTCTGAAGAGAAAATTAAGAGAAGCTAAATTACAACAATCCAGAAGCAACCTTTCAGAAATTTTCGAACAAGAGAAGGAGATGGCCGAAAATAATAATAATAATAATGCAAGGAGAATGCTTGGTGACTTCACAAAGCCAACATCCAAATTTGATGGAAGAAGCATCTCCATTCCTGCCATTGGAGCCAATAACTTTGAGCTTAAGCCTCAACTAGTTGCTTTGATGCAACAAAACTGCAAGTTTTATGGACTTCCATCTGAAGATCCTTATCAGTTCTTAACTGAATTCTTGCAAGTCTGTGATACTGTAAAGACGAATGGAGTTAATCCTGAAGTCTACAGACTCATGCTTTTCCCTTTTGCTGTAAGAGACAGAGCTAGAATATGGTTGGATTCACAACCTAAGGATAGCCTGGACTCCTGGGATAAGCTGGTCACTGCCTTCTTAGATAAATTCTTCCCTCCTCAAAAGCTGAGCAAGCTGAGAGTGGATGTTCAAACCTTCAAACAAAAAGATGGTGAATCTCTCTATGAAGCTTGGGAAAGATACAAGCAGCTGACCAAGAGATGTCCATCTGACATGTTTTCAGAATGGACCCTATTAGATATATTCTATTATGGTCTCTCTGAATTTTCGAAAATGTCACTGGACCATTCTGCAGGTGGATCTATTCACCTGAAGAAAACGCCTGAAGAGGCTCAAGAACTCATTGACATGGTTGCAAACAACCAGTTCATGTACACCTCTGAGAGGAATTCCGTGAATAATGGGGTCCCTCAGAAGAAGGGAGTTCTTGAAATTGATGCTCTGAATGCCATACTGGCTCAGAACAAAGTGTTGACTCAACAGGTCAACATGATCTCTCAAAATCTGAATGGATTGCAACATGCATCCAACAGTACTAGAGAGGTAGCTTCTGAAGAAGCTTATGATCCTGAGAACCCTGCCATGGCAGAGGTTAATTATCTGGGTGAACCATATGGAAATACCTATAACCCATCATGGAGAAATCATCCAAATTTCTCATGGAAGGATCAACAAAAACCTCAACAAGGTTTTAACAATGGTGGACGCAATAGGCTGAATAATAGTAAGCCATATCCATCATCTTCTCAGCAACAGACAGAGAACTCTGAACAAAATAATTCTAATTTAGCTAATATAGTCCCTGATCTGTCAAAGGCCACCTTCAGTTTCATGAATGAAACAAGATCCTCCATTAGAAATTTGGAGGCACAAGTAGGCCAGCTGAGTAAGAAAGTCACTGAAACTCCTCCCAGTACTCTCCCAAGCAATACAGAAGAGAATCCAAAAGGAGAGTGCAAAGCCATTGACTTAGTCAACATGGCCGAATGCACAAAGGAGGAGGAGGACGAAAATCCCAGTGAGGAAGACCTCCTGGGGCGTCCTCCAAGCAAGAAGGAGCTTCCTAATAAGGATCCTGAGGAATCTGAGGCTCATACGGAGACCATAGAGATTCCATTAAATCTCCTTCTGCCATTCATGAGCTCTGACTATTATTCATCCTCTGAAGAGGATGAAGATGTGACTAGTGAGCAAGTTGCTCAATATCTAGGAGCTATCATGAAACTGAATGCCAAGCTATTTGGTAATGAGACTTGGGAAAGTGAACCTCCCTTGCTCATTAGTGATTTGGAAACTTGGATTCAGGAAACTCTACCTCAAAAGAAACAAGATCCTGGCAAGTTCTTAATACCTTGTCCCATTGGCACCATGAGCTTTGAAAAAGCTCTATGTGATCTTGGGTCAGGAATAAATTTGATGCCACTCTCTGTAATGGAGAAGCTGGGAATCATTGAGGTACAACCTGCCTTGTTCTCATTACAATTGGCAGATAAATCCATGAGAGAAGCTCATGGAATAGTAGAGGATGTGGTAGTAAAAGTTGAAGACTTCTACATCCCTGCTGATTTCCTAATCCTAGATACTAGGAAGGAAGATGATGAATGCATCATCCTAGGAAGACCTTTCCTAGCCACAGCAGAATGTGATAGATGTCAACAGAGGAGAGCTAGTCCTTCAATTAAATGGGGAATACCTTGTGTTTCAAGCACATGGCCATCCCTCTGTGACAAAAGAGAGTAAGCATGAAGAGCTTCTCTCAGTTCAAGGTCAAGAAGAGCCCACACAGTCAAATTCTAAGTTTGGTGTTGTGAAGCCACAACCAAACTCTAAGTTTGGTGTTCAAACCCCATATCCAAACTCTAAGTTTGGTGTTGGGACTAGACAACATTGACTTGATTGCTCTGTGGCTCCATGAGAGCCACTGTCAAGCTATTGACATTAAAGAAGCGCTTGTTGGGAGGCAACCCAATTTTATTTATCTAATTTTATTTTATTTTGTTTCTTTGTTATTTTTGTGTTTAATTAGGTACATGATCATGAGGAGTCACGAAAAAATCAAAAAAATTAAAAACAGAGTCAAAAACAGAAGAAAAATATTTTTCACCCTGGAGGACGCACGGGCCGGCGTTCAGCGCCCAGAAGATGCATCTGGCCAGCGTTCAGCGCCAGAACAGAGCATCTTCCTGGCGCTGAACGCCCAAAACAAGCAACATCCTGGCGTTTAACGCCAGGATGCGCACGCAGAGGACAATCTGGCGCTGAACGCCAGAAACAAGCTTGAAACTGGCGTTCAACGCCAGAAACAAGCATTACATGGGCGTTTAACGCCCAGAACATGCACCAATGGGCGTTTGAACGCCAGAATGGTGCATGAAGGCAATCTACACGCCTATATGGTGAAGGAATGGTATTTCTTTTCACCTCAGGACCTGTGGACCCCACAGGATCTCCACCTCAGGATCTGTGGACCCCACAGGATCCCCACCTACCCAATTCTCACCTTCCCTCTTAATCCTACTTTTGTGATTTGAATATCCATGTCACAATTCCCAATACCCTTCACCAATCACCTCAATTCCTCTTCCCAATTACCCCATGCACCATTCACATCAACCTCCTCTTCCCCATAAACCCCACCTACCCCCACTACATTCAAATTCAATTTCCCACCCATTCCCACCTAACATGGCCGAAACATAACCCTCCCCCCTCCCTATAAATACCTCCCTTTTCTTCTTCATTTTCACACAACATAACCCCTTCTTCTCTACATAGCCGAACCCCCCCTTCTCCCTCTCTACTCAAATTTTCTTCTTCTTCTTCTTCTACTCTTCTTTTCTTTTTGCTCGAGGACGAGCAAATTTTAAGTTTGGTGTGGTAAAAGCATAGCTTTTTTGCTTTTCCATTACCATTACTGGCACCTAAGGCCAGAGAAACCTCAAAGGGAAGACAAAAGCTTCCACCTCTGAGTCTTGGGAGATGGAAAATATAAGCCGTCATAGCTCAGTGGTATAACATGTGACTGCAAATCAAGAGATCCCTGAGATACCTCAGGGGATAAGTTGTCCTCCACACAACTATTGGGAGCAAATAATGTTAAAAACACCAAAATCACTAGGGATCATGCAACAGAAACAAGGAAGAGGCATAGAGGAGCTCAAAAAAAAGCACCATTGGACCTTCAAAAAGGCGCCACCCTCACTCAGGTGGATTCATTCCTTGTTCTCTATTTTCTTTCTGTTTTCGGTTTTTAATACTATGTTTATTTATGTTTTGTGTCTTTACTTCATGATCATTAGTATGTAACCATGCCTTAAAGATTATGAATAATTCCATGAATCCTTCACCTCTCTTAAAAGAAAAATGTTTTAATTCAAAAGAACAAGAAGTACATAATTTTCGAAATTATTAGTGAATTTAATTTAATTATATTGATGTGGTGGCAATAATTTTTGTTTTCTGAATGAATGCTTAAACAGTGCATATTTTTGATCTTGTTGTTTATGAGTGTTAAAATTGTTGGCTCTTGAAAGAATGATGAACAAAGAGAAATGTTATTGATGAACTGAAAAATTCATGAATTGATTCTTGAAGCAAGAAAAAGCAGTGAAAAAGAAAAAAAAAAGTGGCGAAAAAAAAATAAAATAGAAAGAAAAAGCAAGCAGAAAAAGCCAATAGCCCTTAAAACCAAAAGGCAAGGGTAGCAAGGATCCAAGGCTTTGAGCATCAATGGATAGGAGGGCCCAAGGAAATAAAATCCAGGCCTAAGCGGCTAAATCAAGCTGTCCCTAACCATGTGCTTGTGTCATGAAGGTCCAAGTGAAAAGCTTGAGACTGAGTGGTTAAAGTCGTGATCCAAAGCAAAAGAGTGTGCTTAAGAGCTCTGGACACCACTAACTGGGGACTTTAGCAAAGCTGAGTCACAATCTGAAAAGGTTCACCCAGTTATGTGTCTGTGGCATTTGTGTATCCGGTGGTAATACTGGAAGACAAAGTGCTTAGGGCCACAGCCAAGACTCATAAAGTAGCTGTGTTCAAGAATCAACATGCCTAACTAGGAAAGTCAATAACACTATCTGAAATTCTAAGTTCCTAGAGAAGCCAATCACTCTAAACTTCAAAGGAAAAAGTGAGATGCCAAAACTGTTCAGAAGCAAAAAGCTACAAGTCCCGCTCATCTAATTAAATTAATATTCATTGATATTTTGGACTTTATAGTATATTCTCTTCTTTTTATCCTATTTGATTTTCAGTTGCTTGGGGACAAGCAACAATTTAAGTTTGGTGTTGTGATGAGCGGATAATTTATACGCTTTTTGGCATTGTTTTCATATAGTTTTTAGTAAGTTTGAGCTACTTTTAGGGATGTTTTCATTAGTTTTTATGTTAAATTCACATTTCTGGACTTTACTATGAGTTTGTGTGTTTTTCTGTGATTTCAAGTAAATTCTGACTGAAATTGAGGGATTTGAGCAAAACTCTGAAGAAGGCTAACAAAAGGACTGCTGATGCTGTTGGATTCTGACCTCCCTGCACTCGAAATGGATTTTCTGGAGCTACAGAACTCCAATTGGCGCGCTCTCAACGGCGTTGGAAAGTAGACATCCAGAGCTTTCCAGCAATATATAATAGTCCATACTTTATTCGAAGAATGACGACGTAACTTGGCGTTGAACGCCAAGTACACGCTGCTGTCTGGAGTAAAACGCCAGAAAAACGTCATGATCCGGAGTTGAACGCCCAAAACACGTCATAACCTGAAGTTTGACGCCAAGAAATGCCTCTACACGTGAATTCATCAAGCTCAGCCCAAGCACACACCAAGTGGGCCCCGGAAGTGGATTTATGCATCAATTACTTACTCATGTAAACCCTAGAAGCTAGTCTAGTATATATAGGACATTTATCTATTGTATTAGACATCTTTTGACCACTTTAAGTCTTTCATTATTCGGTCACTTGATCATGGAGAGGGCTGGCCATTCGGCCATGCCTGAACCTTTTGCTTATGTATTTTCAACGGTGGAGTTTCTGCACACCATAGATTAAGGGTGTGGAGCTTTGCTGTACCTCAAGTATTAATGAAATTCTATCTTCTTTTATTCAATTCTCTCTTATTCTTATTCCAAGATATTCATTCGTACCCAAGAACATGATGAATGTAATGAGTTCAATTACCCTCATTATTATTCTCACTTATGAATGCGCGTGATTGACAACCATGTCCGTTCTACATGCAACAGAGCTTGAATGCGTATCTCTTAGATTCCCCAACAGAATCTTCGTGGTATAAGTTAGATAGTTGGCGGCATTCATCTGGATCCGGAAAGTCCAACCTTGTCTGTGGTGTTCCGAGTAGGATCCTGGGAGTCCGGAAAGTCCAACCTTGTCTGTGGTGTTCCGAGTAGGATTCCGATCATGAATGACCGTGACGTGCTTCAAACTTTAACCTGCTGGGCGTTGGTGACAGACGCAAAAGAGGGATTCTATTCCAGTAGGAGCGGGAACCAACCGGTGATTAGCCGTACTGTGACAGAGTGCGTTAGCATAGTTTTCACTGCGAGGATGGGATGTAGCTATCAGCCATGGGTGATGCCTCCAGACTGGTTAGCTGTGCGAGTGACAGCCGCACAGGTTATTTCCCCGTGAGGAATGAAAGTAGCCACAGTTGATGGTGAACCCCTATACAAAGCTTGCCATGGAAAGGAGTAAGAAGGATTGAGTAGAAGGAGTAGGAGAGCAGGCGTCCAAGAGCTCTACAGCATCTCCATCCGCTTATCTGAAATTCCCACCTTTGAATCTGCATAAGTGTTCTATCCCTTTTATTATTTATTTCTTTTTATTATTCCTATCCTCAAACCCATAAATAATGTTTAATTTGCCTGACTGAGATTTACAAGGTGACCATAGCTTGCTTCATACCAACAATCTCTGTGGATTCGACCCTTACTCACGTAAGGTTATTACTTGGACGACCCAGTACACTTGCTGGTTAGTTGAACGGAGTTGTGTCCACTCATGCCAATTTCTTAAATTCCATAATTTTACAATGATACCAAAAGGCACAAAATAGGGATCACAATTTCGTCCACCATGATCCAAGGCAAAAAGAGTGTGCTTAAGAGCTCTGGACACCTCTAACTGGGGACTTTAGCAAAGCTAAGTCACAATCTGAAAAGGTTCACCCAGTCATGTGTCTGTGGCATTTATGTATCCGGTGGTAATACTGGAAAACAAAGTGCTTAGGGCCACGGCCAAGACTCATAAAGTAACTGTGTTCAAGAATCAACATACTACACTAGGAGAATCAATAATACTATCTGAATTCTGAGTTCCTATGGATGCCAATCATTATGAATTTCAAAGGATAAAGGGAGATGCCAAAACTGTTCAGAAACAAAAAGCTACAAGCCCCGCTCATCTAATAAGAATTTGAGCTCCACTTAAAAAAAAACTCTAAAATATTATTACTTCTTAATTTCTGTTAAAACCTATTTTATTTATCTAGTTTCTTGAGGACAAGCAATAGTTTAAGTTTGGTGTTGTGATGAGCGGATATTTTATACGCTTTTTGGGGGTAATTTCATGTAGATTTTAGTATGTTTTAATTAGTTTTTAGTAGAATATTATTAGTTTTTAGGCAAAAATCTTATTTCTAGACTTTACTATGAGTTTGTGTGTTTTTCTGTGATTCCAGGTAATTTCTGGCTGAAATTGAGGGAGCTGAGCAAAAATCTGAGTTAGGCTGAAAAAGGACTGCTGATGCTGTTGGATCCTGACCTCCCTACACTCGGAATGGATTTTTTGGAGCTACAGGAGTCCAATTGGCGCGCTCTCAACGGCGTTGGAAAGTCGACATCCAGGGCTTTCCAGCAATATATAATAGTTTATACTTTGGGCGAAGATAGATGACGTAACTTGGCGTTGGACGCCAAGTACATGCTGCTGTCTGGAGTTAAACGCCAGAAACACGTCATGATCCGGAGTTGAACGCCCAAAACACGTTATAACTTGGAGTTTAACTCCAAGTAAAGCCTCAGCACGTGGATAGCTTTAGTCTCAGCAAGTGGGCCCCAGAAGTGGATTTCTGCACCAATTATCTTAGTTTACTCATATTCTGTAAACCTAGGTTACTAGTTTACTATTTAAACAACTTTTAGAGACTTATCTTGTACCTCATGACAATTTCAGATCTGAATTACATACTTTTTGACGGCATGAGTCTCTAAACTCCATTGTTGGGGGTGAGGAGCTCTGCAGTGTCTCGATGAATTAATGCAATTGTTTTTATTTCTCCACTCAAACGTTTATGTGCTCCTCTCTAAGATGTTCATTCGCGCTTAATTATAGAGAAGGTGATGATCCGTGACACTCATCACCTTTCTCAACTCATGAATGCATGCCTGATAAACACTTCCGTTCTACATCAGATTGAATGAGCTTCTCTTAGATTCTTTAATCAGAATCTTCGTGGTATAAGCTAGAATTGATGGCGGCTATTCTTGAGGATCCGGAAAGTCTAAACCTTGTCTGTGGTATTCTGAGTAGGATTCAAGGATTGAATGGGACGAGCTTCAAACTCGCGATTGCTGGGCATGATGACAAACGCAAAAGGATCAATGGATCCTATTCCAACATGATCGAGAACCGACAGCTGATTAGCCGTGCTGTGACAGAGCATCTGGAACATTTTCACTGAGAGGATGGGAAGTAGCCACTGACAATGGTGACACCCTACATACAGCTTGCCGTAGACGTGCTTTACAAACAATTGAGTTAAATATTACATTGCAGAAATTCAGAGGACAAAGCATCTCCAAAACTCCAACATATTTCCCATTACTGCACAACAAGTAACGATTTTATTCTCTTTATTTTTCCAATCTAATAATTCCAACTGATAATTTTGATTGACATCCTGACTAAGAATAATAAAATAAATATAGCTTGCTTCAAACCAACAATCTCCGTGGGATTCGACCCTTACTCACGTAAGGTATTACTTGGACGACCCAGTGCACTTGCTGATTAGTTGTGCAGATTGCAAAAAGTGTTATTACAATTTCGTGCACCACTCTTCAATCCTTGGCTTTAAATAGCATCTTTGGCACCAAAGTTGGTTGGAATTAGGCCCCACATCCCTTCTAAATTTGCTGGCCATGTTTTCATTAAAAAATCATATTCCAGCATCAACTCGTACGCGCACAGCACGTGTACGTGTCCATGGGTGTAATTTGCAAGGTGCGCACGTGCGTCCATGGGCGAGTTCAACTCTTTGGCTTTTCATGATTTCTCCACTTTGCATGCTTTCCTCTTCACTCCTTTGATCCATTCCTAGCCTTTTCAATCTGAAATCACTAACAAACACATCAAGGCATCTAGTGGAATCAAAGGGAGATTAAAATCATCATGTTAAACGCCTAAGAAGCATGTTTTCACATCTAAGCACAAATAAGGAGACAATCACAAAATCATGCTAATTCATTGAATAAATGTGGGTAAAAGGTATTAAAATCTCCTAAAATCAATACAAGATAAACCCTACAAATGGGGTTTATCAAACCATTAAGATTTCGACTTGTTGAATGGGGTTGGTGAGAACTTCCTAACCTCTTTTTTGAATCTCATGTCGGATCTCCGGATACTTGATGACTACGCATCATGTACCCTTTTTCCTATCTAAAAGGACCATAAAAAGAACACAATCCTATTGAATCAATGCAATTTCATGGAACAAATGATATATATTGTAGTACATTGCTTTGAAATGGTTTGTGTTAAATTTCAGGTGAAAAAAAGAAGCAAAAAGAGCACAAAACAAGCAAATAAAGCTAGGCGTGCCACTTGGTGTCAAAGGCCTGGCACGCCAACCTCAATTGCGACTTGGGCGTGCCACTTGGGTTCTAGGCGTGGCACGCCAAGCATGAAAGAATGAAGTTCCAACTTGGGCGTGCCACTTGGTGTCTTGGGCGTGGCATGCCAGGCTTAACTTTTAGAGGAGTGATTTTGAGTCCCACTATGGGCGTGGCACGCCAAGCATTGGCGTGGCACGCTGGGGCATATGCCAGCCTGACCTCCTCTCATTCAAATGAAGATATGTTGAGCTACACAACTCCAAATGGGGTGATTTTAGTGCCATTAGAAAGTAGACATCTAGGGCTTTCTAATAATATATAACACTTTATAGTGGACATTAATTTTAAGGCCCAACCAACTCCATACTTTCAACGTTGCAAAGTGGGTCATACTCCAAAGGGCAAAATCAAGTGGGAGTGGCACTTGGAACCACACGCCAACTTCTCCCTACAGCCTCCAACCTTCAACCAAGCCCACTCTAACTCTCATTCAAGCCATACCCATCAATCAATCAAGGCCACAAGAAGCATCTCGAATAGTTTATTTTCATTTCATTGTAATTTGCTTTTAAATTCATTTAAGTTTGTAATTTAGGAGAGCCTATTTAAAGGCCTTAGTTTCATAGAATTACGTATGATGGATTGGGGGAATTCTTAGGACCCTCTCCGTTCACCATCAATTTCTCCTCTTTTCTTTCTTACTTTGTAAATAATTTAGTTACGAATTACTAACTCTTTCCATTGGGAAAAAGAGCTCTTTTGTTTTTGAATGGATTGATTATTTTTATTCTTCTTCTTCTTCTCTTCATCTCTCTTTGATTTACTAGAAGGGATTTCGTTCTTCATTCTAGCATTCAATTATATTGGAAAAGATATTGAATGTATTTGGGTTTTATGGGAACCTTGTAAGAGGAAACATAAAACCATGCTTGAAATTCTTTCTCACACTTGAGTAGGATTTGGGTTTTGGTGTTTGGATATGGCGACATATAATCCTCCCTCTACTTGGACCTATGATGAGGTGTGGTAAAATCAGGGACCATTCTTCATCTCTTCCCATGAGCAATTAGACCAAGGAATTGGCTATTTATCAAGATTTGAGAGATTGAGTCACCAAGGAATTGGGGCTCAATCAATCATGATTTCCAAGAGGTCAATGAGTTGCATGATTGAAGATGAGATGAAATCAATTAATCCGGAGAATGCAATATCTCTTAATCCCAATGTTTATTTTATCTTTATTTCTTTTATTTACTTTATGGTTATTTACATTTTCTGGACTTTACTTTCTTGCACTTTACTTTCTTTTACTTTCCATTCCTTGCAATTTACATTCTTGTACTTTAATTTTCAGCACTTTAATTTCCTTGCCATTTACTTTCGTTGCACTTTATTAATTTCCTTTAATTTCAAGTCATTTACATTTCTTATTGATTATCACTCAAAATTGAATCGTCTAACTAGGATAATTAATCAATTATTGCTTGCTTAATCCAATTATTCTCTGTGGATACGATCCCACTCCATTGTGGGTTATTACTTGACGACAAATTTGGTGCGCTTGCCAAAGAACGGATTCATTATATGTGGGTAGTGAATTCCGGTCATCAAGTTTTATGGCACCGTTGCCGGGGATTAATTGTGATTAACAAACTACCGGTTGGTTGATTACCTAGATTAGACATTTCTTTTCCTTTATTTTTTTTGTTTTTGTCATTTAATTTCTTTTAATTTTCTCTTGCTAGTAAGGTGTTTGGTTATTGCCTCACTAAGAATCCCTCATCTGTGACAATGGAGATTCCAATTTCTTTTGGTGATTATTGTTTGAGACAGAGCATTTTCAAGTAAGAATGGAGTTTACCTCACATTTTGATCAATCATGTCATATGGGATATTGCCCACCACCACAAAATGATTCTAATCATTATCCTAATGGTGGCTGAGAATATCACCATGAAATGATAGAGTATGAGCAATCAAATAAAATAGAGTACCTCCCAAAGCCACAAAATAGTTCATATTATTATGACAACTACCGAAATTTTGGCTGGGATTTTAATGCTACATAACCCTTTCTTCAAGGACTATCATCCCATAATTGTTCAACCTTTGCATCTCCACAAAATCTTCTAGAATTTGCAATAGAAGAACTCTCCAAAAGATATCTCTTCATTGCACAACTCAGTGAGTTTTTAAGGAAGAATGTAAGAGAATTGATTGAAGATATGGAAATCTCAAGGAGAAATCAAGAAGAGAAAATGAGACAATTGGCACAACATTTTGTTGATGAACCAACCAATGTCTTCCCTTGGCTAGGGGAAGAATATCATGCCATCAGTCTAAGGAGTGGAGAAGTTCTTAATGAGGGTGAAAATGAAGAATTGGTAGAGCAAGAAGAAGAGATCTTTGTACCAAGAGAGCCACAATTCCAAGAAGCTCTTGATAAAGAGGATACTCCAACCATCTCACAATACCCAAGTGTTGAAATCCGAGACGTGAAGGCAATCAACAAAAGCACCAAAAAGAGGATTGTGACCAAGAAACAAAGGACAATATGCATGAAGAACAAAAGGTCAACTTCAAATAATCCAACCCCTACCCCAACAAGCAAAGAAAATCAAGAAAATAACAAAAGAAAGCTTGCTGGGAGGCACTCAAAACAGGGGACATCAACTTGCTCTTCTTTCCTCTTGAGGTCATCCCTCTTAACAAACTGGAAGAAGAGGAAGAAAGTTGAGAACAACATGTCAAACTAATGACATTAAAAGAGCGCTTGTTGGGAGGCAACCCAACCGTAGATAACATTTTCTTTCCTTGCTTAGTTTAGTTTCAATAATTTGGCATATGATTGCATTCTAAGTTTGGTGTTGCCATGCAACAATTTGATTTTCATTCTTCACTAGGTACTTGCATCATTCTAAAATGAAAGTGTCACACTAAGTTTGGTGTTGCAACTTATTTTTCATGCTATGTACCATGGACACCACTTATTAATGCAATCATATTGCCTCTGTTTCTTTCTTGTGCCTTTATTAATTTTGCTTGCTTAAACACATGTACTACTAACACTCTATTCTTTAAGACATTCATGAACTATCATAAACCCCATCACCATTGTTTTATTTGTTGCTTGAGGACAAGCAATCATTCTAAGTTTGGTGTGGGAAGGGGAAGAATAGGAGGAAAGTGACAACAACAATGAAGATGAACTACAAGGTGGTAAAGTTTCTTTTCCTCTTATTTGTTTCCAATACATTTAAATTGCATGATTGTCTTTTATTTCCTTTGTATACATGTGTGTTGTGAATAAGCATAGCTTGATTGTTAAATTGTAACATGTGCTATAACATTATGACTACCATCTTGAGTTTTGTGAGTTCAAAAGCAATTTAGTTTCATTATCATAAACAAACAAGGTAATTAAAGAAGAAGTTAGCATGAGCTTATATGTATTGGGAAGCTAACATGATTATTGTTGCTCAATTGCATTTGAATTTGTTTGATAAAAGTTTTCATCTAGGACATTTTATGAAATTTTTTAAATCATGAAAATCTTGAAGAAGCAAATGAAAGTAAGCAAGAAAAAGAAAAGGGAAAGAATGAGAAAGCTAAAGGCTCTGAGTAGTAGGGGTGTTCATGGTTCAGTTTTTTCATAAACTGAACTGAAACTGCACTAAACCATTTTAAATGGTTTAAAAACTGAACCAAACGGCTTTGTCACATAAGAAACTGGTTTTAAACCAGTTTACAATACAGTGCACCAGTTTAAACTAGTTCATAAAAATAAAACCAGTTTTAATTAAAAAAACCAGTTTAAACTGGTTTATAGGCTAAAACTAGTTTTAACTTTTAACATATATAAAATTAGTTTTTACATTTTTTCTCTCTCTCCCTCTCTCTCTTACACACACTCTCTCTCTCTCCTTCTCTGCCTCTTTCTCCCCCTCCTCTCTCTCTCCCTCCCCCTCCTCTCTCTCTCTCCTTTTCCTCTTTCTCTCTCTCTCTTCTTCCCTCCCTCTCTCCCCCTTTTTTCTCTCTCTCTCCCACTCTCTCTCCTTCTCTCCCTCTCTCTCTTTCCCCTCTTCCTTTCTCTCTCTTCTTCTCTCCCTTTCTCCCTCATCTCTCTTTTCCTTTTCTCTCTCTCTCCCCTTCCCCTCTTTCTCCCCTCCCTCTCTTTGTCTTCCTCTCTCTCTCTCCTCTCTCCCTCTCTCTTTCTCTCTCTCCTTTTTCTCCTCTCTATTCCTTTCTCTCATTCTTTCTCTCCTCTATCCCTCTTCTTCTCTCTCTCTCTCTCTCTTTCTCTCTCTCACACTCTCTCTCCTTTCCTCTCCTCCTTCTCTCTCTTTCTCTCCCTTTCTCATTCTCTCTCTTTCCCCTCTCTCTCCTTCTCTCCCTCTCTTTCCCCATCCTCTCTCCTTCTCTCACTCTCTCTCCATCCTCTCTCTCCCTTCTCTCCCTTTCTCCCTCCATCCCCTCTTCCTCTCTTTCTCTTCTTTGCTCCCTCTCTCCCTATCCTCTCTCTCTCTCTCTCACTCACTCCTCTCTCTTCCTCTTCTCTATCGCTCCCCCTCTTTTTCCCCTTTCCCTCTCATTGTCTTCCTCCCTCCCTCTTCGCCTTTTCCTTTTCTCTCTCCCTCTCTCTCCTTATCTCATTCTCTCTCTCCCCCTCCCATTTTTTTTCTCTCCTTTTTCTCCCTCTCTATCCCTTCTCCCATTTCTCTCTCTCCCCTATCCCTCTTCCTCTCTATCTCTCTCTCTTTTCTTCCTTCTCCCCTACCTTTCTCTCTCTTTCTCCCTCTCTCCTTCTCTTTATCTCTCTCACTTTCTCTCCCTCTCTCTCTTTCTCTCTCCTTCCTTGCACTCTTTTTCCCCTCTCTTCTCTCTCTTCCACTCTCCTCCTCCTCCTCCTCTCTTTTCTCTTTCCCTGTCTCTCTTTCTCTACTCTTTTTTCTCTTCTCTCTCTCCTTCTCTCTTATTTTGAGAAAAGAGGGAGAGAGAGAGAAGAAAGATATAGAGTGAGAGAAGGCTAAGAGAGAAAAAAAGAGAAAGGAAGGAGAAAAGAGAAGAAGGAGAGAGAAGGAGAAGAAAGAGAGAAAAGGAGAGAGAAAAAGAGAAGGAGAGAGAGGAATAAGAGAGAGAAAGAAAAAAGAGAAAAAAAAAGAGAAAGAGAGAAAGAGAAAGAGAGACGGGAGGGGGAGTGAGAGGGGAGGAAGAGGAGAGATACAAAAGGGGAGAGAGGAAAAAGAGGAAAAGAGATAGAGAAGGGAAAAGGGAGGGAGGGAGGGAGAGAGAGAGAAAGAGAGAGAGAGAGAGAGAGAGCGAGAGAGAGAATGGGGATGGGATGGGGTGAGAGAGGGAGAGGGGAGAAAAGGAAAGAGAGGGTGAGAGAGAGAGAGGACGGGGAGAAAGAGGAGAAGGGGAGAGAAAGGAGGGAGAGGAGAGAAATAAAAGAGGAGAGAGGGGGAATGGGGGAAGGGAGGGAGAAGGAGAGAGAGAGAGAGAGAGAGAGAGAGAGAGAGAGAGAGAGAGAGAGAGAGAGAGAAAAGGGGGATGGAGGGGTGAGAGAGGGAGAGGGGAGAAAAGGAAAAATAGGGTAAGAGAGAGAGGACGGGGAGAAAGAGGAGAAAGAGAGAGAGAGAGGAGGGGGAGAAAGAGGAGAAGGAGATAGAGAGGAAGAAAGAAGGGGAGAGAGAGAGAGAGAAAGGAAGAGAGAGGAGAGAAGAGAGAAGAAGGAAGGGAGAGAGAGAGAGAGAGAGAGAGAGAGAGAGAGAGAGAGAAAGAGAGGAAAAAGAGAGAGAGAAAGAGGAGGGGAGAGAGAGAGAGGAAAGAGGGGATGGGGAGAGAGAGAGAGAGGAAAGAGGGGAAGGAAGGGGGAGGGAGAGGGGGAAAAGAAGAGAGAGAAGAGGGAGAGGAGAGAGAGAGAGAAAGAAAGGGGAAGAGAGAAAGGGAAAGGAGGGAGAGAGAGTGAGAGAGAGAAGGGGGAGAAAGAGAGAGGGATAGGAGGAGAGAGAAAAGGAGGGAGAGAGAGAGAGAAGGGAAATGAGAAAGAGAGAGAGAGAGAGAGAGAGAGAGAGAGAGGAAGGGGAGAGAGAGAGTGAAGGGAGAAAGAGAAAGAAAGAGTATGTAAAAACTAATTTTGGAGTTTAAATAAAACCAATTTTAATTTGGTTTAAAACTAAACTGAACCATAAAAGCTGGTTTCTAATAAACTGGTTTTTCATAAAAACTATGGTTTCAGTTCAATTTTTTATTTAAAAAAACTGGTTTATTTAAAACAGTTTCAGTTTAGTTTCAATTCAGTTCAGTGAAACCAGTTTTTTTGCACACCCCTACTGAGTAGCAATGACAATTCATTTGTTAAGTACTTGTGGTGTTTATGTTTCAAGCAAAAAGCTTGAAAACAAAACACTTAGAGTCAAGGCTAGACTCAAGTGCAAAAGCACTCCCTCAAAGCTCATGGCTCTGAGCTTCAATAATTAAAGAGTAAAGAAAAGAAACAAATGAGCATAAAGAGTCCTCTAATTAAATGCTTGTGGTGCTTATGTATCAAGTGGTAATACTTAAAAACAAAGCATTTAGAGTCGTAGCTTTCAACACATGGTGCAAAGCACCCAAGAAGCTAAGCTAAGAAAAGAATGAAAAGCTTGTTTCAAGGAAGGAACATAAAGAAAAAGATTTCATAAAATGAGCTAGATAGAAGCATCAATCATCTGAATGTCTTTTGTGATTGTAGCATGCATAAGAAACTAGACAACCATGAACATAAAAATTGCTACTCTTCTCAACTTGGTTTGTCAAAATCTATTGCATGATTATTTGTTTGCTTGAGGACAAGCAAAGTTTAAGTTTAGTGTTGTGATGATTACGCATCATGTACCCTTTTTCCTATCTAAAAGGACCATAAAAAGAACACAATCCTATTGAATCAATACAATTTCATGGAACAAATGATATATATTTTAGTACATTGCTTTGAAATGGTTTGTGTTAAATTTCAGGTGGAAAAAGAAGCAAAAAGAGCACAAAATAAGCAAATAAAGCTGGGCGTGCCACTTGGTGCTCTGGGCGTGGCATGCCAGGCAAACATCCAGCAAGAGAGATTGAAGAGTTCACGCGTGCCACTTGATGTCAAAGGCGTGGCACGCCAACCTCAATTGTGACTTGGGCGTGCCACTTGGGTTCTAGGCGTGGCACGCCAAGCTTGAAAGAATGAAGTTCCAACTTGGGTGTGCCACTTGTTATCTTGGACGTGGTGGTACACGAAATCGTGATACACAACTTCGTGCAGCTAACCAGCAAGTGCACTGGGTCGTCCAAGTAATACCTTACGTGAGTAAGGGTCAATCCCACGGAAATTGCCAACTTGAAGCAAGCTATGGTTATCTTATTATTCTTAGTCAGGATATCAATAATGGTTCTTAGTTTTAATTGCGAAAAATAAAAGAGTATGAAATAAATACTTGTTATGCAGTAATGGAGAATAGGTTGAGGTTTTGGAGATGCTCTGTCTTCCGAATCTCTACTTTCCTACTGTTGTCTTCTTCATGCACGCAAGGCTCCTTCCATGGCAAGCTGTATGTAGGTGGATCATCGTTGTCAATGGCTACCATCCATCCTCTCAGGGAAAATGGTCTTCTACGGTTTCCCCCATGGCTAATCATCTGTCAGATCTCACTCGTGCCGGAATAGGATCCATCAATCCTTTTGCACATTGTCACTGCACCCAACATTTGTGAGTTTGAAGCTCGTCACATTCATCCCATCCCAGATCCTACTCGGAATACCACAGACATGGTTTAGACTTTCCAGATCTCAAGAATGCTGCCCATATGATTCTAGCTTATACCACGAAGACTCTGGTTTCAGGGATTTGAATGCTCTATTGTCAGGAGAGGCAATCAAACTCGTGAACCAAGAACCCAAGAGATACACATTCAATCTAAGGTAGAACGGAGGTGGTTATCAGGCACGCGTTCATAGGTTGAGAATGGTGATGAGTGTCACGGATCATCACATTCATCAAGTTGAAGTGCGAATGAAAAACAGAAATAATTCCATTAATCCATCGAGATACAGCTGAGCTCCTCACCCCCAACCATGGGGTTTAGAGACTCATGCCGTAGAAGATACAAATTCAGATGTAAAATGTCATGAGGTGCAAAATAAATCTCTAAAAGTAGTTTTTATACTAGACTAGTGACCTAGGGTTACATAAAATGAGTAACTAAGTGCAGATAGTGCAGAAATCCACTTTCGGGGCCCACTTGGTGAGTGTTTGGACTGAGCTTTGAAGCTTTCACGTGTAGAGACTTTTCTTGGAGTTAAAAACTAGGTTGCTGCCTATTTCTGGCGTTTAACTCCAGTTTTTTTGCCAGTTCTGGCGTTTAACGCCAGAATAGGGTAGAAATCTGGTGTTAAACGCCAGTTTGCATGATCTCATCTCGGGCAAAGTATGGCCTATTATATATTGCTGGAAAGCCCTGGATGTCTACTTTCCAACGCAATTGAGAGAGCGCAAATTCAGCTTCTGTAGCTCCAGAAAATCCATTTCGAGTGCAGGGAGGTCAGAATCCAACAGCATCTGCAGTCCTTTTTCAGCCTCTGAATCGGATTTTTGCTCAGGTCCCTCAATTTTAGCCAGAAAATACCTGAAATCACAGAAAAACACACAAACTCATAGTAAAGTCTAGAAATGTGATTTTTGCATAAAAACTAATGAAAACATAATAAAAAGTGAATAAAATATACTAAAAACTACCTAAAAATAATGCCAAAAAGCGTATAAATTATCCGCTCATCACAACACCAAACTTAAATTGTTGCTTGTCCCCAAGCAACTGAAAACAAAATAGGATAAAAAGAAGAGAATATACTATAAATCCCACAATATCAATGAAGCTTAGTTCTAATTAGATGAGCGGGGCTTGTAGCTTTTTGCTTCTGAACAATTTTGGCATCTCACTTTTTCCTTTGAAGTTCAGAATGATTGGCATCTATAGGAACTCAGAATTAAAATAGTGTTATCGATTCTCTTAGATTAGTATGTTGATTCTTGAACACCAGCTTGTTGCTTCTTTCTGGTGTTAAACGCCAGTCTGGTGCTTCTTTCTGGCGTTAAACGCTCGGAATGGTGCCAGACTGGGCGTTTAACGCCCATTCTGCTACTCTTACTGGCGTTTAAATGCCAGTAAGTCTGTCCTCTAGGGTGTGCTATTTTTTATGCTATTTTTTATTCTGCTTTAATTCTGCAGCTGTTTTTATGACTCCACATGATCATCAACCTAAAGAAAACATAAAATAACAATGGAAAATGAAATGAAAACATAATTAACATAGATAAATAAGATTGGGTTGCCTCCCAATAAGCGCTTCTTTACTGTCAATAGATTGACATTACTGAGCCTTATAGTTTGCAATGTCTGCAAACCACGGAGCTTCTTGAATAGCAAACAATTGCTCATCCGAAAATGTTTCAAAGATCTCAGTAGGAGGGAGGGACTTGATGACAAGTCATCATATACCCATTTCTCAAGCTAATTTCACTTGTTTCACTAGTTTTTATGCACTTCCTTGCACCATAAGTAAGCAATTTAGAGTGGAATTGCATGTTTTATTTGAATCAAACAACCACCATTTAATTGATGCTAAATCATGAGGTTTAAGCTAAATTTAATTGATTTTTAATTGATTTATAAACCTTGTGAATTTAGTGATACTTTGATTAGTTGTTTTGATTATTTGTAGGTGAAGAAAAGAAGAAAAGAAGGAAGCGTGGCTTAAGAAAGCGTGGCCCAAAGAAGAAAAGAGTGTAGCGCATGGAAGGGAGGAAGCCACATTGCCCTCCACGAGAGCACACTGCCCTCCAAGGGAGCACAACAATGAACCAAGCATTCAAGGCTTCACTGCCCTACCCTCCTTGAGGGCGGAGCACAATTCTAGGCCAAGAAATAAGAGAAGGAAAATCTCTGCCCTGCCCTCCTCAAGAGCAGTTTCGGGCTCCTCATGGAAAAATTCAAGGAAATTGTTCTTCAAGTGCCATCCATGGGTTTCGAACCCAAGAACAAGAAGGAAAGAAGTAGCGCTCAAATACAAGGAAAACAAGCAAAAATTAGTTTGTTTTCAACCTCCAAGGATCGAACATAGCACCTTGAGGAAGCAAAGAACTAGGCGCTACTTTGCTGCCAAGAAACCCAAGAAAAAAAGGCAACAAAAGCCATCCAGCAAGTTTTGAACTTGGGACCTCACCCAATGGCAACATTCCCTGCCCTCCACAAGGGCAAGGCAGCATTTCTTGGTGCATGGCCAGCGCACAAATTGGCATGGGCATGAGCACTTGGCGTGCAACATGGACGCACGGACAGCAAGGCAAGGCGCACCATGGCAACACTACCCTGCCCTCCACAAGGGCAGGGCAGCATCTTGACCGCCCATCACACGCAGCACGAGCACGCAATAAGGCTTCATCACACAATTTCCTGCTCTGCCCTCTACAAGGGCAGGGCAGCCTCCTGGAAGCTACTTTCTCATGGGCTGAAAATTGGATTAAAAATCCAATTTAATTCATTTCTTCACCAAATCAAAAGCCCATCCAAATTCCAAAATCCAAGAATAGAAAGTGTATAAATAGGAGATAGTTTAATGTAATTAGGACCTTCTTTTTTATTTTTGAATTTTCACATCTTTAGACTTGATTTTTCGTTGAGAGCTTGAAATTGAGATTTTAGAGAATTGGGAAGGAGAATTGATCTCTCTTCTTCCTCGTTCTTGCTTGAGCACTTTTTACTTTTCTTGTTTGAGTCTTGGGTGTGAAGAATTGAGGAATTTCTGTCTCAATCTCCATTCAAGATCTCTTTGATTTTCCTACTGCATAATTGAGTTGAATTCAACTTCTTTTACTGCTTCAATCTTCAATTTCTCTTTAATTGCTTTGTGAACTTGGATCTGGGAAGGCAATTGAGATCTAGACTTTGCTATCTAGTCTCTGGAGTCCTGAGATCCAATTTTCCTTTTGGTTCTTCTGTTGAACCACTGCTGCAATTTAATTTCTATTTTCTGTTTGATATCTAGTTGAATTCAAATCATTTCTTACTTTGATAATTGTTGCAATTTAATTTCCCTTGCTTAAATTCTGAATTCCCAGTCCTCAAATCCTTTTTCCATTCAAGCAATTTATATTTCTTGCACTTTAAGTTACTGCAATTTACATTTCTTGCACTTTAAGTTTTAGTCATTTAATTTCTTGTTCTTTAAGATTCAGCACCTTTACTTTCAATTCTCTTTAATTTCTGCAATTCCTCCCTCTCCCTTTACATTCTCTGCTATTTACTTACTGTTGGATACAAAATCACTCAACCAATACTTGATTCGCTTGACTAAATCAACCACTAAACTAAAATTGCTCAATCCTTCAATCCCTGTGGGATCGACCTCACTCCCGTGAGTTTTATTACTTGATGCGACACGGTACACTTGCCGGTGAGTTTTGTGTTGGATTGTTTTCCACACATCAGGACGCTCCTGCTACTGGTTCTATCCGAGACAGGTGATCAGCTACTTGATTCTCTGTCCCTTTTCTGTCTCTTATTTCTATATCAAACTCTTGCAGAAGCAACACCCATCTTATGAGTCTGGGTTTTGAATCCTGCTTTGTGAGGAGATATTTTAGAGCAGCATGGTCAGTGTACACAATCACTTTTGATCCTACTAAGTAGGATCTGAACTTGTCAGTGGCATAAACCACTGCAAGCAATTCCTTTTCTGTGGTTGCGTAATTTTTCTGTGCATCATTCAAAACATGGCTAGCATAGTAAATGACGTGTAGACGCTTGTCATGCCTCTGTCCCAATACTGCACTAATAGCATGGTCATTGGCATCACACATTAATTAAAATGGTAATGTCCAGTTTGGTGCAGAAATGATAGGTGCTGTGACCAACTTAGCTTTCAGAGTCTCAAAGGCTTGCAAATACTTTGTGTCAAAGACAAATGGTGCGTCAGCAGCTAGCAGATTACTCAGAGGTTTGCAATTTTTGAAAAATCCTTTATGAATCTCCTGTAGAATCCTGCATGCCCCAGAAAACTTCTGATTTCCTTAACATTGGTGGGTGGTGGTAATTTTTCAATTACCTCCACCTTAGCTTGATCCACCTGTATTCCTTTGTTCAAAATTTTATGCCCAAGGACAATTCCTTCAGTCACCATAAAGTGACATTTTTCCTAGTTTAAAACCAGGTTAGTCTCTTGGCACCTTTTTCAGAACAAGTGCTAGATGATGAAGACAGGAGTTGAATGAGTCTCCAAATACTGAGAAGTCATCCATGAAGACTTCCAGAAAATTTTCCACCATATCAGAGAAAATAGAGAGCATGCATCTCTGAAAGGTTGCTGGTACATTGCACAGACCAAAAGGCATCCTTCTGTAGGTAAATACTCCAGATGGACATGTGAATGTTATAGCCTGAATAGCCATCCAAAAAGCAGTAATAGTCATGACCTGCTAGTCTATCTAGCATCTGGTTTATGAATGGTAAAGGAAAATGATCCTTTCTGGTGGCTGTATTGAGCCTTCTATAGTCAATACACATATGCCACCCTGTAACTGTTCTTGTAGGAACCAATTCATTCTTTTCATTATGAATTACTATTATGCCTCCCTTTTTGGGTGCAACTTGGATAGGGCTCACCCAGGGGCTATCAGAAATAGGATAAATAATCCCAGCCTCTAGTAATTTAGTTACCTCTTTCTGCACCACCTCCTTAATGGATGGATTCAGCCGCCTCTGTGGTTGAACCACTAGCTTAGCATTATCCTTCAATAGGATCTTGTGCATGCATCTGGCTGGGCTAATGTCCTTAAGATCACTTTTATGGACCACCTAAGAGCTGTTTTGTGTGTGCTTAGCACCTGAATTAGTGCTTTCTCTTCCAGTGGCTCTAAAGCAGAGCTTATGATAATAGGAAAAGTGTCATCTTCTCCTAGAAATGCATATTTTAGGGATGGTGGTAGTGGTTTAAGCTCGGGTTTAGGAGGTTTCTCCTCTTCTTGAGGAGTTTTCAGAGGTTCTTTTATTTCCTCTGGTTCCTCCAGATCCGGCTGAACATCTTTAAAGATGTCCTCTAGCTCTGATTCGAGACTCTCAGCCATGTTAATCTCTTCTACTAGGTAGTCAATAATATCAACGCTCATGAAGTCTTTTGATGTGTCTGGATGCTGCATAGTTTTGATAACATTCAACTTAAACTCATCCTCATTGACTCTCAGGGTTAATTCCCCTTTTTGGACATTCAATGAGAGTTCATCCAGTTGCTAGGAAAGGTCTTCCTAAAATGAGAGTTGCACTCTTGTGCTCCTCCATTTCCAGTTCTACAAAGTCAGTGGGAAAGACAAATGGCCCAACCTTGACAATCATGTCTGTTCCGAGGGTTACCTGAAACTGCAGGTCGATCCCGAACAAGATCTTCTGTGCTGGTTGGCACGATTGTGTCCGACTTGATGAGGGTGGCTGGAGCCGCCGTGTCCGACTTGTTGGGCTTGGTGGTGCTGCTGATCCTTCGTCACCGGAGGGTGGTGGTACCTGCAAGGGACTCCGATGCTTAAGTTAGCAAGGGTATTAAGCAGGTTTTCTTAGTAGAATTAGAGTATGAGTTATACCTAGGTGCTCCAGTATATTTATAATGGTGTGGAGTGACCTTTCTGGAGATAAGATAGTTATCTTATCTTATCTTATCTTATCTTTGAGTGAGGTCATCTTTATCTTCAAGGGAACCGCCCTTTTCTCTATAGGCTTGGACTGCCTTAGGATTTGGGTCGTGTTCCTCTGTTGGGCCCTTTTTGGGATCTTCCTAGTAATTTGGCCAAGTTCTTTGAGAAGAGGTCGGATAGTCTGACCCGAAGAGGTCGGTCGCTTTATTGCCAAACATCCCGGGTCGGACAACTTGACCCAGGATATGAACAGTGCCCCTGCTCGAGCTCAGTCTTTATTCTGGAGGTCAAGTCTTAGTTTTTAGGACTTCAAACCTTCTTGGGGGAAGCCAAACTCGGGCATTTTGTCGATTTTATCTTTGTAGAGTTCCTTTTTGAATGAGAAACGTTTTTTATTTCGTTTCCTTTGAAAGCGCGCACATTTGTATTAGCGTCCTAGCATTGGGAATGCGCGAGGGTTTTAATGCCCTCATTAATTGGTTTTTAACGCCCCGTTTCTCTTGCTTTTATTTTGAACTTTACACACAGAAATGATTTTTCCCTTCTCTGTAACTTCCCCTTTTACTTGAGTGTATATTTGGAAAGTTTGAACCTTTTCGCCTTTCTATACTTTTTTGTCGTTGTGATTTCTGGCTGTTTCTTCTCTGGTGTTCCCTTGACAGTTGAAGCTTTCTAAGGTTTTGCATGTTGTTGCCTGTTTCTGTGTAAACAGTTTATTTGATTTTTGAAGATTGAGTATTTGATAACTTTTTTTCGCTTGGCATGTTCTTGCTGTTTTGGTAGTTCCCTTTGCTGATAGACTGAAATGACTTTATTTGGTTTGTGGCCTTCCGGAGCGTCATTTTTTGTTGAAATAGAGGCTTTATCTTTCTATAGGCTTGTAGATTTTTCTGAGTCTTTAATCTGCCCCCATAGGATGCCCCTGGATCCTTTTTGGAGTTGGTCCTAGGGTTTCCTTTGTTGTTCTGGCTTACTTTTTGACACCTATGTGCTTTAGTTTTAAGTTGCTTCCATTTATGCTCGAGTTGTTTGATTAGTGTACCGAGATGTTTTTCGAGTAATCCAATCTTCTTTTCTTCTTGTAGGACTAGTTGACCGCATGTCTTCTCGCAAAAATATTGTTGAGACATCTTCCCAAGTCCCCGAAGGTATGGCCAATTGGGTGGATTCTATGGTCCTTTTGTGTGTCTCGTTGGTTGATCAGAGTTCTGTCAACAACTTAGGCAATTTCATAGAATTTGTGGCAACGGTAGTGATGAGAAGAATTATGAGCTCGTATCTCCAACTTCTGAGGAAAGGATCTGATTTTCTACCCGAGTTGCTGGAGAGCGCCCTTTTTTCTATGCCTACGACTTCTTTTTTAGTCAAATGAATATTACTCTTCCTTTTACCTCTTTTGAGACCAACCTGTTATGGTCCTGTAATGTAGCTCATCCCAACTTCACCCCAATTCCTGGGGTTTTATAAAAATCTTTTAGCTGTTGTATCGTGAGTTTGGTATCCCTAGTTCACAATCTTTCTTCTTTTATCTTTTCGTCTTGACAAAGCCTGGTGTAGTGAAAAAGAAGGCTGCTTGGGTTGCTTTCCGAGCTTCCCAGGGGAAAAAGGTTTTCTCCATGTTTGATGAATCTTTTCGCGATTTCAAAAATTACTTTTTTAGGGTCTGAGCTGTTGAAGGAGCTCGACTTTTTTTCCTGGATGAAAATGATGAACCCATCTTTCCTTTAGAGTGGCAACAGAATGTAGTGGTATCGCGATATTCATGGGAGATGTTAGATGAGGCCGAACAAGCTTTTGTGACTATGCAGGAAGAAAACTGGGAGCAGCCTCCTCATCTTGACACAAAGAAATATTTAGCTAACCCCTCTCTCCTCCGAGCTGAGCTGGGTAGAGGTCCATACTTTCATTTGGTTTTGCTTATCGCTTTGTCGAGTTTGTCTCTTATGGGATCTTTTTCTGACTCGTAGCTTGGTTTCTTGTTGTGATGTTTGTTTGCAGAGATGATTAAAAATAATGAATCCTTGAAGGCCTTTAAAACGGCGAGGAAGGCTACTGCAGCTCAGAATGCCTCAGCCAAGGCGGCTGGGGAGGGGTCTTCTCAGGTTTCGTCTATGCCATTGGTTACAAGTTCTCTTGGGCCGAGGAGGGTTATCCCCACTCCTCGAGTTCGTTTGGTTGATTCTTCACAAGCTTCTGCTGGTACCTCTTCTCCTTCCGCCGCTCCTCCTCCAAAAAGACCTCGAACTGTCGAGCCTTTTAATCTGGGTGCTCTCGACTTTGATGCTGTCGGGTTTGTGGATCAACAGATTTCTCCCTATGGTGTCATGCCTACGGATGATGTATCCATTCTTCGTCATTTAGACTTTATTACTCGGAGTGGTATTACATTGGCACATATGGGAGCGGCTTTATACCAGACTGCTCAAGATCTTCCTATCCATGCTACCAAGGCCTTTGTGGAGGAGGCAAAATCAGAGTTTGACCGAATTAAGGGTTTGAAGGAGGAGCTCGAGGTAAAAGTGACCGAGCTGGAAAAAAGAGTTAAAGGGGGAAAAGGCTCAGGCTATTAGTCTGGCGGCTGCTGTGCAACTGGCTGAGGATACGACGTTAAAACATAAGGATAACTATGTTACCACCTATAGGGAGATGATGGAGCTCAGGAGTAGCTTGGAATCTGTTCGGGCTGATTATACCGAACTTCAAAGTCACCTTGTAGGCAGTGTTACTGCTGCTTATGAGAATCTGAAGGAGCAAGTTCGTGTTCTTACGCCAGATCTCGACCTTTCCCTTTTTAGCCTGGACAACATCGTTAGGGATGGTAAGATTGTTCTTGACAATCCTGATGATCATGATGATGATCGTCCTTCACTGCTTGCCACGAAGACCTTTGTTGCGCCGACTTCTCCGACTTCCACTGCTGAGATCAATCGCCCTGAGGGGGAACCGGATTGCCAAATCTTGAACCGGGATGATGGGACGATGGATGCGGTACCTCTTCAGACTTGTCCTCCTTCACCCCGAGTTGATGCTGCTGAGAAGCCTTCGGATGTTAACTGAATTTTCTTCTTTCTTGTTGTAGATAGCCCGGCTTGTGGGCTTTTAAAACTCTTTATTTTGTAAATAATGTTTTGATGATTGTTGATACCCTTTTAGTTGCTTTATTTAGCAACTTTATTAAAAAAAAGTAGTTTCCGAGCTTTTGGGGCTGTCGGGCCCTGTCGAGTTACTTGGTAATCCTCTTTCTTGGACCTTTGTTCAGGTCTCTTTCAGGGATTATCTTTGTAGCTTTATATTTTGGGCCGACTTCATCATGTTGGGCCCTGTCGAGTTACTTGGTAATCCTCTTTCTTGGACCTTGTTCAGGTCTCTTTCAGGGATTACCTTTGTATCTTTATATTTTGGGCCGGCTTCGTTATTTCGGGCCCTGTCGAGTTACTTGGTAATCCTCTTTTTTGGACCTTGTTCTGGTCTCTTTCAGGGATTACCTTTGTAGCTTTATATTTTGGGCTGACTTCGTCATGTCAGGCCTTGTCGAGTTACTTGGTAATCCTCTTTCTTAGACCTTGTTCATGTCTCTTTCAGGGATTACCTTTGTAACTTGTTCGTGGGAGTCCAATTTCATCATGTCCGGCTCTTCTAAGTTATAGTAATCTTCTTTTATAGGGCTGGCCATACCTCTTTCCAGGGCTTTACTTATAACTTCAGTTATTGTGGCTGGTCCGACTTCTTTATGCCGGCCAGTCTTTAAGTTATTTTATAGCAATCCATTTTATTAGGACCTCGTCAGGTCCTTTCTATGGATCACTTTCTATAACTTCTTGAATTATTCTGTTTTCATCTTTGCTGGTTTTGTAAAGATTTGGTTTTAACCCTCGTTTGGTCGACCTTTTAATGAATTTGGTTTTCATCTTTGGTCTTTATCGCGATCGCGCAGTGAATTTGATTTTCACTTTCTGTCGATCTGTAGCTTTATAATCGGACGATGAATGTTTCAGAGTAATGCAGCTTGAGCGTTTGTAGAAGATCTAAACAAATTTTATTAAAAGAAAATTCAAATATATACATGCGGGGGATTAATTCCCTAAGTTGGGTGATTTGTAGGACTTGGCTTGGCGCCTCGTTAGTAAACCTTTTCAGGAAAAAGAGTGCGCCTTGTCCCAAGGTCCTTTATCATCCCTAACTATAGTACCTTCTTAGGTTGCAGGCGTGCCATGACCTAGGAAGCTCTCGCCCGTCAAGTTCGGAAAGCCTGTAGTAGCCCTTTCCCAGCACTTCTATGACTCGGTAGGGTCCTTTCCAGTTTGCTGCCAGCTTTCCTTCTCCAGGTCGAGTTGTTCCGATGTCGTTTTGGATTAGAATGAGGTCGTCCTCAGTAAAGGCCCACTGTATTACCTTTTGATTGTATCTGGAAGCCATTCGTCGTTTTAATGCCTCTTCCCTTATCTAAGCTCTTTCTCGGACTTCCGGAAGTAGGTCAAGCTCTTCCCTTTGAAGTTGGAAGTTGGCTTCTTCGCTATAGTGGATCACTCTAGGAAACCTTTTTTCAATCTCTACTGGGATCATTACCTCCATTCCATATGCTAATCGGAAGGGTGATTCCTTTATGGTGGAATGTGACGTTGTTCGATATGCCCATAAGACCTGTGGGAGCTCCTCGGCCCAGGCTCCCTTTGCATCCTGTAATCTTCGCTTCAGCCCAGCCAGTATGACTTTGTTGGCAGCTTCAGCTTGTCCATTGGCTTGGGGATGTGTCTTATATTCAAGTCGGCCGCTAGCTTTCTGAAGCCTGCATCTGTGAACTGAGTACCATTGTCTGTGGTGATGGAGTATGGAACCCCAAACCTTGTGATGATGTTTCTATATAGGAATTTTTGACTTCTTTGAGCAGTGGCGTGAGCTAGGGGTTCTGCCTCAATCCACTTTGTGAAGTAGTCTATTTCCACTATGAGGAATTTAACTTGTCCCGATCCTTGAGGAAAGGGTCCGAGAAGATCGAGTCCCCATTTTGCGAATTGCCAAGGTGAGGTCACGCTGATGAGTTCCTTTGGTGGGGCGATATGAAAGTTAGCATGTTTCTGACATGATGAACATGTCTTTACAAATTCTATGGCTTCATTTTGTAGAGTTGGCCAATAAAATCCTGTCCGAAGTACTTTTTTGGTGAGTGCCTGCGCTCCGAGGTGATTGCCACAAATGCCACTGTGTACTTCTTCTAGGACTTCCTTTATGTTGGAAGTCAGCACGCATTTTAGCAGTGGTAATGAAATCCCTCTTTTGTATAGAGTATTATTTATGATAGTGTAATATTGTGCCTCCCGTTTCAACCTCTTTGCCTCCTTTTCCTCTGTGGGGAGTGCTTCTGTTTTGAGGTAGTTAATTATGGGAGTCATCCATCCTTGATCGCGACCTGTTATGGCCATGACTTTTTCTTCTTCTGAGATTGATGGATTCCGTAGAATTTCTTGGATGAGGCTTCTATTGTTGTCCCTTGGTTTAGTGCTAGCTAGTTTTGAGAGTGCGTCAGCTCGGGCATTCTGTTCTCGGGGTATGTGATGGATCTCATATTCTCCGAATTGTCTGAGCTGTTCTCTGGTTTTGTCCAAGTACTTTTTCATGATGGGGTCTGTTCTGGGGGTTACCTGAAACTGTAGGTCGATCTCGGACGAGATCTTCTGTGCTGGTCGGTGCTGATTTGTCCGGCTGGTAAGTGATGGCCGGAGCTGTTGTGTCCGATTTGTTGGACTGGCTGCACTGCTGATCCTTTGTCACCGGAAGGTGGGGGGTACCTGCAAGAGACTCCGATGCTTAAGTTAGTATGGGTATTAAACAGGTTTTTAGTAGAATCAGAGTATGAGTTATACCTGGGTGCTCCAGTGTATTTATAATGGTGTAGAGTGACCTTCTTAGATAAGATAAGTTAGTTATCTTATCTTATCTTATCTTATCTTTGAATGAGGTCATCTTATCTTCTGAGGAACTGCCCTTATCTTTCTAGGCTTTAACCGCCTTTAAATTGGGTTGTGTCCCTTTATTTGGGCCTTCTTGGGCCTCTGTAGCAATTTTGGGCGAGCTCTTTGTGAAGAGGTCGAGCATTGGCCGAGCTTTTTGAGAAGAGGTCGGATAGTCTGACCTGAAGAGGTCGGTCGGCTTGTCGCTAAACATCCCGGGTTGGATAGCTTGACCCAGGGTATGAACAGTGCCCCTGCTTGAGTTTGATCTTTCCGTGAGATTGTGCTTTTCAGAGCTTCGATCTCTTTGGAAGTCGTGCTCAAGCATCTGTCTGGCTTGTTTCTTCATTGCTTTGCAATCTTTTGCAGATTTTCTAAAGGTTTGGTACTTCACAGTCCGTCCTCTTTTGAGTGGTAGTGTGGGTTTTCTACCCTTGCCTTCTGGATCACGCCTTGCTTTTGTGTTGATAACCCTCTGCTTTGGCGAAGTTATCCTTGCGGCTTGATATCCGGGCTTTTAGTGACTTGTCCAATGACTTTTTAGAACCCTTTTTAGTCTCGGATAATGTACGTAGCCCTGTTAGAGATTGTGCCTTCCTTGAGTGGGGTTGTATCCCTTTTGGCTAAGCACATTTGAGCCTTAAGTTGTTTCCCAACTTTTTGGCTTGTTCTATTTTGAGATTGTACTTGCGCCACTTTTTAGCTGACGTCGACCTGTACAACTTTGCCCCTGCTTGAGTTCGAATCTTTCCGTGAGATCGTGCTTTCAGAGTTTCGATCTCTTTGAGGAAGTCGTGCTCAAGCATCCTGACTTTGGTCGATCTTGAGTAGTTTCTCCTTGTGCGAGTTTGGTGTTGCCCCTTTTTAGTTTGTTAAGAGGTCCTTTCAGCCTTCTTCCGACTTGTTTGTCTTCACTGCTCGGGCTTTTTAGTCATAATCCGACAACTTTTTATAGTTTGTTTGGATTACTTTTTAGAGCCATCTTTGAGGCCGTGCTTTTCGCTTTTTAAGTGGTGTCTTTTTTCAAGACTTCGTACTTTTCAGCGAAGCACTTCTGGCTTTGGTCTTTTAACCTTTCCTTGGCCGTTTGCGAGATGTCTTTGTCCCCTCTTTGGATCTTTGTAGAGTGTCGGTACTTTGTTGTCCGACTCTTTTGATCACTTCTGGTTTTGTCTACTTTTTGCTTGGTCGAGGTGGTCCTTGGGGATAACTTGTCCGACGACTTTTTAGTGTTCTCGTAGAACACTTTTTAGTCACTCTGAACAATTTTTGATAGCTGTGTCGTGGAGCCGTGGCTTTTTGGCCGAAGCTATGTCCGTTTAGCGCACGTTTTTTGTTAGTCCGACTTCTTCTTATCGGTCCAAGCTGTAGCTTTCGTTGGTCCGACTTCTTCTTGTCGGTCCAAGCAGTAGCTTTCGTTGGTCCGACTTCTTCTTGTCGGTCCAAGCTGTAGCTTTTGTTGGTCCGAATTCTTCTTGTCGGTCCAAGCTGTAGCTTTCGTTGGTCCGACTTCTTCTTGTCGGTCCAAGCTGTAGCTTTCGTTAGTCCGACTTCTTCTCGTCGGTCCAATCTGTCGCTTTAATTGGCTCGGGCTGACTTCTTCATGTCGAGCCCTTCTAAGTTATTTTTGAAATCCTCTTTCTTGGACCTTTGTCAGGTCTCTTTCAGGGATTACTTTTATAACTTGTCTGTTGTAGGAGACCGACTTCTTTATGTCGATCTCTTCTAAGTTATTTCATAATCCTCTTTCTTAGACCTTTGTCAGGTCTCTTTCAGGGATTACTTTTATAACTCTTTGGTAGTAGGAGTCCGACTTCGTTATGTTGGTCTCTTCTAAGTTATTTTTGTAATCCTCTTTCTTGGATCTTTGTCAGATCTCTTTCAGGGATTACTTTTATAACTTTTCATTTTGGGTCGTCTCTGTCATGTCGGGCCCTTCTAAGTTAAAGTAATCCTCTTTAATAGGGTTGGCCAGACCTCTTTCCAGGGTTTACTTATAACTTGGGTTGACTTGGTCCGACTTCTTAACGTCGGCCAGTCTTTAAGTTACTATTTAGCAATCCATAAGACCTCGTCAGGTGCTTTTTTGGATCACTTTCGATAACTTCTTACATTTTTCTGTGTTCATCTTTGCCGATTTGTAGAAGGTGGTTGCTATCTTTAGATCGTCTTTTAGGTGAATCGCGTTTTCACCTTTATCGGACGATTGTCTTTATCGTGATCATGCAGTGAAACTATTTTTCACTTTCTGTCAATCTGTTGCTTTATAATCGGGCGATGAACTCTGCTTTCACTTTTTTGCCGACCTTGTCGAAATCGGGTGATGAATTCTGGTTTCATCTTTGCCGACTTTTATCGTGATCGGGCAGTGAATTTGGTTTTCACCCTGCCGACCTTGTCGTGATCCGGCAGTGAAATTTGCGTTTCAGATTAATGCGTGTTGGTATAGCAGTGAATTTTGTTTTCACTTTGTCGAACGATGAATTTGGTTTTCATCGTGGTCGGGCGGCAAAGTTGGTTTTCACCTTGCCGACTTGTCGCTTTTGTAATCGGATGAAGAATTTGGTTTTCATGTTTGCCGACTTTGTCATGATCGGGTGGTGAATTTGGTGTTCACCTTGCCGACCTGCCGTAGTCGGGCGTCTTGGTAGGAAACTTTTTAGGGAATCTGCAATCTTTTAAACAATAAAATGAAGATAAGAGTGTGTACATGTTAGTACTTACCTTTCTAGGTCGGGAAATCTTTTTGGATCTCGGCCCGACGGCCTTTTTAGATTGCAGACATGCCATGACCTTGGTAGCTCTTGCCCCTCGAGGTTGGGCACTTTGTAGCAACCTTTCCCAATTCTTCTGAGCAACTTGGTATGGTCCTTTGGCTGCTAGCTTCTCTTCTCCCGGTCGACTTGTTCCGATGTCATTTCGGATTATAATGAGATCGTTGTTGCTAGATTACCTTCCGATTATATCTTGAGGCCATTTGATGCTTTAACGCCTCTTCCTTGATCCGAGCTCTTTCTCGGGTTTCTGGAAGTAGGTCGAGTTCTTCCTTTTGAAGTTGGGAGTTGGCCTCTTCACTGTAGTAGATCACTTTGGGCGATCCCTCTTTGACCTCCACTGGGATTATTGCCTTCATTACGTAAGCTAATCGGAAAGGTGATTCCTTTGTAGTGGAGTGTGGATGATGACAGGTCATCATATACCCATTTTTCAAGCTAATTTCACTTGTTTTATTAGTCTTTATGCAGTTTCTTGCATCCTAAGTAAGTGATTTGGAATGAAAATGCATAACTTCTTTAAATCAAGCAACTACCATTAAATTGATGCTAAATCATGAGGTTTGAGCAAGAATTAATTGATTTTTAATGAATTATAAACCTTATGAGTTTAGAGATACTTTGATTGGTTGCTTTGGTTTCTTGTAGGTGAAGAAAGGAAGAAAAGAAGAAAAATGTGGCTTAAGAAAGCGTGGCCCAAGGAAAAAAGAATGTGGCACATAGAAGGAGGAAGCCAACATTGCCCTCCACAAAGGCACACTGCCCTCCAGGAGAGTAACATAATGAGCCAAACCTTGAAAAGCATCACTGCCCTACCCACAACAAGGGCGGAGCACAATTTGATGCCAAGGACCAAAGGAAGCAAAAACTCTGCCCTGCCCTCCTCAAGAGCAATATCGGGCTTCATCCAAGAATAAATTCAAAAGAAATTGATTCATAATGCTTCCTATGGGTTTCGAACCCAAGGACAAAGGGGAAAGGAGTAGCGCTCAAGCACAATGAAAACAAGCAAAAATTGGCTTGCTTTCAATCTCCCAGGATCGAACACGGCACCATGAGGAAGCAAGGAACTAAGCATTACTTGGTGCCGAGAAAACCAAAGAAAAAGAAGCAGCGTGTGCCTCCACCAAGTTTCGAACTTGGAACCTCACCTTTTGGCAACATTGCCCTGCCCTCCGCAAGGGCAGGGCAGCATTTTGTGGTGCATGGCCAGCGCACAAGATTGGCACACACCAAGGGAGTCTCGGCCAGCAGCAGCGCGCACGGGCAGCACTTGGCGCACCATGGCAACTCTGCCCTGCCCTCTACAAGGGCAGGGCAGCATCCTGATGCATTACACACACCAAGCACACACGCAATGAGCCGCACGCACCATTTCCTGCTCTGCCCTCCACAAGGGCAGGGCAGCCTCCTGGAAGCTACTTTCTCATGGGCTGAAAATTGGATTAAAAATCCAATTTAATTCATTTCTTCACCAAATCAAAAGCCCATCCAAATGCCAAAATCCAAGAATAGAAAGTGTATAAATAGGAGATAGTTTGATGTAAGTAGGATCTTCTTTGACTTTTGACTTTTGACCCTTCTTTTGATTTTTGAATTTTTACATTTTGAAACTTCATTTTCTCTGAGAGCTTTGAACTGAGATTGGAGAGAATTGGGAAGGAGAATTGATCTCTCTTCTTCCTCGTTCTTGCTTGAGCATTTTTACTTTTCTTGTTTGAGTCTTGGGTGTGAAGAATTGAAGAATTTCTGTCTCAATCTCCATTCAAGATCTCTTTAATTTCTCTTCTGCATAATTGAGTTCAATTACATTTCCTTTACTGCTTCTTCTTTAATTTCTTGTTAATTGCTTTGTGAACTTGGATCTGGGAAGGCAATTGAGATCTAGACTTTGCTATCTAGTCTCTGGAGTCCTGAGATCCCATTTCCCCTTTTGGTTCTTCTGTGAACCCCTACTGCAATTTAAATTCCCTTTCTGTTTGAGATCTAACCGAATTCAAATCATCTCTTGCTTTGATAATTGCTGCAATTCAATTTCCCTTGCTTAAATTCTGAATCCCAGTCCTGAACTCCCTTTTTCCATTCAAGAAATTTATATTTCTTGCACTTTAAGTTACTGCAATTTACATTTCTTGCACTTTAAGTTTCAGTCATTTAATTTCTTGTTCTTTAAGATTCAGCACCTTTACTTTCAGTTCTCTTTAATTTCTGCAATTCATCCCTCTCCCTTTACATTTCCTGCTATTTACTTACTGTTGGATACAAAATCACTCAACCAATACTTGATTCGCTTGACTAAATCAACCACTAAACTAAAATTGCTCAATCCTTCAATCCCTATGGGATCGACCTCACTCCCGTGAGTTTTATTACTTGATGTGACCCGGTACACTTGCCGGTGAGTTTTGTGTTGGATCGTTTTCCACACATCAGTGGGGTTGTCCGATATGCCCATAAGACTTGTGGGAGCTCTTCAGGTGGGGCTATAGGGAAGTTGGCATGCTTTGATGTAAAGCTTTGACTTTGTATTTGCTCTGAAGAACTTTGGTTCTTTCTATAAAAAGTTTGCATCCTTGATTGTTTGTTGTCACTTTTCTTTTTTTTTTCATTCGCCTTTGAGAAGAATGTGTGCTTTGCTTAGGGTTTGGTTGCTGTTCCTATTTCTTTTCATCATTGCTTGACTCCTTTTGTACAAAAGTTCTAGCTTTTGTTTTGGCCTTTTGTTTGAGAGGTGTTCAGACTGTTCGGGTATAGATTGTCGACTTCTTTTCTCTGTGTTCCTGCCCTGTTGTTGCCTCCAAAGGGTGCCCCTGGACTTTCGTGTGAGTCCTGGGGTTTCCCTTTTACTACCATGTCTGTCACTTGATGTTTTGCTGTTATTGTCCGAGTTGTTTCCTGATTTGCTTGAGGTGTTTGGTAGTAATCCCATAGTCGACCTATGTTTTTGAGATGTCTACTAAGATCCCAGACAGCATGTCTGATTAGCTGGATTTCATAGTTTTAATGCGTGTTACCGTGGCTGACCCTGAGTACATTCCTTATACCGCCTTTGAGATCGACTTGTTGTGGTCTTGTAATGTAGCCTGGATGAAGCTTTTGTTATTGCCCCTTGGTTGGCTAGTTTTGAAAATGCATCAGATCGGGCATTCTGCTCCCGAGGTATGTGTCGGACTTCATATTTCCCGAATTGTCCGAGCTGTTGGTGCTGCCTGGTTATGAAAGTACATCAGCTCGGGCATTCTATGTATCAGACTTCATTTTCCCCGATTTGTCCGAGCTGTTTTCTGTTTTTGTCCAGGGTCCCCTGAATTGTCTGAGATGTTCTCTGGTTTTGTCCAGCGTCCCCTGAATTATCCGAGCTGTCCTTTGTAGGATTCTTCCAGCTAAGTTTGTTTTTTGTAGGATGCCTTTTATGGGCTAGTTGGTCCGAACTCTGATAGTGTGAGCTTGAAAGTATGGGTGGAGTTGTTGAGAGGTGAGTACGAGGGAGTAGGCGAACTTTTTCTATCTTTTGATAGTTTAGTTCGGCCCCTTGTAGAGCTTTGCTGATGAAGTAGATGGGTTGTTGCCCACTTTCGTCTTCTCTGACTAGTGCTGAGGCTATTGCCTGACTTTCCACTACGAGGTATAATATGAGTTCTTCACTTTCCCAGAGTCTGGTGAGAATGGGTGGTTGTCCCAAGAATTTTTGAAATCTCAGAAGGCTTATTCGCATTCCGTTGTCCTTTCCAAACCTCTCTTCCTTCCTTAAGATACCTCTTTGAGGTGTCTTTTGCAAGATGATTTAGAGATCCTTCCTCCTGCGAATCCTCCATTTATCATATGAACATGTCTCTCAGGGGTGTGAGACGGACGTTCAGCTCGTCCGACTTCTTCGGTGTGAGGTGGACGTTTAACTCGTCCGACCTCTTCCTTCAAGTTGTCCGACCTCTTTTGTGTGAGGTAGACGTTCAACTTGTCCGGCCTCTTTGATGTGAAGTGGACCTTTGTCCGACCTCTTCGGTCTGAGGTGGGCCTTCAACTCGTCCAACCTCTTTGGTGTGAGGTGGACCTTCAACTCGTCCGACCTCTTTGTTGTGAGGTGGACTTTTAACTCGTCCGACTTCTTTGTTGTGAGGTGGACGTTTAACTCGTCCGACCTCTTCCTTCAACTTGTCCGACCTCTTTGGTGTGAGGTGGACCTTTGTCCAACCTCTTTGGTGTGAGGTGGACCTTTGCCCGACCTCTTTGGTCTGAGGTGGACCTTCAATTCGTCCGACCTCTTTGGTCTGAGGTGGACCTTCAACTCGCCTGACCTCTTTGGTGTGAGGTGGACCTTCAACACGTCCGACCTCTTTGTTGTGAGGTGGATCTTCAACTCGTCCGACCTCTTTGGTGTGAGGTGGACCTTCAACTCATCCAACCTCTTTGGTGTGAGGTAGACCTTCAACTCGTCCAACCTCTTTGGTGTTTGATTGGGCGAGGTAGTGAGATCTTCTCAGTGTTGTATATCTCTTGGTAGACATTCACAGGAGATAGGTTTCTCAGTGGGTTGGTATTCTTTCTTCCTGGACTCTTTATCCTTGTCCTGTAGTAGGTTAGGAGAATCCGATTTTTGAGCTGTCTCCCAATCGGGAGTTCTCCTCCATATTCATATATTTTTCCGCCCTTTCTTGAACCTCGTTTAGAGATGTTGAGTACTTTTTTCGATATAGATTGGCTAAAAGGTCCTTCTCGCAAGCCATTGATGAGGCCCATGATAGCTGCTTCTGTTGGCAGACTTTGTACGTCCGGGCACGCTTTGTTGAATCTTTCCATATAGCTGTGAAGGCTTTTCCCGATTTCCTTGCTTGATTCCTAATAGACTGGGGGCGCGCTTGGCTTTGTCCTTCTGGATGGAAAATAACGGATTGCATCTGAGGCCTTCGTGAGATACCTCCTGCTTCTGAAATTGCTAAGATGATGGTTGGGATCTGTAGTGCCATCGTATAAAGTCATATCCGGAAGTTTGAAGTCCTTAGGGATTTTGGTCTTCATGATCTTCCTAGTGAATGGATCTTGATCTTTGCGAGAGTTGTCCTCAGGGGTGGACCGAGTAGCTTTGGCTTTGAGATCGGCTTCGAGTTTTAGAAGTTTATCTTCTAATTCGTGGCGTCACCTTACCTCTCTTTGTAGATCCTTTCCAACTTCTCGTTGATGCTGGGTTTCTTTTTCAAGTTGCTGTAAACGATCTTGGAGCGCTTCTATCACTCCCGAATTTGATGAGTTCTTGTCCTCGTTAGATTCTGGGGTATCTTTCAGTGTTATGTCCGCGTTTTTTTGCGGTGCTCTATCCTCTAGATCTGAGTCGTGGTTGTTGTCATGGTCGTCTGCCATGGTGATGGGATGACTTCCAGGTTCCCCGGCAACGGCGCCAATGTCCCAGGGGTTACCTGAAACTGTAGGTCGATCTCGGACGAGATCTTCTATGCTGGTCGGTGCTGACTTGCCCGGCTGGTAAGTGACAGCCGGAGCTGTTGCGTCCGATTTGTTGGACTGGCTGCACTGCTGATCCTTTGTTACCGGAGGGTGGGGGCTACCTGCAAGAGACTCCGATGCTTAAGTTAGCATGGGTATTAAACAGGTTTTTAGTAGAATCAGAGTATGAGTTATACCTGGGTGCTCCAGTGTATTTATAATGGTGTAGAGTGACCTTCTTAGATAAGATAAGTTAGTTATCTTATCTTATCTTATCTTATCTTTGAATGAGGTCATCTTATCTTCTGGGGAACTGCCCTTATCTTTCTAGGCTTTAACCGCCTTTAGATTGGGCTGTGTCCCTTTATTTGGGCCTTCTTGGGCCTCTGTAGCAATTTTGTCCGAGCTCTTTGTGAAGAGGTCGGGCATTGGCCGAGCTCTTTGAGAAGAGGTCGGATAGTCTGACCTGAAGAGGTCAGTCGGCTTGTCGCTAAACATCCCGGGTCGAACAGCTTAACCCAGGGTATGAACAGGGTCTTTGGCTTGGTAGCTTCCTGCTATTTGTGAAGTAACTACCTGTTAGTTGCTGAAGATGATAAGCTTTTGAGCTCCAACCTACCTAGCCAGCTTCAAACTAGCTAGTAGTGCCTCATATTCCACCTGATTGTTTGAGGTAGGGAACCCGAATTTAAGGGAGAGTTCGATTTGGGTTCCCTGGTCACTTTCAATTATCACACCCACGCCGCCTCCCATTTTATTTGAGGAACCGTCCACATGGAGATTCCATTCTGTGTGGATTTCTGGTGTGTCCGTGAATTCCACAATGAAGTCGGCCAGGTATTATGATTTGATGGCCGTCCGAGCTTCGCATTGAAGATCAAATTCGGACAACTCGACTGCCCATTGCAAGATTCTGCCTACCAGGTCTGTTTTCTGTAAGATCCCTTTTATGGGCTGGTTGGTCCGAACTTTAATGGTGTGGGCCTGGAAGTATGGGCGAAGTCGTCGTGATGTTAGTATGAGAGCGTAAGAAAACTTTTCTATTTTCTGATAGTTTAGCTCGGATCCTTGTAATGCTTTGCTGATGAAGTATACGGGCTGTTGCCCGCTGTCGTCTTCTCGGACTAGTGCTGAGGCTACCACCCAACTTCCGACCACGAGGTACACTATGAGTGGCTGTCCCAGGAATCTTTTGAAATTTTGGAAGGCTTGCTCGCACTCCGCTATCCATTTAAACTCCTTTCCCTTCCTTAGAGTGGCGTAGAAAGGGAGAGATCTTATTACTGATCCGGCCAGGAATCTGGACAAGGCTGCCAACCTCCCGTTAAGTTGTTGTACCTCTTTGACACAAGTCGGGCTTTTCATGTCGAGTATGGCCCGTCATCTATCTGGGTTTTCCTCAATTCTTCTCTGTGTGATCATAAAACCCAAGAATTTACCGGCTTCTACTACGAAGGTGCATTTTGCGGGATTGAGTCGCATACCATGCCGTCTTATATTGTCGAATACTTGGGTCAGATCGGATAATAACATCTCTTCATTTCGTGTTTTTACTAGCATGTTGTCCACGTAGGCTTCCATGATTTTTCCGATGTGATCCGAAAAAACTTTATCCATTAATCTTTGATAAGTGGCTCCCACATTTTTAAGACTGAAGGGCATGACAATGTAGCAGTAGTTTGCCTTTGGGGTTAAGAATGAGGTTTTTTCTTGGTCGGGTGGGTACATTGGGATTTGGTTGAATCCCGAGTATGCGTCCATAAAGGAGAGGTGTTCATACCCGGGGTCGAGCTGTTCGACCCGGGATGTTCTACAGACAAAGCGACCGACCTGTTCAGGTCAGGACAAACCGATCTCTTCGCAAAGAGCTCGGCCAAATCACGGAAAAGCCCAAAAAAGGGCCCAAATAGAGGAACACGCCCCAAATCCTAAGGCAGCCCAAGCCTACAGAGAGAAGGGCGGTTCCCTTGAAAGATAAGATAAAGATAAACATAAGATAACTAACTTATCTTATCTAAGAAGGTCACTCTACGCCATTATAAATACACTGGAGCACCTAGGTATAACTCATACTCTGATTCTACTCAATACCTACTTAATACCCTTGCTAACTTAAGCATCGGAGTCCCTTGCAGGTACCCCCCACCCTCCGGGGATGAAGGAATCAGCACCTCCATCAGGTCCTACAAATCGGATACCTCCGTTCTGACCAGTACAGAAGATCTCGTTCGAGATCGACCTACAGTTTCAGGTAACCCTCAGAACATTGGCGCCGTTGTCGAGGACCTGGAAGTCATCCCATTACCATGGCGGACGATCATGACAACGATCACACCTCAGATCTAGAAGAAAGAATGCCGCATAAAAACGCGGACTCCACACCAAAAGATACTCCCCAAATTAACAATAAGAACTCCCCAAACGAGGGAGCCATGGATGCATTTCAAGATCGGTTAAAACAACTTGAGGAATAAGGCAACGCCGGGAACTGGAAACCAAACTCCTAAAATTTGAAGCCGATGTTAAGACCAAAGCCAGCCGATCCACTCCCGAAGATAATGCACGAAAGGAGCAAGACCCATTCACCAAATAGATCATGAAGATGAAAATTCCAAAAGACTTTAAACTCCCAGACATGACCTTATACGACGGCACTACAGATCCCAGCCATCATCTCAGCAAATTCAGAAGCAGAATGTATCTCATCGACGCCTCAGATGCAGTTTGTTGCAAAGCTTTTCCAACTACTTTAACAAAAATAGCAAACAGATGGTTCGACAATCTCCCTCCTTGGTCCATTTCAAGTTTCGACGACATGGCTAAAAAATTCCTGGCCAGATTCTCCATCCAAAAGGACAAAGCTAAACATGCTCCGAGATTGTTGGGAATCTGGCAAGGAGAACGGAAAACCCTGCGTAACTATATGGAAAGATACAACAAGACATGTATGGATATAAAGAACTTGCCAATAGAAGCCGCTATTATGGGCCTCATTAACGGCTTGCGAGAAGGGCCCTTTAGTCAATTTATATAAAAAAAGTATCCCATATCTCTGAACGAGGTGCAGGAACGAGCGGAAAAATACATCAACATGGAGGAAAACTCCCGGTTAGGAGAAACCTCGAAGGTCGGGTTCACCCCCCGGGATAAAGACAAAGATTCCAGAAAGAAGGAAGATCAACATGAAGAGAAAATAAAAAATACCACAATTATACCCCTCTTCGGGTGTCTCTTGTGGATGTATACAGAGAGGTTTGCAACACAGAAAAAATACCACCAGCTCGACCACTCAAAAGCAAAAAAGGAGGAGGAAACCGGGCTGAATATTGTGAATACCATTAAATCCGTGGGCACTCCACCAATGAGTGTTTTGACCTAAAAAATGTCATAGAAAAGCTCGTACGAGAAGGAAAGCTAGATCGATACCTGGCCACCCATGATGATGAACAAAGGAAAAGAAGAAGAGCAGAAGATGTCGGACCAAGAACGTGATCATCCCGAACGCCAAAAAGACATGTCCACATGATACACGGCGGATTCGCCGGGGGATGAATCTCCAAATCATCTCGCAAAAGACATCTCAAAGACGTATACCACGTCGCAGAAAAGGAGAAAGCACCCGACATCCCGGAGATCACTTTACCAAGGAAGACGCATTTGGCATCGCATCAGGGCATGACGATCCCATGGTAATCACTATTATACTAGAAAACGCAAATCTTCATCGCACGTTGATAGACCAAGGGAGCTCTGCCGATATCTTATTCAAAACCGCTTTCGACAAACTCGGCTTGGAAGAAAAATAACTCAGAGCATATCCGGACAGCCTGTTCGGGCTAGGAGATACTCCAGTTCAACCGATGGGATACATCTCGCTCCACACAACTTTCGGAAAAGGAACTCAGTCAAGAACACTCAAAATAGATTACATTGTCGTCGATGTAAGCTCAGCCTACAATGCCCTAATAGGTCGGGCAACGTTAAATCGGCTCGACGCAATAGTCTCGACTCCGCATCTATGCATGAAGTTCCCAACTGCAGGAGGAATAACCACGATAAAGGCAGATCAGAAGATGGTGCGTCGCTATTACAACAAAAGTCTAAACCTCAGAGGCAGAGGAGAAGAATTCCACATAATCGAGCTCGGTGGAGTTCGGAGGCGGGAGAAGCTCCGCCCACAACCTGAAGGAGAAATAGAGAAAATCCAAATCGGGAACACCCCGGACCAAACAACCAACATCGGCACACTCCTAAAAGGAGACATAAAAGAATCACTCATACAGTTCCTATGAGAAAACGCCGACCTCTTTGTATGGAAGGCCACAGACATGCCAGGCATAGATCCCAAACTAATGTGCCACAAGCTAGCAGTCTACCCAGGATCTCGGCCGATACAACAAAGGCGCCGAAAGCTAGGACCAGAACGCTTTCAAGCGGTGGAAGAACAGGTACGAGCTCTACTGGAGGCAGGCTTCATAAGAGAAGTCAAATACCCGCTATGGCTTGCTAATGTCGTTTCGGTAAAAAAGTCAAATAGGAAGTGGAGAATGTGCACCGATTATAGCGATCTCAACAAAGCTTGCCTGAAAGATCCTTATCCGCTACCAAGCATCGACGTACTGGTAGATGCCTCCTCTGGATACAAATACCTCTCCTTTATGGACGCATACTCGGGATATAACCAAATCCCAATGTACCCACCCGACCAAGAAAAAACCTCTTTCTTAACCCCAAAGGCAAATTACTGCTACATTGTTATGCCCTTCAGTCTCAAGAACGCGGGAGCCACTTACCAAAGATTAATGAATAAAGTTTTTTCAAAACACATCAGAAAGATCATGGAGGTCTATGTAGACGACATGCTAGTGAAGACGCAAAACGAAGAGATGTTATTATTTGACCTGACATAAGTATTCAACGCCATAAGACAACATGGTGTGCGACTCAATCCCACAAAATGTACCTTCGCAGTAGAAGCTGGTAATTCTTAGGTTTTATGATCACACAGAGAGGAATCGAGGTAAACCCGGACAAGTGCAGGGCCGTACTCGACATGAAAAGCTCGACCTGCATCAAAGAGGTACAACAACTCAACGGGCGGCTGGCAGCCTTGTCCAGATTCCTAGCGGAATCCGCAATAAGATCTCTCCCCTTCTACGCCACTCTAAGGAAGGGAAAGGAGTTTGAATGGACAGTTGAATGCGAGCAAGCCTTCCAAGACTTCAAAAAATTTCTGGGACAGCCACTTATATTAAGTCGGCCACGGGAAGGGGAACCACTCATCTTATACCTCGTAGTGGAAAATCGGGCAATAGCCTCAGCACTGGTCCGAGAAGACTACAATGGGCAACAACCCGTATACTTTATCAGCAAAGCATTAAAAGGATCCGAGTTGAACTACCAAAAAATAGAAAAGTTCGCTTACGCTCTCATAGTAACATCTCGACGACTTCGCCCATATTTCCAGTCTCACACCATTAAAATTCAGACCAACCAGCCCATAAAAGAAATCTTACAGAAAACAGACTTGGCAGGCAGAATCTTGCAAAGGGCAGTCGAGTTGTCCGAATTCGACCTTCAATACGAAGCTTGGACGGCCATCAAATCTCAATACCTAGCCGACTTCATTGCGGAATTTACGGACACACTGGAACTCTCCACAGAATGGAATCTATACATAAACAGATCCTCAAATAAAACGGGAAGTGGTGCAGGCGTAATAATCGAAAGCGACCAGGGGACCCTGATCGAACTCTCCCTCAAATTTGGGTTCCCCGCTTCAAATAATCAAGCAGAATATGAGGCACTACTAGCAGGTTTGAAGCTGGCTAGGGAGGTCGGAGCTCAAAAACTTATCATCTTCCGTGATTCACAGGTAGTCGCTTCACAAATAACTGGCAGCTACCAAGCCAAGGATCCCACTATGAAAAAGTACCTGGACAAAACCTAGGAACAGCTCGGACAACTCGGAGAGCATGAGATTCGACACATAACCTGAGAACAGAATGCCCGAGCCAATGCACTCTCAAAACTAGCCAGCACCAAACCAGGGGGTAGCAATAGAAGCCTTATCCAACAAATTCTACAGAAGCCATCAATCTCGGAAGAAGAAAAGGTCCTAGCCATAACTAGTCGCGATCAGGGATGGATGACCCCCATAATTAATTACCTCACAACAGAGGCCCTCCCTACAGACGAGAAAGAGGCAAAAAGGTTAAAACGGGAAGCACAATACTATACCATCATAAATAACACTTTATACAAAAGAGGGATTTCAACACCATTGCTAAAATGCGTGCCGACTTACAATACTAAGGATATCTTAGAAGAAGTACACAGTGGCATTTGTGCCAATCACCTCGGAGCACAAGCACTCACCAAAAAAGTACTACGAGCCGGATTCTATTGGCTAACCCTACAAAAAGAAGCCACAGATTTCGTAAGCACATGTTCGCCATGTCAGAAGCATGCCAACTTCCACACCGCTCTGCCCGAGGAACTCATCAGCGTAACCGCACCATGGCCATTCGCAAAATGGGGACTCGATCTTCTCGGACCCTTTTCCCAAAGATCAGGACAAGTCAAATTCCTCATAGTAGGAATAAACTACTTCACAAAATGGATCGAGGCAGAACCCCTAGCCAATGCCACAGCTTAAATAAGTCGGAAATTCTTGTATCGAAATATCGTCACAAGGTTCGGAGTTCCATACTTCATCACTACAGACAATGGTACCCAGTTCACAGACGCAGGCTTCAGAAAACTAGCGGCCGACCTGAATATAAAACAACAATTCACCTCTGTTGAGCACCCACAAGCCAGTGGGCAAGCTGAAGCTGCTAACAAAGTTATATTAGCAGGATTAAAATGTAGATTACAAGATGCAAAGAGAGCCTGGGCTGAAGAGCTCCCGCAAGTCCCATGGGCATATCAAATGACTCCACATTCCATGACAAAAGTGTCACCTTTCCGATTAGCCTACGGGATGGAGACCATGATCCTAGTAAAGATTGAAGAAAGATCCCCCAGAGTGATCTACTATAGTGAAGACGCTAATTCCCAACTTCAAAGGGAAGAGCTCGAATTACTCCCAGAAGTCCGAGAAAGAGCTCAGATAAGGGAAGAAGCATTGAAGCGACGAATGGCTTCCAGATACAATAAAAAAGTAATACAGCGGACCTTCATGGAGAATGACTTCATTCTAATCCAAAATGACATTGGAACAACTCGACCTGGAGAAGAAAAGCTAGCTGAAAATTGGAAAGGACCATACCGAGTCATAGAAGTACTAGGGAAGGGCTATTATAGGCTTTCCGAACTCGACGGGCGAGAGCTGCCGAGGTCATGGCACGCCTGCATCTTAAGAAGGTACTATAGTTAGGGAGGATAAGGGATCTTGGGACAAGGCACACTCTTTTTCCTGAAAAGGTTTTTTAACGAGGTGCCAGGCCCAAGACCTACAAACTAACCCCCGTATGTATATATTTGCATTCCTCTTAATAAAATTTTTCAGATTTTCTACAAACGTTCAAGTCGTATTATTCTAAAAACATTCATCGCCCGATTATAAAGCTACAGATCGACAAAAAGTGAAAATCGAATTCACTGCGCGATCACGATAAAAACGAGGGTTAAAACCCAAAATCTACAAAATCGGCAAAGATGAAAATAGAATAATGCAAGAAGTTATAGAAAGTGATCCATAGAAAGGACTTGACGAGGTCTTAATAAAATGGATTGCTATAAAATAACTTAAAGACTGGCCAGCACAAAAAGTCGGACCAGCCACAACAACTCAAGTTATAAGTAAAGCCCTGGAAAGAGGCCTGCCAACCTTATAAAAGAGGATTACTATAACTTCGAAGAGCCCGACATGAGGAAGTCGGACTCCAACAAACAAGTTACAAAGATAATCCCTGAAAGAGATCTGAAACAAGGTCCAAGAAAGAGGATTATCAAGTAACTCGACAGGGCCCGACGTGACAAAGTCGGCCCAGAAAGATAAGTTACAAAAGATGAATCCCTGAAAGAGACCTGAACAAGGTCCAAGAAAGAGGATTATCAAGTAACTCGACAGGGCCCGACGTGACAAAGTTGGCCCAGAAAGATAAGTTACAAAAGATAAATCTCTGAAAGAGACCTGAACATGGTCCAAGAAAAAGGATTATCAAGTAACTCGACAGGGCCCGACGTGACAAAGTCGCCCCAGAAAGATAAAGCTACAAAAGATAAATCCCTGAAAGAGACCTGAACAAGGTCCAAGAAAGAGGATTATCAAGTAACTCGACAAAGCCTGACATGACGAAGTCGGCCCGGAAAAGATAAAGTTACAAAGGGTAAAACCCAAAAAGAGATCTGAACAAGATCTAAGAAAAAGGATTACCTAGTAACGGAACAGGGACCGACATGAAGAAGTCGGACTAAAGCTACAAGAAGTTATAAAAAGTAATCCCAAGGGGTTACTAGAAATAACTCAATAAAATATCAACTGAGAGAATCAACCAACAGAGGGGAGATAACTCGACCCGAAAGACCTCGCCAAAGTCAATCTATAAAGTATTCTATCAAAGAATACTCCAACAAACAACTAGCCTTAAAAGGGACACTTCAACTAAGGCAAAAACTAAATAAATCACAAAGGCAATCAAAAGAGGTCGGATAAAAAACACTCTGAAGATTCCAGGTAAGTGCTAAAGAAAGCTGCAAGCAAGCATATCACAAAGAAACAAGGCAGTTACCATAAAACAAGACTCAAGAGGCCGCTTGAAGCCAACCACAAGAGCAAGAGAAACTATTTGTTTTTCAAAATAAAGTTGCTAAAGTAGCAACTGGAGCATCCAAAGGCAGAGATCACAAACTTACAAAAATAAAGAGTTCAAAAGCCCACAAAAACCGGGCTATACATAAACATATCAGAAAAGTTATAGAGGATCCAAAGGCTTCCCAGTAGCAGCATGTTGGGGAGAAGAAAGGCGAGTCTTAAGGGGAACTGAGTCCACTGTCCCGTCATCCCTGTTTAAAATCTGGACGTTTGGATCAGATCCCGGTTGTGTAGCTTCAACTGCCAAGGTTGAGGAAGGCGGGACAACAGAGGCTTTGGCAGAAGTGACCGGAGGAGGGACGACATCATCATCATCATCGGGATCATCAGGGACAATCTTACCATCCTTCACAACATTATCCAAGCTAAATAAGGCAAGATCAGCTCCCGGGCGATAACCCGAACCTGCTCTTTCAGATTCTCAAAGGCCGCAGTAACACTTCCTACGAGATGACTTTGAAGTTCAGAGTAATCGGCCTGAACAGATTCCAACCTACTCCTGAGCTCCATCACCTCTCTATAGGTAGTAACATAGATATCCTTGTGTTTTTGAGCCATATCCTCGGCCAGTTGCACGACAGTTGTTCATACCCTGGGTCGAGCTGTCCGACCCGGGATGTTCTACAGACAAAGCGACCGTCCTCTTCAGGTCAGGACAACCCGACCTCTTTTCAAAGAGCTCGGCCAAGCAACAGGAAAGCCCAAACAAAGGGCCCAAATAGAGGAACACGTCCCAAATTCAAGGGCAGCCCAAGCCCATAAAGATAACGGCAGTTCCCTTAAAGATGACCTCACTTAAAGATAAGATAAAAGATAAAGATAAGATAACTAACTTATCTTATCCACAGGAGGCCACATCTCACCATTATAAATACGCTGGAGCACCCAGGTATAACTCATACTCTGATTCTACTCAATACCTGCTTAATACCCTTGCTAACTTAAGCATCGGAGTCCTTTGCAGGTACCCCCCACCCTCCGAGGATGAATGATCAGCACCATCACCAAGTCCAACAAGTCGGACACACCAGCTCCGGCCGCTGTACACCTGCCGGACACGTCAGTTCCGACCAACACAGAAGATCTCGACCAAGATCGGCCTACAGTTTCTGGTAACCCTCGGAACATTGGCGCCGTTGCCGAGGAACCTGGAAGTCATCCCATCAACATGGCGGATGACCATGACAACGACCACGATTCAGGTTTAGAAGACAGAACGCCGCATAAAAACGCGGATACAATACTCAAAGATACTCTGGAAACCAACGGAGACAAAAATTCATCAAATCCAGGAGTAATAGAAGCACTTCAAAATCGATTGGAGCAACTTGAGAAAGAAGCCCAACATCAACGTGAAAAAGAAGAAGATCCGCGCCGGGAGATAAGGCGGCGCCAAGAATTAGAAGATAAGCTTATAAAACTCGAAGCTGATCTCAAAACTAAAGCTACTCGACCATCCACAGAGGATAGCTCTCAGAAAGATCAAGATCCATTCACCAGAGAAATTATGAAGACAAAAATTCCAAAAGATTTCAAACTTCCGGATATGACTCTATATGATGGCACCTCGGACCCCAACCATCATCTCAGCAACTTCAGAAGTAGAATGTACCTCACTGATGCCTCAGATGCAGTTCGCTGCAAAGCCTTTCCAACAACTCTCACCAAGACAGTCTTTAAATGGTTTGACAACCTACCTCCAAAATCCATCTCAAGTTTCGACGACTTGGCCAAAAAGTTCCTGGCCCGATTCTCCATACAACAGGACAAAGCCAAACACGCACCTAGCCTACTAGGGATCAAGCAAGGAGATCGGGAGAGCCTTCGCAACTACATGGAAAGATTCAACAAAACATGCATGGACATACAAAGTCTACCAACAGAAGCTGCCATTATGGGCCTCATAAATGGCCTGCGAGAAGGACCATTTAGCCAATCTATATCAAAGAGATACCCGACATCTCTAGACGAAGTACAAGAACGGGCGCAGAAGTACATTAACATGGAGGAAAATTCTCGACTTGGCGAAGCCTCAAGGTTCAGTTCTGCCTACCGACATAAAGAATCCAAGAAAAAGAAAGATCGCTCCGGAGAGAAAATCAAAAAATATCATAACTATACTCCTCTTAGGGTATCCTTGGTAGATTTTTACAAAGAAGTCTGCCATACGGAAAAAATCCCTCCAGCTCGGCCACTTAAAGGCAAAAGAGGAGGAGGAAATCGGAATGAATACTGTGAATATCACCGACTTCGAGGACATTCCACCAATGAATGCTTCGACTTGAAAAACGTCATAGAAAAATTAGTAAGAGAAGGAAAGCTAGATCGGTTTTTGGCCAATCGGGACGACGAACCAAGAAAAAGAAGAAGGGATGAGGATGCCGGACGATCTGAACGATCACCTTGCACACCGGAAAGACACATTCACGTAATACACGGCGGATTTGCTGGGGGAGGAATCTCCAAATCATCCCGCAAGCGACATCTCAAAGAGGTATACCATGTCGAAGGAAAGAAGGAAGCGCTAGACATCCCGCAATCACGTTTACCAATGAAGATGCATCTGGAATCATCTCGGGACACGACGACCCCATGGTCATTACGATCATACTAGCAAACGCCAACCTTCACCGTACACTAATTGACCAGGGAAGCTCTGCCGACATCTTATTCAAAACTGCCTTCGACAAACTCGGCCTAGAAGAAAAAGAGCTAAGAGCATACCCGAACAGCCTGTTTGGACTAGGAGATACCCCAGTTCAACCGCTGGGATACTTATCGCTGCATACAACCTTTGGAAAGAGGAACCAATCCAGAACACTCAAGATAGACTACATCGTGGTCGACGTAAGCTCAGCCTACAATGCCTTAATAGGTCGGACAACGTTAAATCAACTCGGCGCAATAGTTTCAACTCCACACCTATGTATGAAATTCCCAACTGCGGAAGGGATAGCTACAATAAAGGCAGATCAAAAGATGGCACGTCGCTGTTATAACGAAAGTCTAAACCTCCGAGGCGAAGGAGGAGAGTTCCACACAATCGAGCTCGGTGGAGTTCAGAGGCGAGAAGAACTCCGACCACGACCCGAAGGAGAAGTAGAAAGAGTCCAGATCGGAGACACCTCGGATAAAACAACTAATATTAGCACGATCCTAAAAGGAGACACAAAGGAATCACTAATACGGTTCCTACGAGATAATGTTGATCTCTTTGCATGGAAAGCTGCCGACATGCCAGGCATTGATCCCGAACTAATGAGCCACAAATTGGCAGTCTACCCGGGATCCCAGCCGGTACAACAAAGACGAAGAAAACTCGGACCAGAATGATCTCAAGTTGTAGAAGAACAAGTACAAGCGCTACTAGAGGCCGGGTTCATAAGGGAAGTTAAATACCCACTATGGCTAGCAAACGTCGTCTTGGTGAAAAAGTCAAATGGGAAGTGGCGAATGTGCACCGACTACACCGACTTCAACAAAGCCTGCCCAAAAGACCCTTACGCACTCCCAAGCATCGACGCTCTAGTAGATGCTTCATCAGGATATCAGTATCTCTCGTTCATGGACGCATATTCGGGGTACAACCAAATCTCCATGTATCCACCAGATCAAGAAAAGACCTCGTTCCTAACACCGAAAGCAAACTACTGTTACATCATGATGCCTTTCGGTCTCAAGAACGGAGGAGCTACTTATCAAAGGCTAATGAATAAAGTTTTCTCAGATCACATCAGAAAAATCATGGAAGTTTATGTAGACGACATGTTGATAAAGACACAAAGAGAAGATACATTATTATCCGACCTGACTCAAGTGTTTTACACTATCAGGAAACACAACATGCGGCTCAATCCCGCAAAATGCACCTTCGCAGTAGAAGCAGGCAAATTCTTAGGCTTCATGCTCACACAAAGGAGAATTCAAGCAAATCCAGACAAATGTCAAGCCATACTCAACATGAAGAGCCCAACCTGTGTCAAAGAAGTACAACAACTCAACGGGAGGTTGACCGCTCTATCTCGATTCTTAGCAGGAGCTGCGATAAGGAGCCGGACAATAGCCTCAGCACTAGTCAGAGAAGACGAACATGGGCAACAGCCCGTCTACTTCATTAGCAAAGCGCTACAGCGATGATAAACCACTATTTTATGGTTTATCTTGTGCTCAATTGAGTGGTTTTTATCTACTCTTTACCCACTTATTCATACTATTTGCATGGTTTTATATTTCCTTCCTGATTATGTGCTTTGATTGAAAACATGTTTCTTTGGACCTATATTTGCTTATTATTAATCCTCTCTTATCACCATTAGATGCCTTGATATGTGTATTAAGTGATTTCAGAGATTACAGGGCAAGAATGGCTTGGAGGATGGAAAGGAAGCATGCAAAAGTGGAAGGAATGCAAGAAGTTGGAAAAACTGCTAAGCTGTCCAGCCTGACCTTTTCGCACTCAAACAGCTATAACTTTAGCTACAGAGGTCCAAATGACACGGTTTCAGTTGCGTTGGAAAGCTAACGTCCGGGGCTTCGATTTGATATATAATTTGCCATAGTTGCCTTGACGCCAGGTGACGCGAACGCGTGGGTCACGCGGACGCGTGAGCTAGCCAACACCCAATCCGCGCGGTCGCGTGGACGACGCGGCCGCGTCACTTTTCCGCTACCTGTACGGACCAGAAAGCGCTGGAAGTGATTTCTGGGCTATTTTTGACCCAGTTTTCACCCCAGAGAACACAGATTAGAGGCTATAAAGTGGGGGAAATGCATCCATTCATAATCATGCCTCTCATAATTTACTTTTCATGTTTTAGATGTAGTTTTGGAGAGAGAGGTTCTCTCCTCTCTCTCTCTTAGGATTTAGGTAGTGTTTTTAGAAATTAGGATTTAGGACTTCTCTTAGCTTTCTAGAGTGACTCTCGATCCCAGGTTTAATATTCCTTTTTACTATTTAATTTCTCTTTTATATTTTGATTACTCTGAAGCCTTTATTATGTTTGATTGATGTTGCCCAATTGGCTGTTGATGACATTTTTATTTAATGATAATTGAGGTATTTTCAGTTTATAATTATTCTCTTTGAATTAAATTGCCATTGCTTCCCATCTAAGGATATTTTTATTATTCCAGCAATTTTACTTTTTTTCCCTTTTGGTTCTGATTAAGAATTTAGTAACTCAACAGTTATTAAACTCAACGTAATTAATAATCGTTATCTTGCTAATTGAGCTGAACCTAAATAATCCCAACCTTTTCTTAGGAAATAATTAGGATTCAAAGGTCAATTTAATTAGTCCCTTGACTTTCCTTTGCCCTGGTAAAGGTTGACTAAGTGGAGTTTAGATTCAACTTTTATTATAGTTGAGAGAGATAACTAAGTTAGACCTCTAAATTTCCTTATCTTGCCAAAAGTTGTTTTACAGTTATTTATTTATTTTTAATTGCCATTTACTTTACTTGTCATTTAAATCACTTGCTTATCACCTTCTAAACCCCGAATTCACAACCTTTATAGCCAATAATAAGAACATACTTCTTTGCAGTTCCTTGAGAAGACGACCCGAGGTTTGAATACTCGGTTAACAATTTTTAAAGGGGTTTGTTACTTGTGACACCCAAAATGTTTGTATGAAAGGATTTTTGAAGGTTTAGAAACTATACTTGCAACGAGGATTTATCCGCAAATTTCTAGACCACGCAAAAGTCATTCTCATCAAAATGGTGTCGTTGTCGGGGAACTGCTAACGTGTGCCTTATTATTGGTTATTGTAAATATTTTTCTTTTGCTTGTTTATTTATTTTCGTTTTTCCTTTTTATCTTTATTTGCTACTATGAACTCTCACCCCTCTCGCTTTGAGCTTGGTTCTAATATTGTTAAAGGAAATAGAAGTTACAGCAGGAATGTGCATCAAGGTCAGACCAATCAAGGATGAATGGAACCAAGAGGATCTAATCAACCCTTTTGGCAGCAACACTGATGAGCGAATAATTTATACGCTTTTTGGCATTGTTTTTAGGTAGTTTTTAGTAAGTTCAAGCTACTTTTAGGGATGTTTTCATTAGTTTTTATGTTAAATTCATATTTCTGGACTTTACTATGAGTTTGTGTGTTTTTCTATGATTTCAGGTAATTTCTGGCTGAAATTGAGGGACTTGAGCAAAACTCTGAAAAAGGCTGACAAAAGGACTGCTGATGCTGTTGGAATCTGACCTCCCTGCACTCAAAATGGATTTTCTGGAGCTACAGAACTCCAAATGGCGCGCTCTCAATGGCGTTGGAAATTAGACATCCAGAGCTTTCCTGCAATATATAATAGTTCATACTTTATTCGGAAATTGACGACGTAACTTGGCGTTGAACACCAAGTACATGCTGCTGTCTGGAGTTAAACGCCAGAAAAACGTCATGATCCGGAGTTGAACGCCCAAAACACGTTATAACTTGGAGTTCAACTCCAAGAAAAGCCTCAGCTCGTGGATAGATCAAGCTCAGCCCAAGCATACACCAAGTGGGCCCCGGAAGTGGATTTATGCATCAATTACTCACTCGTGTAAACCCTAGTAGCTAGTCTAGTATAAATAGGATAAGTTACTATTGTATTAGACATCTTTTGACAGTTTAATCTTTTGACTATTCGGTCTCTTGATCATGGAGAGGGCTGGCCATTCGGCCATGCCTGAACCTTTTACTTATGCATTTTCAACAGTGGAGTTTCTGCACACCATAGATTAAGGGTGTGGAGCTCTGCTGTACCTCAAGTTTCAATACAATTACTATTACTTTCTATTCAATTCTCTTCTATCCTTATTCCAAGATATACGTTATACTTAACTTTGATGAATGTGATGATCCGTGACACTCATCATCATTCTCACTTATGAACGCGCGTGATTGACAACCACTTCCGTTCTACTTTAGGCCGGGCGCATATCTCTTAGATTCCCCAACAGAATCTTCGTGGTATAAGCTAGATAGATGGCGGCATTCATGAGGATCCGGAAAGTCTAAACCTTGTCTATGGTATTCCGAGTAGGATTCTGGGATTGAATGACTGTGACGAGCTTCAAACTCCTAAAGGCTGGGCGTGATGACAAGCGCAAAAGAATCAAGGGATTCTATTCCAACCTGATTGAGAACCGACAGATGATTAGCCGTGCTGTGACAGAGCATAGGAACGTTTTCACTGAGAGGATGGGATATAGCCATTGACAACGGTGATGCCCTATATACAGCTTGCCGTGGAAAGGAGTAGGAAGGATTGGATGAATGTAATAAGAAAATAGAGATACGAGAGGAGCACAGCATCTCCACACACTTATCTGAAATTCCCACTATTGCTTTACATAAGTATTTCTATCCTTTTTTTATTTTCTATTTATTTACTAATTTTTGAACTCACCATAAACCAATTTAATCTGCCTAACTGAGATTTACAAGGTGACCATAGCTTGCTTCATACTAACAATCTCTGTGGGATCGACCCTTACTCACGTAAGGTATTACTTGGATGACCCAGTACACTTGCTGGTTAAGTTGAACGGAGTTGTGGAAAGAAAGTGCTGAGTTAGTCTTTTTTAGCACATGCAAGAGAGCCATTATTGTTGATCACAATTTCGTCCACCAAACACCCTTCGAGATATCCTGGACAAAGACCATTCTACCGCGCATACCCAGCTGAAAGACATGGTGGACAACCTTGTAACTACCAACAAGCCCCACCCCGTGCATATGAACCGTCCTTTCAACATAACCTCGAACCACCACACTCACAAGCTTCTCTTCACCATTCGCCATCATATGATCCTTCCTTACCCCAATACCAATCCAATCGTTCCCAATCATCACCACTTCCCTATGTATCATGTCTAAGTCCAGCAAACCGCGAAGCAGAGGATCGCCTAAAAGAAATAATAATTAAATTTCAAACAACCATTCAACAATTGGAGCACGCACTAATCCAATGGGCCACTAAACGCTCAAATATACAAGGATCAACCACAGCTCCATGTGGACAACCCGATGAAGAGCGTAGCACGAAAGAAATACTAGAGACTCCAGTGGACAAGGCAGAGAATGAATTTGTACTAGAACAATTAGAAGAGGCTGTCTTTGTTCAAGAAGAAGAGTTGGTTGAAGATCTAGGCGATGATGAACTTCCTTGGGAATCCAGAATTGAGGAAAACTCCGTCCAGGATGCTACAATTGATGCTAAGGAAGATATTGTACAATCTCCAAGGCAAGTCGTTTATGAGGAATCAAACGGAATAATCCAAGAAGCAAATTCCCTTGATGATGATGATCACGAGTCCTGTTCTCTCAGTGATGAACTTGCATCTGCAAGTGAATTCGTTGAAATTGAAGAATCTTCCCCAAGTGAATACGAAAATGATGCAGAGGTAGATTTCTCTCAACCTCCAATCTATGACTCGATTGATGAGGAAGACACAGAAGAATTTGACTCGGACACAGATACAATTGAGGACTCTTGCAAGGATGTGGAGGAATTCACAGAAGAGCATAAGGGAGTAAAACTTACAGAACCACCAGAAACATCTATCCCAAGGCCACTACCACCTAATACAAGCTTCAAGTGGGTACAATCCTTAACTTTCAATTTTACTTATTCACTTAAATATGGTTTACTTGAAACAGATGGCTAGCTTAAAGCTCTCTGCGGCTTTAAGAGTAAAAGGGAAATGGCTCATACTCAGAGCTGGTGCACAAGGTTCAATAAAGTTCCACGCTTCACCTCGAAGTACACGGATTGGTATCATGCTCAATTGCATGGATCACGGAGAACGTTTGGTCACCACGGTGAGATTCTACTTTTTAACCCGCCCGAATGGAAACTTACAAATCAAAACGGAGGCGGATTTAAAAGCAAGGCTTGGAATCCTGGAGTTTATTTTGACATTTATCACCCCGGGAACCTAAAAATCTGTTTGAAGCTGTTCAGAAGCTTCACATGCCTAGTTTGGGACCCTGGAGGCTATTGGCATTCCAAGCACTGGTGGAGATTTTTGGACGAATTTAAACATAAGCCACACTAACCGGAAGCTCCTCCAATGTCCAACTTAAGGACTCTAACTAAAAGTGCTAGGTGGGAGACAACCCACCATGGTATGGTCGTTTCTTTTTCAGTTTATTTCATCATTATTTGTTTTCATTTTTATTTCCTTTTCATTTTACTTTAGTAAACCTGGAATCATGCATAGCACTCATATTAATCACTGCATTCTGCATTGTTCATGCATATATATAAAAAAAAATTTTCGCTACGCGACGTGATCGCATCAGCGACGCGTCCGCGTCGCTTGGAGAGAAAGGAAAATTAAAAGTGAACAGAGAGTCACGCAGGAGCGTGGCTGGAGGCGTGCTAATGGCACATATCGACCCACGCGACCGCGTCGCTGACGCGTCCGCGTCGAATGGGAAGTATGGCCTCCCACGCGACCGCGTGCCCCATGCGGCCGCGTGCCCTGCATTTTCGACGTAAAAGGGTGCACAATGCCATATTATGCGAGAGTGGTGCTGGATTGGTGCTGAAAGCACAATCCTTGTCACGCGACCGCGTTGCTGACGCGGCCGCGTCAATTATTTTCTGATGCACACTCACGCGATCGCGTGCCCCACGCGATCGCGTCGCCCAATTTTGGCAATTAAATTCAATCGAACAGAGAGTTGTGCTGGAGCGAGGCTGCACTCGCGCCAGCAACGCAACACGGGTCACGCGACCGCCTGACTGACGCGATCGCGTCGTCTTACCTGACGTGTACCCACACGAACGCGTGCCTTCCACGGCCGCGTCGCATGCGCCGCACAACTCACCCTAAAACTGCCACATATCTTATCTTTCTCTCCTCCAAATCCTATTTTTTTCTTCTCCTTTCTTATTTACTTCCTCTTCCCTTCTTTCCTTTCTCATTCTTCTTATTTTTTTTATTTTATTTTAATTTATTTGCATATCTCATTCATTGCATTTTAAATTTGTGAATATTTTTATTTTCTTTTCTGAATTTTTTATTTTTCCATTGTGTTAAATATCCCTTCTTATTCAACTGTTACATCTTTTCTTGAATTTATTTTGGTAACTTGTTTTACACTGTTGGACAATACTATTTAAGTCAATCTTAATCTTTTATGTTATTTGTATTAATTTTGCATTGACATGAATTTATATTGTCTTACACTCTCCTCCCCTATGTTACAAATTTTATACCACTGGTATGCCATGGCTTCTATCATTTTCTTACGTACATGTTGAAGCTTCCATGTAAATGAGACCATTATCATTTGGCATTAACCCACCCATAGTTCATTTATTTTCTTATCTTTATTACTGGGTTACTTTTTCTTCCCTTTTTCTTTCAGGATGGACACCCGAAAGGGAATCAGAAGACGTTTACATGGGGAGACAGACAAGTTCATCTGCAAAATCTTGAAGAAAAGCTTCAGTTGGAACAACCCGTCCACCTGCACATCTCAGCATGCACCGAGGACGGTGCAATCTTTAAGTGTGGGGAGGTCGATACCGATCTCCGTGGGTTAGTACTTTCTTTTCAACACCAATAATCTTATTTTCTTTATTTGTTCATTGTTGCATCTGCATATTTGATTGCATATTTATTTGATGATTTTGTGCATTTAGTTACTACTTGGTTAAAATAATAAATTTCTTTTAAAATCCTATTTTTGAAAAATTTCACTAATTTAAATTGAAAATTTTTATGTTAAAAATTTGTTTGAAGTTGTAATTGGAACATAGTTTTTGAGCCAAAGAATACACAACTTGTGAGATTTGAGCTTATTTACATGGTTACATTATTTAACCATAAACATTTTATTCTTGTGTGTTTACTTCTCTATGATTGCGATCTTAGCTTTGTTTCATTCTATATATCCAATATTTAGTGTATTTAAATGCTTGCATATGATTGAGGCCATTGTTAATTCTAGCTCACTTATCCCAAAATTAGCCTACCTTTTACATCACCCTTGTTAGCCCCCTTGAGCTTTTAATCCCCTCTTGTTCTATAAACCACAATACTAGCCTTAAGCAAAAAAATAAAATAAAAATCCCAAGTTGAATCCTTGGTTAGCTTAAGATAGAAAATCATGAATAGAGTTAAATGTGGGAAACCTTGTGGGAACATGAGTGATAGAAACAAAGGGTTAGGAAGATTAAAAAAGAAATAAAAATAAATTTGGAAAGCATGCTCATAAGAAAATCAAAGTGATTCAATTACCATGTGCATCAAAAAAAAAAAAATTTCAGCATCTGAATAAAATGGGATACAAAAAGAAATTCCCCAATGAAAACAATGCACATGGGATAAACATAAAAAGTGAAACATGAGCATGTAATACAAAAGTGGGAAAAATTATGGGTAGCTAGGTATGATTTTAAAGTTATATAGAGTGTATGTATGCTAGGTGAGATCTTAGACTAATCAAGGATTCACTTTATAAAGCTCACTTAGCCATATATATACCCTTACCCTTACCTTAGCCCCATTACAACCTTGGAAAGACCTCATGATGTTTGCATTGATGCATTAAATATTGTTGATTGGTTAGATGAAGAACAAAGTGTTAGAAAGCATGACTAGGGAAGAGTAGAGTGATTGACCCTAGACACTTGAGAGATTAGAAGTGCATATACATTTCCTGTGAGGGTTCAATGCTTGATTCTATGTTCCCTGCTTTCATGAGCTATCTTCTTACAAGTTTACTTATCTTTTATTGTGTAATTTGAATTAGTGGAATTTGGTTTATATTTATTCTTGGAGAATTTATTTACTTTTAAACCAAGTAGGTAGAAACATTTTGCATGTAGCTGCATTCATATACATAGGTTGCATTTCATAACATTTCACCTTTCCTCTTCATCTTTATAAGTGTGGGGAGGTTGATAAACCACTATTTTATGGTTTATCTTGTGCTCAATTGAGTGGTTTTTATCTACTTTTTACCCACTTATTCATACTATTTGCATGGTTTTATATTTCCTTCCTGATTATGTGCTTTGATTGAAAACATGCTTCTTTGGACTTATATTTGATTATAATTAATCCTCTCTTATCACCATTAGATGCCTTGATATGTGTGTCAAGTGATTTCAGAGATTACAGGGCAAGAATGGCTTGGAGGATGGAAAGGAAGCATGCAAAAGTGGAAGGAATGCAAGAAGTTGGAAAAACTGCTAAGCTGTCCAGCCTGACCTCTTCGTACTCAAATGGCTATAACTTTAGCTACATAGGTCCAAACGACGTGGTTTCAGTTGCGTTGGAAAGCTAACATCCGGGGCTTCGATTTGATATATAATTTGCCATAGTTGCCTCGATGCCAGGCGACGCGAACGCGTGGGTCACGCGGATGCGTGACCTAGCCAACACCCAATCCGCGCGGTCGCGTGGACGACGCGACCGCATCACTTTTCCGCGACCTGTACGGACCAGAAAGCACTGGAAGTGATTTCTGGGCTATTTCTGACCCAGTTTTCGACCCAGAGAACACAGATTAGAGGCAATAAAGTGGGGGAAATGCATCCATTCATAATCATGCCTCTCATAATTTACTTTTCATGTTTTAGATGTAGTTTTGGAGAGAGAGGTTCTCTCCTCTCTCTCTCTCTTAGGATTTAGGTAGTGTTTTTAGAAATTAGGATTTAGGACTTCTCTTAGCTTTCTAGAGTGACTCTCGATCCCAGGTTTAATATTCCTTTTTACTATTTAATTTTTCTTTTATATTTTGATTACTCTGAAGCCTTTATTATGTTTGATTGATGTTGCCCAATTGGCTGTTGATGACATTTTTATTTAATGATAATTGAGGTATTTTCAGTTTATGATTATTCTCTTTGAATTAAATTGCCATTGCTTCCCATCTAAGGATATTTTTATTATTCCAGCAATTTTACTTTTTTTCCCTTTTGGTTCTGATTAAGAATTTAGTAACTCAACAGTTATTAAACTCAACGTAATTAATAATCGTTATCTTGCTAATTGAGCTGAACCTAAATAATCCCAACCTTTTCTTAGGAAATAATTAGGATTCAAAGGTCAATTTAATTAGTCCATTGACTTTCATTTGCCCTGGTAAAGGTTGACCAAGTGGAGTTTAGATTCAACTTTTATTATAGCTGAGAGAGATAACTAAGTTAGACCTCTAAATTCACTTATCTTGCCAAAAGTTGTTTTACAGTTATTTATTTATTTTTAATTGCCATTTACTTTACTTGTCATTTAAATCACTTGCTTCTCACCTTCTAAACCCCGAATTCACAACCTTTATAGCCAATAATAAGAACATACTTCTTTGCAGTTCCTTGAGAAGACGACCCGAGGTTTGAATACTCGGTTAACAATTTTTAAAGGGGTTTGTTACTTGTGACACCCAAAATGTTTGTATGAAAGGATTTTTGAAGGTTTAGAAACTATACTTGCAACGAGGATTTATCCGCAAATTTCTAGACCACGCAAAAGTCATTCTCATCAAGGGATCCGAGCTGAACTACCAGAAAATAGAAAAGTTTGCCTACGCTCTGATCCTCACATCCCGGCGGCTTCGCCCATACCTCCAAGCGCATACCATTAAAGTTCGGACCAACCAACCCATAAAAGGGATATTGCAGAAAACAGATCTAGCAGGAAGAATCCTGCAATGGGCAATCGAGTTGTCCGAGTTCGACCTCCAATACGAAGTGCAGACAGCCATCAAATCACAACACCTGGCCGACTTCATCGCATAATTCACAGACATCCCGGAAATCCCCATTGAGTGGAACATATACGTGGACGGATCCTCAAATAAAACAGGAAGCGGTGCGGGTGTGATAATCGAAAGCAACCAAGGAACTCAACTTGAGCTCTCCCTTAAATTCGGATTCCCGGCCTCAAACAACCAGGCAGAATATGAAGCACTATTAGCTGGTTTGAAGCTGGCTAGGGAGGTTGGAGCTCGGAAACTTAACATCTACAGTGACTCACAAGTCATCACCTCACAAATAACAGGAAGCTACCAAGCAAAAGATCCAACCATGAAAAAATATTTGGATAAAACCAAAGAACAACTCGGACAACTCGGGGAATATAGGATCTACCACATACCCCGTGAGCAAAATGCTCGAGCTGATGCACTCTCAAAACTAGCCAGCACCAAACTAGGGGGCAACAATAGAAGCCTCATCCAGGAAATACTGCAGAACCCATCAATATCGGAAGAAGAAAAAATCCTAGCCATAACAGGTCGGGACCAAGGATGGATGACCCCCATAATTAACTACGTCAAAATAGAAGCGCTCCCCACAGATGAAAAGGAGGCAAAGAGGTTAAAAAGGGAGGCACAGTACTACACTATCATAAACAACACCCTATACAAAAGAGGGATATCAACACCTTTACTAAAATACGTACCGACTTCTAACACAAAGGAAGTCTTGGAGGAAGTGCACAGCGGCATTTGGGGTATTCATCTCGGAGCGCAAGCTCTCACCAAAAAGATACTCCGGGCGGGATTCTATTGGCCAACTCTACAAAAGGAGGCTACAGAATTTGTGAGGACATGCCCACCATGCCAGAAGCATGCCAACTTTCACGTTACCCCACCAGAAAAGCTCATCAGCGTGACCTCACCCTGGCCATTTGCGAAATGGGGACTCGACCTTCTCGGACCCTTCCCACAGGGATCGGGACAAGTAAAATTCCTCATAGTAGGACTAGACTATTTCACAAAATGGATCGAGGCAGAACCCCTAGCCAACGCCACCGCTCAAAGAAGTCAAAAATTCCTATATAGGAACATTATTACGAGGTTTGGAGTACCATACCCCATCACCACGGACAACGGTACCCAATTTACAGATGCAGGTTTCAGAAAACTGGTGGCCAACTTGAACATAAAACACTAGTTCACCTCCGTCGAACATCCCCAAGCCAATGGACAAGTTGAAGCGGCCAACAAAGTCATATTGGCCGGACTAAAGCGGAGGCTACAAGAAGCAAAGGGAGCTTAGGCCGAGGAACTCCCACAAGTCCTATGGGCGTATCGAACAACCCCCCATTCTACTACAAACGAATCACCATTCCGACTAGCATACGGAGTGGAGGCAATGATTCCAATAGAAATCGAGGAAGGATCTCCCCGAGTAGTCCACTACAATTAAGGAGCAAACTCCCAACTTCAGAGAGAAGAGCTCGACTTGTTACCCGAAATCCAAGAAAGAGCTCGGATTAGGGAAGAAGCTCTAAAACGCCGAATGGCTTCCAGATATAATCAAAAGGTAGTGCCGAGAAGTTTCGCAGAAAATGATCTCATCCTAATCAGAAATGATATTGGAACAACTCGACCTGGAGAAAGGAAGCTGGCAGCAAACTGGAAAGGACCCTACCGAGTGATTGAAGTACTAGGGAAGGGCTACTACAGACTGTCCGAGCTTGATGAACGAGAGCTTCCCCAATCATGGCACGCCTGCAACCTAAGAAGGTACTACAGTTAGAAAAGGTAAAAGATCTCACTAAATGGATGCGCTCTTTTTCCTGAAAAGGTTTTTTAATGAGGCACCATGTCGAGACCTAGACCATACCCGACTTAAAGGGACAAGAAAATTCCCACATGTATATATTTGCATTTTTCTTTGAATGAAGTTTATTTAGATATTCTACAAGATTCCAAGATGCATTAATCTAAAGTATTCATCGTCCAATTATAAAGCAACAGGTCGGCAGAAAGTGAAAAACAAATTCACCGCGCGACCACGATAAAGACAATCGTCCTATAAAGGTGAAAACGCGATTCACCCAAAGGACGATCTAAAGACGCTAACCATTTTCTTCAAATCGGCAAAGATAAACACAGAATAATGTAAGAAGTTATCGAAAGCAATCCAAAAAAGAACCTGACGAGGTCTTACGGATAGCTAATATAATAACTTAAAGACTGACCGACGGTCAGAAGTCAGACCAAGTCAAACCCAAGTTATAAGTAAACCCTGGAAAGAGGTCTGGCCAACCCTATTAAAGAGGATTACTTTAACTTAGAAGGGCCTGAGATAACAAAGTCAGCCCAAAACTAAAAAGTTATACAAGTAGTCCCTGAAAGAGATCTGACAAAGATCCAAGAAAGAGGACTACAAAAAATAACTTAAAGGAGACCGACTTAGCCAAGTCGGACTCCTACCACTAAAAAGTTATACAAGTAGTCCCTAAAAGAGATCTGACAAAGATCCAAGAAAGAGGACTACGGAAAATAACTTAAAGGAGACCGACATAACCAAGTCGGACTCCTATCACTAAAAAGTTATACAAGTAGTCCCTGAAAGAGATCTGACAAAGATCCAAGAAAGAGGACTACGAAAAATAACTTAAAGGAGACCGACATAACCAAGTCGAACTCCTGCCACTAAAAAGTTATCTAAGTAATCCCTGAAAGAGACCTGACAAAGGTCCAAGAAAGAGGATTACAAAAATAACTTAAAGGGGGACCAGCGCAAAAGAACCACCAAGAAACAAGTTAGACCGATAAGTCACAACCTCAAAGGATCCAAGCTACAAACAATAAAACAAAGCAATCCGAAGAGGTCGAGATACAAGATTTCAAACATCAGTAGAAAACTTACAAAATACCAAGTCAAAAAACTACCTCTGTTACTCCATAAAAGTTATAAGGCCCGGAAGGCCACCAAAACCTACCGTGAAGGAATATCAAGCTACCTTTTGTTTTTCAAAATAAAAAGTTGCTAAATAAGCAACTAGGAAATGTCAGCAATTAAAAAGGTTTTAAAAAAGCCCACAAGCCGGGCCAACTACATATCCAGAAAGAGATCAGCAAACATCAGGAGCCTTCTTGGGAGCGTCAGGGCAAGGAGAAGGAGGACGAGTCTGAAAGGCATAGCATCTACGGTTCCATCATCCCAGTTCAGGATCTGGCAATCCGGATCAGAGGTAACGGGAGGAACAGAGGAGGTCGACACCTTAAGAGAAGGCATTGGGGGAGGATCAGTCTCATCATCATCCTGGTCATCAGGGACAATCTTACCATCCCTCACGACATTGTCCAGGCTGATGAGAGTCAAGTCGGCATCAGGAGCAACAACCCAGAACTGCTCCATCAGGTTCTCGGAGGCAACAGTTACGCTGCCCACAAGGTGACCCTGAAGCTCACCATAATTAACCTAAGCAGTTTCCAAATCCTCCCGAAGATGCATCAATTCCCTATAAGCCGAGACATAACTATCCTTATGTTTCAATGCCATGTCCTCGGCCAGTTTCAAAGAAGCAGCAAGGGCAATAGAGCTGGCCTTCTCACCCTCCAGCTCCTTCTTCACCTTTGCCAACTTCACCTCCAACTCCTCCTTTAGACCCTTGATCCGATCAAATTCTGACTTTGATTCTTCCATAAAAGATTTGGTGGCATGAATCGGAATCCCCTGAATGGTTCAGAAATAGCTACACCCATATGAGCCATCTTCACGCTATTTTTAATGATAAAATCCAAATGCTAAAGAAGAGACACGTTGTCCATGGAAAGCCCACCATAAGGGAAAATTTGTTGGTCAACAAACTCGATGGCATCAAAGTCCGGGGCATCCAGGTTGAAGGGCTCGGATGTTTTTTGCTTCTTATTAGGAGGGGCACCAGGAGCTGTAGCAGAAGATTGTGAAGGATCGACCAAACGAACCTGAGGAATAAGAATTGCTTTCCTCGGCCCGGGAGAACTAAGTACAGGAGGTTTAACTGGAACCTGGGAAGATCCCTCTCCGGCCGCCTTGGTCGAGATGTTCAGAGCAGCAGTTGCCTTCTTTTCCCTTTTGAAGGCCTTCATAGAGTCATTGTTCTTTGACATCTCTACAAACACAAAAAAACAGCCACGACAAAGAGTTACAAAAGAGGAAGAAAAAGGAAATAAGTATAAAAACAAGTCAGGCAAATAGACAAACAAATACCCAAAGCAGTCTGAACCAAGGATGGATCATTCAAAAATCTTTTTGTATCAAGATGGGGTGGTTTCCCCCAGAGATCCTCAAGAACAACTACAAAAGCGCGTTCGACATCATCAAGCATCTCCCAAGTGTAGCGAGACACTCTTACATCCTTCTGCCACTCTAGAGGGAAGGAGGGCTCATCATTTTCATCAAGAAAAAGGGGCGGGCCCCCTCAACAGCTCGAACTTTAAAGAAGTAGTTCTTGAAGTCCTTAAAGGACTCGTCATACATCGCAAACACTTTATGGCCCTGGGCGGACCGGAAAGAAACCCAAGAAGCTTTCTTTTTTGAAGAACCGCCAGGCTTGGCAGAAACAAACAAGTAAAGAAACAGAGTCTGGGAAGGTGTTATATCTAGTTCATGGCAGAGAAGTTGAAAAATTTTAATAAAACCCCAAGAATTGGGGTGAAGCTGGGATGGAGCAATATTACACGACCACAACAGGTCGGTCTCAAAAGCAGTAAAAGAAAAAAAAACGTTCAACTGACTGAAAAAGTATTCATAAGCATAAAAGAAGGGACGCTCTCCCTTAACAGAAGTCGGAAAGTAAACTCTCTCGTCAGAATCAGGGGCAACAAGCTCATAATCCTCCTCACGGGCATTGTTACCACAAATCCTATGGCGCTTCCTCAGTTCTGTGCAAAACTTAGCATCCACAACAGAAACACACAACAAAACAAGGGAGTCCAGCCAATCAGACATCCCCTCGGGAACTCTGGACGACATCTCTACAATATTATTGCGAGAAGACATGAGGCCAACTAATCCTACAAGTAAGAAAAGAAAATGAGGTTACTATAAACATCTCGGACAAAGGAGAAAACAACTCGGTCAATACTTCTCAGGCAATGAAAAACAAGAAAAGGAAAACCCCAAGACTCAAACCAAAGTCCTGGGGCATCCTTTGGAGGCAGTAACAAGGAAAGGTTTCCAGAAAAATAATGTGAAGTTCGCATCCCAGCATTTTTCAAACAAGAAAAAGACTTCAAACAAGCAAGCATTTCAGAAGCATAAGTCATCACAGTTTACCAAACAAAAAAGCATTCCCAAAACGTCAAAATGTGCCAAGTAGAAATCGCTAAAGGTACGAAACTTTCTCAAAATCAGAAGCAAAAGCGACCAAGTAAAGCAAGGAACAAATGCAGATTCTCTATCAGAAGCAACAACAAAAGCCTAGGAAGCCTCGACGGAAATGCCAAAAGAGCGCATGAAAGAAAGCCAAGGAAAACACGTTTACAGTGACAAACAAAACGCAAGATCACGAAAAGGTTCAAACTTTCAAACATGCAGAAACAAATCTTCACCAAAAAACTAAAAGTAAAGCCGCGAATGAAGCAAGAAATTTAGTACCAACCTGAAAAAAAGCAGCAGGCTTCGAGGAAATTGAAAAGGGAAGGCGAAAATTTGGAATTGCTCTCTCAAAAGTAAAAGAGAAGACACGAGCAAAAGCAACGTCGCTGGGCTGAAACGCGGAACTGCAAAACTCTAGGTAGAGGCTTCAGAAAAATCAAACAAACGCCGCAACACGAAAAAAGTTGAAAGCGAGAGAAATGCAAAGAAATTACGAAAAGGGCGAAGGAGAGAAACCGTTTATGGGTTTTCAAAATCAAGATAAAAGAGCCAAAGGGAAACGGGGCAATTAATGTTAAAATTAATGTAGGCATTAAACCCTCGCATGTTTCCAAAGCGCCGATATAAAAGCGCGCGCTTTTAAGAAGAAAAATGTTCTACATTCAAAAGCTTCTACAAAGGAATCGACAAAATTCTTGAGTTCGGCTTCACTAAAGAAGGACCGAAGTCAAGGACTCGACCTCAAAAAGAAGACCAAGACTCAAGCAGGGGCACTGTTCATACCCTGGGTCGAGCTGTCCGACCCGGGATGTTCTACAGACAAAGCGACCGACCTCTTCAGGTCAGGACAACCCGACCTCTTTTCAAAGAGCTCGGCCAAGCCACAAGAAAGCCCAAACAAAAGGCCCAAATAGAGGAACACGTCCCAAATCCAAGGGCAGCACAAGCCCATAGAGATAACGGCGGTTCCCTTAAAGATGACCTCACTTAAAGATAAGATAAAAGATAAAGATAAGATAACTAACTTATCTTATCCACAGGAGGCCATATCTCACCATTATAAATACGCTGGAGCACCCAGGTATAACTCATACTCTGATTCTACTCAATACCTGCTTAATACCCTTGCTAACTTAAGCATCGGAGTCCCTTGCAGGTACCCCCACCCTCCGGGGATGAAGGATCAGCACCATCACCAAGTCCAACAAGTCGGACACACCAGCTCCGGCCGCTGTACACCTGCCGGACACGTCGGCTCCGACCAACACAGAAGATCTCGACCGAGATCGGCCTACAGTTTCAGGTAACCCTCGGAACAGCAGCCGCCAGGCCAACAACTCGGGCCTTCTCCCCCTTCAGCTCTTTTTTCAGCTCGGCCACTTACACCTCGAGCTCTTCCTTCAAACCCTTAATTCGGTCAAATTATGATTTTGCCTCCTCCATAAAAGCCTTGGTAGCATGAATAGGAAGATCTTGAGCAGTTCGGTATAAAGCCGCTCCCATGTGTGCTAGAGTAATACCACTCTGAGTAATAAATTCTAAATGACGAAGAATGGATATATCATCGGTAGGCATGACACCATAAGGAGCAATCTGTGGGTCTACAAACCCAACCGCATCAAAATCCGGAGCACCAAGATTAAATGGCTCGACAGTCCGAGGTCTTTTTGGAGGAGGAGCAACTGGAGGAGCAGAGGTACCCACTGAAGTCGAAGGCGGGTCAACCAAATGAACCTGGTGAGTCGGGATCATCCTCCTCGGCCTAGGAGAGCTCGGGACAGACGGCTTCGACAAAACTTGGGAGGACCCTTCCCCGGCCACTTTGGCCAGGACATTCTGAGCCGTAGTAGCCTTCCTCGCCTTCTCAAAGGCCTTCAGTGAGTCATTATTCTTTGACATCTCTGAAAAATAAGAAAAATACAAACGTCTTATGAATATCTAGAAAGGAAAGCAGAAAACAAATGACATGGGAGTATAGTTTATAAAATACCAGCACATCACGAATCAAGGATGGATCCCCCAGAAACTTCTTGGTCTCAAGATGAGGAGGTTCCCCCCCCCAAATATCCTCTAAAGCAGCGACAAAGGCCTGCTTGACCTCGTCTAACATCTCCCAGGTATACCTAGACACAACTACATTTCCCTGCCACTCTAAAGGAAAACAAGGCTCACCATTCTCATCCAGGAAGAAAGGACGAGCTCCTTCAACAGCTCGGATCTTGAAAAAATAATTCTTAAAATCGCGGAAAGACTTATCATACATGGAGAAGACTTTATGTCCCTGGGCCGACCTAAAAGAAATCCAAGAAGCTTTTTTTTTTGGTAGTCCCAGGCTTGGTCAACACAAAGAGATACAGAAAAAGGGTTAAAAAGGGTTTAATGCCAAACTCATGACAAACCATCTGAAAAATCTTGATAAAGCCCCAAGAATTTGGATGAAGCTGAGATGGGGCCACGTTAAAAGAGCACAACAAGTCGGTCTCAAAGGAAGTAAAAGGAAGGGTAATATCCATCTGGCTAAAGAAGAAATCGTATGCATAAAAGAAAGGACGCTCTCCCTGGGTCGAAGTAGGAAAACAGACCCTGTCATCAGAATTGAGTTCTTCCAACTCATTGTTGCATTCCTGATCCTCACTACTACAGATCTGATGGGGTTTTCTAAGCTCTGTGCAAAATTCTGCATTAGCTAGAGATACACACAGCAACACCAGGGAGTCCAACCACTCGGACATCCCCTTAGGTACCTTAGAGGATGCCTCGACAATATTTTTGCGAGATGATATGGCTAACTAATCCTACAAAGAAAAGGAAACGGGTCACTAACCCCAAAAAGCAAGTTCAGACAAAAAGGAAGCAACTCGAACAAATGCGATCTTAAGCACACAAAAACAGTAAAAGGAAAACTCCAAGACGCACACCAGGTTCCAAGGGCATCCTTTGGAGGCAATGACAGAGTGAAGTCCCAGAAAAAGCTACAAAGATAAAACCCTCTTTCAAACAAAACAAGCGTTCCGAGAAGAAAAAGGCGAAAAGTCAAAAGAAAGTCATCAAAAACCATCATCTCTATCGAAGAACAATCATCAACCAGTATAGCAAAATCATCAATGAAGCAAACAAGTTATCAAAGGAGCAACCTTTTTCGAAACAACAGTACATCCCTAAAGAGAAGCCAGAACTAGAAAAATCACCCAAAGCATACATAAGGACGAAAGAAGACCAGGAAACAAGCATCACAGCAATAAACCAAGTACAGAAACTAAGGAAAAGGTTCAAAACTTTCCAACATACAAAATCAGAGTGTCATCAAAGAATAAAAAATAGAACCAACCTGGAGGAAGGAGGAAAGCTTTGAAGGGAAAAGCTGAAGAGCAGAGCAGCAAGGATTGACCGCGAAGCAGAAGCACCAGCGAATGCCAAAACGTCACAGGAAGAAAATAAGAAATGCAGAATAGGAAACGGCGAAAAAGAAGGGAAGTTACGGGAAAAAGAAAACCGTCTCTTGGATACAAAATTTGAAATAAAGAAAACCAAGAGAAAATAGGGGCATTAAAAACAAATTAATGAGGGCATTTAAACCCTCGCACATTCCCAAGGCTAGGACGCTAATACAAAGGCGCGCGCTCTCAGAGGAAGCGAAACGTTCCACATTCAAAGGAACTCTGCAAAGATGAAGTCGGCAAAATTCTCTAGTTTGGCTCCATCCGAGAAGGTTCGAAGTCCTAAAAACTAAGACTCTACCTCCAAAGGAAGACCGAGCTCAAGCAGGGGCACTGTTCATACCCGGGGTCGAGCTGTCCGACCCGGGATGTTCTATAGACAAAGCGACCGACCTGTTCAGGTCAGGACAAACCGACCTCTTCTCAAAGAGCTCGGCCAAATAATGGGAAAGCCCAAAGAAGGGCCCAAATAGAGGAACACACCCCAAATCCTAAGGCAGCCCAAGCCTACAAAGAGAAGGACGGTTCCCTAGAAGGATAAGATAAAGATAAAGATAAGATAACTAACTTATCTTATCTAAGAAGGTCACTCTATGCCATTATAAATACACTAGAGCACCCAGGTATAACTCATACTCTGATTCTACTCAATACCTACTTAATACCCTTGCTAACTTAAGCATCGGAGTCCCTTGTAGGTACCCCCCACCCTCCGGGGATGAAGAAATCAGCACCTCCATCAAGTCCTACAAATTGGATACCTCCGTTCTGACCAGTATAGAAGATCTCGTTCGAGATCGACCTACAATTTCAGGTAACCCTCGGAACAAGAGGTATTTATATCTGGAAAAGCATCGACCAGTGCGTCGATGCTTGGGAGTGGATAAGGATCTTTTGGACAGGTTTTGTTGAGATCGGTGTAGTTAGTGCACATTCGCCACTTCCCGTTTGATTTTTTCACCAAGACGACGTTTGCATGCCATAGTGGGTACTTGACTTCTCTTATGAAACCTGCCTCCAGTAGAGTTGTACCTGCTCTTCCACAGCTTGAGAGCATTCTGGTCCTAGCTTTCTACACCTCTGTTGCACCGGTCGAGATCCTGGGTAGACTGCTAGCTTGTGGCATATTAACTTGGGATTTATGCCTGGCATGTCTGCGGACTTCCACGCAAAGAGGTCGACGTTATCTAGTAGAAACTGTATGAGTGATTCTTGTATGTCTCCTTTTAGGAGTATACCGATATTGGTCGTTTGGTCCGAGGTATCCCCGATCTGGATTTTCTCTATTTCACCTTCAGGTTGTGGGCGGAGTTCTTCCCGCCTTTGAATTCCACCGAGTTTAATTGTGTAGAATTCTTCTCCTCTGCCTCTGAGGTTTAGACTTTCGTTGTAACAGCGGCGTGCCATCTTCTGATCTGCTTTTATCGTAGCTATCCCTCCTACAGTTGGAAACTTCATGCATAGATGTGGAGTTGAGACTATTGCACCGAGCTGATTCAACGTTGTCTGACCTATTAGGGCATTATAGGATGAACTTACGTCGACTACGATGTAATCTATCTTGAGTGTTCTTGACTGGCTTCCCTTTCCGAAAGTTGTGTGTAGCGAGATGTATCCCATCAGTTGAAATGGGGTATCTCCTAGTCCGAACAGGCTGTCCGGATATGCTCTGAGTTCTTTTTCTTCCAAGCCGAGCTTATCGAAGGCAGTTTTGAATAAGATATTGGCGGAGCTCCCCTGGTCTATCAGCGTGCGGTGGAGATTTACGTTTGCCAGTATAATAGTGATGACCATGGGATCGTCATGTCCTGATGTGATGCCGGATGCGTCTTCTTTAGTGAAAGTAATCGCGGGGATGTCGGGTGCTTCCTCCTTCCCTTCGACATGATATACGTCTTTGAGATGTCTTTTGCGAGATGATTTTGTGATTCCTCCCCCGGCGAATCCACCGTGTATCATGTGGACATGTCTTTCTGGTGTACGAGGTGATCGCTTGGTTTGTCCAACATCTTCTGTTCTTCTTCTTTTTCTTTGCTCATCGTCACGGGTGGCCAGATATCGATCTAGCTTTCCTTCTCTTACTAGTTTTTCTATGACATTTTTTAAATCGAAGCACTCTTTGGTGGAATGCCCGCTGATCCGATGGTATTCACAATATTCAGCCCAATTTCCTCCTCTTTTTTGCCTTTCAGTGGCTGAGCTGGGGGTATTTTTTAGTGTTGTAAACCTCTCTGTAAACATCCACAAGAGACACCCTAAGGGGGGTGTAATTGTGGTATTTTTTATTTTCTCTCCATGTCAATCTTTCTTCTTTTTGGAATCTTTGTCCATAACCCGGGAGGCGAATCCGGCTTTCGAGGTCTCTCCTAGTCGGGAGTTTTCCTCCATGTTGATGTACTTCTCTACTCGTTCCTGCACCTTGTTCAGAGATGTGGGGTATTTTTTTGATATAGATTGACTAAAAGGTCCTTCTCGCAAGCCATTAATGAGGCCCATAATGGTGGCCTCTGTTGGTAGGTTCTATATGTCTAGGCATATCTTGTTGAATCTTTCCATGTAGTTGCGAAGGGTTTTCCGTTCTCCTTACCTTATTCCTAATAGACTTGGAGCGTGTTTAGCTTTGTCGTTTTGGATAGAGAATCTGGCCAAAAATTTCTTGGCCAAGTCGTCGAAACTCGAGATGGACCTAGGAGGTAGATTGTCGAACCATCTAATTGCCGTCTTCGTCAAAGTAGTCGGAAAGGCTTTGCAACGAACTGCAGCTGAGGCATCGGTGAGGTACATTTTACTTTTGAAATTGCTGAGATGCTGGTCGGGATCTGTAGTGCCGTCGTATAAGGTCATATCTGGGAGTTTAAAGTCTTTTGGGATTTTGGTCTTCATGATCTCCTTGGCGAGTGGATCTTGTTCCCTGCGGGAGCTATCCTCAAGAGTGGATTGGTTGGCTTTGCTCTTGATATCGGCTTCAAGTTTTAGGAGTTTGTCCTCCAATTCTCAGCGTTGCCTTATTTCCCTCTGTAGGTCTTTCTCGACCTCTCGTTAATGTAGGGCTTCTTCTTTAAGTTGTTTTAAATGGTCTTAAAGTGCATCCATGGCTCCCACGTTTAGAGAGTTCTTCTTGTTGTTAAGTTGGGAAGTATCTTTTGGTGTGGTGTCCGCATTTTTGTGCGGTGTTCTATCTTCTAGATATGAAGTGTGGTCGTTGTCATGGTCGTCCGCCATGATGATGGGATGACTTCCAGGTCCCTGGCAACGGTGCCAATGTTTCGAGGGTTACCTAAAACTGCAGGTCGATCCCGAACGAGATCTTCTGTGCTGGTCGGCACGGTTGTGTCTGACTTGATGATGGTGGCCGGAGCCGCCGTGTCCGACTTGTTGGGCTTGGTAGTGCTGCTGATCCTTCGTCACCGGAGGGTGGTGGTACCTGCAAGAGACTCCGATGCTTAAGTTAGCAAGGGTATTAAGCAAGTTTTTTAGTAGAATCAGAGTATGAGTTATACCTGGGTGCTCCAGTGTATTTATAATGGTGTGGAGTGACCTTTCTGGAGATAAGATAGTTATCTTATCTTATCTTATCTTATCTTTGAGTGAGGTCATCTTTATCTTCAAGGGAACCGCCCTTAGGATTTGGGTCGTGTTCCTCTGTTGGGCCCTTTTTGGGCTCTTCCTGGTAATTTGGCCGAGCTCTTTGAGAAGATGTCGGATAGTCTGACTCGAAGAGGTCGGTCGCTTTATCACCAAACATCCTTGGTCAGACAGCTTGACCCGGGATATGAACAATGTCCTCAATTACACCTGATGGATAATTAATGGAGCCATCAGCAAGTTGAAGACAGATCCGGGTTGGTTTGACCTCTTCATTCAAGCCAAGCTTTTTGATAGTGGATGCAGGGATTAGGTTGATACTTGCCCCAAGATCACATAGAGCTGTCTTGGTACAAGCACCCTCTAATGTGCATGGTATCGTAAAGCTTCCGGGATCCTTAAGCTTCTCTGGTAAGCATTTCAGAATGACTGCATTGCATTCTTCAGTGAGGAAAACTTGTTCAGTTTCTCTCCAATCCTTCTTATGACGTAAGATCTCTTTCATAAACTTAGCATAAGAGGGTATTTGATCAAGTTCCTCTGCAAACGGAATCTTTATTTCAAGAGTCCTGAGATAGTCTGTAAAGCGAGCAAATTATTGATCCTGTTCTGCTTGGCAGAGTTTTTGAGGATAAGGCATCTTGGCTTTATACTCTTCAACCTTAGTTGCTGCATGTTTATTTCCTACAGAGGTGGTTGGAGCAGCCTGCTTAAGGGGGTTATTATCAGCACTTGCAAGTGTCTAACCTCTCTTTGGCGTTTGAACGCCAGGAATGGGAGCTGAATGGGCGTTTAACGCCAGATTCCCACCCTTTTCTGGCGTTTGAACGCCAGATTTGGGCATCCACTGGGCGTTTAACGCCAGTTTCTCACCCTTTTCTGGCGTTTGAACGCCAGAATTTTTCTCTCTGGGCCCTTACTGTCCTCAGAGGGATTTTGGGCAGTGGTTTGCTCATTCTCTATCAAATATTCCTTTCTTGTCTTTCTGCTACTTTGAATTGAGGTATTTAATGTTTTTCCACTTCGTAATTGAACTGCTTGGCACTCTTCTGTTATCTATTTTGATAACTACTGTTTTGTCTAATCCAATTTTCTCTCCATATTCTGATTATCATTTCTGGTTTTCTTGTAGCATCTCCTTAAATGCTGCTAACTATTTTGTTATGGAAGATAGTTGCTGATTGAGTTTAGTAACTTGCTCCTGAGGACTAAAGTCAGTGGATACTGCCTTAGCCTCTTCCTTCATGGAGGACTCATTACTTAACTACAGATGCTGATTTCTAGCAACCGTATCTATGAGCTCTTAAGCCTCTTCAATTATTTTGCTCATGTGTATAGATCCACCAGCTGAGTGGTCTAGAGATATCTGAGCTTTTTTGTAAGCCCATAGTAGAAGATGTCTAACTGCACCCACTCTAAAAATATTTTAGAGGGGCATTTCCTTAGCATCTCTCTGTACCTCTCCCAGGCATCATAAAGAGATTCATTATCCCCTTGTTTAAAGCCTTTGATATCCAGTCTTAGCTGTGTCATCCTTTTTGGAGAGAAATATTGATTCAAGAATTTGTCTGACAACTGTTTCCAGGTTCTTATGCTGGCCTTGGGTTGGTTATTCAACCACCTCTTAGCTTGATCTTTTACAGCAAATGGAAATAGTAATAATCTGTAGACATCCTGATCTACCTCCTTATCACGTACTGTGTCAGTAATTTGTAAGAACTATGCCAAAAACTCAGTAGGTTCTTCCTATGGAAGACCGAAATACTGGCAATTTTGCTGCACCATGATAATGAGCTGAGAATTTAACTCAAAACTACTGGCTCTAATGGAGGGTATACAGATACTACTTCCATATGAAGCAGAGTGGGGTTAGCATACGACCCAGAGTCCTTCTAGACTGTTCATTCCCACTTAGGTCCATGATGGAAAAAGGGAAATTGTGTGAATTGTGAATAAAATATATTTTTTTAAATACTGAGATTAAAATAAAGTAAAATAGAATAAATGAAAATTAAATACAAATTCGAAAATTAGAAAAATAAATAAAGGAAAATTCAAAACTAAAATAATTAATTAATTAAAAAGATTTAAAAATTGGGATAAGGATTTTCGAGAAAATTGAAGAGAGATAAAGTAGTTAGGAGATTTTGAAAGATATATGTCTTAAGATTAGAGATATTCGTAAGAAAAATAAATAAAAGAGAAGATTTGAAAAGATATGATTTTTGAAAACTTGACAACTAAGATATGATAAGATAAAATTTTGAAATTAAAATCTGAAATTCTTATTAAAATTTTTGAAATTGTTTTTTTGCTTAAAATTAGTTAGAGAAATATTTTTTATTTTTAAATTTTATGATGAAAGAGAAAAACACACAAAAGAAACAGGACTTAAATTTTTAGATCTAGCACCCTTGTTTTTTCGAAAATTTTTGGAGGAAAACACCAAGGGACACCAAATTTAAAGATTTTAAGATCAAAACACAAAGAAAACACAAGAACACTTTGAAGATTAAAAAGAACACTAGGAAGAAGACTCAAGAAACTCAAAGAACACAAGAACACATAAAGAACACAACTTAAAATTTTTAGAAAACTAAAAATAAATTTTCAAAATTAATGAAAAATAACAGGAAAACACCAAGCTTAAAAGCTTGACACAAAATTTAATCAAAGAAAAATTATTTTTGAAAAAGGTTTTGAAAGGAAGATACCAAATATCAAAAATTACTGTAATTAATAAATATAGGCACTCAAAGAAGCACCAAGTTACCAAGAACATAAACACAATGCTATAGCCAATTGAGTTATAAATTTAACGTGTTTTTGAAAAGGTATTTAATAATTTTTTTGAATATTGATAATTTGAAATAAACAAGAAAAACAAGAAAAGACACAGAACAAGCAAAATAAGATCAAACAAGAAAAATAAACAAGAACAAATAATGAAATTATGAAGAAAAATAAAAATATGCAATTGACACCAAACTTAAAATATGAAACTAAACTCAAACAAAAGTCTCAAAGAAAATTAAAATTTAATAAAGAAAAATAATATTTTTGAAAGATTTTTGAAAGGAAAAATATAAGATGCAATTCTAGTGACTTTAAACAAAAAAAAATTTCCTAATCTAAGTAACAAGATAAACCGTCAGTTGTCCAAACTCGAACAATCCCGGCAACGGCGCCAAAACTTGGTACACAAAATCGTGATACACAACTTCGTGCAGCTGACCAGCAAGTGTACTGGGTCGTCTAAGTAATACCTTACGTGAGTAAGGGTCGATCCCACGGAGATTGCCGGCTTGAAGCAAGATATGGTTATCTTATTATTCTTAGTCAGGATATCAATAATGGTTCTTAGTTTTAATTGCGAAAAATAAAAGAGTATGAAATAAATACTTGTTATGCAGAATAGGTGAGGATTTGGAGATGCTTTCTCTTCCGAATCTTGCTTTCAACTATTGTTTTTCATGCACGCAAGGCTCCTTGCATGCAAGCTGTATGTAGGTGGATCACCGTTGTGAATGGCTACCATTCATCCTCTCAGTGAAATGGTACTCTACGGTTTCCCGCATGGCTAATCATCTGTCGGATATCACTGATGTGTGGAAAACGATCCAACACAAAACTCACCGGAAAGTGTACCGGGTCGCATCAAGTAATAAAACTCACGGGAGTGAGGTCGATCCCACAGGGATTGAAGGATTGAACAATTTTAGTTTAGTGGTTGATTTAGTCAAGCGAATCAAGTATTAGTTGGGTGATTTTGTATCCAACAGTAAGTAAATAGCAGGAAATGTAAAGGGAGAGGGATGAATTGCAGAAATTAAAGAAAACTGAAAGTAAAGGTGCTGAATCTTAAAGAACAAGAAACTAAATGACTGGAACTTAAAGTGCAAGAAATGTAAATTGCGGTAACTTAAAATTCAAGAAATATAAATGCTTGAATGGAAAAGGATTGAGGACTGGGAATTCAAAATTTAAGCAAGGGAAATTAAATGCAACAATTATCAAAGCAAGAATGATTTGAAATTAACTAGATCTCAAGCAGAAATGGAATTTGATTGCAGCAGTGGTTCCGCAGAAGAACCAAAAAAAAAGAAAATCAGATCTCAGGACTCTAGAGACTAGATAGCAGAGTCTAGATCTCAATTGCCTTCCTAGATCCAAGTTCACAAAGCATTAAAGAGAAATTAAAGATTGAAGCAGTAAAGGCAATTGAATTCAACTCAATTATGCAGTAGGAAAATCAAAGAGATCTTAAATGGAGATTGAGACAGAAGTTCCTCAATTCTTCACACTCAAGACTCAAACAAAACCCAGTAAAGAAACCAAAATGATCAAAGGAAGAAGAAGTGAATCTCTCCTCCAATTCTCAAGCCAATTGCAGAAAACAGAAAAATGGAAAGTGAGCTCTCAAGTTGACTAAGGATGAAAATTAAAAATGAAAGTAAGCTCTTCCTCTAATCCTAACTAACACCTATTTATACACTTTCTATTGTGGATCTAAGAATTTTGAGTGGGCTTTTTGATTTGGTGAAGAAATGAATTAAGTTAGATTTTTGAGTGAAATTAATCCCATATTGCTCCCAGGAGGCTGCTCTGCTCTTGTGGAGAGCAGAGCATTGAAGCTTTGCATGGGATCCAACTAGCGTGCCAAATTTGGGAGGGTATCAGGATCTGCCTGCCTTGTGGAGAGCAGGGCAATGGTGTCATGGTGCGTGCCTTGCCTCCCTGCCCGTGCGTCCAAGCTGCGCGCGCCCAAGCTCCTGCCCATGCCAAATTGTGCGTGCCTTGCACCAAGGAATGCTGCCCTGCCCTCCTTGTGGGCAGCGCTTTCCTTGTTCTTGGGTGAGGTCCCAAGTTCGAAACTTGGTGCAGCCTTTATTGCCCCTTTTTCTTGGTTTTCTTGGCGCCAAGTAGCGCCTAGTTTTTGCTTCCTCAAGTCTTGTGTTCGATCCTTGGAGGTTGAAACAAGCTAATTTTGGCTTTTATTTCCTTCCATTTGAACGCTACTTCCTTCCCTCTTGAGCTTGGTTCGAAACCCATGGATGGCACTTGGAGAACATTTCCTTGAATTTTTCCATGAGGAGCCCGAAATTGCTCTTGAGGAGGGCAGGGCAGAATTTTTCCTTCCCTTATTTCTTGGCCTAGAATTGTGCTCCGCCCTCAAGGAGGGCAGGGCAGTGAAGCTTGAATGCTGGTTCATTGTTGTGCTCCCTTGGAGGGCAGTGTGGCTCCTCCCTTCCATGCGCTACACTCTTTTCTTCCTTGGGCCATGCTTTTCTTAAGCCACGCTTCATTCTTTTCTTCTTTTCTTCTCCTACAAATAGTCAAAACAACCAATCAAAGTATCACTAAATTCACAAGGTTTTGTAAATCAATTAAAATTCAATTAAATTTAGCTTAAACCTCATGATTTAGCATCAATAAATGGTGGTTGATTGATTCAAATAAAACATGCATTCCACTCTAAATTGCTTACTTATGGTGCAAGAAAGTGCATAAAAACTAGTGAAACAAGTGAAATTAGCTTGAGAAATGGGTATATGATGACTTGTCATCACAACACCAAACTTAAATCTTGCTTGTCCCCAAGCAAGCATCAAAATTAAGAGGAAATGAAATGAAAAAAAGAAAAGCATACATATCCTTATTAGGCATATAATAGAACTTGATTCTTGGAGTTTTTATGCAGACAATGATAACTCAGTTATTGTTTGCTGTTACATAATATACACTTTTCCTCAAAAGGCTTACTAAACTTGCTGTTGTAAGGTTTACTTTTACTTCCCTTGCTAACTTTTCTTTTCTTATTTTGCTTATCAGCTTATTATTCTTTGAGGCTTGGTGTCAAATATTGTGTAGCCTTTGGCTTTATTTTACTCAATATTTCTTCACCACAGACACATGGTCACTATTCCTCCTAGGATCATTGATGCCAGCATCTCTTTGGATAACTAAATGTTTGTAGCTAGGTTGCTCTTTATTGGACTTTCAATTGGCCATCCCAAATTAGTTGATCTAAGTGGCCAGGTTTTGAAATACCCCTTAGAATTTACTTATCCAAGCATATCTAGTACAAGAACACCCAGGCATGTGTCTAGGGTCCAAGCTATTGGTGCCCATCTTTTATTCTTGTTTTCTTGCCACATTGGCTTTTTCTTCTCCTTTCTTTCTGTTTTATTTTTGTTCTCAAGAGATTTTTTCTTTACTGATAGGAACCTTTATGACAGCAAGCTAGCTCACACTTCAATGGAAAATGACATTATGCAGCAATTATTTCATGAGTTATGCATTTAATCAAACAATATACCACCATTAACTTCCATTTCAACTTATTGCAACATTGGATATTTACTTTCTAATTCAAACATTTCTCTTTTATCAAGCCTATGGGAAAACAAAACAAAATTTAAAGCTAAGTGATGAATGACAAGCATTATGCGGATAAGCATTCTTAACAAACAATTCCACTTGCAACCAGATAAACACTTTAGCAAGATATATAGGGTTCCCAGATTCAAACAATTCATAGCAGCAAGGATTAAGTTTAGATACAACCTTTGAAGTTACAGCCCTTTGATTCTTCCGTCTGTTGTGTTCTCTTTGAGTTAAGATGCCCAATATCTTCAATGGTTGACTAATGTCCTGCATAATTCTTAAAAGTTGCTTGCTTCTCAGCCCTTAAATGAATGGTTAGTATGCATAATTCAGTGTGTCTTTTGAATTTATTTTTGGTGTGGGACACCAAACTTAATTGCTTGCCACTGCCTCTGATGCAACAAGTTAACCATATGTGAAACCTTATGTCCTTGCTAAAGGTTATGGCATTAGAACTAGAAAGTAGTTAAGTAGTTGAATATTTGGTCTAATTGCCATGGAGCTAGTATTGTGCAGGAAGTGAAAATGTGCTTTAGACGAGCTTTTGGTGGAACACCAAACTTAGAATCCTTCATTCTCCTCTAAATTGTTTTGGTGTGCAACACCAAACTTAGCTCCTTTCAATGCATACTGATTATTCAACATTTTTATGCAAGAACTATAAAAAGAAAACTACCTCAGGTTGAGTTGCCTCCCAAAGCGCTCTTTTATGTCACTAGCTTGACATCTTTCATTTTTATTCAGAAGCTGTAGGTTATGAACCTCTTTTCCTTGTCCCATTGTCCTCCTAGGTACAGCTTTGCTCTGTGACCATTTGCTGTGATTGACTCTTTGTTGCTTCATTAGCATTCAATGCTCCCATAAGGAAAAACCTAGTTACCAAATATGGACAGTCCACTTAGATTTAAGCTTGCCAGGGAACACTTAGTCGTGAGTTGTACAAAAGTATTGTTCCCAGGTTTGATCTTCCTTCTGCTACCTCTTGGCTTTTTCTTGTATATTTTTGGCATTTTCATAGCTTCTAGCCTAATTCATCCAGCTCATTTAGCTGCAACAACCTTCTCCCCGCTGCTTAGAGTCAAGGTTTAGGAGTTTAGTATCCAAAAAGCTTTTGTGTTCAAGCTCTACAGGAGGTGACAAGATTTGACATATAATAGCTGAAAGGGGGACTTCCCAATGGGAGTTTTGAAAGCTGTCCTATATGCCAGAGTGCATCTTCCAACTTCCTAGCCCCAATCCTTTCTTGTGGCTTCCTACTGTCTTCTCTAGGATCTTCTTCAATTCTCTGTTTGCTAATTCAGCTTGCCCATTAGTCTGAAGGTGGTATGGTGTGGCTACTTTATAATAACTCCATATTTTAGGAGTTTCTCCATTTGTTGTTAAAATGACACGACTACTAATAAAGACTTTGGTACCTCCATTTTTTCTAGTGAAAATCTAGGGTCCCATGAAATTAATGCCCTATAGATCAAATAATTCTAATTCCAAAATGAAATTGTGAGGCATCTCATTCCTTCTTGTCAATCCTCCTGCTCTCTGGCATTCATTACATTGGTGAACAAACTCTTTGGCATCTTTGAAGATAGTTGGCCAATAGAAGCCACTCTACAATATTTTTGCAGTTGTTATTTCTGGGCCAAAGTGTCCACCATAAGCTGAGCCATGGCAATGCCACAATATATCCCTTATTTCACTCTCAGGGACACACCTCCTAATCACTCCATCAGAGCATCTCTTGAACAGGAAGGGTTCATCCCACAAGAACGTCCTTGCTTCATTGATTAACTTCTTTACTTGTTGCTTAGAGAATTCTTGAGGTATCTTCCTCCCCACTTTGTAGTTTGCTATGTCAGCAAACCAAGGTGCTTGTTGGATCTGCAAGAGATGTTCATCTGGAAAGCTTTCATTCACAGGCTGGGAGGCTTTTTGAATTGTTTCTTGTGGTAGCCTCAACAAATGATCAGCAACTTGGTTTTCAGTGCCCTTCCTGTCCTTTATTTCAATGTCAAACTCTTGTAGGAGCAATATCCACCTGATAAGTCTTGGTTTAGCATCCTGCTTTGACATCAAATACTTAAGGGCAGCATGGTCAGTATAAACCACAATTTTGGATCCTATCAAGTATGATCTAAACTTATCAAATGCATAAATTACAGCTAATAATTCCTTCTCTGTTGTGGTGTAATTTTTTTTAGCCTCATTCAACACCTTACTTGCATAATATATAACATGATGCAAGTTTCCTTTCTTTGTCCAAGCACAGCACCAATTGCAATGTCACTTGCATCACACATGAGTTCAAAAAGTAGTTCCCAATCCGGGGGTGTGATGATTGGTGCTGTTGTGAGTCTGTTTTTTTAAAGTTTCAAAGGCATGCTGGCAGTTTTCATCAAAATCAAAAGGATTATCAATCATTAACAGATTTCTCAAAGGTTTAGCTATTTTAGAAAAATTCTTGATAAACCTTCTATAAAATCCTGCATGCCCCAAGAAACTTCTAACAGATTTCACATTGGTTGCATGTATTTAGGTGTTCGATGATGCATGCATGCAGATTCTACTTTCCAAGGAGCACGCTTCTCTAGGCACATGTGACCACTCCTCACTTAGCTTGTCCTAGCCGTGGCCCCTCCCCTCCTTGTATTTATCTCAATCTCTTTCTCCTAATTAAACCAAAACAGCTAGCCTTAGAGCATAAATATATACGTTGGTAAGTGATTTTGCAATAAAGAAGGAAATTGTTTTTGTTTTTTTTCATAAATGATCAATTGTGTCCCTTAATCAGTGAGCCAAAGGTTGGTGAACACCAAACTTTATCTCTTACTGAGGGGATAACTGAGCAATGCAGATAATTCCTCACAATTGATATTTTTTTAAATTCCAAAATGTAATGGTGTTTGATCCATCTCTGTATGATTTTGATTCCATGAGTAGTAGGACATGATCTTCTGAACATTGTTACATATGCAGACACCAAAACTTAGTGTTTGGTCATATGCTTCATCAAAATAACTAAGCACATGGTTTAGAACACTTTTTGAAAACAAATTTAAGGCACACCAAATTTAGAAGTCTGACATATGTTTCAGAACAATGCATGCATTTATCAAGTATGTCCATGAAAGTTCAAAATCATGCCAGGGTGATCATAGCTTATTTGAATAAAAAGAACAGGAATCTTAAATCATGGGTTGCCCCCCATGGAGCGCTCTTTTATTGTCACTAGCTTGACATTGAACTCCCTTTAGGGTGGTTGATACTTGTGATGTCTCAACTTGTCTCCCCTCACTGTGAGCTTCCTTTTTGTTCCTGGTGCTCAAGTTCAACATGCTCAAGTGAGAGTACTTTGCATACAGTGTAGTAATCATTGATTTGTTGGCTTGTTCCCAACTGTTGATAAATCAACTGCAATTCATCACCCTTGGAGAACCCTTCAGTGGGAATTTTCTTATTTTTTCCATCCCTTCTGAGCTTTCTTGCTGCTCTTCTTCCTTTTTCATGTCACTCTTCTTTGATAACAACCTTTGCTTTGGGATTCTCCTTCTCAGTCAGCACTTTGATCCCTTCTTGATTTTCTTCTTCACTTTGCTCAGTTTCACTTTTCTTGGCATGTTGTGTTGTTTGTTTCTTTGGAAGATGATTTTCAACTGTGCTAACTCCTTCCTTCCAATGTAAGCTACCTTTGTCAACTTATGCTTGATTGATTCTTTATTATGCCTCTTGCATTCAAATTAAAAACTAGTGGAAGAAGATTTATTCATCCTCATTGAATCTAAAAACCAAAAAGTCTGCAGGGTATATGAATTTGTCCACCTTGACTAGAAGGTTTTCAATCACACTCCTGGGATATACTACTGACTTATCTACCAGTTTCTAGAGACATTTGTATGGGCTTAATTTCCTCTATACACAGCTTTTTCACCAAAGAAGAGGGTATTAAGTTGATACTTGCTCCTAGATCGCACATTGCCTTGTTGATGGTCAATCTCCCAATGGTGCAAGGTAGAAAGAAACTTCCAGGGTCTGCAAGTTTAGGGGGAAGCCCTTTTTGAATCAAGGCCTGCATTCCTCAGCAAGCAGTATAGTCTCTTTCTCATCCCAACTTCTTTTCTTGTTGATAAGCTCCTTTAAGAACTTGGCATATAGAGGCATTTGCTCCAATGCCTCAGCCAATGGAATGTTGATCTCTAGCTTCTTGAAAGTCTCAAGGAATTTATGGAAATGTTGATCCTTTGCTTCTTTGTGAAATCTTTGTGGATAAGGTAGTGGAGGTGTAAGGCTCTTCTCCACTTGCTGCTATCTTGGATTTGGTTCTTCCATGATCTGCTTTCCCTTCTTCAAATTTTGTGGTTGGTTGTTCTCTTCAGTGAGCTTTTCTGGGACATTCTTGTTTTATGTCCTTGTTGCTAGCTCCCTCTTTCTCTGTTGGTTCTTTGTCACTCTCCATAAACTTCTTGGTTGCCTCTTTGTTACTGTCCACCAATGTCTTTTCACTCCTTAGTTGCACAGCTTTGCACTCTTCTTTTGGATTAGGAATGGTGTCACTTGGTAGTGAGCTTGAAGGTCTCTCAATAGAAATTTGCTTGGAGATTTGTCTAATCTGCCTCTCTAGGCTCTTCATGGAAGCTTCTTGGTTCTTTGTTGTCATTTCTTGGCTCTTCATCATCTTCTCCATGAGCATCTCCAGATTAGTAATCCTCTGAGAGTCTTGTGAGATTGGTTGGTTTTGGGGTGTTGATGGATGATGGTAAGTGTTTTGGTTAGTGGGTTGATTATTAGATGGGTAATGGTTGGAGTTGGGGTAATTATTTTGAGGTTTTCTGTAAGAATTTTGGTTAGTTGGCTGCTGGTTGTGATTTTGGTTGTTTCTTGGAGTGTTTTGAGTTGAGTTCCTTTGCCATGGTTGTTGGTTTTGGTTGTGGTTATCTCCCCACCTAAGGTTTGGGTGGTTCTTCCAAGATGGATTATAGGTGTCACCATACACCTCATTTGATCCAGAATTTTGGTTGTACATATAGTGCACTTGCAGTTTTTGCTGTTCTTCTTGGTTCTCTTCATTCTGCCCCAAGGAGTTGATGGTTGGCTTGTGGCAGTCACTGATGCAACCTATAGGCTATCAATTCCCTTGGCCATTTGCTCAAATTGTTGCTGAATCTGCTGCTGCATCACTTTGTGTTGAGCCAAAATTGTATCTACTCCTTCCAATTCTAGCATTCCCTTCCTCTGTGATGGTTGGCGTTGCCTTTGGTGAGCAAAGAAGTATTGGTTATTGGCCACCATATCAATGAGGTTTTGAGCTTCCTCTGCAGTTTTCATCAATTGCAATGATCCTCCAGCTGAATGATGAAGTGCCTCTTGAGCCTTTAGAGTGAGTCCTTCATAGAAGTTCTGCAGCTTATCCCACTCAGTGAACATCTCTGGTGGACATTTCCTCAGCAGAGCCTTATATCTTTCCCATGCCTCATATAAATTTTCAGCATCCATTTGTGTGAATGTCTGCACCTCAGTCTTCAACCTAATGATCCTTTGAGGGGGTAAAACTTGGCAAGAAACTTGCTCACCAAATCATCCCAAGTGTTGATGCTTTCCTTCGGGAATGGTTTTAGCCATTGAGTGGCTTTTCCCTGAGAGAGAATGGGAATAACAATAACTTGTATATGTCAGGGTGCACTCCATTGCTTTTAACTGTGTCACAAATCCTCAAGAAAGTGGATAGATGTTGGTTCGGGTCCTCCAATGGCCCTCCTCCAAAAGAGCAGTTGTTTTGGACCAATGTGATGAGTTGTGGCTTCAGTTCAAAGTTGTTTGCATTGACATCAGGGGTAAGAATGCTACTCCCACAATGTCTAGCATTTGCAAATGTATAGGAGGCCAGTACTCTCCTCTGTTGTGGGTTATTGTTGGCCCCTCCTTCTGGATAATCTCCTTCCATCTCGTGGAATTCTTCTTCTTCTTCTGACTCCTCTTCTCCAACAACAGCCTTCCTCTAGCTTCTCTTATCAACCTTCGAAGAGTTCTTTGGTCAGTTTCAGAGAAAATAGGAGTAGCTCTCCCTGTACCTGACATACAAACACAGCACAGGAAACACATAGAACCAAAAAACCAGTGAAATTTCAATCTATGGCTAGAATGAAGTTTTGGTTAGCTTAGGCAACTATTCAAACAGTTAATATGTTAGTTGAGAACAAAAAAAAAAAATGCTTAATCTATATCTCCACTTCACTTAATCATTGTCAATCTATTTCAATCCCCGGCAACGGCGCCAAAACTTGATGTGTGGAAAATGATCCAACACAAAACTCACCGGCAAGTGTACCGGGTCGCATCAAGTAATAATAACTCACATGAGTGTGGTCGATCCCACAGGGATTGAAGGATTGAGCAATTTTAGTTTAGTGGTTGATTTAGTCAAGCGAATCAAGTATTGGTTGAGTGTTTTTGTAGCAGACAGAAGGTAAATTGTAGGAAATGTAAAGGGAGAGGGATGATTTGCAGAAATTAAAGAGAATTGAAAGTAAAGGTACTGAATCTTAAAAAACAAGAAATTAAATGACTGAAACTTAAAGTGCAAGAAATGTAAATTACGGTAACTTAAAGTGCAAGAAATATAAATTGCTTGAATGAAAAAGGGATTGAGGGACTGGGAATTCAGAATTTAAGCAAGAGAAGTAAATTGCAGCAATTAACAAAGTAAGAGGTGAACTGAAATTAACTAGAACTCAAATAGAAAATGAAAATTTGATTGCAGCAGTGGTTCAGCAGAAGAACCAAATAGAAAATCAGATCTCAAGACTCCAGAGACTAGATAGCAGAGTGTAGATCTCAATTTCCTTCCTAGATCCAAGTTCACAAAGCAAATAAAGAGAAATTAAAGATTGCAACAGTAAAGGAAATGGAATTTAGCTCAATTATGCAGTAGGAAATCAAAGAGATCTTAAATGGAGATTGAGACAGAAGTTCCTCAATTCTTCACACTCAAGACTCAAACAAAACCCAGTAAAGAAAACAAAAAGATTAGAGGAAGTAGAAGTGAATTCTCTCCTCAATTCTCAAGCTAATTGCAGTCTGAAAATAAAAATTGAAGATCAGAAGTTCTAAAGCAGAAAAATGGAAAGTGAGGTCTCAAGTTGACTAAGGATGAAAATTAAAAATGAAAGTAAGCTCTCTTCTAATTCTAACTAACACCTATTTATACACTTTCTATTTTGGATCTAAGAATTTTGAGTGGGCTTGAAAGATGGGTGAAGAATTGAATTAAATTGGATTTTTTAGTGAATTTCAGCCCATGTTGCTCCCAGGAGGCTGCTCTGCTCTTGTGAAGAGTAGAGCAGTGAAGCTTTGTGTGGGGATCCATGTTGCGCCAAGGCTTGGAGAGGCATCAAGAGATTGCCCTGCTCTTGTGGAGAAGCGGAGCAGTGGCTTGTGTGGGTCTTGCGCGCTCCAAGTCCTCTGGGCCATGCCATGATGCGCGTGTGCGTGCCATGCACCAAGGAGTGTTGCCCTGCTCTCCTTGTAGGCAGCGCAATGAGGCTTCCAAGGGGTCCTTGGTTCGAAACTTGGTGGAGGGAATTGTTGCCTTTTTTTTTGGTTTCCTTGGCACCAAAGTAGCGTCTAGTTCCTTGCTTCCTCAAGGTGTTGTGTTCGATCCTTGGTGGTTGAAAACAAGCCAATTTTGGCTTGTTTTTCTTTCATTTGAGCGCCACTTCCTTCCCTCTTGAGCTTGGGTTCGAAACCCATGGGTGGCACTTGGAGAACAATTTCCTTTAATTTATTTGGTGAGAGCCCGATAATGCTCTCCAAGGAGGGCAGAGCAATGTTTTTGCTCTTCCTTGTCTCTTGGCTTAGAATTGTGCTCCGCTCTCAAGGGGGGCAGGGCAATGAAGCCTTGCATGCTTGGTTCCTTGTTGTGCTTCTTTGGAGAGCAGTGTGCTTCCTCATTCCATTTTGCCACACTATTTTCTTCCTTGGGCCACACTTTCTTCTTTTCTTCTTTTCTTCACCTACAAATAATCAAAACAACCAATCAAAGTATCACCAAATTCACAAGGTCTATAAATCATTCAAAAATCAATTTAATTTAGCTTGAATCTCATGATTTAGCATCAATTAAAGGGTGGTTGATTGATTCAAATAAAACATGCAATTCCACTCTAAATTGCTTACTTATAGTGCAAGAAAGTGCATAAAAACTAGTGAAACAGGTGAAATTAGCTTGAAAAATGGGTATATGATGACTTGTCATCAGGATGTCTGCCGAGGTGACGGGTCTCCCAGACTTGTTCCAGACCTTTTTGTGTGGAAGTGACGATGAAGCGGCCAATGAAAAGTCGACTGCTCCCCGGAAGACAGGAGCAAGGCCACTTCCGAGCAGGGAGCTGTGGCCGATGAGGTCGGGACCAAAGAGGTGCGCGTTTCCCCTTTCCGCGAAGTGGTCGGCACTGGGGGTTCAACGTCCAACCCAGTGGCCAACGATGATATGGAAGAGGTTCCAGCCTCAAAAGGAGGAAAACGTTCAGCAGTCCTGAGGGGGTTCTTACTGTGATGGAGAAAAATTTTGACGCTGGGAATTTCATAGACCCTCAGTTGATTTCCGACACTGAAGAGCATTTTCACGAGTCATCTCTTGCCGAGAAAGCGAGGTGGATGTATCGTACCCTCCTGCGCAGCGCAGTGATAGCTCGGAAGGCCGAGTTTGAGCTGTCCGGGATGGAATCTCTCCGTAAGAGGTTGGATTCTGCCGGGAAGGCCAATAATGCTTTTAAACGTGAAGTTGAAACTCTTCGGGTGCAGCTTGCCCAAGCTAATGAGAAGCTCCAGGCTGCCGAGAATAAGGCCTCCGCTGCCGAGAAAAAATTGGAGGAGTCCGATGCCACCGTTTCATGACTTGTCGAGCGGGAAATGACTTTGGAGGGTCAAGTCGGCGTGGCTCAAGGGCGGGTGACCGCGCTAGAGAAAGAACGCGACGAGGCTATTTTGGCGAAGGAGGCTGTCGAGACTGAGCTCGCGGGGTGGAAAACAAAGTACAAGGAGGTCGTTAAGCAGGGGAAAGGTGCAATATTGGCGACTGAGGAGGCCCTTAAGGCTCAGGTCAAAATCGTTGCCTCTAACTTCGACACGTCGGCTATTGGTGTCTTCAAGATGATCAAGGATGGCAAGATTGTCGACATGCCCAGGAAATGACTTCTTATGTCTTGTATAATTTTATGAAATCTGTGAGTAGTTTTGCTTAGCTCTTGTGAACAATGGTTTTTTTGGGCCGTCTGTCCGGTTTACTGTAGTTAATACTTTCCCGTTTGTCTGGTTGTGTTCTTGCTATATTCACCGTTATTGGTTTGTTGTTCTCACTCGTTCTACCGAACTGATGGTATTCTGGCTAAGCCGGGTCGTGGCTTTTTAATGTAGCCATTTGCCATCGTGGTAGCTGGAGGCCTCCCGGGGTGATTAGTCCCGGGGCCGCGTATTATTGTGTTGTTTGGCGCGTGTTGCGAGAGATTCATTTGCGCAATGGGTTGTCCAAGAAAAGTAAACAAAAGAAACAAAACTTTCGACAAGTATATTTTAGTCGGTAATTGCACAAAAGGTTTGTAAGCCATATTAAAAAGTACAATCTCATGAATTAACTACTTAGCTTGTTTGGTCGCTAAATCGCCGCACGCATGCTACGAGTAAAACCTTCTCAAGTTGCTCGTGTTCCACGTTCTTGGGATTTCTTTGCCATCGAGCCTTTCCAACTTGAAGGCGCCTTTGCCAATTACCTCTTTGACTCTGTAGGGACCTTCCCAGTTTGCCGTCAGTTTGCCCTCTCCTGGGGTCAGTAAGCCGATGTCGTTACACCTTAGGACGAGGTCGTTTTGTTCAAACTCTCTTCTGAGTACTTTGGTGTTGTAGCGCAGGGCCATTCTTTGCTTCAGCGCTGTTTCCGTCAGGTGGGCCATCTCTCTGACTTCGTCTATTAGGTCCTTCTCCACGGCTTCCCCCACTCCCTTCAAAAGTAGTCGTGGGCTCGGTTCCCCGATTTTCACAGGTATTACCGCGTCTAGCCCATATGTTAGTCGAAAGGGGGTTTTCCCGGTGGATGACTGCTCGGTTGTACGGTAGGACCAGAGGACCGAGGCGAGCTCGTCAGCTCAAGCACCTTTTTTATCATCCAGCCGCTTCTTAAGTCCTAACAGGATGATCTTGTTTGCGGACTCAACCTATCTGTTTGTTTGGGGGTGTTCCACTGAGGGGAACTTCTATCTTATACGCAGGCCGGTGAGGAACTCCGTGAACTTCTTGTCGGTAAATTGTGCCCCGTTGTCCGAGATAACGACCTCCGGGATGCCGAATCGTGTTATCACTTGCCTCCACATGAACTTCCTACAATTGGATGAGGATATGCTGGCCAGTGGCTCGGCCTCTATCCATTTAGTGTAGTAGTCAATGGCGACTATGAGGTACTTGACTTGTCCAGGGCCAACCGGGAAGGGCCCCAAGAGATCGACTCCCCATTGTGAGAATGGCTGGGAAGACGTTAACAAGCTTAGCTCGGAGGCCGGTGCTTTGTGAAAATTGGCGTTCTCTTGACACTTGACGCACTTTCTAACGAATTCTTTAGAGTCTGCCATCATTGATGGCCAATAGTATCCATCATTAACGAACTCTTTTTCTCTTTCTCTCTCTCTCTCTCTATGTCTTCAGTGTAGAAGAGGGTGTGTATGGCTGTGCTGATGATAATGAACAAGAATGGCTAGTGGTGTGTATCGATTTTCAGTTGGTTCTGTAAAATTTAAGAGGTTTGGGGTTCCGATTTAGGATTTTTATTTTGGGGTCTCAGCTACTGGATATGCCACTAATAGAAATTGGGGGGTTTTAGCGTTATACTCATTCGTGTTATACTATTAGTTGTGGATTTTTAGGTGTTTTTATTTCTAATATTGTTGTTTCTAGGTTTTCTAATTTGGGATTTTGTTGTTTTTGATTCAGCATTCATGTGATAAAAATGTAGTCGTATACTATTTTCTGATTTCTAATGTCCTCGACCCGAGTTCAATCTTCTCATGTAACCGAAAACTAATAAGCGAGAAAATTTAGGCTTTAGTCCACGATATTTTAGTTGTTAGTGATATGTTAGTATGATTGAAACCAAACATGCATTTGGTTACATATTTATATTGTGTAATTGGATACAGTTATTTTTGACAACTATATGTAGTAATTAAAAAAAATTAAGAAAGTTTATGAGTGTATCATTGAGAGCATAAATATATGCTACTTAGGTCATTCTTTAACTTTTTAAAACATATTTTGTATAATTATCTGTTTAAAATCTTAACTATGTTCTGGGTACAGGAATATTTAAAGGAAGAACCATATACAGCTGAAGAAATTGAGGCAATTACGGGTGAAAAGTTGACTTCACAGCAATGATGCTTATGTGGAAGTTTTGAAAGTTGGAAAGCACTACAAATTACATCATCTCTTTTTTCTTCTCTTTCATGGAAAAGTCTGAGTGGACTTTTTTCTTTAGGGCTGACTATGATTTTTAATGTTCTGTTTTAAAATTGTTTAAAAATTTGAAAATATATTACTATATTTACTTTTTTTCATTTTATTTTATTGCAAAATTTTGAAAATAAAAGACATAAAAAATAATAACAAAATATTTCTTCTGTTTGGTTTATTATATATACTAGTTATAGGTTACTTATATGGTACTTATATATGTTCAATCTCTACATGTGCAATCTCGCAAACTTTAGCCATTTGACAGTCCAACTTATATGGTACTTCTTTCTGTGAAACTTTGTTTCCTTTTTTTAAACAAATTGTTTGTCAAGAACTTCTTTTTGAATCTGTTATTTGCTAAGTAGCCACAAAGATGGTTCAAATGTGTAATATATATAAAGAATTTGATCAATTAATTCTCTTATGAGTTACGATGTTTAGTCTCCACCAACAACCTTGTAAAAGTGTCTATCCTGTCCTACTTTAGATCTGTAGATTTGATAGATGCAAGCATTTGTGCAGAGATCAGAATAAGGATTCCCAAAACAATTGCATGGGACTACAATTTTGAACCAGCTCAGACAAATCCCTTGACCTTTACAGCTAAGGTAAACTATCCCTTCAATGACTTAGTATCTATTATTCCCATCAATCAAACAAATTTGGGATATCAATGAACCTTTTGGTACAACGAGTAGGTTTATTTTTCTATATTTTTTAATCTGTATCCATGGATGAAACATTTGCTTGTAGTTACTAGAACAAGACGCCAAACATTTCTGTTGTATGTTAATGGTAATTGACCTATGCCTATTCTGCAGCTCTAATGGAAGCTATTGAAGAGCCATTAAAAGCCGAAGGACATGGAGACTTGCAGGTCCATTTTGCTTCAAGTTTGAATTCATAAATGGTTACATGCTAGTTGCTGTTTGGACTAATTAAATTTGATAGTAACATGCCTTAATGCCCATCACTAAGAGTGACTATGAAATAAGTTTGGTTAGTCACATTTGATAGTTCAATAGATGAATTCAGTTTTACAGGTTTAGGATTTAGGGTTATCATATGAGATTTGAATTAGAAATCAATTCATTTCTTTCTATTTTCAGTTCTAAACAGGCTCTAATAGATCAATTTGGTACTAAAACAGAGAGGTAATACATTTTGTAGTGTTAGCCAATAGTAACTGTGGCTTCATGTTCTACTCCATAATGCCTATAATTAATGAGATGTGGTTCTCGTATACTTAAAAGAAATAACATTGCATCTTAGCTATAGTTTTTTTGCCTAGTGATTCATTTGCATTGTTCATGTTTGGATTCATTTGCAGATTTTGTCATCAATATGTATTGTTGTTTGTTTGGGCTTAGAAGTAACAGCTAACAAGTGCCTTTTCTACTTGGTTGATTAAGCAAATGTATCCTAAGTATGTCAAAATGTTATGTAGGCTTATGTGAAGATATCTCTGTTCCCACTCTCCTTTCCCTTCTCTCAAATTTTCATATATGACTGGTTTATAGTTTAGATTATGAGTAGACTTAAATCTGCTTATTTGTAAAAACCAAGGATCTCCTATAAGTGATAATTAGACTTCATAAATACACATAAAACTTGTGGTTTATTTGCCAATGGAATTCAAGTACTCTCGGAATTCTCATTTATAAGTGAAGACAAAATAAATGTAAATAACCTGGTATGATTTAGTTCACTTTGCTTTTGAACTGATATATATATATCTTGCTGTGGTTTAAGGTACCATTTTATAATTGCCTCATTCTTTTTCCTTGTTTTTGATTCGTTTTAATCATCTCTACAAGGATGAAGCTGAACTGGAGTGTGTAAAGAGACACAGCTGAAAGTACGATGGATTTATCTTATGTTTTGATGCGTTCGTATTTTTAGTAATTTTTCTTGTATTTTTTTTAGATTTTCATTAAAGCTAATTACAGTTTCTTTCATCTAAACCGATTGATTTGAGTATTTTCTGTTGCTAATATATTTTCTAAGAACTTTTAAGGAAATACAGGAAGTTGGCATGCCACTCCAAGAAATGGCGTTCAACGCCTTCCAAGATACAGAGAAGTTGCGTGCCACTCCAAGGATGGCTTTAATGCCATGAAGCCCAGCAAGCCAAGCAACAAGTTGGCGTGCCACTCCACCACAAGGGCATTTAAGGCCTTCAACAGAGCAACAAGTTGGCGTGCCACTCCACCGTAAGTGCGTGCAACACCGTCAACAAGACAACAAGTTGGCGTGCCACTCCAAAGTTGGTGTGTAATGCCTTCAATGATACCATGGAGTTGGCATGCTACACCAAGACCAGGCATGTAACGCTTCCAAGCCCACAATAAGTTGGCGTGCCACGCCAAGCCCCAAGTGCCATGCCAATCAAGGCTCACTCCATATATGTAATTTTGGGTAAGATTAAGGAAGTTTCTATTAAGTTAGTATTTGATTTGATTTGCTTTTAATTAGAATTTGAATTTGTTATCTTATTCTTCCTAAAAGATAGGATAAAGATTGAGCTTTTGAATTCGAATTTTAGGTAGACTTGGGATATAATAAGCGAACGTGGTTCATAGATGAGGAATTCGGAACCCTAGCCAAATCCTTTCATCTATTGTTTTCATCTTTTCCCATGAGTTACTAATTCCTCTTTGTTAAGGGTTAGGAGTTCTGTTTAACTTTTTCATGGATTATTAATCTAAGCGTTTTATTTTATTTTGAAGTTATGCATTGATCTATTTCCAAGATTGAG